>NC_135744.1:2886250-3495000 GCF_041903045.1 Epinephelus lanceolatus
TGTTGGCCCCTTTGCCTTCACTCTGCGGTCCAGCTCACCCCAAACCATCTCGATTGGGTTCAGGTCCGGTGACTGTGGAGGCCAGGTCATCTGCCGCAGCACTCCATCACTCTCCTTCTTGGTCAAATAGCCCTTACACAGCCTGGAGGTGTGTTTGGGGTCATTGTCCTGTTGAAAAATAAATGATCGTCCAACTAAACGCAAACCGGATGGGATGGCATGTCGCTGCAGGATGCTGTGGTAGCCATGCTGGTTCAGTGTGCCTTCAATTTTGAATAAATCCCCAACAGTGTCACCAGCAAAACACCCCCACACCATCACACCTCCTCCTCCATGCTTCACAGTGGGAACCAGGCATGTGGAATCCATCCGTTCACCTTTTCTGCGTCTCACAAAGACACGGCGGTTGGAACCAAAGATCTCAAATTTGGACTCATCAGACCAAAGCACAGATTTCCACTGGTCTAATGTCCATTCCTTGTGTTTCTTGGCCCAAACAAATCTCTTCTGCTTGTTGCCTCTCCTTAGCAGTGGTTTCCTAGCAGCTATCTGACCATGAAGGCCTGATTCACGCAGTCTCCTCTTAACAGTTGTTCTAGAGATGGGTCTGCTGCTAGAACTCTGTGTGGCATTCATCTGGTCTCTGATCTGAGCTGCTGTTAACTTGCGATTTCTGAGGCTGGTGACTCGGATGAACTTATCCTCAGAAGCAGAGGTGACTCTTGGTCTTCCTTTCCTGGGTCGGTCCTCATGTGTGCCAGTTTCGTTGTAGCGCTTGATGGTTTTTGCGACTCCACTTGGGGACACATTTAAAGTTTTTGCAATTTTCCGGACTGACTGACCTTCATTTCTTAAAGTAATGATGGCCACTCGTTTTTCTTTAGTTAGCTGATTGGTTCTTGCCATAATATGAATTTTAACAGTTGTCCAATAGGGCTGTCGGCTGTGTATTAACCTGACTTCTGCACAACACAACTGATGGTCCCAACCCCATTGATAAAGCAAGAAATTCCACTAATTAACCCTGATAAGACACACCTGTGAAGTGGAAACCATTTCAGGTGACTACCTCTTGAAGCTCATCGAGAGAATGCCAAGAGTGTGCAAAGCAGTAATCAGAGCAAAGGGTGGCTATTTTGAAGAAACTAGAATATAAAACATGTTTTCAGTTATTTCACCTTTTTTTGTTAAGTACATAACTCCACATGTGTTCATTCATAGTTTTGATGCCTTCAGTGAGAATCTACAATGTAAATAGTCATGAAAATAAAGAAAAGGCATTGAATGAGAAGGTGTGTCCAAACTTTTGGCCTGTACTGTATGTGTGTGAGTGTGTGTTTGTGTTTGCGCGTTCATACGTGAGTGCATATGTGTGCGTGCAAGCGCTCCTGCTCACACTTCATGTCACCCCTGCAAAAGTCAGTGCCCCACTGGGGCCACCCCTATCAAAAATGTCTAGGCACACCCCTGATTAAGACAATTTGTCATTTTATCTATTATGTGATTTCTGTGTTAAGAATCTATTAAAAATACATGGAATTTAGTATCCTAATCCAAAACAATATTTTGCTTTTTATTTATAGGTGCATTTAGGGTAGAAATCCACCATTACAATATTGTTTTTTGATGTTTGGATGATAATTGGGTTCTGAACGGGCTATGATGGGCAGAGCAAAAAGTCAAAAACCACTGTTCCTTGATCTTGCAAGAAAAGCCAAGTGTAGGGATGTGCCATTTCATATCCCTCACAATAATATCAGTATAATTTTTAACATGACATGAAAAATACATATCTTGAAACTCATGATATTTCGACTTGTTGACATATTGATGTCATACTGTCACGCACGGCAACAACAAGCATGGCTAAAAGCAAAATTATTACCGACTCCACAGTGGTTCCAAAAAGGGGAGCAGCATCAGTGGTGTAGAATAAATGGTGGCATCCTGAATGTTCTATGAACCAGCCCCGGACTTCTCAGACTCTTTTAGAGACTTACCGCTCAGAGGGAAGTCATTCAATTGCTCCTCTGGCAGCAGCATGGCGTCTCTACCTCTCCTCTCTCGCCATGTGCACACAAGAGTCATGTCGTCAACTGATTTTGTCATAAACCTTTAGTGATGTAAACCTATATAACGCTCGCGGCTCAACAAAAAACTACATATATGTGAATGTGCAATTGTCATGGTAACATAACACACTGTAACAGGTTACAGTGGGATGATTAGAGGAAAAAATGGCAGAACATAAAGGTCCACGTGGAAAAAAAAAACCAACTCAATCATTTAAGATTTAGCTAAAAGAGAAGGAAATTACCAGTTGACTTATATACATATATATATATATATATATATAGATCCCAAGGTCCATTTCTTTGAATTTCAGAACTGTTTAAATGTGGAATTTGTGGTAGATTTTATTTTGTTGTACTATATACAGAATCTGACTCTCACTCTGAGTTAATGTTGTTGTTGACAAACTAAAGAAATTAGATAATTTTTCTTTAGTTTTTACTGAATATTTGTGGGCAAACTGTTAGTTTAAACTGTTAAAGTTATATCACTTATTTAGAAGCAATTCTATGTTCTTAAATTAATAGTAAAATATTATTTTACCAATTTGTTATATCATCAAGAATATCATTATCGCAAAAACACCCTGAAATATTGTGATATTATTTTAGGGTCATATCGCCCACACCTAGCCATGTAGCGCATTTACTTTCTCCTTCTGGTAATAAGAGTTCTGCAGCTAAAATAGGCTGTGCCAACAAAACTGTTTGTAGAGTGTTGCATTTTATTACATGTTTGACTTCTGTTCAAAAAAATTTCACAGTAGACTTTACTTTTTATAGGAAAGGGTTTTGAGTGAGTAATTAATGCATTCAGGTAGGGCTGAGCGATCATACAATCTCAATTTGGGATCGCGATAAAATTTTGATCAATCTCAATTATCAGCATGGCACGTTTTGAATCGATATCATATGGCAAGAGTAAGCGCGACAACAGCATATCAGAGTCTGCCGGCTACCGTATACCATGCAGGCAGGACACGCCCACTTCTCATTGTAAGTGTGGATACAGTTGTAACGGGAGGTAAACAGAGAGAGAAGTTGAAGAGAGAAGTTGGAAAAAGGAGAAAAAATGAGTGAAACTGAAGTCAGGATGGAGAAAATAATGCAGAACGTGAAAGCGGCATCACTATATCATCCGGAAACGAAGATATTGTTGAAAAAAAGGTAACGCGACGTCAGTTGTGTGGAAGTGGTTTGGATACCTCAAAAGTGACGAGGAGCAGATGAAGCCGGTCTGCAAAATATGCTGGCGGTTGGTACCAACCAGGTCGGGAAACACCATAAACCTTTTCTATCACCTGAGACGGCACCATCCCAGTGACCACACAGAGAGTCTAACTCAAGCTGCCCCGGCTCCACACACACAGCCTAGCAAGTAACCTCTTCGTCTGCTGTTAGCATCGCTAGCAGCAGCTTAGCAGAACAACAGTCTATCCAGTTGTGTTTTGCAGCCACAGAGGGTATACCCCACATTTTTACTTAGTATATTTTTGTATTGCCTCAACAGACATTTGAGATCATTATTATTATTTAATAAGTGATTTTTAAGTTGTTTAAATACATTGTTTACAAAATCAAAAAATGTAAAATATAGTGAAAACTGACTATTCACTTAGTTTGCACTTGTTTGAAAACATAATTATATGATTCTGTAAAAGCTTAAGAGTGCTGCTCTCAATTTTCTTTTGCCAGTTGTGGGCCCTGCTGCTCTCTTGACCAGTGGAGGGCAATTCATTCATACAATGTGAGAGTGTAATGTGAATCCTATGTCTGCATGAAGACCTTAAAAACATTTTGTTCTCAATATTGGAAAAGCATATTATTTAGTGTTTTATGTTATTAAACTTTTATTGTTAACTTTCAATGAATCTCTTGTTTCTTCAAACTCCAATCAGGATGCTCCCTAAACTGGCAGAATCAGCAAAAACTACATATTGTGATAAAAATCAAGATCGATCAATATGAAAAAATATATCGTGATAACATTTTTTGCCATATCGTCCAGCCCTACATTCAGGTAAAATGAGACAAATAAATTAAGCTGACATGCAGCATTTTCCTGAAGATAAAATTGCAGGATTTTAGGCTCCCAGGCACCATAAAATCACGACTTGCTGTTGTGTGCCATCCTGCCATATAACAGACATTTTAGTATTTTTGTCACTTAAAAATACTAAAGATGATGTAGTGAGTTCATGTCAGACACAGTAGTCCAGAATTAGCCATAATTGTTAAACACTGTAGACAACGTGGCAGCAACAAAACAATCAGCTAGAAGACTGGAAAAGCATGGCAGAAAAGATGGACTGTTTTTTAAATGAACAGCTACAAGTTACATGAATGATTCTTTTAAAATTAATGTCTGAACTAATACATGGATTTAACAATTTAAAAAACAAACAAACATGAAAGTCCCATTTTTACCTCACCAGCTGTCCCATTTCACCTGAACATGTCATCAATGCGAAGTAGGGGTTCTTAATGTGTTTGAAGGTCCAAAGTTTCTCAAGAATTTTACTTGACAATATATTTTCTTTACAGAAATATAGGCTAATAGAAAAACGAAACAATTTCTAAAACTAAAACTGAAGGTAGCCTTCAGAGATTTAGGTGGTTTTCTTTGTTATCTACAAGGGAGTATCCCACATTACCTGACTTCACCCTACACTAAGGCAAATTTCTTGAACGTGAAAAACTACTTGGCAATAAGGATCGTGTTACATTAAGTGCCTGGAGCATCTGGTTTGGAAGTCTCCAGTCAGCAACCCTGAAAATATCAGGTGTCTCTTACAGTGGAAAATTAGAAGACGGACGTGGTTGTATGCCTAGTCTTATTTTAGAAATATAAAAGTTACAGAGGAAGTCCGAGGACCTCATATGACCGCTAAGTATCGTTTCCAGACATCAGTCAGCCAAAGGTTTTCTCTACGTCGCGGTGACAAGATCTATATCCACTAAGGTTACATATACACTGGATGTAGCTAAACTACTACTGTCTGAGGTGGGACTGTGACAGATAGAGGCTGTGATGACACACATGTAGTACAGATGGTAATGGACTGAGAAACTCACTGAACAGGAGTAGCGTTGATTCAAAATCCCCCCACTAAGTTAACGTTACTCGTGGCGAACTGATTTGTCGGGCGGATCCTTCCAGCCTACATATGACCACATGTCGACATAACACACCCTGATGCTAGGTGCCGCCTGACACCGCGCTTTATCATCTCACTGCAACACTGAACAATGAATTGTCCGAAAAGCTGGTTACCTTTCATTCGCGTCCCTCTCGCTGACCTCAAGGACGACGCGCGTTCATGAATCTGCAGCCCTTGAGCGCGTCACCGTGACACACTACGTAGGCAATACGCAGAGGCTACGCCATAGCCTACGCAACTAACCTACGCCGGTGTGAGCATAGTTGTGGAGAGTGTGCGTCTATAGTGTGGCCCAATGACCAACAAGGTTCTCAAGGTGACCTAAAATTAGAATTAAAACTGCACATGAAAGCGGTTTTGGCCTTTTCAAACAGTGTTGTGTTTTCATTGAGAAGCATATGACGACTCCAGAACAATGTCATAAGATAAGATAAACTTTATTGATCTTAAACTGGGGAAATTCACATGTCACAGCAGTTGAAAGCACAGATAGAAAGTGGAGAGTGACAATGTAGGCTATACTTAAAAAAAAAATTAAAAATAGAAAATATGTATATACAGTAGGCCTATATGTATATTATAGCTATAAATATATGTACATATTTCTGTATTAAAATATAACAAAAATCTGTATAGAAAAAAGTAAGGCACTAAAAACTGTACACACAAGATTATTTACTATATACACACTATATACACAATGGATGCGGAATATTGCACAGAGTATGTAAATTGCACAGTCTTCTTAGCAGCGATGATCTTATACAGTGTTACATATGAGATAACGTAATGAAATTCTTAAAATACTGTAAGTAGATAAAGTGAGGCAGTAACCAATTTTTAACCCATTCAGAACCCAGTTATGTTCCAACCACACAATGATGAAGATTCTTAAAACAGAAATCGCCTTATCTTAACCTTCTTTCAACAAAGAAAACATGAGATTATTTATTTTTCATAAATGGTTGATGATGCCTTTAAAAACATTTTGCACTGTGTTCATCATCACAACTCAAAATATCCATAATTCCTAAAGTATCTCCAGAAAACAGTATGTTGTAAACCTCCTGAGATGAATAGGATGTATTATAAGCTAATTGTTTAGTTAGAAAATCAAAAACAGTATTCCCCTGTTTAAACTGTTTTTCCCCTATTCATTGTCCAGTGACACTGAGATCCACCGTCCATTCTAATGGACTTATATTTCGGAAAAAATCCAAAGTAAAAGCCATATATCTTTCAAATGATATTTTGACATGGATCAGTAATATAACATCTCATGCTTACTTAAAACACAGTTTAAACACAAATTCTGTTTTTAAAATTATGATTAATAGACTGAGAGGTGTCTTGTGCTTCCTCCTTGCCTCACAGCCGGCCATGCTTATTAAAAAAGGGGCATGGCACTACTGCAGTCCACTTTAGGTGATGTGGAACACTGTGATTGGTTTATAAACATCCCATTAGATAACTGTCTGTTCCAATACTCAAACTACCATTCTATATAGTACGCCAGAAAAGATTTAGTATGTTCCAATACGTAGTGTCAAATACAGTAGGCCAAAATTACCAAGATTTTCTACTACATCTGGTCAGATTTTGCAGTATGCAAGCAAGCATGCTTTTCTGGCTATTCTGACCCCCAATCCTCTGCACAGCAGACGATATGTCACACCAACTGAGCCGCAAACAGATGACAACTTGAAAGCTCAATGACAGCATGTTCCCAGCTGTTTGACAGCTGTCATAGGTGGCAATGACGGATGACAGCGCATTCAAGTAATGGTTGACCAGTCAAATAGTAATAATAGGAATATTAATTAAGTCAACAAAATAATCATCAATATTACAAACAACAAAAGGACATAACTACAAAAAGTGTGTGGCTCTACCGCTCAGATGCAGAACGGGTTGTCCACCAATCGGAAGATCGACGGCTCGATCCCTGGCTCCTCCAGCCTGCATATTGAAGTATCCTTGGGCAAGATACTGAACCCCAAATTGCTCCCGATGGCTGTTCCATCAGAGTGTTGTCACGAACCAGGCCGCACGGCCATGACAAAGAGGGAGACACATACACAAGGAAAGCCAATTAAAGGATTTTATTTACTGAAGAATAAACATAAGATAATGACTCCCTGGCTACCGCGTTTATCTCATTATTAGACTCAATTGGCTTCAGTCAGGGTGTACATGAACCCACTCATTGTTTTAACCATACCCTTGATCTAGTTCTGATGTATGGAATTGAAATTGATAACCTAAAAGTCTTTCCACAGAATCCCTCTCTATCGGATCATTATCTGATTACTTTTGATTTCTTTTTACTCGATTACATGCCATTCAGCAACAGTTACTATACTAGATGTTTATCAGATAGTGCTGTTGCAAAATTTAAGGAAAAGATTACTCCGTCGTTAAATTCAATACCAAGTCCCTCAGTAACAGAGGTTTCCTGTACCGACTTTGATCATTTTGTCGATAGCGCCGTAGGCTCGCTGCGAACAACACTTGACTCTGTAGCTCCTCTTAAAAAGAAGTTAACAAAGCAAAGAAAGTTCGCTCCTTGGTATAACTCTCAAACCCGTAAGTTAAAACAAATATCGCGAAAATTTGAAAGGAATTGGCGATTAACCAAACTGGAAGAATCTCGTTTAATCTGGACAGACAGTCTCAAAACTTATAAGAAGGGCCTCCGCAATGCCAGAGCAAACTATTACTCAGCATTAATAGAGGACAATAAGAACAACCCCAGGTTTCTTTTCAGCACTGTAGCCAGGCTGACTGAGAGTCAACGCTCTATTGAGCCTTGTATTCCTTTAGCCCTTAGCAGTAATGATTTTATGAGCTTTTTTAATAACAAAATTCGAACTATTAGAGGCAAAATTCATGACCTCCTGTCCTCAGATAGTACCTATCTAACCTCAAACACAGCTGTAAGACCTAATATATATTTAGATTGTTTCTCCCCAATTTCTCTTCAAGAATTGACTGCAGTGATTTCTTCATCTAAATCATCAACATGTCTCTTAGACCCCATCCCAACTAGGCTACTTAAGGAGGTCTTACCTTTAGTTAACACTCATATATTAGATATGATCAATATATCCTTATTAACAGGCTATGTGCGACAGTCTTTTAAGGTAGCTGTAATTAAATCTCTACTAAAAAAGCCCACCCTGGATCCAGAGGTGTTAGCCAACTATAGACCAATATCTAATCTTCCCTTTCTGTCAAAGATCCTTGAGAAAGTAGTCGCAGACCAGCTGTGTGATTTTCTCCATGATAATAATTTATTTGAGGAATTTCAGTCAGGATTTAGAGTACATCATAGCACTGAGACAGCACTAGTTAAAATTACAAATGACCTTCTGATTGCTTCAGACAAAGGACTTGTCTCTATACTTGTTTTATTAGATCTTAGTGCAGCGTTTGACACAATTGACCATCAAATTCTACTGCAGAGACTGGATCACTTAATTGGCCTAAAAGGTTCTGCACTAAGATGGTTTGAATCTTATTTATCTGATCGTTTTCAGTTTGTTGACGTTCATAATGAATCATCCTTACGTACCGAAGTTTGTTTTGGAATTCCGCAAGGTTCTGTGCTCGGACCAATCCTATTTACTCTATATATGCTTCCTTTAGGTAACATCATTAGAAATCACTCTATAAATTTCCATTGTTATGCGGATGATACTCAGTTGTATTTATCGATGCAGCCAGAAGAAAGTAATCAATTAACTAAACTCCATAACTGCCTTAAAGACATAAAAACCTGGATGAGCACCAATTTCCTGATGTTAAATTCAGACAAAACTGAAGTTATTGTTCTTGGCCCCAAACAACTCAGAGACTCTTTATCTGATGACATAGTTTCTGTAGATGGCATTGCTCTGGCCTCTAGCACTACCGCCAGAAACCTCGGAGTAATATTTGATCAAGATTTGTCTTTTAATTCTCATTTAAAACAAACCTCACAGACTGCATTTTTTCATCTGCATAATATTGCGAAAATTAGGCCTATCCTGACCCGAAAAGATGCAGAAAAATTGGTCCACGCTTTTGTTACCTCTAGGCAGGATTACTGTAACTCTCTTATCAGGTAGCTCTAGTAAGTCCTTAAAAACTCTCCAGCTAATTCAGAATGCAGCAGCACGTGTACTAACAGGAACTAAGAAACGAGATCATATTTCTCCTGTTTTAGTTTCGCTGCACTGGCTCCCTGTAAAATCCAGAATTGAATTTAAAATCCTACTGCTAACTTATAAAGCTCTAAATGGTCAAGCTCCGTCATATCTTAGAGAGCTCATAGTGCCATATTATCCCACCAGAACACTGCGCTCTGAGAACGCAGGGTTACTCGTGGTCCCTAAAGTCTCCAAAAGTAGATCAGGAGCCAGAGCCTTCAGCTATCAGGCTCCTCTCCTGTGGAATCATCTTCCTGTTACGGTCCGGGAGGCAGACACCGTCTCCACATTTAAGACTAGACTTAAGACTTTCCTCTTTGATAAAGATTATAGTTAGGGCTGGTTCAGGCTTGCCCTGTACCAGCCCCTAGTTAGGCTGACTTAGGCCTAGTCTGCCAGAGGACCCCCTATAATACACCGGGCTTCTCTCTCTCTCTCTCTCTCTCTCTCTCTCTCTCTCTCTCTCTCTCTCTATTACTGCATCTTGCTAACTCGGCCATTCTGGATGTCACTAACTCGGCTTCTTCTCCGGAGCCTTTGTGCTCCACATCTGTCTCTCAGATTAACTCATATCGCAGCGGTGCCTGGACAGCGTGACATGTGTGGTTGTGCTGCTGCCGTGGTCCTGCCAGATGCCTCCTGCTGCTGCTGCCATCATTAGTCATTAGTCATACTTCTACTGTTATTATACACATATGACTATTGTCACACATGAATACTGCCAGATATTAATACATACTTTCAACATATTGTACCACAGTAGCCAGAACTATAACTATAATATTATTACTTTCAATGATGTTGTTGTAAGCTACTGTCATTACCTGCATCTGTCTCTCTCTCTCTCTCTCTCTCTCTCTCTCTCTGTCTCATTGTGTCATGCGGATTACTGTTAATTTATTATGCAGATCTGTTCTGTACGACATCTATTGCATGTCTGTCCGTCCTGGAAGAGGGATCCCTCCTCAGTTGCTCTTCCTGAGGTTTCTACCGTTTTTTTCCCCCGTTAAAGGGGTTTTTTTGGGGAGTTTTTCCTTATCCGCTGCGAGGGTTATAAGGACAGAGGGATGTCGTATGCTGTAAAGCCCTGTGAGGCAAATTGTGATTTGTGATATTGGGCTTTATAAATAAAATTGAATTGAATTGAAGAAAAAGAACCTAACTAAACATGGCATTTGCAATCAGTAAAGTCAGTGGTGTAGGTGAGGGCATGAGTGAAACAATGTATGTGTAAAAAGTACACCATAAACTAACTGTCACAACTTACCCCCCACAGCCTGCAAATCCACAAGTCACTCCCATAGCAACCACTCAACCTATAGGGAGCAAATTTAAAGGGATGCAAAGGGAAAGGGGATAACAAGAGGGAAACATACAGGTGACATTAAACTGGAGCCCGCGACAATGCATCCGCCACCACATTATCACGGCCTTTAATGTGTCGGATGTCCAGATCATACGACTGAAGGAACAGTGACCGCCTAATCAGCCTCGGGTTGGGGCATTGCAGGGTATGCAGAAAGGTCAGTGGATTGTGATCTGTATAGACCACCACTGGTGACATTCCAGATCCCACATAGACTGCAAAATGCTGCAGGGCCCAGATCAAAGCAAGGGCTTCCTTTTCAACCACTGAGTAATTTAACTGATGTCGATTAAATTTTTTAGAAAAGAAACTGACTGCTCTGTCAACTCCCTGCTCATCTGCCTGCATCAACACAGCCCCTGCTCCTACATGGCTCGCATCCACCTGTAAGACAAAAGGCTGGTCAAAACAGGGTGCAGCCAGCACTGGTGCTGCACACAGAAGAGACTTCACATTGCCAAAAGCTTCCTGGCACATTGGCGACCACACAAACTGAGCCCTGGCCTTCAGCAAGTCAGTTAACGGTGCCACAACAGTAGAAAAATTCTTACAGAAACACCTGTAATAACCCACCATCCCAAGAAATCTCATGAGTTCTATTTTAGTGGTAGGCTGCGGAAACTGCTCAACTGCCAACACTTTAGCATGCACAGGAGCCACCCACCCCTGTCCAACCACCCGACCCAAGTAAGTCACAGTTGCACGAGCAAACACACACGCCAGATTAATTGTGAGCTTCGCCTCTGCCAACCGGTCAAACAGAGCTCTCACCCGCTGCATGTGAGAAAACCAGGTATCACTGTAGACAACTAAATCATCCAAGTAAACTGCACAGCCAGCCAGCCCAGCCACCACACGGTTCATCAAACGCTGAAAAGTTGCCGGTGCATTTCTCAACCCAAATGGCATCACTTTATAGGAGTACAGCCCAGATGGAGTAATGAAAGCTGCCACTTCCTGTGCTCTTTTGGACAAGGGCACCTGCCAGTAACCCTTCAACAGATCAAACTTGCTGACATACCTAACAGCACCCACCTGGTCTACACAATCCTCCATTCGAGGCAACGGAAAAGAATCTGGCTTCGTCACCTTCTTAACCTTTCGGAAATCCGAACAAAACCTGGGCGTGTTGTCACTTTTAGGCACCAACAAACATGGAGAAGCCCAGCTTGACAGAGAAGGCACTGAAATATCATTATCAACCATATACTTCACCTCAGCATCTAAATATTTACGCTTCTCAGGAGAAACTCTATAAAAATGCTGACAGATAGGCTGTGCATCACCCACATCAATATCGTGCTCAGCCCAATCAGTATGGGAGGGCACATCACCGAACAGACCAGGATACTTAAAAATAAGCTCTTCAAACTCCACAGCCTGTGCTGCTGGCAAATGGCTGAACTGGCCCTTTAAGTTCTTAAGGGTCTCTGAATTTTTCAGCCGACCAGACAACAACCCCTCATCAGGCTCAAAAACAGCCTTGCCCACACCCTCATCAGAAAACTCTCCAACTGTGCCAGCTACCAAGGCAGGATTCCCCGCAATTGACTCCTGCTGGACAGCACTGGATGGACTAGAAGAGTGAGCATAGTAGGGTTTCAGCAGATTTACATGGAACAGTTTCTCAGGCTTCCTACGGCCTGGAGTTGAAATCAAATATTTCTGGTCTGAGACCCGTTTAACCACTGTATATGGACCAGAAAACTTGGCCTGGAAGGGAGAACTAACCAGCGGACAAAGAGTCAAAACACAATCACCAGTACTAAACTCACGAACCTCAGCCCGACGATCATACTTTTTCTTCATTTTAGCTTGTGAAGCAGCTAACATTTGTTTTGCCAACTCCCCTGCAGAATACAGACGGTGCTTAAATCCATTTACATAATCAATAAGGTTGGTGGGTGGGTCTGACCCCTTCCACCCATCCTTAAACAGAGACAGGGGACCCGGCACAGTGTGGCCAAATGCTAAATCATTTGGGCTAAACCCTGTACTTTCTTGCACTACCTCCCGTGCAGCCAAAAGCAACCAGGGTAGCCCCTCCTCCCAGTCCCCAACCAGCTCAACACAATAAGCCCGCAAAAGAGCCTTGAGAGTTTGGTGGAAACGCTCCAGAGCCCCTTGAGTCTGAGCTCCAACACATGGCTACACAACTTGGATGGAACTACCACTTGAAAAATGGGGTCACCAACAAAATCCTCACCATGGGGCAACCACTTCCTCAGCAAAATACCATCCTGAATAAAGTAACCACTGGCAACATTTTTCACCTCACTGGCTGACAACACAGACCCAAACAGCTCTTCCAAAGATGGGTCTGTTCTCTGCTCACTCCGCAGGTCACTGTGAGACACAGACAAAGGGAAATCAGGTAAACATGGCAACACAGTCTCCACCTCCCCTTCCCCTTCAGCCCGACTCATCACCCGTGTAATCGCACATGCCGGAAAAACTTCAGGAAAACACACAGCACTTTCATCAGGCTGCTCTGAACTCAAAGGAGAAGCAGTGACCACTGGAGGTGGTGGCTCACTCGCCCAAACATGACTGCCAGCCAAATCATTACCCTGAATGATATCAATCCCTTCAACTGGTAATGCTGGTCTCACAGCAATAGGCACCTCGCCCTGCACCAAGCCACAGTCTAAGGTCATCTTATGTAATGGCACAGGCACCAACCCCAACCCCATTCCTCGCATAAGGATCTTATCCTCAGTATCAGTTTTCTCTGAAAACGGCAAAACAGATTCCACAATATAAGAATTAACAGCACCGGTATCCCTCAAGATCTTAACGGGAACCTTAGTGTCACTACCAGCCTATGTTACAAACCCATCAGAGACAAAAGGCTGATACACTGAAAAAATGGGAAATAGCAGGTCTTTCAGTTTACAAAAATGAAGTACATATAAGTAACACAATTCATTTATATTCCTCTTGTGAACATGATTTCATCAATTAAACTCCAGGTGTTTATTGCTAATGCTGAATGCACATGATTCTCTTGTGTTATTGAATCGTGATTGAATTGAGTACTAAAATAAAAATAACAGGCACATATTCAAAAAAGGGCGCAATGACATGTCATTGGCCCTCGGGTGACGGGAATGCACCAATGGCAAACACCAACCACAACAGGAAGAGCTGTCGCACAGTCGCTGCCCGCGCAATGAAGTTTCAAGTTTCTGCAGCCAGCCAGCCACACATCCCTCTCTGCAGAGACTCAATTACTTAAGTAAGTACATTAAATTGATTTATGGTCGTGTTAAGTACATTGACATGGTGTATGCTATTGAAACAAATACAACCAACTGTCCTTGAAGCAATATTCTGCCTTGCGCAGTGCCGAGGGTGTTTATCTGAGTTTGTCTGACAAGGGTGAAATCTCTGAGCTCTCAGCTAGCTTGTAACGTTATAGCTTGTTAGCCATTTGGCATAGCACTGCAATACCTTACTGCCTTTCGCTTTAATCAAGAGCATTAAAAAAGGAGTTGTCAGTTGGTGTTATAAACACGGCACAGTCCGCCACAGAGAGAGAGGAGCGAGCGGCGCTGGCAAGAAAACGCCATTAAAAACACTGAATGAGGGTACCTGTTCAACACGCCGTGGGTCACAGTTAGCGGACCGAACAGAGACCGCTAACAGACCGCTAACGGCTAACAGTTAGCGGCTAACTAGCTAACTCTCCCTCCGACCCTCTCAGTTCGGTAAGTTAGTGTTCTTCTCTATTAATTTTCTCCGTGACCGTGCGTCATAGCGAGAAGCCACGCATATCACGTGAAACAGCGGAATCGTAGCTTTCCTTGTTTCCTTGTCGGTAGTCCAATGTTTTTATAGCGAAAAACAATGATAAATTTCGCCTAAAATGATGTATAACAGAGCTTTCATACAGCTTTGCACACACATTATTCTTGGATGGATTACTCGCGAATGCAGGCTGAAATGTCACGCATATCACATGAAAGTGCAGGACCACACATCATTGTGCTGTCATCCCATCACGCTATAAATCCAGATTAATTGTCTACAAAATAAAAACCTGACGAATTTCTTTACAACCCATTATTCAGATCTTGTTATCAGTCACTTCATATAGTGACGAATATCGTATCTTACCACGTCTTAGGCTTGCGTGTGTTTCTCCCTGTCTATCCACATTTGTAGTTCAGCTTTCAAGATGCAAATATCTCCATATTGTCCAGTTGACATTCCATCAAACTTTGTATGACAAGACCAGCCACTTTACCTTTGTGCACCCAGACAACTGTAGCCTAATTATGCATGCTGACAGGGCAGTGGTCACCATATACATTTGGGGGGGGGGGACGTCCCGCAAATCTGGTTAGCCCAGATTGTCCTGAAAAAAAACACGATATAGCATGTGTATGTAGCCTGTATAATGACTGTGATATGGGCTTAAAAGTAAAGGCAGTAAAAATACCCCAAAAACGCCTAGGGCCCATAGGGTTAATGTCTGAGTTTTTATAACTGATAGTGTGCGTGTGTGTGTGCAGAAATAAACGTTCTGAGTTCTCCTCATAACTTTAGTGAAGTGTCAACAGATCAACATGTTTAGATCACGTGTCAACTCTTCCTCATTCATTTAAAGGGCTCTATTCTTCACGTCTTTTCTTCTCACTTCTCTCTCTAAACTCCACAAAACCACCTACTGTCTGACTAGCGCTGCCTAGTGACTGAAACTAACACAAAGCTGACATTATGACAGGAAATGACAAATGAGCAGATTATGATTGAAACATCATTTAATGACAGCAACTAAATTAAGCCTTTATATAGCCCAAACCATACACATAATGCAATGCAATTTAAAGTAGGATGTCTGAAAATAGGGCCAGAGTTCAAGCAGTTAAGTCTGTGTAAAATTATTTTCAGATTGCCATTGTGTCCAATATTGTGCTGTATTACAGAAAATGCTTCATAGTACTATTTAATCGTTAATGCCTGTTGCATCGTCACTTTATCATTTTATCTGTTTGTAGTCATTTAATTAAGTAAGCAAACCTCTGAGTTCACATTACTGATGCTAAATATTTTCTTTCATAGATCCGTCATTCTATATTTGCACAGCATACACACTCAAAGGCTTTATGGTGGTAAGTGTTGTCATTTTTAGGGTTCTAACCCCGAAGGGGTAGAACCCTTCTAAGATTGTACCGGTTTATTATTATTATTATTATTAGGGTTCTAACCCCGAAGGGGTAGAACACTTCTAAGATTGTACTGGTTTATTAGGGTTCTAACCCCGAAGGGGTAGAACCCTTCTAAGATTGTACCGGTTTATTATTATTATTATTATTATTATTATTATTATTATTAGGGTTCTAACCCCGAAGGGGTAGAACCCTTCTAAGATTGTACCGGTTTATTAGGGTTCTAACCCCGAAGGGGTAGAACCCTTCTAAGATTGTACCAGTTTATTATTATTATTATTATTATTATTATTATTATTATCATTATTAGGGTTCTAACCCCGAAGGGGTAGAACCCTTCTAAGATTGTACCGGTTTATTATTATTATTATTATTATTATTATCATTTTTTGTTGTCTGCCGCTTGAGCTCAAATTCCCGTGAGCTGGAATAAGCCAGAAACCTGAAACTTGGCCCAATGATTGGAAATGATGTGCATCAACTTTTATTAAAATATGAGCCCAGTCGGCCACATGGTGGCGCTGTAATTAAGGCTTAAAAATGACTTTTTTGGGAGGCCACGCCCCTCACACCATAAGTCTGATTGACTTGAAATTTGACACACAGGTCCAGCTCAATGTGCTCTACAAAAAAGCCTCTGGGACCACTAAGCTCCGTCTGACTAGATTTTTTGCTAATTTGCATAATTTGAAAAACAGTAAAGTGACATAAACTTTTACAATTTTGACTCCATCAACACCAAATTTGGTACACGGCTTTGGGGGATGACAAGACACATTTCTATTATAAATGAGCCAGATTGGTCAAAAAACATGGCCGCCATGGACCAATGAATCTTTGCTGTGGGCGGAGCTTAGAATTGATTGGCCATAACTCCCACACCCTTTGACCTATCATCACCAAACTTGGTGGGTAGGTCCACAATGAGACTTGGAAGCTGCCTACCAAAGCATTTTGAGCTCAGCCTATAGGGGGCGCTATAAATGCCACACATCTGTATCTCAAAGACCATTGGATGGAATTTCACCAAATTTGGTATGCATGCTCTAGGGGTGGCTATTAACTCATATCTTGAGTGCCATGTTGATAGGTGAAAGTAGGCGTGGCCTATTCGTCATTAACCGTCATAATTTGCGTTTTATTAATTTATGACCAGCTGGAAGGACCTAGGGACATGAAACGTGGTACATGGACTATAAATGACATCCAAATACTGCTCAAAAAATTTGGTCCCAATCGGCCTTATGGGGGCGCTATAACATAGAGTGTAAAGCTTGAAAGGCTCTGCCCGCCGCACCACAAGTGCTATTGACTTGAAATTTTACACACACATCCTCCTGATAGTCCTCTACAAAAAAGCCTCTTGCACCATGAATGCCACCCTTACAGAATTTTTGCTAATTTTAATAATGTTAAAAACAGTAAAATGAATAAGCTTTTGAAATATTTGTGCTATCAACACCAAACTTGGTATGAGGCATCGGGTGACCGAGACACTCATTTCTATTATAAATGAGCAAGATCGGACAAAAAACACGGCTGCCGTCAAGCAAAGTGTCCTTGGAAAGGGCGGGGCTTAGCGAATATCGGCTGTAAAATGTTAACCGTTTTTCCGATCGTCACAAAACTGGGTAAATATCATCAGAAGGGGACCAAGAACATACCCAAAAAAAGATTTTGAGATTGGCACATAGGGGGCGCCACCGCCAAACCGTTTTCTCCATTGAAAATGAATTACGGAATCTTCAAAAATCACAAAATTTCAAACGGTAACTACGGATTCATACTTTCAGCTAGAAACTCCATTCAAACTGGAAAATATTCAGCAATTCCTTGACTTTTTACATATGATTCAACTTTTCAATCCCATTCAAACTTTCCAAAATATTCAGCGTTTTCTGAAACTTGGTTATAATGGAAGTCAATGAGAAAATCCTTCAAACTCACTCATCTTCACCCACACTTCACGAACTCATACATTCACGTAGAAACTCCATTCCAACTCTGAAATGTTGACATTGCCATCGACTTTCAGTGACTGATTCATATTTTCCATATCTCTTTTAGTTTTTCTACACCAGCTGTTTAAAAATCATGAAATTTTCAGCCCTTTTCAGAATTTATAATGGGTGTGTATTGCGTGGAATGTTGAGAGTTAGAGTGGGTGATGTCATCGCTAGAGTGCACAGCACCTCTGAAATCATCAAGAAATTTTCTCTTAAACTCGCTGGTGCAGCCACATCGTTCACTCTACATACACAAATTGTACACCAAATTGTAGGAAAAGCCGTTCCGGTCGCAGAGGTGCGACCGCTGAAGAAAATGGATTTAGGGTTTTGGCTGCAGGTGGTCTAAAAGGACAACAAGTCCAACCAACTGCCCCATTCACTTTCAGGATATTAGGTTGTGTCTAAGTACAGCAGGTTTCACAACAGGTTGGCAGAGGCTAGAAATAGGCATCATGGCAGGGTGTACAATTTCTCCATTAGCATTTACTATGGCAATGGAAGTAATCATCAGGGCTTCTAAGTGGGTAGTAGGTGGGGAGAGACGGCAGAATGGGTTGCATCTTCCACCAGTTAGGGCTTACATGGATGACATGACACTGGTGACCACAACAATGCCATGTACAAAGAGGCTACTAGAGAAGGTAAATAAGAACCTCAAGTGGGCCAGCATGAAAATCAAGCCTAGTAAATCTAGAAGCATCTCGATATGTAGAGGGAAGTTAAGTGATAGGAAGTTTGTCATAGATGATGAGGACATCCCAACAATTAGGGAAAAGTCAGTAAAGAGCTTAGGTAGGTGGTACAATGTAGAGTTGAATGATAAGGAACAGGTGGTGAAATTTAGAAAAGATGTGGCTGAAGGATTGGATAGAATAGATAAATCAGAACTTCCAGGAAAGTTGAAGTTGTGGTGTTTGCAATTTGGGCTATATCCTAGGTTAATGTGGCCATTGTCATTTTATGAAATTCCAATATCTGTTGTGGAGAGAATGGAAAGGTCGGTTAGCTCCTACATTAGGAAGTGGTTGGGCGCTCCTAGGTGCCTGAGTAGTGTTGCATTGTATGGAAAAGGGATACTTCAGCTGCCAGTATCTAGTTTAACAGAGGAATTTAAATGTACCAAGGTCAGGACAGAGCTCTTGTTATCTGGGAGTAAGGACGTGGTAGTTAGGAGTGTGGTTCCAAATCCAACCAAGGGGAGGAAGTGGAACCCAAGATCGGCAGTTCAGGAGGCAGAGGCAGCTCTTAGACATGCAGAGATTGTAGGTAATGTTCAGTTTGGCCGGGGAGGCCTGGGGCTTGGCTCAGGTAAACCGGTATGGAATACAGCAGGCCTCAAAGATAAAAGAAAGCTGGTCGTAGAACAGATACGCAGACAGGAAGAGATAGTAAGGGGTGCAAAGGTAGTGGCCCAGGCTAATCAGGGACAGTGGTTGAATTGGGAAAGTGTAGAGAAGAGGAAGCTTAGTTGGAGGGACCTGTGGAGTATGGAGGAGAATCGTATTAGATTCCTGGTAGGGGCTACATACGATGTGTTACCAACCCCCCAGAACCTAAAACTGTGGGTAAATGAGGACCCATCATGCCCATTGTGTTCACATACCGCAACTTTAAAGCATATTTTGTCAGGCTGTAAAGTTAGCTTGTCACAAGGCCGATATACATGGCGACATAATCAGGTGTTGAAATGTTTAGCTGCAGGCATCGAAGGGAAACGAAGACAGGTGAATTCAGAAGGTGTTAAGGATAGGGGCTTAGTAATTCAGTTTGTCCGTGAGGGAGAGAAATACAGAAGGGATAAGTTAGTGAGGAGGCAAGGGTGTGGCCGCCTAGAAGGTGCTTGTGATTGGGAAATGCAAGTAGATTTAGGGGGAAAGCTTGTTGTTCCTCAGGAAATAGTCTGTACCAGGCAGAGGCCTGACTTAGTGTTGTGGTCAGTGAGTCAACAGATAGTTTATTTCATTGAGCTGACGGTTCCTTGGAAAGACTCAGTGGAAGAAGCCTATGAAAGAAAAAAGCTCAGATATGCAGACTTAGGAGCAGAAGCTGAGCAGCGAGGATGGAAGACTAGGATTTGTCCAGTGGAAGTGGGGTGTAGGGGATTCATAGCAAGATCAACTGTCTCACTCCTGGGGGAACTCGGAGTGCGGGGACAGAATTTGAGGAAGACAGTGAGGGAAATGTCAGATGAAGCAATTAAATGCAGCCAGTTTATCTATTACAGAAGAAATAATGTCAGCTGGGGGCCAGCAGGGGGAACTATTAAGCAGGGCACATAACTCCTTGAGATCACGTGGAGAGATTCACTTCCTGTCAGGAGAAATCCAGGAAGAGGAAGTATTTAAGTGTGGGGGTGGCCTATTGGAATCCATTTTGTTTGAGGCCATGCGGCAAGGTGAGTGTGCTTGCTGATCCTGTAAGTCCAGTTAGCTCCTTTAACTTTAGCTTATATTGTAGTTATGCTATGTAGTGTGTGAAATAGAGTATGGTGAATGTGACAGGAAAGCTAGTATCAGCATTGCTTCTGCCTGGAGCTCGCATGGAGCCTGGGTTTGGTTGAAGATGGCAGTGCTGTTTGGGCTGAGAAAGCCATGTGTAAGTAAGAAGGAAATCCAGGAAGAGGAAGGTTATTTAAGTGTGGGAGTGGCCTATTTGAATCCATTTTGTTTGAGACCATGCTGCAAAGTGAGTGTGTTTGCTGATCCTGTGAGTTCATTTATCTCCTTTAACTTTAGTTTACATTGTAGTTATGCTATGTAGCGTGTGAAATAGAGTATGGTGAATGTGCTAGTAAAGGTAGTATCAGCATTGCTTCTGCCTGGAGCTCGCATAAACGGAGCCTGGGCTTGGTTGAAGTTGGCAGTGCTGTTTGGGCTGAGATCACTGTCCAGCCTCCTGGAGGTGTCATTGTTGTGAGGGCTCGTCCTGGGGAGGTAGACTGTACAGCCTAACCCGGCGGGGGAGTGTGATAGCCTAACAAGGCTTCCTTCCCTGGGTCTACCTCCTCTGTGGTAGTATAGGTAAGATAAAGGAGGTTGTTCGGTTAGTGTGGGGAGCAGTGAGACCTGGCATTAGGGGAGTGTCTCTGGGACGCCAGAGATCACTGTCTAGCCTCCTGGAGGTGTCGTGGGACTAACTAGACGAAACACCGGTGAAAGGAGGTTCCCACCCGATGACCCCAAAGACATGTTAGTTATCACTGCTCACGGGTCTGTATAGTTAAGCCTTGCCATAATAGCTTATCGTAGGGCTTAGGAGGATTATTCACTGAGTGCTGATCCCTTTTTTTTTTTTTTTTTTTTTATTAGAGCACAAACTTCTTGTGTTTATTTGAATTCCATGTTAAGTGAGAGCCCAAATTTCTGGAAGAAAGCAGACCATTCCACTTATGTCCATCATGGCTCTGGCCTCATTTTTCACACCACAGAAATGAAATTTACATCTTTGTGATCCGCATCCTGTCCTCTCGCTCACGGTGTGCTTTTTGTAGCTGTAGCACTTACGGTTTTTCATTAAACAGTTGGAGTTTGAGAGGAACTTTTGGCTCAGTTTCTGCCTTTTCTTGGTGTATTTAAATTTGACTGTGCCATTGCCAACTGGTGATTGGCTGAATCAACTCCAGCCGTTCGGCCAATCGTCTGTGTGTCACAGCACAGTCAAATTTGAATATTTCAGCAACCTGACTTCTTTGCAGTTAAAGCCTCATCATACAGAGGTAATTACATATGTGTCAGTCTGCCTGTCTGGGTCTGTCTGTCTCTGTCTTTCTGTGTCCATCTTGGACATTTTAGACTGCAGTCTTTTTTAGCTGTTAAGTTAAGCTGTTTTTTCTATCTGTAAGTGGACATACACACAGACAGACAAACAGACTCACACATACACAAACGCGGCGACAGCACGTGAACATACACACATTCAGGCATGCACACACACACAGACACACAGTGATACATTTACTGCTATTAATAATTAGCGTATTGGTATGGGGATACTAGTTGGCAGCGAGCATCAGGCACACTCAGAATTTCATGTGAGATTTTCTGGTTCATTCATTCACTCATTCATTCATTCTTGAAAATGAAAATTTCATTCATGAAAATTTCAAATGCTCTGCAGAGATCAGATGAAGGCCACAGGATTTGTTTAAAGCCAATTTCCCAATTGCATATTTGAACCTAGCAACAGCTTTCTTTTTAATTTCACTCTCAGGTCCATGGCTTGATTTACCAGTGATAACCCAATTTTTAAAAGCTTCTCTGGCTTGCTGGTGGAGTTCATCCACATACTCATTCCAGCCTGGCCTGAAGCTGTACTTCTTTGCTTTTCTCTGAATGAGTGGTTTACTAGCCTCATTCAGACCCTGCACAATTCTGTCATATATTACACATACAGTGCCCTCCAAAAGTATTGGAACAGTGAGGCCAATTCCTTTATTTTTGTTGTAGACTGAAAATATTTGGGTTTGACATCAAAAGATGAATATGGGACAAGAGATCAACGTTTCAGCTTTTATTTCCAGGTATTTACATCTGGATCTGATACACAACTTAGAAGATAGCACCTTTTGTTTGAACCCACCCATTTTTCATGACAGCAAAAGTATTGGAACATGTGACTGACAGGTGTGTTTTGTTGCCCAGGTGTCTCCCAATTACATTGATTATTCAAACAATAAATAGCACTGGATGTCTGAGCTCAGTTTCAGATTGGGTACGATAGGTTTTGCCTGTGCAGACTGCATTTAGAGGTGGAACCAACATGAAAACCAGAAAGCTGTCTATGGGTGAAAAAGAAGCAATTGTGAATCTGAGAGAAGATGGACAATCAATCAGAGCCATTGCACAAACATTGGCCATAGCCAGTACAACCATTTGGAATGTCCTGAAGAAGAAAAAAACCACTGGTGTACTAAGCAACAGACGTCGAACAGGTACACCAAGGAAAACATCAGCAGTTGATGACAGAAACATTGTGAGAGCTGTAAAGAAAGACCCTAAAACAACTGTTAGTGACATCAGCAACAACCTCCAGAGGGCAGGAGTGAAGGTATCACAATCTACTGTTCGCAGAAGACTTCATGAACAAAAGTACAGAGGCTACACCAGAAGATGCAAACCACTCATTAGCAAGAAGAATAGGAATAGGAGGCTGGAATTTGCCAAAAGGTACAGAGATGAGCCTCAAAAATTCTGGGAAAAAGTTTTATGGACTGATGAGAAAAAGATTAACTTTTTCCAAAGTGATGGTAAGGCGAAAGTTTGGAGAAAGAAAGGATCTGCTCATGATCCCAAACATACAAGCTCATCTGTGAAACACGGTGGAGGTAATGTCATGGCTTGGGCTTGCATGGCTTCTTCTGGGACGGACTCTTTCATCTTCATTGATGATGTAACACATGATGGCAGCAGCAAAATGAACTCAGAAGTCTACAGAAACATTTTGTCTGCTAATTTAAAGAAAGATCCAACCAAACTGATTGGGAGATCCTTCATCATGCAGCAAGATAACGACCCAAAACACACTGCCAAAACAACAAAGGAGTTCATCAGGTGCAAGAAGTGGAAGGTTTTAGACTGGCCAAGTCAGTCTCCAGACTTAAACCCAATAGAGCATGCATTTTACCTGCTGAAGAGGAGACTGAAGGGGGTAACCCCCCAAAACAAACAACAACTGAAAGAGGCTGTGGTGAAAGCCTAGAAAAGCATCACAAAAGAAGAATGCAAAAGTTTGGTGATGTCAGTGGGTCACAGGCTTGATGCAGTTATTGAAAGCAAAGGATTTGCAACTAAATATTAAGTCTCATTCACTTTAATCTATTTTAAGTTTATATGTTCCAATACTTTTGCTCACCTAAAAATTTTGTGTTCCATTACAAATAATGCTATCTTCTAAGTTGTGTATCAGATCCAGATGTAAATACCTGGAAATAAAAGCTGAAATGTTGATCTCTTGTCTCATATTCATCTTTTGATGTCAAACCCAAATGTTTTCAGTCTACAACAAAAGTAAACGAATTGGACTGACTGTTCCAATACTTTTGGAGGGCACTGTAGCTCTTCTTTCTGATTTGGCATACCACAGTTGAAATTATCACACATTATAGCATCATATGGAATTTCAATGTTACCTATGGTCTTCTCAGTCAAGTTATGATAATGTAGCAGGTCGTTCTCTGAGAGTTTAGCCCACTCAATTTTCCCACCATGATTAACCTGATTATCATCCGTGGTCATTGTAGGTAGGTTTTCTACATTGAGCATAATGGAGACAGGCATGTGGTCCATTGTTGCAAACCCATACAAAATCTCAACTTTATCCACACATTCATGGGCATCAGCTGTGCTTACACAATGATCTAGCCAGGATGTTGTATTCCAAGCCTCACTGACATATGTATAGCCATCTGTTGGCAAATGGATCTTACTTGTTAACAAGAGCTTATTATCATGACAAAATTCAACTAGGTATCGGCCAAACACAGACTTCCTATCAGAGATATCTGCATTCAAATCACCCATTACATAAATATGGGTACATTCATTTTCCTCAATAAAAGAGCCAATAAAAGCAAGCTTTTGAAGATATTGGTCCTCGTTACTGGAACATTCATAAGGTGTGTAAACATTCAAAATGATAAGAACATTACCATTATAAGAAACTTTTATTGCAACACACCAGTCTACTCTCAATCTAATCACACTGATCAGAGGGTCATATTTTTTATGCCACATAATGGCCACACCTCCAGGTATTCTGCCTTGAACCAACCCCAAGCTCAAATCTGTGGTTGACTCCCCCACCCCATGGAAGTTACTATGAACAGAGTTAAGCTTGTCCAGGTCCTGTTTAGCAAGAAAAGTTTCTTGTAGACAAAGAATGTCAGTTTCCTCAAGGAGTTTGTCAACAACAAGTCGCCGTGCCTTATCCGTTGCATTGTGTCCTAGACGCAGGCCGCGTGTGTTATATGACACAATTCTCATGAGAAGTAGACAAATCTTATGCATGTCACCCAAGTAAGCAGCGATGGACGAAATGATTACTGCATGTCATTTACCCAAGCTTTCTCTTTACATCATGTTTCTCTCCACTCTCCTTTCTGCTTACATGTATAACTCCTTGTATGTTCACACAGTTGATCCTGGGTTCCAACTCCAATGTAGTTACTCAGTCTTGTTAATCATTAATGATATGGTGCAGATTTTAAGTTTAATACTATTATGGCCAGGACAGTCTGACAGAGTTTTGCTAATATTTGATGACTTCCCATCCTACAACATAAGTGAAACAAACATGATGTCAGGACATTTTTTACCCTTGAAGAGGGCGGCACATGTAGGCCTATTTTAGATTTAGTAAAATGCCACAGATTAGCCTATGTTTTTGGAACTTCACCTGGTTGAACAATATGGTAAATAGGCCTACTATCATTTTGATTTCATTTGATTTGGAAACATAAAACATTACATAACATTTTTATAGACTAGTGGTTGTTCAGGTGGGGTTAAGAAAGATAAACACAAAAAGCAATGTTGTAGGAATTGAGCAGAGAGAAAACAATGACATAGAGTACTGGGCCTATCCTATTTGTACCTAGCTAATGCATCTGGGTCTCGTTTCAATTTGGTTTTTCCGTAATTTGGTTTTGAAAGAGAAAACGGGAAAACGGAAGCACTTCCGTTATTTCATTTTGTGTCTCAAAACGGAGTAACGGGAAAACGGCCGTATTTCCGTAAATCCGTTTTATTTTGAAAACAAAATATCAAACTATCAAAAGGTACACGGACCCTCACTACCACATAATACCACTTCATGCAAATGAAGCTATTATGTCATGTTTGAATAAAAAAGCCTGCATGTGCACATGTTGCTATAGTTATGTGACTTTTGAGGTCATGTGAATATATTTAGAATGGTTTGATAATTTGCCACTTAGACCATGGGGAGGAGACCAGCTGAGTAAACTGATCTGTGGATGAGAAACTTGCAACTGAAGAAGTTACCCCCACCCCCCGGCCTAGACACTGGGGAAGGTAGGGAATCTTGAGGTCACCGGATGAGGGAACTTCTCATTTGAAGATCCAGATTGAGACAGTCTGTATCTTGATGGAGGTGGTGCAGGGGTGGAGGTGGGCTGGGAGTTTTGCTGAAATGACAGATGGATGACAGCAGAGAGAGAAATTTGACAGCTAATGACGGATTGGTAGAGAACAGGGAGAGGCTGGCAGACTGTGACTTGTTGAAATATGTGAAGAAGGGTGGAGCAAGAGGATAGTGGGGAAACAGAGAAGTGGCTTTGAGGTATACTTACGTAAAGAGATGATCTTCCTGTCTGAACTTTCACTTACCTTCATTTACAGTACAGGCCAAAAGTTTGGACACACCTTCTCATTCAATGCGTTTTCTTTATTTTCATGACTATTTACATTGTAGATTCTCACTGAAGGCATCAAAACTATGAATGAACACATGTGGAGTTATGTACTTAACAAAAAAAGGTGAAATAACTGAAAACATGTTTTATATTCTAGTTTCTTCAAAATAGCCACCCTTTGCTCTGATTACTGCTTTGCACACTCTTGGCATTCTCTCCATGAGCTTCAAGAGGTAGTCACCTGAAATGGTTTTCCAACAGTCCTGAAGGAGTTCCCAGAGGTGTTTAGCACTTGTTGGCCCCTTTGCGTTCACTCTGCGGTCCAGCTCACCCCAAACCATCTCGATTGGGTTCAGGTCCGGTGACTGTGGAGGCCAGGTCATCTGCCGCAGCACTCCATCACTCTCCTTCTTGGTCAAATAGCCCTTACACAGCCTGGAGGTGTGTTTGGGGTCATTGTCCTGTTGAAAAATAAATGACCGTCCAACTAAACGCAAACCGGATGGGATGGCATGTCGCTGCAGGATGCTGTGGTAGCCATGCTGGTTCAGTGTGCCTTCAATTTTGAATAAATCCCCAACAGTGTCACCAGCAAAACACCCCCACACCATCACACCTCCTCCTCCATGCTTCACAGTGGGAACCAGGCATGTGGAATCCATCCGTTCACCTTTTCTGCGTCTCACAAAGACACGGCGGTTGGAACCAAAGATCTCAAATTTGGACTCATCAGACCAAAGCACAGATTTCCACTGGTCTAATGTCCATTCCTTGTGTTTCTTGGCCCAAACAAATCTCTTCTGCTTGTTGCCTCTCCTTAGCAGTGGTTTCCCAGCAGCTATTTGACCATGAAGGCCTGATTCGCGCAGTCTCCTCTTAACAGTTGTTCTAGAGATGGGTCTGCTGCTAGAACTCTTTGTGGCATTCATCTGGTCTCTGATCTGAGCTGCTGTTAACTTGCGATTTCTGAGGCTGGTGACTCGGATGAACTTATCCTCAGAAGCAGAGGTGACTCTTGGTCTTCCTTTCCTGGGTCGGTCCTCATGTGTGCCAGTTTCGTTGTAGCGCTTGATGGTTTTTGCGACTCCACTTGGGGACACATTTAAAGTTTTTGCAATTTTCCGGACTGACTGACCTTCATTTCTTAAAGTAATGATGGCCACTCGTTTTTCTTTAGTTAGCTGATTGGTTCTTGCCATAATATGAATTTTAATAGTTGTCCAATAGGGCTGTCGGCTGTGTATTAACCTGACTTCTGCACAACACAACTGATGGTCCCAACCCCATTGATAAAGCAAGAAATTCCACTAATTAACCCTGATAAGGCACACCTGTGAAGTGGAAACGATTTCAGGTGACTACCTCTTGAAGCTCATGGAGAGAATGCCAAGAGTGTGCAAAGCAGTAATCAGAGCAAAGGGTGGCTATTTTGAAGAAACTAGAATATAAAACATGTTTTCAGTTATTTCACCTTTTTTTGTTAAGTACATAACTCCACATGTGTTCATTCATAGTTTTGATGCCTTCAGTGAGAATCTACAATGTAAATAGTCATGAAAATAAAGAAAACGCATTGAATGAGAAGGTGTGTCCAAACTTTTGGCCTGTACTGTACACTAATGACTGAAATGAGTAGTCAGCTCCCTCACAAACTCCATATGCGACTGGTTAGCCCTTTTCCCACGTCCTAAAACGCTGGCGATAGGCTTCCGGGACTAACTCATACATCTTTAGTACAGCAGTCTTGACTGACTTATAAGTAAGATTGTCATTACTTAAAGATGCATAAGCCTCCTGTGCCTTCCCAGACAACACACCCTGCAACAGCAAAATCTGGTCAGAGTCTGACCAACCCCCTGCCTGTGCAACCCGCTCAAACAGAGAGAAAAAAACATCTGGATCCTTCTCATTAAACTTCGGCAAACGCCGCAAATTCCTCACAACATCAGGAGCCCTAGAGAGCGAAGATGAACCTTCCTCGCCTTGCAAGACATCCTCAGAAAGCTTACCATCTCTGACTAAACCCAACCTAGCAGTCTGCAGTGCTATCTTTGTCTGCTCTGTCTCAAGCTGCAACCGTTCAATTGCGAGCTGCTTTTCCACCTCCAATCTATACCTTTCTGTCTCAGCCTTTTGCCTCTCCTTCTCATGAGACAACTGTAACAAAAGCAACTCCTTTTGCTGCTCAAAGGTCAAACTTCCCGCTGGAACTGAAAGTGACTGTGCTGGTAGTGCCTGACCAAGTCCTTTTTCTTTGCACCCAACTCCCCTTTCTCAACTAACTGCAGCTTAAGCATAGCCTTCACACTGTCCTTACGTTTGTCACTAAGATGACTCAGATCAACTTCATACTCCTCTGCAATTTTTGTCAGCTGATCCTTAGTGCATCGCTCCAAAAAACCCTCATTTGGGGCAGCAAGAAATTTTTCTATCCCTGCCATCCTACAGTAAACACTGTCTTAACCCCAGCAAAAGAAAACAGGACAACAGAGCCACACACAGTGCTGCCCAGGCCAACTAGTGCACAAAAGAGACACTACTAGTGTCCCCCCAAGTTAATGTGAAGTTCCCTTCTATCTAGACTGCCTATACCAAACTTACCTAATCTCACTGAACCCTAGTCTTCATGCAGATTAGCGGTGGGATATTTAAACACTCAAACCAGTAGCCTGGCAAAGCCCCCAGCCAAGCTGGTTACCCACCTAACAGCTACGGATGTGTCCCCGAGACAACTGTTCGACCCGCACACCACACAAAAATAACAAACTAAAATTAAAACTGTAAGCAGCGATGAACGGGCCCTCGCACCTTCACGCAACTCGGGGGGACTGGCAGGACGCCTTCTGACGCATCAGTTCATTTCTGTCAAAGTTAGATATCGCGTGCAGGAGTGACTCCGCATATCCTTGATACAGTGCTGGAATGACATATTTCACATTTTGTATCACTTCGTCTTTCCACAAGAGGGAGTTGGAGAGCGCACAAATTATACATCATGTTTTTGTACATCAAATATACATATATTAGCGCGTCTAGACACTAATGATATGTCACGTTTGTGAACATCAAATATAGACCACAGCATTGAAATTTCAGGTTAATCCAAAGATAAGTGTCTGATAAGAAGTACTTACTTTCACCACTAGGTGGCGCTATGACTCACGGAATATTGTCATATAAATGTGTTCAGGGTGGGACAAATATGAATCATGTCAAGTTTGGTGGACAACGGACCATTTACTCCAAATTTATAGCAATTTCCTGTTTCATGGCAAGACATCAAAAGTAAACCCTCTGCAGCGCGCATAGACACTTATGATATGTCACGTTTGTGCACATCAAATATAGACCACAGCACTGAAATTTCAGATGAATCTAAAGATAAGTGTCTGGTAAGAAGTACTTCCTTTCACCACTAGGTGGCGCTATGACTATCACGGAATATTGTCATATAAATGTGTTCAGGGTGGGACAAACATGAATCATGTCAAGTTTGGTGGACAACAGACCATTTACTCCAAATTTATAGCAATTTCCTGTTTTATGGCGAGACATCAAAATTAAACCCTCTGCAGCACACGTAGACACTAATGATATGTCATGTTTCTGAACATCAAATATAGACCACAGCATTGAAATTTCAGGTTAATCCAAAGATAAGTGTCTGATAAGAAGTACTTCCTTTCGACACTAGGTGGCGCTATGATTATCAGGCAATATGGTAATGAAAATGTGTTCAGGGCGGGACTAATATGAATCATGTGAAGTTTGGTGGAGATTGGACCATTTATGCCAGAGCTACAGCAATTTCGTTTTTCATGGCGAGACCTCAAGATTCAACGCTCGGCAGCGGGCGCACCATTGAACATTGGGCAAATCCTGTGATAACTTTTGGTCACAACATAGTCACGCTTCCATACACCAAGTTTGGAGCCAATCTGATTAAATCTGTAGGACAAGTTCGTTAATTTACAAGCCCTGGAAATGGGCAAAAGTGCACAAAAGTGGCACAAGTAAATTCAAAATGGCGGACTTCCGGTTGGGTTTGGAGTATGGCTCTAAGAGACTTTTTTGTACGTAATAGAGTGTTACAGGTGCCTACCAAGTTTCATACATGCAGGTCAAAGCAGCTGTGGGGGCTGCTTAATTGAAATATTCTAGGGGGCGCTGTTGAGCCATCTTGGTGCATCAAAGCACAAAAATCACATCAGACAACAGGACTTGTGACCTGTGATGTGTATGCCACGTTTGAGTTTTCAAGTATCCCTTGTCCCTTCAAAACAACATCGTGTTTGATGGTGAACAAGGCAGTGCCACGGTGACAGCGTTTGATGAAAACTAAAAAGCTTCATTTTTAAGCATCATCAAGGTCTAAGGACTTAGACCAGCAAGTTTGAGGTGGGTCTGATTAACCTGCTGGAAGCGGGACATCAAAGAATGTATAAAGTAGCTTTCTGTTGCCAGAAGGTGGCGCTATGGTGGTGATTCAAAATTCCTCTGTAGATGTGTTCAGAGCTGGACTGTCATCATATGTGTGAAGTTTTGGCAAGATATTCCCACGTGGAGTCAAGTTACAGCAACGTTTATCATCATGGCGAAACATCAAAGTTCGCCCCCAGGCCGTAGCCACGCCCTTTGATGAAAACTCACAGTTTCCACAATAAAGCATCATCAACGTCTTATGACTTTTTTCACCAAGTTTGAAGTGGATCTGGTCAATTCTGTAGGAGATGTACATTAAAGTCTAAAACATGACATTTCCCATTGCCAATAGGGGGCGCTATGTTTATCTCTAATTATTGACATGTAGATGTGTTCAGGGTGGGACTGTCATCAATCCTGTGAAGTTTGGCCAAAATTGGACCATGTATGCTGGAGTTATAAACTACTTCCTGTTTAGTGGCGAGACCCCTAAATTTGACGCCATCCCACGGTCACACGCATTGACGAAAACTCAAGCTTTTGATAACTTTTCATCTTCAAGGTCTTGGGATGGGACAAACCAAGGTTTGAAGTTGATCGGATGAAATCTCTAGGACTAGTTCGTTCATTTATGACCCCTGGAAATGGCCAAAAATGCACCAAAATTGTACAGTAAATTCAAAATGGCTGACTTCCTGTTGGGTTTAGAGAATGCCTCCAAGAGGCTTTTTTGTACATCTCTGGGCGTTACATAAGCCTGCCGAGTTTCATACATGTAGGTTAAACTAGGTTCAGGGGCTGTTTCCTCAAACATTTGTAGGGGGCGCTACTGAGCCATTTTTTGGAATCCGCACAGGAGACCCTTAAAATATCAAATTTTTCACCAATTCTGAGGTGTGTGCAAAGTTTCATGAGTTTTCGGGTATGTTAAGCCTCCCAAAAAGGCAATTCATTTGGAGGAAGAAGAATACCGCTAGGTGCTCGGGCCCTAAAAATCCTTGCATTTCAATAGGGTCCTCGCACCGCTAGGTGCTCGGGCCCTAATAATAATAATGATAATAATAATAATAAATCTTTGCATTTCAATAGGGTCCTCCCACCGCTAGGTGCTCGGGCCCTAATAATAATAAAAAATCCTTGCATTTCAACAGGGTCCTCACACCGCTAGGTGCTCGGGCCCTAATAATAAAAATTCCTTGCATTTCAATAGGGTCCTCGCACCGCTAGGTGCTCGGGCCCTAATAATAATAATAATAAACAGCACGATTACAATAGGGTCCTCACGGACGACTTCATCGTCGCTAGGCCCTAATTAAGGCTGCAAGCAGCTGTGATCGGGCCCTCGCTCTCCCATGCAACCGTCGGGGCCTAAGGCACGTGGGAGCTGTCGCACGAAGCGAGAAGGGACAAAAAACCTGGCAGGAGTGAAAAAACGTAATGTTTCATTCATCCACCAGGTGGCACTACGAGCGTAACCAGATGTGGCCAGGTGCGTTCAGGGGTGGACCCTCATCACACATGTGGAATTTAGAGCAAATCGGACAATGCATGAAGGATTTATACCAAGTTCATGTTCAGTGGCGAAGGATGAAAAGTTGCCACCACCGCCACGGCAGCCTGCAACATGACAGGACACGTGTGTCACTGTGGACATTCATCCACTTGATCGTCATGTGGCCACACAATGTAGTTGATCAGGTCAGGAGTTTGAGGTTGGTGTTTGTCAGTGTAAAAGATGGCATTTCCTGTTTCCACAAGGGGGCGGCATGAGCGAGATTGCCTACAAGCATATGGAGGCGTTGAGGGCAGGGCTCTCATCATGTACAGAAATTTTGAAGCAATTTGGATGAAGTATGTGGGAGAGAGAGCTGCTTGAATATGCATGGCAATGGATCAAAAATGGCAGTGCCATAGCAGCCACGCCCTTTGACATACAGACATGCAGAGCACAACCTTTAATCAGCATGGTCTCTGGATGATCTGTAAAAAATTTGAAGTCGATTGGATGAAATCCCTAGGACAAGTCCGTTAAAATACAACATGTGGAAATCATGCCAAAATGACAAGTCAAAATCAAAATGGCCGACTTCCTGTTTGGAGTGGACCATTGGTGCCAGAGACTTTTATGTGCGTCTGGACAACATACACATGTGTACCAATTTTCATGTTCCAACTCCAAAAAAAAAACCCTATGGGGAGGGGTTTTTGAAAATTTCAAGGGGGCGCTATAGAGGCATTTTGTCCCCCCCATGGGCGACGCCCCTATCAGATGCAAGAGCTCGCCATTCTTGACCTGTGTGTCAATTATCATGATGATAAGAGGTCGCTGAAGCCATCAAAAAGCCAAACGCAGGATGATCTGTAGCCAATTTGAAGTCGATCGGACGAAATCCCTAGGAGGAGTTCATTCAAATTTAAGTTGTGTAAATCGCCGTAATGAAAAAACTCAAAATAAAATGGCCGACTTCCTTTTGGGATTTTACCATGACGTCAAGAGACTTTTTTGTGCGTCTCAGTATGATACATGTGTGTACCAAATTTTGTTTGCCTATGACAAACTAACCCCAATCGGGAGGGGTTTTTGAAAATTTGTAGGGGGCGCTATTTCGGCATTTTGCGTCGACCATGTGCAAACTCCAAAAATATCGAATTTCAGATGCGGCCGGACGAATGTGGAAAGTTAGAAGCATTTTGAAATTTGGGAAATGGGCGAAATTGGGGCACAAAGTCGGGTAAAGAATATTAATAATAATAATAATTATTATAATAAACAGCGCGATTTCAATAGGGTCCTCGGATGACTGCGTCGTCGCTCGGGCCCTAATAATCATTCGAAAAACAATAGGGACCTCGCAGGTCTCCTGCTCGGGCCCTAATTAAAGCTGCAAGCAGCTGTGACCGGGCCCTCGCTCTCCCGCGTCTACGCAGGGGGGCAGCAGCGCGCATCACTGAAGCGGTTATGTGAAAACTCAGAGTAAGTTAACCCTGACGTGGTGTGACGTTTCATCTTCCTACTCCAAAAAACCACCTATGGGAAGGGTATGTTGAAAATTTCAAGGGGGCGCTATAGAGGCATTTTGTCACCCCCCATGGGCGACGCCCCTATCAGATGTATGAGCTCGCCATTTTTGACCTGTGTATCAATTTCATGTGAATATGATGTCGCTGAAGCCATCAAAAAGCAAAACATATTTGGTGGCAAGGGCAACGTCATAGTAGCCACACCCCTTGACATAGAGAAAAGCTTTTAATAACTTTTGATCAGCATGGTCTCAGGGGCTGAGGCTGTTGAGCAACCAGGGGCTGCGGGGACACCCAGAGCAGGCATGGATTGGTGGTGTAAATGTGGGGCTTACTGGCCACTTTATTAGGTACACTTGTGCAATCTAATACAAGTCAATACCACAGCTCTGCCACACATTCTACATTTACAAAGCTTTTACTTTTTCAGCTGTTGTGAGAAAGGTGATTATTTTTCTTTATTACTGAGGTCGTAGTGGGTGGTGTTGGTGTACTGGAGTGCAATATATTTAAAAGTGTTCCTAATATTTTGTCCTCCTCAATTAGACAAAATTAGGAGGCCACCTCAGTACACCACCACCATTCACTATGACCTCAATAATAAACAAAATACAGTCACCACTTTCTAGACGATGTCAACAATAACCAAAAATTTATAAGCTTCAGGGAAAAAATCATGGTATATTCGTTTTACTGGATTGCATTAGATTACACAGGTGTACACAAAATGGCCAGTGACTGTATTGTTACATGCATACAGATTTCCTCAAATAGTAGCCGGGGCTACTATTAACAAAATGATAGTTTGGGACCAGGCTACAAATAGGGGCAGGCTACTATTTGAAGGAGGCTTTCAATTAAAAAAAAAAATTAAAAAAAAAATCACAGCCAAATTTGAAAATACAAATACTGTATTTTTTTTAATTTAAACAGCAGAAATATTTATGTAAACCTGTCTTCATAGTAAAAATGAATATTTTCTATATAGTATTACAAAGAAAGTACGGTATTATTTATAGTAACAACGTTTACATTAACAGTAAAAATCGTTTTTGGTGTTTTTGTAAATCACCAATATTTACTATTGACTACACCACAGTGTACTAGTTGTCCTGCCTTGAAACAGCGAATCATCTCATCCTCTGTCCCATCTGCAGCCACCATGATGCCACACACCTTACAAGACAACATGCCACAAATTAATTTTAAAACTAGGCTACATTCGTAATAATGACTTTTTATCTCACAATTTTGATTAGGAATAGCAATTTCTTTTTTTCCATTACTGGTGAAAATGGGCTTCCATAGGTAAAGATGGTTACACACCCTATGCAGGCGTCATATGCCAGCTGTTTCCACTTGCCACACAATAATAGAACATAAGTCTTTAAGCTGGTTAATATTTTCTCCATCAGCTATCATTCTAAACAAGACTGTTGCCATACATATAACATGAATCTACCTACACATTATTTACATATTTAACAATGTCAAACACAACACAGAAGACCCAAAGCAACCACACTGACTACATCTCCCAGAAAGCCCAGCGCTCTGGGAGCATACGCGAAGCAGTCTCGAGACGGCAGCGCGGACATGTGAAAACACGGCCTGTGTTTACTGCACTAGCCTTGGACTAATAAGTTCATTGCATGAACGTCTTGAAAACGAACCCCGTTTTTCATTTGGGGGTTCCCGGTCTCGACCGATTCACGTCTCCATAAACGTTCAAATCAAACATGTAATGTACTAACCGTATAGTCACAGATTTCACACTAATTACCAATGTGCGATACACCTCCCAACTGCTAAAGTGGCGCTGTGGCGCAGTAGAAAGCCGGTGCACTCATTCATTGCAGGACGATGAAGGGATGAAGAAAATTTCAAGACATCCCGAGATAAAACGCATGTTTATTGAACAATAAGGGATATACAAACACACGGCAACCCCCGTACACCTGGGGCCTGTTTCACAAAACCAGGATAAGGGATTAAGCCGGGATATCTTGGTTATCCTGGATCAACTTATCCTTGATCCAGTTTCACAAAAGCAGGATAGGGGGAAGTGGGATATGTTTTGACATAAGTTACCATGGAGATTTATTCTGTGGAGCTAGCCTGCTCCAGACCAGGCTAAATTCCAGGATTTATTTAATCTCATCCCTTATCTCAGTCAGCAGTCACCACAAATGGAAACTAATATTTATTCCACTTCACACTACACATTCTTATCACATTCAACGAGACCCACTGTCATTATTTAAACATTTGTGATCATTAATTGCAGTCATTTTAGATAAATGATTTTAGTAGAAAATTTAGTTAGACTATCTCTCTCATATATATATATATATACACACACATACAGTACAGGCCAAAAGTTTGGACACACCTTCTCATTCAATGCGTTTTCTTTATTTTCATGACTATTTACATTGTAGATTCTCACTGAAGGCATCAAAACTATGAATGAACACATGTGGAGTTATGTACTTAACAAAAAAAGGTGAAATAACTGAAAACATGTTTTATATTCTAGTTTCTTCAAAATAGCCACCCTTTGCTCTGATTACTGCTTTGCACACTCTTGGCATTCTCTCGATGAGCATCAAGAGGTAGTCACCTGAAATGGTTTCCACTTCACAGGTGTGCCTTATCAGGGTTAATTAGTGGAATTTCTTGCTTTATCAATGGGGTTGGGACCATCAGTTGTGTTGTGCAGAAGTCAGGTTAATACACAGCCGACAGCCCTATTGGACAACTGTTAAAATTCATATTATGGCAAGAACCAATCAGCTAACTAAAGAAAAACGAGTGGCCATCATTACTTTAAGAAATGAAGGTCAGTCAGTCCGGAAAATTGCAAAAACTTTAAATGTGTCCCCAAGTGGAGTCGCAAAAACCATCAAGCGCTACAACGAAACTGGCACACATGAGGACCGACCCAGGAAAGGAAGACCAAGAGTCACCTCTGCTTCTGAGGATAAGTTCATCCGAGTCACCAGCCTCAGAAATCGCAAGTTAACAGCAGCTCAGATCAGAGACCAGATGAATGCCACAAAGAGTTCTAGCAGCAGACCCATCTCTAGAACAACTGTTAAGAGGAGACTGCGCCAATCAGGCCTTCATGGTCAAATAGCTGCTAGGAAACCACTGCTAAGGAGAGGCAACAAGCAGAAGAGATTTGTTTGGGCCAAGAAACACAAGGAATGGACATTAGACCAGTGGAAATCTGTGCTTTGGTCTGATGAGTCCAAATTTGAGATCTTTGGTTCCAACCGCCGTGTCTTTGTGAGACGCAGAAAAGGTGAACGGATGGATTCCACATGCCTGGTTCCCACTGTGAAGCATGGAGGAGGAGGTGTGATGGTGTGGGGGTGTTTTGCTGGTGACACTGTTGGGGATTTATTCAAAATTGAAGGCACACTGAACCAGCATGGCTACCACAGCATCCTGCAGCGACATGCCATCCCATCCGGTTTGCGTTTAGTTGGACGGTCATTTATTTTTCAACAGGACAATGACCCCAAACACACCTCCAGGCTGTGTAAGGGCTATTTGACCAAGAAGGAGAGTGATGGAGTGCTGCGGCAGATGACCTGGCCTCCACAGTCACCGGACCTGAACCCAATCGAGATGGTTTGGGGTGAGCTGGACCGCAGAGTGAACGCAAAGGGGCCAACAAGTGCTAAACACCTCTGGGAACTCCTTCAGGACTGTTGGAAAACCATTTCAGGTGACTACCTCTTGAAGCTCATGGAGAGAATGCCAAGAGTGTGCAAAGCAATAATCAGAGCAAAGGGTGGCTATTTTGAAGAAACTAGAATATAAAACATGTTTTCAGTTATTTCACCTTTTTTTGTTAAGTACATAACTCCACTCCTGATCATTAATTGCAGTCATTTTAGATAAATGATTTTAGTAGAAAATTTAGTTAGACTATCTCTCTCATATATATATATATATACACACACATACAGTACAGGCCAAAAGTTTGGACACACCTTCTCATTCAATGCGTTTTCTTTATTTTCATGACTATTTACATTGTAGATTCTCACTGAAGGCATCAAAACTATGAATGAACACATGTGGAGTTATGTACTTAACAAAAAAAGGTGAAATAACTGAAAACATGTTTTATATTCTAGTTTCTTCAAAATAGCCACCCTTTGCTCTGATTATTGCTTTGCACACTCTTGGCATTCTCTCCATGAGCTTCAAGAGGTAGTCACCTGAAATGGTTTTCCAACAGTCCTGAAGGAGTTCCCAGAGGTGTTTAGCACTTGTTGGCCCCTTTGCGTTCACTCTGCGGTCCAGCTCACCCCAAACCATCTCGATTGGGTTCAGGTCCGGTGACTGTGGAGGCCAGGTCATCTGCCGCAGCACTCCATCACTCTCCTTCTTGGTCAAATAGCCCTTACACAGCCTGGAGGTGTGTTTGGGGTCATTGTCCTGTTGAAAAATAAATGACCGTCCAACTAAACGCAAACCGGATGGGATGGCATGTCGCTGCAGGATGCTGTGGTAGCCATGCTGGTTCAGTGTGCCTTCAATTTTGAATAAATCCCCAACAGTGTCACCAGCAAAACACCCCCACACCATCACACCTCCTCCTCCATGCTTCACAGTGGGAACCAGGCATGTGGAATCCATCCGTTCACCTTTTCTGCGTCTCACAAAGACACGGCGGTTGGAACCAAAGATCTCAAATTTGGACTCATCAGACCAAAGCACAGATTTCCACTGGTCTAATGTCCATTCCTTGTGTTTCTTGGCCCAAACAAATCTCTTCTGCTTGTTGCCTCTCCTTAGCAGTGGTTTCCTAGCAGCTATTTGACCATGAAGGCCTGATTGGCGCAGTCTCCTCTTAACAGTTGTTCTAGAGATGGGTCTGCTGCTAGAACTCTTTGTGGCATTCATCTGGTCTCTGATCTGAGCTGCTGTTAACTTGCGATTTCTGAGGCTGGTGACTCGGATGAACTTATCCTCAGAAGCAGAGGTGACTCTTGGTCTTCCTTTCCTGGGTCGGTCCTCATGTGTGCCAGTTTCGTTGTAGCGCTTGATGGTTTTTGCGACTCCACTTGGGGACACATTTAAAGTTTTTGCAATTTTCCGGACTGACTGACCTTCATTTCTTAAAGTAATGATGGCCACTCGTTTTTCTTTAGTTAGCTGATTGGTTCTTGCCATAATATGAATTTTAACAGTTGTCCAATAGGGCTGTCGGCTGTGTATTAACCTGACTTCTGCACAACACAACTGATGGTCCCAACCCCATTGATAAAGCAAGAAATTCCACTAATTAACCCTGATAAGGCACACCTGTGAAGTGGAAACCATTTCAGGTGACTACCTCTTGATGCTCATCGAGAGAATGCCAAGAGTGTGCAAAGCAGTAATCAGAGCAAAGGGTGGCTATTTTGAAGAAACTAGAATATAAAACATGTTTTCAGTTATTTCACCTTTTTTTGTTAAGTACATAACTCCACATGTGTTCATTCATAGTTTTGATGCCTTCAGTGAGAATCTACAATGTAAATAGTCATGAAAATAAAGAAAACGCATTGAATGAGAAGGTGTGTCCAAACTTTTGGCCTGCACTGTATATATATATATATATATATATATATATATATACACATATATACACACACTGTAAATAAATGATTAAAAAAATACACACCATTCAGTAACATGATGACATGATGTTCCTTTATTGAATAGGATAAATCAAAGCAAGTAATCCATCAGTTCCTTTCAAAAGTGACATCACACAGTGCTCTACAAGATAGAAAGCACTGAATCAAAGCATATTATTCATCACAAGAATAAATACACATTCTCAAAGGTCTGTATATAAAACACCCTGCATGTCTGCACACTGGAATAAATGCAGGACAAATCCATACTTAACAAATGAACAAATGTCAGGCCTGTATACACACAGTACACAGCACAATAAGCCAAATTAATATAAAATAACACAAATTCCTCTGCTATTGCAGGCCATATTCAACTTAAATGTGCAGAATGCATTTTAACTGAAATAATTCAAAACGTATTGGTCCCTGATCAGCCGACCACTGTCGTCATCCGGGAAGATGGCCGGATTGTCCCAGTCCACATCTGATGGCACTCTGGGGGCCCTCTCCTTCCTCAGGCAGGCCACATTGTGGAGGACAGCACAGGCCACAGTAATATCGCATGCTCTGTCTCAGATGGTGCAGACACTGGAAGCGTGCCTTCAGGAGGCCAAAGGTCATCTCGATCCGAGCCCTTGTCCAGGCATGGGCATCGTTATATGCCCGCTGTGCTTCCTGAGGGTCTGCGTAGGGTGTGAGGCAAAAAGGCTCGCAGGCATAGCCTCTGTCCCCCAGCAGCACACCAGAGAATTCACCTGTGAATACAAAATGTCATCATCACAGCCTTATCAATAGAGGGACATTCTTGACATAGCCTTGATTTTAAAAGTGGTTATTAATTGAGGTCATGTGGCTCACCTTGTGACAGGCGCCGATAGACTGCAGAGGACCGAAAGATTCGTGAGTCATGGACTGAGCCAGGCCACTTTGCCACAACATTGCTGATCAGGTAGTCAGCATTGCAGACCATCTGAAATTATAAGATGTAGACTATTAAACCATTCAATGCACATCACAAGCAATGTACAATGTTCATTAATGTCATAAAGTCATGTTCACCTGAACATTAATGCTGTGAAAGGATTTCCTGTTCACAAAATCTCCCTTATGGGCACCTGAGGGGGATTTTATTCTGATATGGGTGCAGTCAAGTGCACCAATGACATTGGGGAAACCTGCAACACAAAGCAATAAGTATCCTACTATGACTTAACACTTGTCCTGTAATTTGTACTTACAGTACTCTTACCTGCAATCCTATAAAAATCCTCTTTGATGTCACTGAGTCTTGTGTGTCCAGGGAAGGAGATGAAGACACCTGATAGTGATTTGAGGGCTAGACAGACACTACACACCACACAGCAAATTGTGGCCTTGGCCAGGTTTTCAGCATCCCCCACTGAGTACAGGAAGCCCCCACTTGCAAAGAAGCGCAAGGCCACACACACCATTTGCTCAACACTCAGCGCATGGCTCCGTGCTGTGTGGTGTTGGATCCTGGGACCCAGCAGTCTGCACAGATATCGGATGCCATCTGCAGAAAACCTATATCTTTCGTGTAGGTGGTCATCAGGGAAGGCCAATGGGTTCGCCCTGTCCCTGAAGACCCTCTCCCACCTGAAGGCTCTCCTGAGCACAAGAGCTTCTCCATCCACAACCTCTTGCAGGAGTGGACACGCCATTGTTTGAGCAGGAAGGAACACACCATTTTGGGCCTTCATATAGGCTATTGGATCGCTAGATTTAATGAGGAACACCTTTGCACTCTCACAAGCTACAAATGGTTATCTAATTATCAGGATACCTATTGCCTTAAAGAATAGATAATTGATTAAAATGCTCCCTGTTTGACCTTCACACTGCTCAACTTCTGCCATAAAGTGTTTTGATATCTGGGAAATAGCATTTCAGGTACATTATGTGCATTTCTTTTTGTCTTAATACAGCCAGTCTTTGGTGTGTGACTTCTAACCAATCAAAGCACTTGGGGCTACCATAGAGATGACACTAGGCATTATGTCAGACTGTGGAATACAATCTGCAATCCCACCTAACTGTGCACAAATTAAACAAGCAAACACCACAGAAGGTCTTTTGATCTTTTATTTAAGATTCTTCTTCTTGAAGCTGGGTGAGGAAAGGAGAATAATAATTAATAGATTGTCTGTGTTACAGTCAGCATACAGTGTACACTGAAGGTGAAACTCACCTCCCGCTCAAGTTTTTTTATTTCAAGGTTCAGTTTCCTCAGTTCCCTCCTTTTAATTTCGGACTCCACGGAGAGGTCTGCCATCTGTCTTCTTTTGTATTCAATGTCCATATCGGCCAGTTGTATTTGCCGTTTCAGATGTGTGGCATACAGCTGTCTGATAGCTTGTGAGTTCTGTAAACACATAATAATCAGCACAGCAGGAATTTTGCATGATGGGAATGTACTTCCATAAATACTCACTATGTTGCAAGGCTGGCTTTCATCCTGTAGAGCATCTGGGTCCTGTTACAGAAATGACATTTTGTGTGGGCTCCAGATGATGATGACTTCTCACCATTGTAGACTGAATGAGTACTTTCATTTGACATGATACCTCAAACCTTCTTGAATCAAGAGACACAGTCTCCTCATCGACTTCATCTGCTGCTCCTGCTGCTCCACTGGTGCCTTCACCCTATCACATTTAAAAGGGATTCATATTAAAGCAAGCAGATGAGACATGCCAGGCTTACAGTATGACTTTGATGGAGGACTCACTGGATCATCATCCTCTGGTATTGGTGACGCCACTGTTGGAGGCTCCAACAGTGAGATGGTGTTTCCAGATACTGCAAGGTAAAACAGAGTCAGATAATCCAAATGGATTCAATATGAATGGTTGGTTATGTCCCATGTAAAGATGGAAGAATGTACCTTTAATGAAGAGGGAGGCATCTTCCTGGGAGGGATTTATATTTGAGTCTGTCCCCCCAGGGATCCCCTCTAACACAGGCCTGCCTCTGTTAAGTTCCAGGGCTCTGTCCTCTGCAGGGGTGAGGTCAGCTGGTGGTGACCCACCACCCGTGCCTTGCTTGTGGGTTTTTTTTTTAACAGCTATAAGTACAGACAATATGTGAGTAGGCACCCTCTGGGTACAATGTACGCACATGCATAGTATTTGTCAGGTCACTTACCATTCTGCAGGATGTTCTTATATTTGATCTTGACTTGTTGCCAAGTTCGTTTGGGCCCAGTCATGTTTAATCTAAGAATAATAAATTAATTAAGACAAAATAAATAACACACACACACACATAGATAGTGAATGAAATAACTGAGGAGCAAATATGTAGTTGCATTTACATAATTTCACATCTACAGTCCATTTCACTCGCAGTTTCATAATCAGAGTATAACTACGTTTTTGGGAATGTTAATTAACTATTTGGATTGTAATTGTGATGGATTCAGCAGGGTAGTGAGTGTGTGTTTGTGCAATACATACGCATTCAGGCGGTCTGCAATACTTTGCCATGCTTTCTCTCTTTGTTTGATGGCGGTGGCAGTGTTTCCTTTCTTTTTAATTTGTTCTTTTACCTCTTCGTAGGCCTCCATAATTATGTCCTGCTCCGATGGGGAGAAGTATGCTGCACGTGATGCCATGGTGAATCAGTGAATCTGTGATCAATTACAGGGTCTATTTAAGGAGCCATGTGCTGCAACTTATCCAGGATTAGTTTCACCTGGCTTGATGAATCCGTGTCTACTTATCCTGGCTTGGCGTTTGTGGAACCAATTAAGCCTGAACTCTGTTGTTTTGGATTGGTTGAGCCAGGCTTACTTACTTATCCTGGATGTCTGAATCCTACTTTTGTGAAACGGACCCCTGCACGTGCACGAAACACAACACAATGCTCTACAACAGACCACGGAGTCAAACATTAGTCCACATTAGCTCAGCGAGTGTTCAACCACCGGCATATCTCGGCTAACATCGACCACCGAGAATGCTCCCGGGAGTTAGCCGAGTGCTAACCGAGTGAGATGCGCTATACACACATTAGAGGCTGAATGCTTATAAGGCTACTAAACCACAAATTATAAGTTACCTAAAGCACGTTGGGATAGCGTGGTGAACGTCAACACACAACCATTTATTAATAATTCAGCCGTAACAACTGTGTGGCACAAACTCAGTGCTTTGGTTATAAATAATGTCGGGCTCGGTTCGGGTTCGAACAGTAATATGCGGCTGTGCCGCACTCTAACACACACACACACAAACACACGGAAAACCGGACATTATCAGTTTATAAAAAAAAAAACCCGGACGCCCCAGACGGGACGTGAAAAGTGGACATGTCCCGGACATGAGGAGGATGTTTGGTCAGCCTAACGCCGTTAAGGTTACCAAACACAAAGAGAAATGTTAACGGCTCGTTTCTCCTCTGACACACCACATACCTGTATTCCGCCATGGCTTAGTTGTCCAGGTACTGGGCAGTCATGACACCAACCAAAGAGGAAATTACTGGACCTGGAGACGGTAAGCCGTTATCTTGCGTTTGTCAGTTGCTCTCATGTTCCCTCCTTTTGTGAAGGTCTTGTTGCCATCCTCTGCATACCAGGCGTCATATGCCCCGCGGCGTATTCCCAACACTGAACACTGAAGTTGCGTCTTGTCGCCATCTTTACAATCAGCTGAGAGTGAGCAACTGCGCATGTGCGGTCTCTTGTTTTTATGACGGTAGCGTCAGGAGCAGCCAAAGATCACCTGGTGGTGATAGTTATCTACCAGTGTTGCTAAACAAAAGAATATTGGTCATGGCCGAAATAAAGATAAAGATAGATAGATTATGTATTATGATTATAGATTATGATTATTTGAAAAGGATTTGAAGATTTTCCAATTTACTTTCGTTCACACTAATTAGACTGCCACCAGAGCGCCACCTGTTGGCTGATTTGCACTGAATTTTGCACAATCCCTCATCGGGCCATTGAACACAATTAGCAAAAGTGTTGTGGTAATCCGACTGTATTTGCTCAAGATATGAAAGACTGTCTGTTTTGAAAACAATGTGCAGGAATTTGTTGTTTTATATTTTGGCCGTTTTTTTGACGATCAAAATTCTTTTAATAACTTTTTGTCAGGAGGGTCCACAGATGCTACATGCAAAGTTTGGTGCAAATCGTTAAAATCGCCTAGGAGGAGTTTGAAGAAGTAGGTTTCTCATTGTTTGCAATTTTGCAAATGGAAATTTAATGCAAAAGTGGGCATTCCTGACATCACAGAATTCAGCTGAATTCAGAGAACACGTAAATAGAAGGTTTAACAATGTGCGAAATATTATATGGGAGTTATTAGCCAAAAACGCTTTTGCATTGAAAATAGCACCACCTGCTGGTCATTTTTGGTGTGCGAGTTACAGGGGCCAGTCTATATCACCCCTATCAATTTTATTTCCATGAGTGTTATGGTGTTGGCACAGTGCCAAATATTAAATCAGACGGCCACCAGAGCGCCACCTAGTGGTGGATCAGTAAGTCCTTCGTCAGATATCCTCAGGAGGGCATTGACAATAATTATACCAAGTTTCGTGTTAATCTGCCCAACCGATGTTGAGATATAAAATACTTCAATTTAAAGAGCGCCACGTTGTGGTCATCATTCCAAATTTTGCACAGAGCCTCAGGGGCTCATGGGGAAATGGTAACCTGAGTTTCATGTCATTCGGATACACCAATGTGGAGATATGCAGCACTTCCTGTTTAGAACGAAATTTGCAGGAAGTTGTTATTTAATAACTTGAGTACTGTTTGGAATATCGAAATTCTTTTAATAACTTTTTGTTGGGAGGGTCCACAGATGCTGTGTGCAAAATTTCAAGCCAATCGGTGAAATTGCCTGGGAGGAGTTCAAAAAGTAGGTTTGCGACATTTTGCGAATTTGCAGAAAAAAAGGTAGGCAGAAATGGGCGTGGCCTATACCACAAGATTCAGCATAATTCACTGATCGCGTGGATATAAGGTTTTTGAATGTGCAACAAAGTATATGGGTGTTATGAGCCAAAACACACTTTTCTTAATAATAGCGCCACCTAGTGGTGGAAATTCAGGAGAACAATACATTATAAATTTTTTCGCAAGGTGTGACTTATATTCCAAGTTTGGTGAGTTTTGGGATATGTTCAGGCAGTGAACAATGCGATCCTTTTCGACAAAGAAAAAAAAAAAAAAAAATCATTCAAAAAACAATCGGGACCTCGCAGGTCTGTGACCTGCTCGGGCCCTAATAATAAACAGCACGATTACAATAGGGTCCTCACGGACGACTTCGTCGTCACTCGGGCCCTAAAAATAAACCAACGAGCCCAAAAGGACCACATTGCTATACCTATCAAGAGAAACTCCACAAAAACAACACTCAGTACAATAGAGGACCCTGCCACACTGCTGATAGCCCACACCTGCCCTCTCAGTCAACACACTGAGCACAGGACCAAACTCCTCTAACCGAAACAACCAAACCAAAAAAACCAAAATGAACTTTCCTATTCAAAATGCATCTCCCAAGCACAAGCCACAATAGACATCACTATCACTATAGCCTACGTCTAAGCCAACCCCATGCACCAACAAACGAAACCCCAGATTAATAAGGGCACCAAACAACAGCCTCAAACCAATCAAATTTGAACGGACGAGCCCCCACTTGTCACGAACCGGGCCGCACGGCCATGACAAAGAGGGAGACACATACACAAGGAAAGCCAATTAAAGGATTTTATTTACTGAAGAATAAACATAAGAAAAAGAACCTCACTAAACATGGCGTTTGCAATCAGTAAAGTCAGTGGTGTAGGTGAGGGCATGAGTGAAACAATGTATGTGTGTGATGTTGTAGGGTGTAGAAACTAAGATAAAACCAAACCCAAAACCAAATGCTGCCTCAGAGGCCGTTTAAACGTACACGGTGATTTTGATAAACAGAGACATCTTCCTTCGTTTGTGCCCTTCGTTTACATGCAAACGGAGATTTCTCCTCTGAAAACGAGTCTAAACTCCGGCCAGAGTGGAGATTTTGGAAAACTCCGGTTGTGCGTTTGCATGTAAACTGAGATAAACGGAGATAAACGGAGTTATAGGCAGTCGACGTCACAGTATGCACCGGAACTTGCTCCTGTGTCAAAAGTGCGACCTATGTTGCTATGGTGACAATGGATACATGGAAGGCTTAAGCTTCTCGTTACACTGCCACCTACAGGTTTGGCATGCTCTTGTGTATATATACAGTACAGGCCAAAAGTTTGGACACACCTTCTCATTCAATGCGTTTTCTTTATTTTCATGACTATTTACATTGTAGATTCTCACTGAAGGCATCAAAACTATGAATGAACACATGTGGAGTTATGTACTTAACAAAAAAAGGTGAAATAACTGAAAACATGTTTTATATTCTAGTTTCTTCAAAATAGCCACCCTTTGCTCTGATTACTGCTTTGCACACTCTTGGCATTCTCTCCATGAGCTTCAAGAGGTAGTCACCTGAAATGGTTTTCCAACAGTCCTGAAGGAGTTCCCAGAGGTGTTTAGCACTTGTTGGCCCCTTTGCCTTCACTCTGCGGTCCAGCTCACCCCAAACCATCTCGATTGGGTTCAGGTCCGGTGACTGTGGAGGCCAGGTCATCTGCCGCAGCACTCCATCACTCTCCTTCTTGGTCAAATAGCCCTTACACAGCCTGGAGGTGTGTTTGGGGTCATTGTCCTGTTGAAAAATAAATGATCGTCCAACTAAACGCAAACCGGATGGGATGGCATGTCGCTGCAGGATGCTGTGGTAGCCATGCTGGTTCAGTGTGCCTTCAATTTTGAATAAATCCCCAACAGTGTCACCAGCAAAACACCCCCACACCATCACACCTCCTCCTCCATGCTTCACAGTGGGAACCAGGCATGTGGAATCCATCCGTTCACCTTTTCTGCGTCTCACAAAGACACGGCGGTTGGAAGCAAAGATCTCAAATTTGGACTCATCAGACCAAAGCACAGATTTCCACTGGTCTAATGTCCATTCCTTGTGTTTCTTGGCCCAAACAAATCTCTTCTGCTTGTTGCCTCTCCTTAGCAGTGGTTTCCTAGCAGCTATTTGACCATGAAGGCCTGATTCGCGCAGTCTCCTCTTAACAGTTGTTCTAGAGATGGGTCTGCTGCTAGAACTCTGTGTGGCATTCATCTGGTCTCTGATCTGAGCTGCTGTTAACTTGCGATTTCTGAGGCTGGTGACTCGGATGAACTTATCTTCAGAAGCAGAGGTGACTCTTGGTCTTCCTTTCCTGGGTCGGTCCTCATGTGTGCCAGTTTCGTTGTAGCGCTTGATGGTTTTTGCGACTCCACTTGGGGACACATTTAAAGTTTTTGCAATTTTCCGGACTGACTGACCTTCATTTCTTAAAGTAATGATGGCCACCCGTTTTTCTTTAGTTAGCTGATTGGTTCTTGCCATAATATGAATTTTAACAGTTGTCCAATAGGGCTGTCGGCTGTGTATTAACCTGACTTCTGCACAACACAACTGATGGCCCCAACCCCATTGATAAAGCAAGAAATTCCACTAATTAACCCTGATAAGGCACACCTGTGAAGTGGAAACCATTTCAGGTGACTACCTCTTGAAGCTCATTGAGAGAATGCCAAGAGTGTGCAAAGCAGTAATCAGAGCAAAGGGTGGCTGTTTTGAAGAAACTAGAATATAAAACATGTTTTCAGTTATTTCACCTTTTTTTGTTAAGTACATAACTCCACATGTGTTCATTCATAGTTTTGATGCTTTCAGTGAGAATCTACAATGTAAATAGTCATGAAAATAAAGAAAACGCATTGAATGAGAAGGTGTGTCCAAACTTTTGGCCTGTACTGTACATGGGTAAGTATAAACGAAGATCTTTTTGAAAACGGAGACGGTGAAATGTCCGTTTATGAAAATAGCCGGCAACGTGTAAACGGCCTTTCAGGAAGGAGAAGAGAAAGAGCAGTGAGCAGCCAGAGCTTTTAAAAGCTCACTGAGCTCAGGTGCTACCACTTCCCTGAGTACCCGCAGCCACGCCCACTGCTGCCTGCTCCCTTGCAGGCAGCAGTGGGCGTGGCTGCTGCTGCTGCTGCAGCCATGCCCACTGCTGGGCCACGCCCACTCCTGCCTGCAAGGGAGCAGGCAGCAGTGGGCGTGGCTGCAGCAGCAGCAGCCACGCCCACTGCTGCCTGCAAGGGATAACACAACAAGGCAGGCAGGGCAGAGAGGATCGTCACAGTGTGAGAGAGTCAATCAATCAAGAGTGTGAATGGTTACTGAGTAGCAGGTGGCACCTTGCATGGTAGCCTTGGCCACGAGCATGTGATTGGCTGAGTGTGACTCAACAGTGTAAAAAGAGCTTTGAGAGGTCAAAGACGCTATACAAGTCCAGGTCCATTTACCATAAAAATAGGCTAACAATGACAGAGAACTGCAGATAATTTCACTGTCACAAATATAATCTGTTAGAATCTACAATCTGTTCAGTCATAACTTATAAGTTAAATGACATACATTGCAAAGTAACAACAGCAGGGTTCTCTGGGTTGATCTTCATCTCTGGCAAACTCAATAGGCTCATTCGAGATGAACTGCGCCTCGCCTGGAAAGTGAACGAGGCCAGGCGGCTGCAGCAGAGGGGGGTCACAAAAAGCTGCGGTGGAGCTGGACAGTTTCCCAACAGTTTCCAGCAGTCAGGATAGTCCAGCAGTCCAGCAGACAGTTTCAGTCCGTACAGGAAGTCACAGAAACACTCACATCCTGTCAGATATGATGTTGATTCATTAAAAATGTTATCAGACTCATATATCAGTTTGTTCTCAGTCTCCAAATGTTATGATAGATTAATTTATTAAAATGCTTTACAGGCAATCTGAAATTTATGTCCATGGTTCAACCCCATTTTACATGAATTCTCATGTAAATCAGCATCATATCAGTTTGCTGCTGCAGAGCAGACCTGTCCCCTCAACTACAGAGGCTAAATAAATTGTGTCTGACTATAAGGTTAATATTTTCAGAGGAAAGAAACACAAGTTAACAGCTTTCATTAAAGATCAGAATAGAATAGAATGGAATGGAAAGAACTTTATTTATCCTCGAAGGGAAGTTCATTTTTCCAGCAGCTCATAAAAGACAAAAAAACAACCATACTTCCCCTCATCAACAACAACACAGTGGTATTAAAATAGACATAAAATAAAATACGTTAAAATAAGTGTACAAATAGAAATTAAATTAAGATAAAATTGTCCATTTCACAGTCCAGCCTGTTGTGGATCCATGTTGACGTAGAGCCTATGCCGTAACCTAACCTAGCCTAACATGCATGTGCTCATGACCTCCTGTCTGTCGCTGTATACTGACACCATTTCCCTCAGTGAAAACAGCGCTTGTATTTACTTTTAGTTCACAGATAACAAACAATAAATTGTGAAGACAGTAAGGCCTCCATTAAAATAGCATTTTAAGTCTTGTGTGTGATTTATCCTTCAGGGATTTATACTGGCTTCATATGAGCAGAGGAAATCTCCACTCATCGCTAGGCTAATTTATACAATGTAAAATGCCATAGGCTTATGCTAATAACGTTAGCATGTTGTATTTGTTGCAAAAATGTGTTTAGTACAAGACAGTTGTTTTGTCAGTGAACTTTCAATCAATCAATCAATCAATCAATCAATTTTATTTACAAAGCCAATATCACAAATCACAATTTGCCTCACAGGGCTTTACAGCATATGACATCCCACTGTCCTTTGGACCCTTGCAGCAGATAAGGAAAAACTTCCCAAAAAAACCCTTTAACAGAGGAAAAACAATGGTAGAAACCTCAGGAAGAGCAACTGAGGAGGGATCCCTCTTCCAGAACAGACAGACGTGCAATATGTTGTACAGAACAGATCAACATAATAGATTAACAGCAATCCGTATGACAGAATAAGACAGAAAGAGAGAGACAGACAGAGAGAGATGCAGGACAGACAGTAATGGCAGTAGTTTACAAAAACATTAATGAAAGTAATATTATTATCTTATGTTGAAAGTATATATTAATATCTGATAGTATACATATGTGACAATAACCATATGTGTATAATAACAGTAGAAGTATGACTAATGATAACAGCAGCAGCAGGAGGCATCAGGCAGGACCACGGCAGCGGCACAACCACACACGTCACACTATCCAGGCACCGCTGTGATATAACTTATCCTGCGAGACAGTGGAGCACAGTACAGTCGAGTTAGCAAGATGCAGTACCAGGACATGACTGTTAGCAAAAGGGAGAGAGAGACAGAGAGAGAGAGAGAGAGAGAGAGAGAGAAAGAGAGAAGGTGCCCGGTGTATTAATGGAGGTCCCCTGGCAGACTAGGCCTAAGTCAGCCTAACTAGGGGCTGGTACAAGGCAAGCCTGAGCCAGCCCTAACTATAAGCTTTATCAAAGAGGAAAGTCTTAAGTCTAGTCTTAAATGTGGGGACGGTGTCTGCCTCCCGGACCGCAACAGGAAGATGATTCCACAGGAGAGGAGTCTGATAGCTGAAGGCTCTGGCTCCTGATCTACTTTGGTAACTTTAGGGACCACGAGTAACCCTGCATTCTCAGAGTGCAGTGTTCTGGTGGGATAATATGGCACTATGAACTCTCTAAGATATGACGGAGCCTGACCATTTAGAGCTTTATAAATTAGGAGTAGGATTTTAAATTCAATTCTGGATTTTACAGGGAGCCAGTGCAGAGAAGCTCAAACAGGAGAAATGTGTTCTCGCTAGGCTTGTGCCGATTTCCAGTTTAACCGGTTCGGTCCGGTTTAAGATCTCCACCCGGTTTAATTCACGTCAACCGGATAAACCGGAGGAGGAAAAAAACAAACAAAAAAAAAACATTTTCACATCGTCGGCGTGTCAAGAGACTATATTCATATTCAAATATTGGAGCCGTGACCGGAGTTATTACAGTAACGGCGTCCCTACGCCCCTACGTTGCCCCGGTCAAAATGGTCATGCAATGATTACGTCAAATCCAGAGCCCGGTAACTTTACAGGAACCTTCCTCCTACTCCGCTCTCTCAGTGGAGACACGGCGGTTGAGAGGGCCGAGCGAGAGGACGTTCCTGTTGTAGTTCCAGCCCCGCAAATAATACCAGGAACTTCGTCAGTGGAAACGGGTTACTAGGGCAACAAACTGAATAGGCCCGTTTCCACTGAAGAAGTTCCTGGTACTATTTGGGGGGCAGGAACTACTACAGGAATGTCCTCTTGCTCGGCCCTCTCAACTGCCGTGTCTCCACTTCAACCGCCGTGTCTCCACTGAGAGAGCGGAGTCGGAGGAAGGTTCCATGGTGTCCTTCTGCGTCTTCTTCTTCTTGTGTAACCTTGTGTGTATTGGCGGTTAATACAGCATTACCGCCACCTAGTGGATTGGAAGCGTATTACACCTATAATGGGCTTTTATTGGGAAAAAATAGCTCAAATGCGATCTCCAGTGGTAAAATTAGGTATATAATTCGATATATCGGTTCGGTTAGATATTTGGCTTGAAATCAAACTGGTTGGAAAATTTTCAAACCGGCACAAGCCTAGTTCTCGCCCCTAAGTTCCTGTCAGTACACGTGCCGTTGCGTTCTGAATTAGCTGTAGAGTTTTTAACCCTTTAAAACCGGAGGGAGCGCCCGCAAAGCCATTTGCATATTGATTTTTTTAATTTTTTTTTTAAAGATATTTTTGGGCATTTTTTGCCTTTAATGGACAGGACAGTTAAATGTGAAAAGGGGAGAGAGAGAGGGGATGACATGCAGCAAAGGGCCACAGGCTAGACTTGAACCCGGGCCGCTGCGGCAACAGCCTTGTACATGGGGTGCCTGCTCTACCACTAAGCCACCGACGCCCCGCATATTGATTTTTAAATGCCGGTAATAAGATAGAGCAATATTTCTTTTTGCATTTAAAACCGGAGGAGTTACTCTAACTTACCATGCATTCATCATGTCCCAGAGTGCTGTTTCCTTGCACTGACAGGTTTGTAGAAAAACAGTAAAAAGCGCTAAGAACAAAAACATTATAATCCTGATCGCGGGTATTCACAGCACTTCCTATGTTGGACTAAACATCATCATGTTGTGAGCATGAACTGTGACGTTATTAGGTTCATTCGAGATGAGCCAGGCCTGCGCAGATTCGATCACCGGCAATCGGCGCACAATGCATGCCGGTTAGTTTTGTGTCCGACTTCATCCCGACTTGCTCTGACGTATTACAAAAGTGGACGGCGATAAAGCCGCGAGAGCGAGGCGGCCGCAGTTTTTAGAGCCAGGCGCTGCGGTGCAGTCTCCACCGACTGCACCGCCTGGCTCTCACCTGATCTAACAGCTGATTGGTTTAGATGCCGACTCAATAATATGACGTTTTAGATAAACTACTCATTTTTGTTGAATTTTAGAGATTAAGATTGTATTTGTCTGATCTAAAGGTTTATTCTGTGAACAGAAAACAAACATGTTGTGTGACTGATGGTGAAAACAAACTGATATATGGGTCTGATCACTTTTTTAATGAATTGACATCATTCCAGACAGGATGTAAGTGTGTCTGTGACTTCCTGTACGGACTGAAGGCTGCTGGAAACTGTCCAACTTCACCGCAGCTTTCTGTCACTGCCCCCCGCTGCGGCCACCTGCTCTCGTCTACTTTCCAGGCGCAGTTCATCTCGAACGAGCCTATTTTCTTGCGTGTCTTTCTCGCGACACTACCCAAGGCAACGAGGAGTGACGTCATTTCCCGGGAAATTCCTCTCTTTCTTCCGCGGTAAATATTTCTCTCAGCTTGCAGTCACACACTCAGGGTGCATCCCAAGTTTCTTATTTTTATAGTGCTACTGCTAGCTCCTTGCTTGAACCGGAAGTCGTTCGAGGTCCGCCATCTTCTAGGCCGTCCCAAGTAGCACTAGGAGCTAGCAGCAAGCTTTAAGCAGCTACAAGCTAGGATGGTCGAGGTTCCTAACAGGAAGTCTTTTTCAGCTTGAGGCTCTGACGTATAAATACCCGCCCCCTACATCTGGCTCATTTGAACGAGATGGCGGAGAAACAGCGCAAGTGTACCCGTTACATGCATTCTTTGCAATGAAACGCTGTAATTCACATGCCTACGTGACTACAAAGAGTAACGTTAATTATATTTTGTGCAAGACTGTCATGTTGTAATTAAGTTTATTTCATTCACAACCCATTACGGTGTTCAGCGGACTGTCTGTGATGCATGGCTGTTAAATGTGCAGCTGCTCATGTCCAGAACCACACGTGTTTATATAACACCACACACACACACACACACACACACACACACACACACACACACACAAACACATTTGCCCATCATTAATTGTCCTGCATGTCATGTGAGTGGAATAATGTTTAATAGCTTGTAATATTAATTAGCCCATTAATATTAATATTAATTAATATTATTACTTTCATGTTGTTGTAAGCTACTGTCATTACCGTCTGTCCTGCATCTCTCTCTCTCTCTCTCTCTCTCTCTCTCTCTCTCTCTCTCATTGTGTCATATGGATTACTGTTAATTTATTATGCTGATCTGTTCTGTACGACATCTATTGCACGTCTGTCCATCCTGGAAGAGGGATCCCTCCTCAGTTGCTCTTCCTGAGGTTTCTACCGTTTTTTCCCCGTTAAAGGGTTTTTTTTAGGGGAGTTTTTCCTGATCAGCTGTGAGGGTCCAAAGGACAGAGGGATGTCATATGCTGTAAAGCCCTGTGAGGCAAATTGTGATTTGTGATATTGGGCTTTATAAATAAAACTGATTGATTGAGGCAGACTGACAGGCCTGATATGTCTTATTCACTCAGCAGCTGACTTGTTGAATGATGACAAGTGGATTTAATATTAGTGATAATAATGATAATGATAATAATAATGATAATGATGCTCATCACAGTGACAGTGGCAGGGCTACAGACCGTTCTTCAATTACCACAAACTTCGGCAAATGACTCAGTAACAATGGTAATACATGCTGGGGGGGGGGGGGGGGGGGACAGCTTTGATCAGCGAATATAATGTGACTTGGGATGTAGGCTAAGCCAAACGCTGGCTCCGTTATGCAGCAGATCCAGTTGTGCCGCCGTCATCAGGAATGGACGTCGCTTCACGTGACGCTTCAGAGTAAGGCCGTCTCATGTCTCTTAAACCGACAATGCTCGCTCATTGCTCCTAGCACTAGCTCCTCGCATTTTTTCCTAGGTGGGAGGGGCTAAACAGCTAGCAAAGTCGGCTAGCAGTAGCACTAGCAGTAATTTAAGAGACTTGGGACACACCCTCACTCTCTTTCACAACAACACTTAGACACACACACACACACACACACACACACACCAGACACTCACCACACACTCGCATATATTTATGGAACCGCAACAACCCAGACGCGCGAAACGGCTTTTCTCCCAGCGCGAAGCTTTCAAGCTAATTATAGCGTCGGATGAAGATTCACTCCACTCATCTGGTCCGGATTCTGCCGACAGTGGAGATGACGCCGACCTCATCCAAGGGAGAGATCCTTCCTATGACATGTATGTATATATTCATGAAATATTGTTTGTTTATGAGTTAGAGTAAAGCAAAGAAAATATATAGTACAGGCCAAAAGTTTGGACACACCTTCTCATTCAATGCATTTCAGGTGACTACCTCTTGAAGCTCATGGAGAGAATGCCAAGAGTGTGCAAAGCAGTAATCAGAGCAAAGGGTGGCTATTTTGAAGAAACTAGAATATAAAACATGTTTTCAGTTATTTCACCTTTTTTTGTTAAGTACATAACTCCACATGTGTTCATTCATAGTTTTGATGCCTTCAGTGAGAATCTACAATGTAAATAGTCATGAAAATAAAGAAAACGCATTGAATGAGAAGGTGTGTCCAAACTTTTGGCCTGTACTGTACATGTAACACAACTGAAAGCATTTTGCACTAAATACGCACCATTATTGTATTACTCTCATGTTGAGCACATATAACACCCTGTGTAACATCTGTGTGCAGAGTTGACGATGATGAGGAGGAGGAAGTGGGGGGGGGGGTCTCCTCGCCCTGCACCCCGAAGGGAGGCAGAGGGGGAGGAAAAAGTCGGTCTCCAGCAAACAGAGGCTCCAGGTCAGAGACACTCCCTGTTGATGCAGCTGGCTGGAGAACCGAAAAGGAGCCTGACATCTTGCCACATCCCCTACCACATTTTCTGCCCAAAAGGAGGCCAGGGGTGCAGCCACCTCTATCACAGTATGTGGACAATCCCTCTCCATCTGAGCTGTTCAGGATGTACTTTCACAGGGCTGCCATCAAAACACTGTGTGCTAACACCAATAAAAATGCAGCAAAAATATTGCTCATCGTGGACAGGAACTGTCACAAGACCTATCACAGCTCCCCTGGTGCTATTGTTTGACTTTGAACTTTGGTTGTTCTGTTGTAAATAGTTTATTTTGATGTACCTGTTGTATTTTTGCTAACTGTGCACAATGTGCATTTAACTTTTGTTTTTGTCACATTTTATAAAAATTAGTGTATCTCAAAAATTAAGTTATGAAAACAATCAAAATACATTTTCTGTGGTTTGAAAGGATTTTGTACATTTACAATTTTGAGGGATACAGCCGTGATATTTCTGTATTTAGAAAAATATGTGTAAAAACAAAAACGATTTTCATTTTTGTAGTGGTTTATTGCACTTTTTAGCAATTTCTTTCATTAGTATGGACATATGTCCACACATATTATTAAAATTTGGGATTTAAGGTTTGTATTGATGCATAGCATATTAAAATACTCCAAAACATGGCCCTACAGCAGGTAAAATTGTAAAGATATGCTCTGGCGGACTTGTTCTATGGTAGGTCATAAAGGGTTAGAGACTTATTAGAGCTACCTGGTAATAGAGAATTACATTAATCCAGCCTAGAGGTAACAAAAGCGTGGACCAATTTTTCTGCATCGTTTCAGGTCAGGATAGGCCTAATTTTCGCAATAATACACAGATGAAAAAGTGCAGTCCGTGAGTTAAAAGACGAATCTTCATCAAATATTACTCTGAGGTTTTTTACGGTAGTGCTAGAGGCCAGAGCAATGCCATCCAGAGAATCTATGTCATCAGATAGAGCCTCTGAGTTGTTTGGGGCCAAGAACAATAACTTCAGTTTTGTCTGAATTTAACATCAGGAAATTGGTGTTCATCCAGGTTTTTATGTCTTTAAGGCAATTATGAAGTTTAGTTAATTGATTACTTTCTTTTGGCTTCATAGATAAATACAACTGTGTATCATCCGCATGACAATGGAAATTTACAGAGTGATTTCTAATGATGTTACCTAAAGGAAGCATATATAGAGTAAATAGGATTGGTCCGAGCACAGAACCTTGCGGAACTCCAAAACAAACTTTAGTACGTAAGGATGATTCATTATGAATGTGAACAAACTGAAAACGATCAGATAAATAAGATTTAAACCCACTTAGTGCAGAACCTTTTAGGCCAATTAAGTCTTCCAGTCTCTGTAGCAGAATTTGATGGTCAATAGTGTCAAACGCTGCACTAAGATCTAATAAAACAAGTACAGAGACGAGTCCTTTGTCTGAAGCAATCAGAAGGTCATTTGTAATTTTAACTAGTGCTGTCTCAGTGCTATAATGCACTCTAAATCCTGACTGAAACTCCTCAAATAAATTATTATCATGGAGAAAATCACACAGCTGGTCTGCGACTACTTTCTCAAGGATCTTTGAAATAAAGGGAAGATTAGATATTGGTCTATAGTTGGCTAACACCTCTGGATCCAGGGTGGGCTTTTTTAGGAGAGGTTTAATTACAGCTACCTTAAAAGACTGTGGTACATAGCCAGTTAATAAAGATATATTGATCATGTCTAATAAGTGAGTGTTAACTAAAGGTAAGACTTCCTTAAGTAGCCTAGTTGGATTGGGGTCTAAGAGACACGTTGATGAATTAGATGAAGAAATCACTGCGGTCAATTGTTGAAGAGAAACTGAAATATATATTAGGTCTTACAGCTGTGTGTTGTGAGTTGTAATGGAGCCAAATTGTGTGCCGTTACCTTTGTCAAATGTTGCTGTTATCCCTGGTTTTATATGAGAAGATGAAAAGATCGCTAGTTGCTAGGCTAATTTACACAATGTAAAATGCCATAGGCTTGTGCTAATAACGTTAGCATGTTGTATTTGTGGGGAAAATGTGTCCGGATTAACACAAGTGTTTATCTGTGAATGCTGCGAGTTGTAGTGAAGCCAGTTTGTGTACTTGTGTTTGAAACTGTCTCTATTAAGCCATGTTTAATGCAGTGGTGGCTGCTGGTCTTTCAAACAGGGGAAGCTCACTTTAAGTTTACATCATTAAATTTGTCATATTGTAGCGAGGCAGTAACTTATAAAAGGAACATTTAATTGAAGCAGTTTTTCAACTACACTCATGCCATAGAACCAAAGCAAAACACACTTCAAAGATTTTTTGAAATGGGTTTAAACACCTGAACTGTGTCTACACCACCAGAACAGATTTTCTCTCAAAATAAGTTTCCCTGAAAGGAGCAGCACATTAACACTGGCCCAGGTAACAAACAGTGCTATATAAAGGGATCAAAATTAGCAGTCGCCAGTCGCGACTAATTTTAACCCTTTGGCCAGTAAATGAAGTCACCTAACCAGCTACTCTGGTGAGTGAAAAAAATAGGGCCAAACTACTGTTATTGTTGTTTCTCCCACCCTTGGCTGTGTGTATGTGATGTCATTGGTTGCGCACCGGTGTCATACAACAGATTTTGAGCTTGTACGTGAGCTTGTAGTTGGAGATCCGTGGTCTGCCATTTCCACGCCCTAGAAAGACTGATAAGATCCACCGGCACACTGCGTGTCTGTGCTCACTGGCTGCAACAGTTGGAAACACGGAGCGAGGGAATTTTAAAAGCCTACAACAAGAAAGCAGCCAGTTAACCAATGTAAGCGTTCCCGTTTGAAAATGTGGCGGCATATTCCAGGTGTGCCCCCCCCTACTAAATCCAAGAAAACGGATACACAACAACAAGCTAACCATGACACGGAGACCACTGGTTCTGCGGAGACTAACGTAACGTTAGGTTATGCTAGGAAATTTAGCCAGAGGTGGTACACAACAGAGTCCGGACAACCAAGAGATTGGATGAAGTTTGAAGATGGGGTAATGCACTGTGTTCACTGCCGTGCCAAAGCAACGGGTAAAAGACGATTAAACTCATTTGTTACTGGGACGTCCACTATGAAACTTGAAAACATAAAAATACACGAAACATCAAAACTCCACAAAGACTGCTTCTCCATGTACACGGTACACACTACCCCTCACCGAGTTGACGCTGGCTAAAATGAGGATACTGTTCAGAAATGCGCACGCCATCACCAAGAAATCCAGACCTTACACGGACTTCCTTTGGATGTGCGAGTAAGTTTGAAATATTTTTGTTTGTAGCCTTCTTCATTTGATCATCTATATAGTAGCTATGTGTGATAGATGTGTTGGCTTTTCACTGTACTCTACCTTCATGTTTGTTAAGCATGGACGCTATCGTCAACATGTGTCTCATGTGTCTCATGTGTCCATATACAGAAATAACTATACAGGATTCCCACACAGTTTCACAGACACAATTCAAACCTTTTCCATGACTTTTCTAGGATCCTTGATATAATTTCATTGACCTGGAGAAGGTTTTAGATGTTCTGGGAAGTTTTGGGGGGGCCTGGAAAAAGTTTTAGAGGTCCTGGAGTAGGTTTTAGGTGTCCTAGAGAAAGTTATAGAGGTTCTGGAGGACGTTTTAGAGGATTTAGAGGAAGGGCCTGGGAATAGTTATAGGGACTGTCTCGAGAGGGTTTTAGGGTAGGTAGATGGGCAAAATTACTGTAAGATAGCCTAATTCATTACATTACAGACAAAATTCCATGACTTTTCCAAAACTTTTGATTATTTTACTTAATTTCATGACTTTTCCAGGCATGGAAAATTACTTTTTAAAACTCCATGACTTTTCCAGGTTTTCCATGTCTGTGGGAACCCTGACTATAACAATAATGATGTGACAAAACTTTTAAGACATTACGTATTTCAACATATCTCATTATGTGAAGGTATTATGAAAGACAATTATTCATGAACATGCTAAATGACATTCCCACTGAACCAAAATATTCCTTGAATAAATTCAGATCAGATAATTAATTTTGAATTTAAATTAATTATTTAAAGATTAAAACTTTATATTAAAGTGGCACTTATTATAAAATAGCAGTATAATTTTCTATAAAGGACACAAGGCAAATATCTGTACATTGTTATCTTAATGTGCTTTTCTTTTTTTGTCATTACAGTTTAGATGAGAAGAAAGGGGTGACAGTGGGGCAGATCTACAGGAATGATGTAGAGTGTAGGCTGTTTGTGCACTACACTGCCAAAGTTGAAAGGCAGAAGACACAGGAGCTTTTGGAGGGCTCAAAATTCCTGTCTATCCTTACTGATGGCTCAACTGAAAGTGGAGTGATGGACGAGGAGCTTCTTTATGTTCAGCTGTGCAAATTAGGAAATGTGAGTGTCAGGTTTATAGGGATAGATGCAGTTGAGAAGGCTGATGCAGCCCACATCACAGCTGCCATTAGAGGGCTCATGGATCCTGTTTCTCCTGGCTGGGAGTTGAAGCTGGTAGCCTGTGCCACGGATGGAGCAGCCGTGATGACCAGGGCCATCAACGGTGTGGTCAGCAGGTTGCGGGGAGACAGGAAGTATATTGTCGGTATGCACTGCATGGCCCATCGACCTTAGCTGGCGTTCCACAATTCCATCAAGACCAATACCATGTTCCAGAAGGTGGAGGACTTGCTTGCTGGCCTGTACAGATTTTACCATCAACGCCCCCTGAACAGAGCCAACTTGCTGAGCACCTGTGAGCTCCTCAACAAGACTCCCTTGATGCCCACCAGAAGTGGGGGGACTCGATGGGTTGGCCACCTCCCACAGGCATTGGACAACTTCCTAAGAGGATACAGAGAAACAAAAATTAAACATTTTGGTGACGTATTGTGGTAAGCGAGTTGTGTCATTTCCGGTGTTTCTGTGACAGCGTCTCTGTACTGCTCTGGTGAATTCTGCTAGCCTGCTTTCTCACCTCAGTTGCTTTAACGCTGCTTTAACGTCTACTTCAAGTCTTAACCCACACTGGTTCTGTTTAAGCACTTATAGCTCTCCTTCTTTCTACGACTTTCTCGCTAATCTCTTAGCTGTTGTTTGCACGCTCTTAGCCTTGTTAGCTACTTTAGCTTAGCCATGGCTTCTCCTTCTCCTGCTCTTTCTTGCCCGATGTGCCAAATGTTCAGTTATGCCTCTGCCTCCTTTAGCGACAGTGGTAATTGTAATAAGTGTAGCTTATTTGCTGCGTTGGAGGCGAGGCTTAGTGAATTAGAAGCGCGGCTCCGCACCATGGAAAACCATTCAGTAGCTGCGGTAGTTAGCCAGCCCCCTGTAGCCGGTGCGGAGCCACATAGCATAGCCTTAGCCTCTGCTAACTGTCCTCCGGCAACTCCCGTGCAGCCGGGAGGCTGGGTAACTGTTCGTGAGAGGCGCAGCTCCAAGCCGAAGCCCACGGCTCACCACCAGCCTGTTCACGTTTCCAACCGCTTTTCCCCACTCAGCGACACACCCGCTGAGGATAAAACTCTGGTTATTGGCAGCTCTATTCTGAGAAACGTGAAGTTAGCAACACCAGCGGCCATAGTCAAATGTATCCCTGGGGCCAGAGCGGGCGACATTGAGTCAAATTTAAAACTGCTGGCTAAAGCTAAACGTAGATTCAGTAAGATTGTTATTCACGTCGGCGGCAATGACACCCGGTTACGCCAATCGGAGGTCACTAAAATTAATATTGCCTCGGTGTGTGAATATGCAAAAACGATGTCGGACTCCGTAGTTTTCTCTGGACCCCTCCCAAATCTGACCAGTGATGACATGTTTAGCCGCATGTCATCATTTAACCGCTGGCTGTCCAGGTGGTGTCCAGCAAACGATGTGGGTTTTGTTAATAATTGGCAAACTTTCTGGGGAAAACCTGGTCTTATTAGGAGAGACGGCATTCACCCCACTTTGGATGGAGCTGCTCTCATTTCTAGGAACCTGGCAAATTTTATTAGTAATTTAAATCCCTGACAACCCAGAGTTGAGACCAGGTCAGAGAGTTGCAGTCCTAAACGCCTCTCTGAGCTTCTAGTTCAGTTACCCAGCCATAGTTTTCATAGTTTTATACAAACGGTGTCTGTCCCCCGACCACCTAAATTATTTAAATCTAAAATTAAACAAAGAGGAGTTGTGCATAACAACCTCATAAAAATTAAAACCTCTTCTGTGACAGAAAGACAAAACAGGAGAATTAAATGCGGACTGTTAAATATCAGGTCTCTATCGTCTAAAGCAGTGTTAGTAAACGAATTAATATCAGATAATCATATTGATTTACTCAGTCTCACTGAAACCTGGCTGTGTCAAGATGAATATGTTAGTCTAAATGAGTCCACTCCTCCCAGTCATAATAATACCCACGTTCCTCGAGGCAGCGGCCGGGGAGGGGGAGTTGCAGCCATTTTTAACTCTAGTCTGTTAATCAGCCCTAAACCTAAACTAGATTATAATTCATTTGAAAGCCTTGTTCTTAGTCTTTTACATCCGACCTGGAAAACCTCACAGCCACTTTTATTTGTTATAGTGTACCGTGCTCCTGGCCCGTATTCTGAATTTGTATCTGAATTCTCAGAGTTTTTATCCAGTTTAGTTCTTAAATCAGATAAAGTTATTATTGTAGGCGATTTTAACATTCATGTCGACGTTGATAATGACTCCCTGGCTACCGCGTTTATCTCATTAATAGACTCCATTGGCTTCAGTCAGGGTGTACATGAACCCACTCACTGTTTTAACCATACCCTCGATCTAGTTCTGATGTATGGAATTGAAATTGATAACCTAAAAGTCTTTCCACAGAATCCCTTGCTATCAGATCATTATCTGATTACTTTTGATTTCTTTTTACTCGATTACACGCCACTCAGCAACAGTTACTATACTAGATGTTTATCAGATAGTGCTGTCGCAAAATTTAAGGAAAAGATTACTTCGTCGTTAAATTCAATACCAATACCTTCAGTAACAGAGGTTTCCCGTGCCGACTTTAACCTCTCCCAAATTGATCATTTTGTTGATAGCGCCGTAGGCTCACTGCGAACAACGCTCGACTCTGTAGCTCCTCTTAAAAAGAAGTTAACAAAGCAAAGAAAGTTTGCTCCTTGGTATAACTCTCAAACCCGTAGGTTAAAACAAATATCGCGAAAATTTGAAAGGAATTGGCGATTAACCAAACTGGAAGAATCTCGTTTAATCTGGACAGACAGTCTCAAAACTTATAAGAGGGGCCTCCGCAATGCCAGAGCAAACTATTACTCAGCATTAATAGAAGAAAACAAGAACAACCCCAGGTTTCTTTTCAGCACTGTAGCCAGGCTGACTGAGAGTCAAAGCTCTATTGAGCCTTGTATTCCTTTAGCCCTTAGCAGTAATGATTTTATGAGCTTTTTTAATGACAAAATTCTAACTATTAGAGGCAAAATTCATGACCTCCTGCCCTCAGATGGTAGGCCTACCTATCTAACCTCAAACACAGCTGTAGAATCTAATATATATTTAGATTGCTTCTCCCCAATTTCTCTTCAAGAATTGACCGCAGTGATTTCTTCATCTAAATCATCAACGTGTCTCTTAGACCCCATCCCAACTAGGCTACTTAAGGAGGTCTTTCCTTTAGTTAACACTCATATATTAGATATGATCAATATATCCCTATTAACAGGCAATGTACCGCAGTCTTTTAAGGTAGCTGTAATTAAACCTCTCCTAAAAAAGCCCACCCTGGATCCAGAGGTGTTAGCCAACTGTAGACCAATATCTAATCTTCCCTTTATGTCAAAGATCCTTGAGAAAGTAGTCGCAGACCAGCTGTGTGATTTTCTCCAGGATAATAATTTATTTTAGGAATTTCAGTCAGGATTTAGAGTGCATCATAGCACTGAGACAGCTCTAGTTAAAATTACAAATGACCTTCTGATTGCTTCAGACAAAGGACTCGTCTCTGTTCTTGTTTTATTAGATCTTAGTGCGGCGTTTGACACAATTGACCATCAAATTCTACTGCAGAGACTGGATCACTTAATTGGCCTAAAAGGTTCAGCACTAAGCTGGTTTAAATCTTATTTATCTGATCGTTTTCAATTTGTTGACGTTCGTAATGAATCATCCTTACGTACCAAAGTTTGTTTTGGAGTTCCGCAAGGTTCTGTGCTCGGACCAATCCTATTTACTCTATATATGCTTCCTTTAGGTAACATCATTAGAAATCACTCTATAAATTTCCATTGTTATGCGGATGATACACAGTTGTATTTATCGATGAAGCCAGAAGAAAGTAATCAATTAACTAAACTCCATAACTGCCTTAAAGACATAAAAAATTGGATGAGCACCAATTTCCTGATGTTAAATTCAGACAAAACTGAAGTTATTGTTCTTGGCCCCAAACAACTCAGAGACTCTTTATCTGATGACATAGTTTCTCTAGATGGCATTGCTCTGGCCTCTAGCACTACCGTAAGAAACCTCGGAGTAATATTTGATCAAGATTTGTCTTTTAATTCTCATTTAAAGCAAACCTCACGGACTGCATTTTTTCATCTGCGTAATATTGCGAAAATTAGGCCTATCCTGACCTGAAAAGATGCAGAAAAATTGGTCCACGCTTTTGTTACCTCAAGGCTGGATTACTGTAACTCTCTATTATCAGGTAGCTCTAGTAAGTCCTTAAAAACTCTCCAGCTAATTCAGAATGCAGCAGCACGTGTACTAACAGGAACTAAGAAACGAGATCATATTTCTCCTGTTTTAGCTTCTCTGCACTGGCTCCCTGTAAAATCCAGAATTGAATTTAAAATCCTACTGTTAACTTATAAAGCTCTAAATGGTCAGGCTCCGTCATATCTTAGTGAGCTCATAGTGCCATATTATCCCACCAGAACACTGCACTCTGAGAACGCAGGGTTACTCGTGGTCCCTAAAGTCTCCAAAATTAGATCAGGAGCCAGAGCCTACAGCTATCAGGCTCCTCTCCTGTGGAATCATCTTCCTGTTACGGTCCGGGAGGCAGACACCGTCTCCACATTTAAGACTAGACTTAAGACTTTCCTCTTTGATAAAGCTTATAGTTAGGGCTGGCTCAGGCTTGCCCTGTACCAGCCCCTAGTTAGGCTGACTTAGGCCTAGTCTGCCGGAGGACCCCCTATAATACACCGGGCTCCCTCTCTCTCTCTCTCTCTCTCTCTCTCTCTCATCCTATTACTGCATCTTGCTAACTCGGCCATTCTGGATGTCACTAACTCGGCTTCTTCTCCGGAGCCTTTGTGCTCCACTGTCTCTCAGATTAACTCATATCGCAGCGGTGCCTGGACAGCGTGACGTGTGTGGTTGTGCTGCTGCCGTGGTCCTGCCAGATGCCTCCTGCTGCTGCTGCCATCATTAGTCATTAGTCATACTTCTACTGTTATTATACACATATGACTATTGTCACACAAGTATACTGTCAGATATTAATATATACTTTCAACATATTGTACCACAGTAGCCAGAACTATAACTATAATATTATTACTTTCATTAATGTTGTTGTAAGCTACTGTCATTACCTGCATCTCTCTCTCTTTCTCTCTCTCTCTCTCTCTCTCTCTCTCTCTCTCTCTCTGTCTCATTGTGTCATATGGATTACTGTTAATTTATTATGCTGATCTGTTCTGTACGACATCTATTGCACGTCTGTCCGTCCTGGAAGAGGGATCCCTCCTCAGTTGCTCTTCCTGAGGTTTCTACCGTTTTTTTCCCCGTTAAAGGGTTTTTTTGGGGAGTTTTTCCTTATCCGCTGTGAGGGTCTTAAGGACAGAGGGATGTCGTATGCTGTAAAGCCCTGTGAGGCAAATTGTGATTTGTGATATTGGGCTTTATAAATAAAATTGAATTGAATTGAATACACGCCCATTGTACAGCACCTGAAACAGGTGATTTTCATTGAAATGACCAGCGTCTCATTGAATATTATAATGTATCATATAGGCCATTGTTCTTCCATATTTTTAGCCTACAGCATCATTTTTAATTTGTTGTTGCTTGTTTTGTTTTTATGTGTATATTCCAGATTCGCCTGATACCCAGGGTGCCCGTTGGATCCAGCAGGCAAAAGCGAAGAGATACTTCAACTCTGCCAGGGATAGCGCTCTACTGAGATTCTGTGGTTTCCTGCACGACACCTTGTCCCACTTGAGCAGCCTCTCTGCGACACTTTAGAAGTCTGGGGTCACTCTTGCAGAAGCACACAGCTCCATTGTTGCCACCAAGACTGTGCTTGAAAAGTACAGAACCAGGATTGTCATTATTCTGCGCTTTGTAATTTCATAGGCTAAATCTAGTGTGGATGTCTCAATTATTGGTCTACATTAATTTATAAAGTTTGAGAAGAAACATGTTTATAAAATGTGAACATTTTATATTAATGTAATAATTCACTAAATAATCATGTCTACTCATGATTAGAGAGGGGCCCATGCTGAAGGCCACTAGTGGCCTGATGTATGAAGGAGTGGAATTGGCCAGAACAAGTGACAGCAAAACAGTCAAGTCCTCTCAAGACCACTTGCTGGCCAAACTCATCAGCAGCCTGGAAGACAGGTTCAAGGACTTCAGTGCAGGAGTTCTGTCAGCCACAAAACTGTCCAGTTTCCATAATTGGGCAGAGCCAGCAAATGCAGCAGGTTTGTTCAGGATCATGCCAGTAAGAATCTTCTGAATGTAGGTTACATCAAAAAGTAATAGCAGTAACTACATAAGCTTAAAAAGTGAAGATGTAGGGCTGGCTGGCTCGTTGAAATGTGTTCAAATTGGGTAATATGCCATTACATTATTTAAGCAATGGTTGATATGCAGTATATCAGGCTTGGAAATAGGGTAATGAAAGTTTAAATTTAGTTAGTTAGTAGTTAAATTTAGTTTCAATTTATTCAGGATGAAATGAAATAAAAAAAATGCACTCTGACTGATATGGAATTTATTCCATGTAATTTTTCAGACTTTGGTGACCAAGAGATTGAGGCCCTTTGTCATCATTTCAAAGAAGCCCTGAATTTTGCTGGTGTCTGTGAGGAACTAATACCGGACCAGTGGACCATCTTGAAATCAAGACTGTACCAAGAGGGAAATCTACAAATGCTGTCCTGGCCTGAAGTGAACAGATGCCACAGAGACCATTGCCCTGACGTGCTGGATCTGAGGGACCTTGTCCTGTCCATGCCAGCATCCACAGTGGACTGTGAACGAGGCTTCAGCTCCATGAAGCAGGTAAACTTGCACTGCAAACACTACCGTTTTAAGCTGTTGTCTGTGAGTGCCGCCAGTAAACTAAACATTGACTCACTGCCATTTTTCCTCTGCTCTTTATTTTATTTTTCTGTTCAGGTGAAGTCTGATTGGAGGTCGAGACTGACCCCTGCCTCGCTGTCAGATCTCCTGACAGTGCAGCTGATGTCTGCTGAAATCAAGAGCTTTGACCCCAACCCCGCAATAGACCTGTGGTCCACTGAGGGAGCACGCACAAGAAGGCCTGACTCTCTGAGACTGACTCACTGTATCCTGTTTAGTTAAATCAAAGTGGAGTGCTTTGATTCATCTGCTTATGATATCAATACCACAAAAGTTTTCCTGTTCCATGGAGTCTCAGAATATTAAAAAAAAGGATGTTACATGTTCTGCACTCACAGGCACATCTCAAAGAAGATTTTTCACTTCCTGAAATAACTGACCAAAAATATTTTTTTTATTATCTCAATTGGGATAATAAAGTTTTTTACAATATTGTGATTTATTGAGATGCACCAGTATATAACAATGAGTTGATACATTTAATGTAAAGCTTATTAAGAAAAGTATGCTTTAATAAATTATTTTAAACAATCAAATTTGACTCATTCCTTAATTCTACACAAAATTATGCTAATATTGTATTTTGAGAATTGCTCGAGTGTATTATAGTAATAACACATTGAAAATATACCAAAATGCTATTTATGATTTTTGGCTAGTGAAAAAAATTTCTGGCCAGTAGAGTTAAGTTTGAACCCTGGCTATATAGCAACATTCTCTGAACATTCTCAAATATTACTGAAACACACATTTATTATATTTATTATATGAATTCTGCCCTCCGCTCCTTTTGCAGAAAATGGTCTGTGACCCTGTCATACCAACTGCACACAAGCAACACAACTACAGCTTTGTGATTAAATGAACAAACGAACTAACTAACGACACTAAACAGGGTACAAACTCAATAATGCAATGTTTATGTCCTTATTTACAGTGTGTGCGGTGAAAATGAGCTATATCGCTTATGGAAATAAGGAACTCCGGACGGCACTCTGTCAGAAGACTCCACTCGCCAATGCCGATGTGTATTTCCAAAGCGCTGTCAATCACAAAGGGGTTCAGCCTTTTTGACAATTCCACCAATCATCATGCATACACTGACCGCCCTCTCCCACCTACCACTCCATTAGGTCCCAGGGAAGCTGAGCCACCCTGGAAGTGACGGTTTTGTCGCATTTATCCAATGACCGTCTCGCTTTGCTGCATAAAAAAAAACACTTTCTCATAGGAATGCTTAGAGGCTCGGCGTCCACTGTGCTGACATGAGAATATATGACAGGGAGGTTGCGTTTGAAAACTGGTGATAAACAGCTGATGTTTGAACATCATAATAATGATGTTTAACGCATCCTAGCACACGTTAATGCAATGTAAATTCTTATTTTAATGTAAATTCAATAAAATAGTGCATATTTGACCATTTCTTCTATGAAATTTTAGGGGACGTTCAGCCTCCTTTGTTGTCTCAGAGCAATCGCCCATGGTTTAATGTGTGTTTTGGGTGTGTTTTGAATCAACTAAACTTTGTAGCGCCTGTAGCACCTGCCAGAGAGCAGCAGGACAAACAGGTGTGAAGCAGGATGGGTACTGTCTCTGATGATGTTCTCTTCTCTGCTGCAGCAGCGCAATGTATAAATGTCCTTTAGAGAGGGGAGGGGGCAGCCGATGATCTTCTGCGTCGTCTTGACCACTCTCTGGAGCCTCTTCCGGTCTGCCTCAGTGCAGTGGGTGAACCATACTGAGATGCATTATGTTAAAATGCTCTCAATGGTTGAGCGGTAGAAGGTCACCAAAAACTTCTCAGTAACATTGTTCTTCCTGAGCACTCTCAGGAAGTGCAGACGCTGCTGTGCCTTTTTGATGACAGCAGTGGTGTTTGCAGTCCAGGAGAGGTCAGCAGAGATCGTGGTGCCCAGAAAAGTGAAGGTGTGGACTCTCTCCACGCAGTTGCCATTGATGTAGAGGGGGGACGGATCTGACCTGCGCTTTCTAAAGTCCAGGATGATCTCCTTTGTCTTTGTGGTGTTCAGAGCCAGGCTGTGTGCCGAGCTCCACACAGACAATTTCAGGACCTCATCCCTGTAGGCAGACTCATCTCCACCTGAGATCAGCCCCAGAGAGGTGGGGTCCAAGTTTCACTGTCTGAGGCCGGTTTGTGAGAAAGTCCTCAAAGCCACAGTGTGTAGGAATTTCTCCCATCTAATGTTGAAGTCATATATTGCATTCAAACGGATAGCGTACTCTAGCGCTTCACTGTTTCAAACAAGTATTGCAACAACGGTAGCCGCTGTGTACCAAAAAGCTATGATAACATTGATGAAACCATGTCATCCGATACTTCATGGAGTATTCATTCAGGCTGCTACACAGACACACGCGAGGTGAGTTGACAAACTCCCTCCTCACCTCGCTGGCTGTGTTTACAACGTAGGACTGTTGGGGCAGGTGTAAATCGAAACAAACCAATCACGTCTTGTCTTTTGACAACTGAAAAGTGGCTCAACCTCACACACCTCATCCCTCTCCTCGCATCACTGTGCCGCTGCTACCCCAGCACTACCTCAGCATAATAAAGTCCCACTCCTTGAGCATAATGCAGGATCATGCATATGCAGCATCATGGGAGACCGAATCCTCGTCTGCAAGAAAGCGCAAAAGGGAATCAAAAAGGCAACATGACTGGTCAGTTCAAAAAACGAGGGTCAACATCAGGGTAGCCTTTCCCAGGTGGAGAGAGCTGCTGAAGGAGAAAGGTAATGCAATCACAGGCCAGCGCCGTTGTTAGGTGTTGGCTCTCCTTCGGCTCCTCAGTCACGCAGCGCTGGCCTGGCTCTCAACGTAAACGCCAAAGGCGGTGCTGTATGTCCCTTGCTGGCAGATGTCCTGACACAGCTCTCCCGGTGTTCCAGGTGACTCAGTGAAGGGTGATGGCTATGGCGTCCTCGGTTGATCTGTTTGCTCTGTAAGCAAACTGGTGGGCATCCAAGGAGGGAGGGAGGCAGGCTTTGATGTGGTTCAGGACCAGCTGTTCCAAGCACTTGGGGATGACAAGTGTAAGTGCAACTGGGCGGTAGTCATTGAGGCTGACTTAGGCTGGTACAGGGATGATAGTGGCAGACTTCAGACAGGCTGGGATGGTGGCCTGTGTCAGAGAGAGATTGAAGATTGTGATGAAGACCTGTGAAAGCTGGTCGGCACAGGCTCTGAGTACCTTTCCAGGAACACCATCTGGTCCGGCTACTTTCCTAGGGTTCACCTTGCTAAGCATCCGTTTCAAATCCTGTACCTGCACAGTCAGTGATTGGGAGCTGGGAGCTGGTTGAGGCTGGGATGGTGTGGCTGCAGACTGTTGGGTTGGGACCTCAAAGCGTGCGAAGAAGGTGTTCAGCTCTTCTGCTAGTGCAATACTTGAGTCCTCTGCTGTGTTGATCTGCCCCATGTTGGTGATAGTCTGGATACCCTGCCACACCTGCCGTGGGTTGTTGTTTGTAAGGTGGTTTTCTATTTTGCCCATTGGCTACCAAATTGGGAGAAAGGGGGATAAAATCTGATACAAATTTATGAAAAAGGAAATGTGGGAACATAGAGCTGTGGGAATATAGAGCTGTGGGAACATAGGGCTGTGGGAACACAGGGCTGTGGGAACATAGGCATGCTCCCCTTTAGCCCAGTCGTTGTGTGTGTAAATACACAGACCACCACCCCTGCTCTTACTGGAGTCTTTGTTTGGTCCCAGCAGTGCATGATGCAGCAGCGTCGGGGATCAGCGAGTGAAGCCAGGTTTCAGATATTATTGAAACACAGCAGTCCCAAACGTAGCGATTTCCCTTGATAACTAGTTCCAGCTCGTCCATTTTGTGGATCAAGGATCTTGCGTTGGTGAGGAACATACTCAGAAGAGTAGGCTTCTGGGGGTCTTTCCTTAGTCTCGCTAGTAAGCCGGAGCGGCACCCCCACTTTTGTTTCCTTTCACTTCGCCGCCTGCCAGCATCGACAACAATCAACAGAGCTCCTGGTGGTCTCGCTATCTCAATTGGGATGTTGTAAGAGCTGAGAGACTCGTCTGTAAATGTCGGCTTCGTGTAGAAGCCAATGTCCAGTAACTCCTGGTGACTGTAGCTGTTGTTTACATGAGCACAGACATATGAAAAATATAAAAATAGCACTAGAATCGAAGAGCCTCAGGCCGCTGCGTCCATGCGCGTTGCCATCTTGAAACAATGATCAGTGATGTGTGTTAGTGATTGTGTGACTGGATTGAGGAGGAATTAAACAGTCTTATTGCCATGGTGATGAAGGATCTTCTGAAACATTCTGTTCTGCAACGCAGTGAGATGAGCTGACTGCTGCAGCTGCTCCTCTGTCGCTCCAGGAGGCTGTGGAGAGGGTGTCTGCTATTGTCCATTATAGCTTTCAGTTTGTTCAATGTGTCCCTCTCCACCACAGTTCTTAGTGGGTCCAATCTCCTGCCGAGCACTGAGCCAACTTTTTTAACCAACTTGTCCAAACGCTTGGGTGTTTTTGTCTGCCAAGCTGCTTCCCCAACACACTGCAATATAGAAGAGTGCACTGGCCACTACTGTGTGACAGAACATGGTCAACATCTCCACACACACATCAAAGGACCTCAGTGTCAGCAGGAAGAACAGGCGGCTCTGCCCCTACCTGTAGAGGGCGTCAGTATTAGAGGACCAGTCCAGCTTATCATCCAAGAGGACCCCCAGATATTTGTAGGTGTGCACCACCTCAATGCCCTTGTCCTGTATGGAGACTGTTTGATGCGGTGACCTCTTTCTTCTGAACTCCACCACCATCTTCTTGGTTTTGGCTGTGTTCAGGTGGAGACAGCATTTACTGCACCAGTCCCTGAAGGCATCCACAAGGTCCCTGCACCCCTGCTCCTGATTGCTCCTGATGCAAGCCACAATAGGTGTATCGTCAGAGTATTTTTGTATGTGGCAGGACTCTGAGTTGTGCTTAAAGTCAGCTGTGTAGAGTGTGAACAGAAACAGTGCTAAAACAGATCGCTGTGGAGCACCAATGCTGCTCCTGACCATCCCACAATTTCCAAGCCTGACATACTGAGGCCGCTCTGTCAGATAGTCTGTTATCCAGGAGGTCAGGAAGCAATCTATTCCCATCCCCCCCACCGGTCTCTCAGTTTGGGGGGCTGGATAGTATTAAACGCACTTGAAAAGTAAAGGAAAAGGATTCTCACACAACATCCCGTCTTCTCTAAGTAGGTGTAGGCCCGATGCAGCATGCAAAGAACCGCATGTTCCACTCCCATGGGCTCCTGATAAGCAAACTGGAGGGGGTCCACAGCATCAGTGACCTCTGACCTCAGGAAGCGGAGGACCAGGAGCTCCAGGGTCTTCATTTTGTGTAATGATAAGGCCACTGGCTGACAGTCATGTAACTTGGCCGGGCGCCCCACTTTGGGCACCGGTACAGGACAAAATGTTTTCCACTGCACCAGGACTTTGCCTGTTCAAAGACTCCTGTTAAAGAGCCACTGAAGGGGCCCCACTAGTTGGGCTGCACAATCTTTCAGGAGCCTTGGACACACTCCATCCAGGCCTGCAGTGTTCCCTGTATGCAGTCTCCTGAGCTCCGCCCTCACCTCGTCTGCTGTAAAGGACAGTGGTAGTTGGCCGTTGGCAGTCAGATATAGTCAGGGATTCACATCTGTACAGATGTTATTTAAAGAATCCTCACATCCCATTGACTGACTGACTGTGCTGCTAAATAGGCCACTTCAATAATTAAAACAATCCCATGTTAATATACAGTAGACTCTGTTTAGTTAATGATGAATGTATTTAGTGTCTGACGACTAAACTTCACCATCATTCACACAGTTTTTGGCAAGATGGCGCCCCCAGTGCAGACGCCTGTTAAAGCAGCGCCTGCTCACCGCTGAGCTTTTCTCAACTTATGTTTTGTTTTGGTGTGGAGATGAAGACTGCTTTCTTCATAGCGGTCTTTCTCCCATTTTTCTATGGATATGTTCATGTGTAGGGACCTGGCGCCCAGCTGTGGCTCCATTGTTTACACCTGGGACCAGCTGCTAGCACTACAACACACCACGGTGCGGCCCGAGGAGAGGCACAATATTCCCCACGAGCTGCAAAGAAGGAGACAGGGATGTTGCGCTGGAGTGCAGCGTTGATACCGGAGGAGACGGTACAAACCCGTCCTCCTGTCCATCGTTATGGGGAACGTAAGATCGCTCCCCAACAAGATGGACGAGCTGTCAGTGCTGACTCGCCATCAGAGGGAGTACCGGCAGAGCAGCGTGCTGGTGTTTACAGAGTCGTGGCTGAACGCGGAAGTACTGGATGCGATCCCCGTGATGGATGGATTCCAGCTCATCAGGCACGATAGGACAGCGGACAGCGGTAAGAGGAAAGGAGCAGGGCTGGCTGGCTGTGTTTGTGAATGATAGATAGTAACTCTGGGCACATCACTATCAAGGAACAGCATTGCTGCAGGGACATTGAGCTGCTGGCTGTTGGCATGAGACCATATTATCTACCCAGGGAGGTTTCTCATGTTATAATGGTAGCTGTGTATGCCCCCCCCCCCCTTCTGCTAAAGCTGAGTCTGCCTGTGACTTTCTCCACTCAGGCCCTCCTTCTGATCTCTGGGGACTTCAACCACGCCTGTCCTTCCACCACAGAGAATGAATAATACACCTTCTGTCAGACTGAGGGACTTGAGAGTTGTAGCTCATTCCTCCAATGAGTCTTAAAATATCCGCATTTGTGAATGAAGAACTTTCCCAATAACACACCGGGGTGAATGTTGTGGGAGCCAGGATGTAGGGAGGGGGGAAGGAGACGCGCCAGACACAATATCACGATACGGTGATGTAGTTAAAATAAATCCTCACCATCTTCTTGTTTCCCTTTCTCTTTCTCTCAAACACACACACACACGCACACGTGCACACACACACACACACACACACACACTATTCACTTTGCGTTAGTTTCTCCAAATCACCTTAGCATATGGGGTGACCATTATGGAGTGAGCTTTTAAGCACATAGGCCTACTACAATCAATAAAGCACAAGTTACCATTCGTACGGTTTTCTTTAAATACAGCTTTTTCCACCGTTCGTTAGTTACTCACAGCAAAGAGCGCATTTACAGGAACACCGAGACCTATGATGGACTTTGGTAAGAAAACTTTTACCATCTTTTTTAAAACCATTTTCTTGTCCTTTAAGTTTAACAGCGATCCGTTAATTTATTATTATTTTCTATTGACAGACATCATCAATCTAACGGACGAAGGTTATCTCATGAGCCCAGAGTATAACAACCTGTCCGACTGTAAGTCTTGTTCTCGTTGATGTTGTTAACGCACATCTCATACGCATCTAATACACAATATATTCCATTGTTTTTGTTTGTTTTACAGTCATGGTCGATGATCTGGAAGAGTTGAGCGAAATCATTCGTCAAGCAGAGGCCGAAGAAACTAAGCATTCTGCTCCGGCGCCGATTCCCTCAACAGCCGACGTGGTTAAAAGAGCTGACCCGGTCCAACCATCGTCTCAGACCGCTCCAGAGCATACGAAGGACACTACACATCCTCCTGTACAAACGCTACATTCTTCTGCACCCGGGAGGAAGAGGTGGCGGACGCCCAGCAGCAGCAGCAGCAGCAGCAGCGACAGCAGCGACAGCAGCAACAGCGACGGTCGACCGAGTGTTTCTTGCAACGGTCGTAAAACCGGTGAGTCAAAAAAAAAAACAAAACTTTATTTTCTTTTTTAAAAAAAGTAAACACGCAGGATCTGTGTCGGCTTCACACTGCAATGCCACAAACATGAAGTTGGACCATTATCGATATATGTCCGACGTGAAACACGCGTCGACACATAAACGTTCCCCCTTATCCAACAAACGTACATTGCATATGTGATATAGGTCCGATGTGAAACACGCGTCGGCTCATAAACGTTCCCCCCTAACCAACAAACGTATATTTCATCTTTATTACTTGTTTTTATTTCATTAAGAATACAATTTGAATAAAATAATGACTTTTAAAATGATCACTTTGCACAAGATGCGCTCCCTTTTATCCACAGCTCATTTTCATTCACGACTTCTCATTATTATTATTATTATTATTATTATTATTATAATTGTTATTTATCGCCGTTTCTTGTATTTTGTACTTATTTGGCATGCCTAGTTTTTCAAGTTTAAATTTTGAAATCTTTAATCCGACTCTTTTCCCTTGACCGCTGTAACACCGGAATTTCTCAATTATGGGATCAATAAAGGTGTATCTTATCTTATCTTCTCTCTCTCTCTCTCTCTCTCTCTTTTTCAGCAAAAAGACCCAGAAAATGTACGCATAGTTTCAAATGTATGACCTGTCAGAGGGAGAGACAAGAAATACATCTTCTCGTCGGTACTATGCTAAGGACCATGAGCGATATCCTCTTTGTGATGGGCCTTGGTGTTTGAGCGTAAGTTTTGTTTTTTATTTTTATTTTTGTTTTCTGTAACCATGGATGAAAGCAACCGCCGTCCCTCAATACTTGATGATGCATGAATTAAACCAGAATGTATTAAATGAAACTCCATCTTTAAGGAACAACAAAGTGATATATATATGGGATATATATCTAACCAACAAACGTATATTTCATATTTATTACTTGTTATTTAATTTAGCATACAATTTGAATAAAATAATGAATAATCCTCTCTCTCTCTATTTTTTTTTTTTTTTCAGCAAAAAGACCCAGAAAATGTACGTGCGACCTGTCAGAGGGAGAAAGAAGAAAATACATCTTCTTGTCGGTACTATGCTAAGGGCCATGAGCGAGATCCTCTTTGTGCTAGGCCTTGGTGTTTGAGTGTAAGTTTGGGTTGTTGTTGTTGTTGTTGTTGTTGTTTGGTTTTTTAAAATTTTGTTTTTTATTTTTTGTAACCATGGATGAAAGCAACCGCTGTCCCTCAATACTTGATGTGATGATACAAGAATTAAACCAGAATGTGTTAAATGAAACTCGAGTACCCTCTCAGTCTTTATGTGAGGCACAACAAGATGTAGAAATCACCGACCCACTCACAGACATCAATATGGCCATCGCAGATCTTGATCATTCTCAAAGCATTTTAAACACCATAAATCAATGTCAAGACTTGCTAAATCAAATACCCTCGTCCTCTTCAAACAGCGTACCCACGCGGTACGACTCTTTAATCGGAGAACAAAGCCCCGTCATTTCTTTTATCCCTGACCCATTCTCAGATATTGATGTTGCTATCGCCGAACTTAATCATACGTCAATCATACATCAAGCTGTTTTAAATATGATAAGCCAATGTCAAGATTTGTTAAATCAAATACCCGCCAATCCCTCAACCTCAAACGACACGCATTTGCAAACCGAGACCCGACTTGACAATAATCAAAGTGCCCAAAATCAAACGAGCGTCTTTAACGCCATAGACCACGCCGTAAATCGTTTAGAAAATGTCCAACTCGCAATGTCCGACCGTCAAAATCAACAGCAAGGGGGTAATGTAGAGGACGTTCTTTCGGAAAATTTAGAACATCAACACACATCACAGCAAGAAAACTCGCCTCAAAATTCACCCTCGTCGAGGGTGGTGACACGACCTAGATTTAACAACGTTGAATCCAGCCATCCGCTCAACATCAACGATTTACAGAGATTATTATGCTGATCTGTTCTGTACGACATCTATTGCACGTCTGTCCGTCCTGGAAGAAGGATCCCTCCTCAGTTGCTCTTCCTGAGGTTTCTACCATTTTTTTCCCCGTTAAAGGGTTTTTTTTGGGGAGTTTTTCCTTATCCGCTGCGAGGGTCATAAGGACAGAGGGATGTTGTATGCTGTAAAGCCCTGTGAGGCAAATTGTGATTTGTGATATTGGGCTTTATAAATAAAATTGATTGACTGATTGATTGAGAGATGGCGCAAGCGGTGACGAACGTCATTTCACAAATCAAACGACAAGATGCAGTGCAGCTCGAGTTGAGAGGCGATACTCTGCCTCAAGGCACGTCCTGCGTCGTGAGCGGAGAGGAGTTTGATTTAACTCACTTACAGTCTTTCCTAGACCGAATTGTGCAATCTAACACGGCCGTTAAAACCGACGGTAATTTGGTATTCACCGTCCAACTCGTCAAAAACCCCCGAGGCGGCGGTCGAAGACTCTTGTCTAATACCTTAGACGGCGAGATTATTAAAAAAAAGCGATGGTCTCTGCGGGTCGTAATCAACAGCCATGACAACCAACTTTGTTTTGCGATTAATTAAAACCCCGATATGGTCGATAGCGAAGCGTTTGCGCTCGGCAGAGACTTTCAAAGTAAGGCGGGTTTGAAAAAGTGCAAAATTGCAAAATTGTAGTGTTCTACAGAACCGACGACGCTTGAATGCTCTCTAAATTTGCGACCGATTCACCGAGAAGACAAAAGACGGTGTTTATGTTTCTGTTTGAAAAACACTACTACGGCATAACGAGCCTGAAATCCTTCCTAGGCACGCCGTACGTGTGCGAGTATTGCTACATGGGGTACACCTCCGTCGCGTGTCACTATTGCGAGGGTCATTGCTCCGTTTGCTCGGACCCCTCCTGTAGCGAGCGAGAGCTCCGACCCATAGTTTGCGTCGACTGTAACAGAACGTGCCGTTCCGCGTCGTGTTTAGCCAAACACAAAGAGCCCGTAAAGAGGCCGGTGGCTGAAAAATACGTCAGTAATTGCGAGCTGATTAAAAGATGCAAAAAATGCGACATGCTATACTACATCGCTATGAACGGTAATGGTAAACAACACGCATGTCCAAAAGTCAAATGTAAAATCTGCGGAGCGACTGTAGAAAAAGACGAGAGTGAGAAGCACCTGTGTTACATACAGCATTTACCCGTCGAGACAAAACATACAGAGAAATTGATTTTCTACGATTTCGAGACGTACGTAGACTCGTCGGGAGCGCACGTCCCTTTTCTGGTGTGTACGAAAACCCTCGACAGCAAAAGGTGGAATGCTCAGGGCGTAGATTGCGCCAAACAGTTTATTTTGCATTTCAGACGACCCGTGTACAGAAAATCCATCTTTATCGCTCACAACGCTAGAGGATTTGACGGATACATTGTGTTCAACGCCATGCTGTCTCTGAACCTGAAGCCCGAGGCGCTCGTAATGCAGGGAAGCAAAGTCGTACGTTTCACCGACCCCGATTACGAACACAGATACATCGACAGTCTCAGTTTCTTGACGTGCCGTCTGTCGGCTCTGCCCAAAGCCCTAGGTTTTCCCGATAAAAACAAGGGTTTTTTTCCCCATCAATTTAGCTCCGAGAATCATTTAAAGTACGTAGGCCCCTACCCCGAGCCAGAGGCCTACGGCGTCAAACAAATGAGTAGAGAGGGCAAGAGAGAATTTGAAGCATGGTACGAGACGGTGCGTCATGGCACGTTCAATTTTGAGAAAGAAGCCGTCCGCTACTGTCAAAACGATGTGGATATTCTCGCGCGAGCCTGCGACATTTTCAGAAAAGGTTACATCGACGAAATGGGCGTGGACCCTTTCAGTTGCGCCACCATCGCTTCGGCCTGCATGAAAGCGTTTCGCACAAATTTCCTACGTCCCGACACCCTGGCCATTCCTTCTCCCGACGACTATCGAAGACGTCACAAAACCTACTCAAACGCCGGCGTTAAGTGGTTAGAGTGGGTGGCGCATACCAAGGGCGTCTTTATTCAGCACGCTTTGAACGCGGGCGAAAAACAGATCGGTCGCTACTTTGTAGACGGTTACGCCGAGGTCCGAGGCGTGAAAACGGCTTGGGAGTTTCTGGGTTGTTTTTATCACGGCTGTCCGTCCTGCTTTCAGCCCCACGACACCTGCCCTCTGACGGGCAGACCGTTTGACGAGTTGCACGCCTCCACCGTGGCGCGAATACAGACGTTAGAGTCCGTCCACGGTCTCAAAGTGAACGTGATGAGAGAGCACGATTGGCTTGAGTTGAAAAAATCCCATCCGCCTCTGAGAGATTTTCTCAAGCGTGCCAAAACCCCCCGACCTTTGTCACCCCGCGACGCTTTGTACAGCGGTAGGACGAGCGCCATGAGGCTGAGGTACACGGCGGCGGCGAACGAAACCGTACACTACATGGACGTGACATCCTTGTATCCCTACGTTAACTGCGCCTTTCCCTATCCTCTGGGACACCCCGAAATAGTTTACCGAGATTTCAAAGAGCCGCAAAACTACTTTGGGTTAATCAGGGCCGTCGTCTACCCTCCTCGAGGTTTGTTTTTCCCCGTGTTGCCCTACAAAACACCCTCGGGTAAACTGGTGTTCACCCTCTGTCGAACGTGCGCCGATCTTAATTTTCAGGCCGGCTCGTGTGCCCACGACGATGAGGGCAGGGCGTTGACGGGGGTTTGGGTCACTCCCGAATTTAACAAAGCCTTGGAGTTGGGGTACTGCTTAGGTAAGATCACAGAGGTGTGGCACTTTGATATACGCAGCGACGACGTATTTGTGGAGTACATGCACACTTTTCTCAAGGGTAAACAGGAGGCCTCGGGCTACCCCGCCGAGGCCTCAGATCCGGAGAGTAGAGAAAAGTACATTGCGGACTATGGGGCAAATCAGGGCATTTTGCTGGACGCGGACAAAATTCAACCGAAACCGGCTAAAAGACAGGTGGCTAAGCTCTGTCTAAATAGCTTATGGGGAAAGTTTGCCCAGAGAAGTAACCTGAACCAGACCGTGCTCGTCAGGGAACCGGAGGAGTTTTTCAGTTACATGTTTTCAGAAAAACACAAAGTCAAATACTTTTCCTTCCTAAACGAGACCACGGCTCTGATTCAGTGGTGTCACGGCGATCAGTATATTGCACCCCCCAACAAGACGGACAACGTGTTTATCGCGGCATTCACCACAGCCTACAGCCGTCTAAAGTTATACGACTATTTGCATCAATTGCAAAATCGGGTACTTTACCTCGACACCGACTCTCTAATTTACGTCGCAAAAGAGGGAGAGAAGGGGCTCAAACTGGGTAATTATTTGGGAGACTTGACTGACAAGTTGGGGGGCGACACCATACAGGAATTTGCGGCGGCGGGTCCTAAAAGTTACGCCTACTTGACCAGAAAAAACAAACGAGCCGTGTTGCAGGTGAAGGGCATTACTCAGACGCACGAATGTTGTGAAAAAATCAATTTTGACAGCATCAAAGAGCTGGTAGAGGGTTACCTGCAAAACCACCGTACGGGGGAGAGGGAGGAGGAGGAGGGGGAGGAGGAGGAGAGGTTTATCGAGACTCTTCAACACGGTATAAAGAATGATAAAAACGGGTTTCTGCTTAAAAACTCATCATTTTTAAAAAGGTTTCATGTGGTATTTGACAAGAGACGGCTGCTTTCCACAGGTGAAACTTTGCCGTTTGGCTATTGAAATGTTTTCCACAGACCACCAGCCGATTGACTATGTACGGTGAACTGCAAAAGATGAATAAAAAGATTAAATTTGTCGAAGGCTTGCCTGATTCTTTTGATGATGAGAACCTGTTTCCCCCCGATCAAAGTCACTTGATTATCCTGGACAACTTTTCAGGCCTCCGACCATCCCGAAGTAGTCAAGATTTTTACACAATACAGACACCACAGGAACATGAGCATCATGATGTTGACGCAGAATGTTTTTCATCGGGGCAAACACAGTCGGACCATCAGCTGAAACAGTAATTATCTGGTCTTGTTTAAAAACCCCAGAGATAGGTTACAGATAAATATATTGGCTCAGCAAATATTTCCTTTGAGAAAAACTTTTTTTTCAGAAAGCTTTGAAGATGCCACCAGAGACACTCACGGTTATTTAATCGTAGATCTCACCCCAAATTGCCCAGAACAATACAGACTGAGATTGGGGTTGTTACTGGAGCAGTGGCCCGTCGTCTATCTACCTAAATCACGGTCTTCCTGAATCATCATCATCATCATCGTCGTCGTCATGTCTGCGCGTTTAAAAAGGAACGCTCCTTTACTGCGTGCTTTGTGTCACGCCACACCTCAGAGGCGTAAAGATATTCTTAACCACGGCTCTTCCGACTTTCTTCAGTCTTTGTGTGAACTCTCTTTAAATGTTTTGAAAGGAAACATTCCCCTGACCAGGGCTCAATATCAAAAACTCAAAAGGCAAAAGAAAATTATCAAATTGCTGGCAAATAAAAAAGCCAGCCTAAAAACCAAGCGCCGAGCTCTGATGACCCAGTCCGGAGGGTTTCTATTGCCTCTGCTTTCGGCGGTTGTGCCCATCTTTGGACAGCTTCTAGGAGGACTAATTAATAGGCGCTGATCAGGAAAAGGAAAAAAAAAAAAAAAAGTCTCAAAAGATGTTTCTGGTCACGCCTCAACAGCTGAGCCGTATGAGTCAGACTTTGGGCAACAACAACAACAACTACGACGGTGAATCTCAGGCCATGAGACGTACGGCTGAAAATGATTTAGACGCAAAAATGAGGGATATATTAAACGAACGGGGGCTTAATCCTTATGAAAAAATTAAAAAATATAACGCTCTGTTACAAAGATACCTCACCCTCGTGAAACAGGGAGAGGAGGAACGTCGACTTTACCTAAAGACAGCGAGAGGCCTACCTTGCAACTCTGACGAGCCGGAAGAAAAAAAAACGGATGAAAATGAAGAAAAGGACGAGAAAGAGGCAGGACTGGATGAGTATATTATGAAGAAATTAGTCAAGAGCCAGGACGGGTGGACTCCCAAGGGCGAATTTATTCACGAGGGAAAGATTGTGAGAGGTTCGCATATGATTGACTTGTTTAAAAACCTATCAGTCTCTTATAAAAAGAAATCTCCAACGCCCAAGGGATGGACGGGGTTTTTGAATACTCTGACGGAGCTCAACATACCGATAAGCTCGGTGACCAATCCTCGCGCTCAATATCGTCGACTAAAAACCGTCGGAGGGTGGTGTGAAGGAGAGGAAGCAGAAGAAGAAGAGGAAGAAGGAGAAGCGGGGGCCGTAGCGCCGGTCGAGAGGGAGAAAGGAAAGCGGAAAAAACAAGATTTAATTCCGTTTGTGGAGGAGGAGGAGGAGGAGGAGGAGGAATGGGTTACGCCGGTAAAAAGGAGGGAAAGAAAAAAGTGGACAGCCACTCGTTGGATTAATTATACGGCATGATAATTATTTTAATAAAAGACTAGTACAATAACAATAACATTGACGTTTGTCATCTTTTTTTAATTCTTAAACAAGTTGTAACAATCTTTGAACATTTCTAGAAAACAGGCGGTGTGGTAAAAAGAATCTGCTCGTTGAATCCCCGTACAACGTTGATATTTTTTCACAAACTTTGATACCATTTCATCATTTTTTACGACATCGTCGTGATACAGAGATAGCACACTCTCAAAAGGTAGCCCGCAGGCCCTATGACATAAATAATAAACACAATGCTGTCTGTAGGCGGTCGACGCGACGTCTTGAAGTTGTCTTTTCTGGTACAGTAATTTTTTCTTACAACGGCTTTTTAAAAATTGTAACACGGTTTTCGGGTAATAGACAAAGTCGGGCAGCAGTCCGAACGAGTCGAAAAAAGTGGCGCTCCCGTCTTGGTCCAGAGTGAGCGCTAGCCAGTGTTCTCCAGGCTGATGACTAGGGTGCGTGTTGACGATCATGTAGGCGGGACGTCTGAACGAGCGCGTCAGCGCCGGTAGTTGGTCCGAAGCCCACACGCCGCAAAACGAATCTCCCAGTAAATATCGCATGACACCTTCCAGTTGGTGGTTATTCATATTCTTTCTTTCCTTTCTTTGTTTTCTCAATAATAATCCACCAGCACTTGACGTTTGGAGTTGATCTCCAAAATACTCTCATAACACGCGTACACGATCAGAGTGGTTGTATGTGGCAGGGGAACTCTGAATCTCATTTCCAACCTCAAGCACCCGTTGGAGACGGGGGGGCAAGGCGTCTGCGTCTTCGGCCGCGTTGAGATTAAACACAAACAGCGAGTACCCCTGGTTAAAATCCTCCCTGTCGATGCCCAGCGGCAAATCTTTCAGGTGTCTTCCCGTGGCCGTATACATGTTGTAAAACTCTCTGACTGACTGGCCTTGGTCAAATTGAGGCTGGAAAGCTTTGGCGGGCACCTGTCTGCCGTCCTGACAGAGGGCCAAGTATTCCACATCTTTGTGAGCAAAGTTGAAGGGCGACAGGTCACTTTTTCCCGTAAATGCTTCATGGTTCACCAAAGCCAACACTACATATTTCGGCATCGTGCCCAAAAAGAGATTTTCTAGATTATATACTCAAGTATTTTCTGGGATGGAGTACGTTTTCACGTTGACGCGGGACAAAGGATAGAGCGCGTTACCCCTCAACAGGGCCGCCGCGTGACCCAGACGCACCGCGGGGGGGAAACGGTCGTTTTCTTGACAAACAAAGAAGCACCCAATATTTTTAATTTAAAATTAGCGTTAGCGGCGTGCATGAGACAGAAGGCGTTGCTAGCGCGGGTCAGTTTAATTCTCAGATCCACAGAGTTCAAGAGAAGCCTCTCGCAGAGAAGTATGTCGGCGTGGAGAGGGCCCAGCAGGTGAAGCTCGCGGGAATCAGCGGTGAACCGAGCTCTCTTCACCAGACCTTTGTTAGGTCCGTTATTTGTCACCACAGAATCCATTGAGCCTGCCGTGTCTTTGTAAAATAACCCAGCGGTAAACTGACTTTTTAGAGAATCTTCTGAAAAGTTGGAAAAGCTGGATTGCGATATCAATCTATCGCCGAGAATAACGTCGCACTGACTGAAAATGGTATTCAGAGGATAATTCACGAGGCCTATGGGCGCGTCATTATCCAGGTCCGTACCGTCCGCTTTGGTAATTTTCAGTAACAGGTGTAGCAAGGTGTCGTTCAAATCCAAATATTTTTCGCCGTCTCCGAGAATGAAAAACTCTATAGGCCCCGAGTCGGTAATGGCCGATAAAGGCAAAATCTCTGCGTAGAGCTTTTCGTCTATAGACAGCTGCGTCATGGGGGCCGAAAATAAATCCAGCTCCGCCATGCTGCACTCGGCCGATTTGTGATGTGAAAGAGCCATGTTTTGTTTTTGTTTTTGTTTTTGTTTTTTTTTTTCCTAAAAGATATCACCGGACCTTATCGCCGCTGCTGAGGGGCTCCGGGTAGACTTGTTTCCCTTAGCGCCTCTCGTACCAACTGACTTGCCCTTGGTGGAGCGTCGACGTTTTTTAGATCCTCGTGAAACGTGCTCCCCCGGAGGTCTCTTTCTCGCTCTTCTGGCCAAAACCATAATACCCCCGTTATTTTACCTACGGCGTGGCTTATGACCTCCGAGGCTATGTTTTTAGCGGCTGACCTGAGATGAGGCTTAGCGATGGCAAAACCTTTTTTCACAATAGGGGACACGAAACGGAATAATCTTGAAAATATAGACCCTATCCCTCGTCCGTACATGACAGGGGAGCCGTAAAAACCGGGGAGGGCTCCGCCCGCTTGGTTTTCATAGTAGCTCACAAAACGACGAGGATCGTGGTAAGGGGTCATGGTTTCAATGAGGTCTTTGCGGGTCTGAAATGGAGTTTCACGATAGTCTTGCCAAAGGTAAAGTTTACCGGCTTATTTTGATCGGTCTTAATCTCAACGTGGATTCTTTCAATGTGTTTCTTGATGACCGTTAGATACCAGGCGGGATTAAAACACTGCGTGATGATGTCTCCGTACGTCCCTTGTATAGGGACGGTCCTCAAGAGCGGAGCGTAGGCGTCGCCTACGAGCTGATGACTTACCACGTCGCTGTAGCAGTAAAGGTGGTAAATCCCCGCTTTTATATCGGCTGGGTGGGGCGCCAACCTGGCGTCGAACGTGAACCATTCTCCCGATTTCATGCCCAATATGTAAGACGCGGGCGGAAAAACGCGCAGATGATACTGACCGCCTGCCTGAAATTCAAATCTTTTTTGGATGTTGTTAAATGCTAAAAAAAATGTCGCTGTCGACGACTCTAAGATGTGTGTTTAGCTCGGCCCTGAGTTGCTCAAAGTTGGCATAATATCCCCCTCTGAACCTTCGATGGTTGACTACGGTCTCCCCGTCGGGTGTCGCGGGTTTCTTTCTCCACTCAAAGTAGGCCGCGTCTTGAGGAATGTTATGCCACGTGTGCGGGTACGAAATCTCCGTCAAGGCCACTTGCCACGGGCCCTCCAGGTCAATATGTTGCGCCAAGTCGACGTGGAAACTGGAGCCGGTATTATTTTTAAATACATGCGCGCTGGCGTTGGAGGGCAGGGTAATGTAAAACCCCTCGCCGCCTGAGATCTGAGACATGATGAAATGAAATGAATACAAATCTGACGTACGGTGCGTTCTTATAGATTTTTCAGCTCGCCGACCTTGACCCAGCTGTTGAATTTCTCGGGCCAGTTTTTCCAGCATACCAACACTTGTTTTTCTCCACCGACGATGTGTCGGTCCAAAATTTCTTCCACCGCGTAGCTCTTGTCTTGCGGTATCTTTACTTTTTGCAGCTCCGCTTTGTAAAACGTACCCCGGATAGGTTCTCCGTCATAATCTTTCAGTTTGTTACACGGGGGGTACTCGGGGTACGCACTCGGCCACCGTAAACACCTCGTCGGTATAACTCTGCTCGTATTTCTTATCAAACACGCCTCTCACTTTAGATATTCTCACGAGATCTCCCTGTTTAAAATTCATCTTTAACTTTTCTTGGAAGCTCAGAGGGATCCAGCCGTACAGGTTTTGAAAAACTTGCAGGGTGTTCTCGGACGTCACTTGCATAGGCGTCATTTTTATACTCGTGTGATAGCCGTTATTATAATTTTTAAACAAGTCCTGCGGGACGTCTACGTACCTGCGGGTGTTTTTGGCTGTAAAATATCTCCACATTCTAGTTTTCAACGTACGGTTAAATCTCTCAATCACCGATGCCTTCAGATCACTGGCCGTGGCAAAATGTTTAATACCGCGTTTATCCATCAGTGCCTTAAAAGTCCTGTTAAAGAATTCTTTACCCGCGTCCGTTTGTAACTTTTCAGGGGTCTCACTGTCGTCTAAAACAGAGTCAAACACCCTAGCGACTTGGGACGCCGTTTTGTTTTTTAGCACTCGCACGTACGCTTTCTTTGAAAACACATCGATGACCGTCAACAGATATTTAAAACCGTCGTTGTGCTCGGTCAAGGCTTGCATGTCACAGAGGTCCGCTTGAAATTGGTTCAGAGGTCGTGGTACAAAAACCCTATTTCTGGGAAAATGTATTCTGGCAGGTTTATGCAGAGTGTATGCATCTTGCTCGGCTAAAAATTCTCTGACTCGGTCAGGGTTTACTCTTTTCCCTGTCTCATCTTGTACGGCCCTGCGGAGTCGTTCGACTCCTCCTAAACTACCCGGGTGAGACGGGTCGTAATAAACCTTTTTCATGACACGTTTCTCCGACATGTTGAATCAATAATGAACACAACCGCTCGCTTACCAAAACATTTATTTTAAAAGTTATACATGATTCAAACATTCAAGATATATGAGCTATATACATGATTCACACATTTGAGTTATACGAGGTATACGTGATTCAAACATTCAAGATATATGAGTTATATACATGATTCAAACATTTAAGTTATACAAGGTATACATGATTCAAACATTTAAGATATACGAGGTATACATGATTCAAACATTTAAGTAATACGAGGTATACATGATTCACACATTTAAGATATACGAGGTTTACACGCTTCAAAACATTTAAGTTATACAAGGTATACATGATTCAAAAACATTTAAGATATATGAGCTATATACATGATTCAAACATTTAAGATAAATGAGCTATACACGGTTACAAACAACAACAACAACAACATAGCATTAGGCTAAAGCAGACGAGAGCAAATTCATGGCAGAGGTCCCGTGGATAATACGAATATAATAATGCAACCTTCTCAATTCTGTCAAGGTGTCCGCAGGTACGAGACAACACATGGCGTCTACAAACAAAGCGTACAGAGTAACCAAATGGCTTACGTTTGAGGCATTCATCTCTTTAATGATTTTGTAGAATGCATCGGCCACCGAACCGTCTTTTACAAGTTGCAATGTGGACCGTACCAACACATCCCAGGGTGTATGTACAGATTGGGACCTAACTATATCCAACGTGCATTCCAATCGAGTTACTTTAACGTCCCTGTTCAAACCCGCGTGATTCACAGTCATTTTGTTTTTAATAACCTGATCCAAAACACGGATTAAATGACAAATGACCGCGTGTTCCTCTACACGCGTTACGAGTTTAGTCCAGTAGTGACTCATTTTCACTCTATAAGCCAAAACTCCAGAGCTTGGTCTACGATTTCAATCTTTTCCTCGTCACCTTCGGTCATCATGTTGTAAATCTTGGCGATTGAGTGTTCGATGCGTCTCATCGTCTTAAAGTCATGCAGCAGGAAATCACAAGCGCCCCGGACCCGGTACTCGGACACGCAGAGACGGCGAGCGTTAAGAGCTCGTTGGATGGTAGGGATAAACCGACCCGTCCAAAGTCTTTCCATCAGCTGGGAGTGGTGTACCTCGTAAAAATAGTCCGGCGTCTCTTCCAGACATTCGTGTTGACACTGACTCGGATGGTTGATTTGACACCCGTTGCAGATTCCTTTCTGTACCGGGCCTAAACATACAGCAGCAGTTTCGGCTCTCATCGTATTCAGAAATGCCGCAGACAGCACCGAGTCCGTTTTTACAAGGAGGTCCGGTTCACACGTCTGCGGCGGCAGGAGCGGGCCGTGAAGAAGAACCATCACTGTCGGATGAATCGGGCATTGTTGGAGTCGATGGAGGAGGACTAGGAGGAAAGCCCTGGGAGGGCTGCAGCGGCGGAGAAGGAGAGGCCCAACGCCTCAGTGACGGCGGTGCTGAAGAAGGCCTGATAAGGCCAGCCTCTGGCGATGAAGGAGCTGGTGAAGGCCTGATGAGGTCGGCCTTTGGCGTTGAAGGAGCTGATGAAGGCGGGAGAGACATGTTTTTCAGAGTCTGTCGGTCGTTTTTTAACTAGTCCGCCCCAGTCGTGTAGCTTTTTTAAACGTATTGGTACGGAGGGAGGGAGAGAGGGAGGGGTTTTTGAAAAAAGGAGGAGTCTTCTAAAACAGCGTTTTTTTCACAAGCATAATGTCTCTAGAGCTCCGACTGCTGGCAAAGAGTTCCTTAATATTTTCCGCATTTTCCTCCATCATTTCCAACCAGTCTGTGAGAGGAATGCGTAATGACGCCTGGAATACGCCGCATTCAGAACTGAAATACTCCAAAACAAATTCGTCCGGGTGTTTGTCCTTCAGCGACACCTGACGGCTGGCTCGATAGAACCATCTGCCTGAAGCCGAGCTTTTTGTCTCCCGCACGGTGCTGGCCACAATTTTCTTTTTCTCTCTACCCGGCAGGCTTTCTTTCAGGCTGTGCGAGGAATTTGCTTCTCTCGTGTCTCTTGTCTCAGGCGCTCTAAGATCAGTCAATCCCACCATATTTAACACACTCCAGTCTATTGAGGTGAGTGTTGCTTGGGCCACAAGAGATCCAAAAGTTTCCACTTTCTCCAACTAATAGAAACACACTTCATTAGCTTTATAGTTGAACTTGTAACCCCACGCACCTCCGGCATCTAAACTCCATTCCTGCATTAGAGCGGAGGCCGGAGGCATCTGAATGCGTCCGATATGCCTGACACGCTTCTGTGGAGCTGGCCACGATTCACGAAAACTCGTCACAGTGGTGCCGCAGATGACGTTTCTCTCATCATTGTACATCATTTTCCCTCCTCTTCCCAGCGTTTCTTTTTCATTCGCCGCAGCATTCTCAGAGGCATCCAACGCTCTCTTTGCCATGTTTGTTTTCTCTTAGTTTATTGTTTTTTCTTGAATAAAAATCCCGAGTCTTTTCGCTCTCTTTTAAACACATTTGCTCAATGCAGCTTCTTAGGAGAGGGTGGTGGTGGGGGTCCGCGGCGGATCTCAACAATGATTGGTGTTTGGCTGAGATCTAATAGCATAATATTGACGGATCTCAACACACACACACACACACGGTGTCTTAGCTGACAGAAGGTTCCAAAAAGGGAGGAGTAAATGAGCGGGAAAAACCTTATGATGATGTCTCAGGAGGGAGGGGGGGGGGTCTAGTCTATTAATCAGCCCTAAACCTAAACTAGATTATAATTCATTTGAAAGCCTTGTTCTTAGTGTGGCCGGGCCTAGCTTTTAATAGACCGTATTAAACAGTTATTTTCCTTGTCGTTGAGGGGACTGCTCTCTGGGCTGCTCACTCCTCTGTATTTCTGACCGTGTCACACCCCCCATGGCTAAAGGTTAGCAGTCTCTGTAACTATTCACAGACTATAGCGAGCTGGAGGTCTGCCCTTGTTTGGCCTACATGAACGCCTTGGTTGTGTCTCACTTTCTGTGTCTGCTGGTGTCAGATGCAAGTCGGGAATGTAGTAGACCTGTTTCTCCCACTGTCTCCATTACTATTTGTGGCTCTGGGTCCCAGCCACCATGCAATTTCCCTTGGCCTTGCCTGTTCCTATTATGCACCGAGACTCTTTCTCACATGAGCAACAGTGTTGCATGTGCCTTGCGGTCGTAACGCTATTTTGTCTGCTCAGCTACCTTCCTCATTTTCTTATGTGCTAGCTCATGAGCATAGGATAGCTTTTGGTGATGGTCGTGAACCCAGCTACCAAGGTCACCTGTTGGCTTGACATCCACTGTTCCTAATCCTAATCCTGTAGCACTATGAACTGTGTTGTTGTAAGCTTGCAACAACTCTGGTAAGTGTTCAGGCCACCTATGTTTTTTTCTGCCTCAAGGGTGTGTAGCATATTTAGCAATGTCTGGTTCATCCTCTCTACCATTACCTGCTGGGTGGTATGGGGTAGTGCGGCTTTTCGAGACGCCGTACAAGTCACAAAGTTGCTTCATGAAATCAGATTCAAAGTTTGGGCCTTAGTGCAGAATGTTTGAATGATATGAGACCAGATTGTACGTACAGTAGTCTTTGCTGTCTGATCACATGTTGGTACCACCCAGGCGTAGCGGGTGAACATGTCTGTCATGACTAGAATGTTCTGATAGCTATCACTTGGCCTACCGAGAGAAAGGAAGTCTAGTGCCACTACCTCCAAGGGGTATGTAACGTCAGTGGGGTTTCAAGGGGCCCGGGGCTCAGCTCGATCTTTTGAATACCCAGTCTCTTATGTTGTCGCACCAATCCAGCTGCACCAGTGGATAATGTTTTCCTCTCGGGCCCGCTTGGCATTCTGCCCTGTTCCACATACCTTCGTACGACCTGAATGTCCGGGTCTGTCATCTGTGCAGTCTCCCACTCACAACGATCCTCAGGTGCATTGTCCAATCTGACTGCTGTCACAGCCATGGCAGAGATGCTGGTCCTTCCAGAGGATTCTGCCGATACACGGAACCGGGAGAGCACATTCGTATTGGTGTTCTCCTTTCCAGCTCTGTACTTGACCTCAAAGGAGGCCAGTTGGGCCACCCATCGCTGTTCCACTGCTCCCAGTCTGGCAGATTGGAGATGAGCTACAGGGTTGTTGTCAGTGAACACCACAAACTTAGCTCCTGTTATATAGTCTTTGAACTCCTCTGTAATGGCCCACTTCAAAGCCAAAAGCTCCAGCTTAAAGGAACTATAGTTTGTGTCATTACATTCAGTGGGGTGCAGACTCTGGCTAGTGTATGCAATCACTCGCTCCTTACCCTCTTGAACCTGTGCCAATACTGCCCCCAACCCCTGGTGGCTTGCATCTGTATACAGGATGAATGGTTGGGAAAAATCTGCATAGGCAAGTTTGGGAGCTTGTGTCAATGCGTTTTTGGTAGCACTTTATTTTACAGTACGCTAATTAGACGCTAATTAGACGTAATAAGCCGTATTTTGTATCAAATTAGAAAAAATTACACCTAATATAATCTTAATTAGACAGTAAAATAGACAACGTTGCTCTAATAAGACGTAACAATCCGTAGTTTGTACCAAATTAGGTAGAAATATGTTTGCAATTTAGACACTGAAGAAAAACAATGTCCTAATAAGAGCTAACAAGACATACTTTGCAACAAATTAGACAAAAACTAACACAATTATATCCTAATTAGGACTAACAAGACGTACTTTGGAACAAATTAGACAAAAACTAGAGGTAATTATATTTTATTAGATATTAAATAAACACAATTATATCCTAATAAGAGCAAACAAGACGTACTTTGCAACAAATTAGACAAAAACAAGAGGTAAAATATTTTATTAGACAATAAACAAACACCAACAAATCCCTTGTTGCCTGGATAGCTCATTCTCTGGAGTCCCATTTGTAGGTAGTAATACATAGCGACCCTTATTCAACCTGAACTAGATCTTATTACAGGCTAATTAGGTATAAATTACAGCAAAAACGTACTCTAAATTAAAGTCTGCACCGTTCCGCCTTATTCAGCCTGAACTAGATCTTATTAGAGACTAATTAGGTATAAATTACAGCAAAACCGTACTCTAAATTAAAGTCTGCACCGTTCCGCCTTATTCAACCTGAACTAGATCGTATTAGAGGCTAATTAGGTATAAATTACAGCAAAACCGTACTCTAAATTAAAGTCTGCACCGTTCCGCCTTATTCAGCCTGAACTAGATCTTATTAGAGGCTAATTAGGTATAAATTACAGCAAAACTGTACTGTACACTGAAGTGTATTATTCAAAGTTTTTAACAAATACAACCAATAAAAATTTCTGGGTAAGGGTTACACAGGAAGGTGCAACACCCCTTGACGCAGGGTCTCCAGGGATGAAGAGTTAATGTTGCCCCCCGTCCTCTTCTTGCTGTAGCATGTTTTAGGTGTTCAGCTGCATGTCTTCGGACATTATCTGTTCCCTCTTTAAATGACTTCAGGACAGTGTCTGTAAAAGTTGGAAGACAAAAAGTGTTAGCAATGCATAAGCAATCTGTAAGCCATGCACTTGAGCACACTGTCTGCATAAATATATAGCTCCATTTGCTGCATAACAAAGCTAGAGAAACTACATTATACTACCTCAGTCAAATACACATGTTAAAACGTGCTGCAACCTGCAAAAGAATCAAACATCTAAGATACTTTGTATGTCAGGGTTCAATATAACATTTCTTCCCTACTTCCCTACTATTTTCACTGGCCCGGCCACTAAAAAAATGAAAATAACTTTTTTTTTACCTAAGTTTTATTAATTTGAGTTCATCTCACAATTTCATTGAAATGAATTCACATCAATTGTACACATTTCAGATAATAACAGATAACTAACAGACTAATCATTATTAATCAGAGAAGAGAATTTTTAAATCTATATTACTCATTCTTATTACAACAACATTTTGCATCTTCTCTTATTCATTAATGTAACTAAGTAGGCATTCTGGGCTTGTATGATCTGCGTTTTTTGGTGTACGACACTTGAGAATTATTTTGAAGAAACTTTTATTTGTGAGGATTGTTAATATTCATGTTCAGTTAATGTAGTAAATATTTTGTTAAAACAAGACTGTGCATTTCATTTCAATATTTGAGTTTGAGGTAATAAGTACACAAGTTAATTTCCAAGTAAAATGCTGTTGTATTAAAAAGGGACTTCACTCCCCAGAATGCTCGGGGAGAGGCACGTATCACGTGGTGATATCAGTTAGCTTCTGTGTTAGCAACCAAGCTGAAATAAAGTTAAAAAACAGACAAGCTGTGTACTTCTTGTTTGCACAAGCTCACGTGTCTGTGGCTTTTGTCATTCACCAAAGATGAGGTTTGATTTTAAGTAGTGATGTTACATGGTGTGCTGATGCTTCGAAGCGTGTGTCGAGTAATCCAGGATGAGTTTCTGCGATGCGCCTATCGAGGCTTGTAGCGTTTCAGACGAGTGACGTCATTGATGATGTCCGAAGCCTCGCTGCCCAGCTGTACCATGAGACTGGTTCGGGAAGCGGTTCAGATCTTGGTGTGAGGTCTGCACAGAAGTGACACAGAACACAAATATTACCCCTTTTGCCATTATTATATTATATGACACTACATCACAATACAATTTTTGGCCATATTATTGGTTTATACACATAGGATGCATTCACAAAACAATAACAGTTTATTGTACATGTATTTGATACAGTATAGTCCTGATATGAAAATAAAAATAAATAAAATATAAAATAAAGTTATATGGTCATATATTTTATCATTATTATTATTATTATTATTATTTATCATTATTATTGTTATCATCATCATCATAATCATCGTCATCATCATTATTAACAGTCATTCCCAACACCCATTACTGACACAAAATACCGTGTATCACAGATTACATGGTTAAAATCACAGCTGCCTGTCTTACACACTTTGGCCATCAGGTGGTTTCGTGTGCACATGAAGCCTCAAGAAATTAACCCTTTTCTGAACCAATTTGCTGGAAAGCTTCAATGCCTCATGAGGCTTCATCTCACCATCGCTAATTTTAAGTCCAAGGTCTCATCCATTTTTAAGGTTTTAAGACGAAGCTGCGACAACTGGAGTTAACTACGTTAGCATTAGCTAGCGTTAGCTAGCTAGCTTGTTAGCTCCGGCACACACCCTTATCTGAGCACACACATACAGCCTCTGAACTTCGACAAAAACACTGTACTTACTCAATGTACTTACAACTATTACAATGCACCGACCGCAATAATGTTTAGGTACTTACAGAACATTCTGGAGCTTCTTCGCCGGCCTCCACCGAGACACATCAGACTCGCGATGACTTCTTCTTCTTCTTCTTCCTCCTTCTTCTTCTTCTTCTTCCTTTTGATATTTTATGGCGGGTGGCAACAAACGTTAAGGTGCATTACCGCCCCGACTGTGTTGGATGAATCGATCTCCCCTCACACAAACTAGCATGGCGCTCTGTTTTCTACAAGTGTTTTGAATTATATTTACAGTCCCTCACCCCGCTAGGAAATAAGAAAACCATAAAAACAAAGAACATTTGTGAAAAGTTTAATATTGGTAGGTAATTAGCTGTTATTATGTTGGTATTATTTTCAGTTACTATTTATTTATTTATTTACTTATTCATTTATTTATTTTATTTTTTTCTCTCTCTTCTTTCTTTCTCTCTTTATTTTCTTGTTGTTTGATTGTTAATGTTTATTTACACTGGCTTTCTGTTCTTTCATGAAATGTATTGTCATTTTTTTTGTGAATGTAAGACTTTTCTATTTTCATTGAAAAAAAAAAAAAAAAAAAAGCATGGTGCTCTGTTAGGGTTGTCCCGCCCCTCCCTCTCCCCCCAAGCAATCAATACCTAAAGAAATTAACGTTTCCCTTGGCTGACTAATGAGAAGAGGAATAAAACTAAGGTTCTAACTCGTCCCACGCAGAACAGGTGTAAAAACCTGCATTTCTTATGCTGCCTTCAATGTCATCTGTAAATTACATGAGTCCTCATATCAGTATGTCTATGATCACAGGACTGAACATTACATATAGAGTGCCGAAGTCACGCCCCTTCCAGTAGAGCTCATGGGACCTTAGATTGGAAAAAATATGAATGGCAGTGAATGGGGAGAGCATTATCTTTTGTTCCCGTTTGAGTTGCAACATGAAATCTAAATATGTCGTTAATGAATTTAAAACATACATTTTAAGGTCAAGAAAGTCATACTTTGTGGTAAAACTGTTGAGATATAAGCTTTTGAAAAAACGTAATTAGAAAGACTACACAGGAGGCGGTCGCGTATGTGACGTCATAGCTTTCGCTTGCTTCCAGCAGCTTGGAGTGACTGCAACCTGGCACAAAACCATAACACACAGACATCTTCAATCATAAATTAATCATAAAACAGTGGAATTTCAGCGGGGAGGCCAAACTGCAGGAAGCGAGCTATATCACATACACAACCTCCTCCTGTGTACTCTTGAGTCTTTCTAATTAAAAAGCTTATATCTCAACAGTTTTACCACAAAGTATGACTTTCTTGACCTTAAAATGTATATTTTAAATTCATTAACAACATATTTAGATTTCATGTCGCAACTCAAACAGGAACAAAAGATAATATTGTTCTCCCCATTCACTGCCATTCATATTTTTTCCGATCTAAGGTCCCATGAGCTCTACCGGAAGGGGCGTGACTTCGGCACTGTCTGATTTGATACAGAGCTTTATTGTAATGTTCAGTCCTGTGATTATTGATATGGGGAGTGATGTAATTTACAGATGACACTGAAGGCAACATAAGAAATGCAGGTTTTTACACTGGTTCTGCGTGGGACGAGTTAGAACCTTAGTTTTATTCCTCTTCTCATTAGTCAGCCAAGGGAAACGTTAATTTCTTTAGGTATTGATTGCTTGGGGGGAGAGGGAGGGGCGGGACAACCCTAACAGAGCGCCATGCTAATTTGTGTGAGGGGAGATCGATTCATCCAACACAGTAGGTGGCGGTAATGCACCTTAACGTTGGTTGCCACCCGCCATAAAATATCAAAAGGAAGAAGAAGAAGAAGAAGAAGAAGGAGAAGAAGAAAGAAGAGGAAGAGATCAGTCATCGCGAGTGGGGAAGTTCTGAACGGAGCAGAGAGCATGGTTGAAGGGAAATGTTTGGAGGACAAAGCCTTGATAAGTTTTGTTCAGTTTTTTGAACTTATTGGTGGTTCTCACTATCTTGGTGGCCTGTTCTTTTGCTTTTCTTTACTGAGCATAATTCTTTTCTTTTTCTTTTTTTGTGTTTGGTTATTTGATTTGTTTTATATTTTGGTAAAATAGAACTATAAGGAGACAGGACAGTGGTAGGGAAGGGTATCAGGGGCCAATGGCTTCTGAAGCGGGAGGGGGGAAAGAGGGTGGAGGGTGGCAGTCGGTGGGTAGGGGGGGAAAGAGAGGGCATTACAGATCGATTTGTCCTTACAGAATCAGATTGGCAAGGATTTCGATGCTAAAGTACTATTTAATGGAGTGTTGAAAGTTAGTTGTGTGGATAGGAAACAGTATGAGGACGCTAAAAAAGTGGGGAAAGTGGTGGCCAAAGTAGAGATGATAAACATAACTCCTAAAGACAGTCAGGAAGTTAAGGGAGTGGTCTATGGAGTGTTTGCCGGGCTGTCAGAAAAGGAAATATTGGACAATATAAGAGGGGGCCAGGTAACAGCTGTACAGAGATTCAAGAAAAGAAAAGGGTAAGAAAAGGTGTGCAAAGTGCGGGGGCGATCATGGAATAAAAGAATGCAAGGCAGATGCCCCAAGATGCCCAAACTGTGGGGGGGATCATGTGGCAGCATACCGTGGATGTGAGCACACTATTAAGGCCACGCAGGTGCAGGTTGTGAGGGAGCGAGATAAAATATCATACGCTCAGGCAGTTCAGAAAGTGATGAGAGAATGCGGGGAAGAGAGGGGGGGCAGAGTAAAGCTGGGGAACAAAAAAGATGTGCCAAACATGCCTCCTCCAGGTATGCTGATTATGAGCAAGGAGTCATTTCTCTCATTTATGGTTGATGAACTGGTAGCTGCTAAGCGCATTTTTGCGTCCAAAACGGCAAACAGGTCAGACCTCATCAGAGAAGTGGTAGGGGCAGCAGGAAGGTTCCTTGGGACAAAACAGGTGCCAGAGAAGTTACACTAACACATGTCGGAGGTTCAACATAGAACAGAGAGGCAGAGGAAGGACAGTGAGGAAGAGGAGGATGCAAACATAGCAGATGATGTTGGGGATTATTAGCACCATAATGTTCTGTGTCCTTCAATGGAACGCCCGGAGTTTAATGAAGAATGGTCAGGAATTAAAAAAGTTTGTTGATGAGCTTGAGAATAGGCCAGAGCTGATATGTATTCAGGAGACATGGTTGAGGCCCAGCTTGGATTTTGTAATCCCAGGGTATGAATGTTTGAGAATGGATAGGGCAGAAATAACAGGTAGGGAGATAGAGGGGGTGGATAAATCTCATGGGGGCTGTGCAACTTTTATGAAAAATGGACTGCAGTACAGGAGAGTGGATATAAGTGCTAAACTTGAGTGTATAGCTGTGGAGGTTTGGTATAGCAATAAGTATAGTAATAATATTAATAGTGATAATAATTGGGATGATAATAGTGATAACTATAATGGAAGTAGGAATAATAGTAGTGAAAATAAAGAGAGTGTAACTGTGATAAATTTCTATAACCCATGTAATAGGTTGGTATTGGCAGACTTTGATGAGATAATGGAAAAAGTAAGAAGTCATTTGGGCAGGAGACTTTAATGCACAGAATCCATTATGGTGCAGTGAACAAAGAGACAATAATGGGGTAGTAGTAGAGGATTTCCTGGACAAATATGGGCTAATAATAATAAATGATGGAAGGCCAACTCGATATGATATTGCAAGAAACACATCTAGTCACTTAGACTTGTCAGTAGCTTCTCCCAATTTAGCAAGAATAGGGGAGTGGGATGTAATGAATACATACACGCTGGGCAGTGACCATTATCCAATCATGTGTAGGTCTGGGAGAGAATTGTGGAAGGAGGAGGAAAAGAGGGTATCTAGATATAACTTCTCTCGGGCCAAGTGGGATGAGTTTCAGGAAAGGGCAAAAAGCTTTGTAGGAGAGGTTGACAGTGAGGGCTCTGTGGACAGTTGGAATTGCTCCATTAGTTCTATGATTCACAATGCAGCTCATGGCACCATCCCTGAGAAGCAAGAGCCTAAAGGCCGAAAGCGTGTACCCTGGTGGAACGAAAAATGTGATGAAGCAGTAAGAAAAAGGAACAAAGCATACAGGAAATTAAGAAAGTATCCAATGTCAGATAATGTAATTGAGTACAAGCGGTTAAGGGCCTTAGCAAGAAAAGTTGTAAAAGAAGAAAAGAGAAGTAGCTGGAGGAAATACTGTGATACAATAGGCCCAGAGACACCAGTAGGGCAGTTATGGTCAGCTGTGCACAAAATGTCAGGGGCTTATAGGAAGAGAGCTATCCCAGTGTTACAGAAGGGTGAGGTGGAGGCAGTGTCTAATAAAGGAAAGGCAGACATGTTGGTAGAAAGTTTTCAGGAGGTGCACAGATCAGAAAGCTTGGGGGGTGAGAGGTGTAGGAGGAGGGCGGAGGTGATGTCAGCCAATCAGTGGAAGCTGGAAAGGAGTATAGAAAATGAGGAGCCAATTAATTTATTCTTCTCTATGAAGGAATTGAGGGATGCTATTATGGCAGGGGCAAACACCACCCCAGGGCGAGACAGACTATCTTATGGGCTGTTTAAACATCTAGATGACATGTGTTGGAGGAAATGGGAGGAGGGGTGCTTGCCGAAGGAATAGAAGCATGCAGTAGTGGTTCCGATTCTGAAGCCAAGCAAGAAGGCGTCTGACCCTGGCTCGTATCGGCCTATAGCACTTACAGCAGTGCTCTGTAAAATAATGGAGAGGATGGTCACCAATAGGCTAGTGTATGTACTGGAAACAAGAGGGCTCTTTGTTAATGTCCAGAATGGGTTCAGAAATGGACGATCCACAATGGAGTCAGTTACACTGCTGGACCAAGATATTAAAAAGGCGTTTAATAATAAAGAGGTGGTGGTGGTGGGTGTTTTCCTGGATATTGAGAAAGCTTATGACTGTCTGTGGAAAGAGAGATTATTGATTAAAATTTATGACCTAGGAATTAGAGGACGAATGTTTAACTGGATCCAAGATTTTTTAAGGAAAAGAACTATACAAGTCCGGGTAGGTAGGGTCAGCTCTAAGGTAGTAGAAATAGAGAACGGTACACCACAGGGAAGTGTAATATCACCAGTGTTGTTTAACATAATGATAAATGACATTTTTGATAATATAGGCGGAGGATTTGGGGTGTCCTTGTTTGCTGACGATGGGGCCATTTGGAAAAGAGGACGAAATGTGGAATTTATTTTGAAACAGGTTCAAAAGGCACTACAGACTGTAGAGGAATGGGGAAATACATGGGGTTTTAGGATTTCAGTGCCCAAAACAAAGTATATGATTTTTGGTTTTAAAAGAAAGTTACCAAGTTTAGGGCTGAACTTATATGGGATACAATTGCAAAAGGTGAAGGTTTTTAAATTTTTGGGTGTTTGGTTTGAGGAGCGCATGTCATGGGCTGTGCACATAGGTAAAACAGTGGAGAAATGTGAAAAAATCATTGACATCTTAAGAAACCTGGCTGGGTGTGAGTGGGGAGCAGTCAGGGAAACTTTGCAACTAATTTACCAGGCCATGATTAGATCGGCTATTGATTATGGGTGCTATGTGTACGGTGCTGCTTCAAAAACTGTGCTGGCTAGGTTGGATGTCATACAGGCAAAGGCCCTGAGACTGCTGTGGAGCTTTTAGAACCTCCCCAATCCCTGCACTAGTTGTTGAAATGGGAGAAATTCCCCTATGGTTAAGGCACATTAAGCTAGGACTACAGTACTGGATAAAAATTAGTAGGAGTGCCCAAACCTTCCCAGCTAGGTGTCTGTGGAAGGAGGCAACAGGCATGAGCCATATATTGCCAGAATAAATCAGTGGGCAAGGAAACTGGGCATGGAACAGGGTGGCATGGAACAAACAAGCTGGTTTTCAATACCACCGTGGGTAATGCAGGAATTAAACATCAAGCTGTGCTTTCTTCAAGACAAGAAAGAGGTGAACAAAAAACAAGAATATCTCAATTCAGTTAGGGAGGAGAAGCTGATAATATACACAGATGGTTCTAAGGATCCAGAGAGTGGGAAAGCAGGATTTGGGGTGTACATAGATCAGTTAAAACTCAAGTTTGATCATCGTATCTCAGATGGAAGTTCTATTTTTACTGCAGAATTACTGGCAATTCTCTGGGCTCTGAGGTGGACTGAGGAAGAACGACCAAAATCAGTTCTGATTTGCTCGGATTCAGCAGTAGCTCTAATGGCTATAAGAGGAGGAAAATCAAAAGCTCGGCCGGATCTTGTTATAAAAATATTGTCTGTATTGTTTCAAGTAGAAAAGAATGGGTGTGAAGTCATGTTTTGTTGGGTTCCTGGACATGCCGGAGTTGAGGGAAATGAAATAGCCGATTCCATAGCAAAGGCAACCCTGCAGAAAAAAGTAGTAGACTTAAATATATCACCAGGAAGAGTGGAACTGAGAGGGAAAATCAAAGAGGGTGAGAGAAGAAGAGAGAAGACAGGAACTGTGGGAAAAGGAGACTAAAGGAAGGTATTACTTTTCTGTACAGTCGTTGGTTAGGAAAATTAGTTATATTTCTGCAACTCGAAGTCAATCTGTTAAAATCTGCAGACTGAGGCTTGGGCATTGTGGACTAAATCACTATATGCATATTATGGGGAAGCATCCTGATGGATAATGTAAATGTGGGCGGTCAGAAAAAATTAAACATGTCATTATGGAATGTCAGATGTATCCACCTTATTTTCAAACACGGAAGAAAATAGTGATCAACTTCCGTTTTTTTGTGCGTGACTTCCGGCCAGCCGCTTTCCCTCATGCTTTCCCTTACCGGAGCTAACGGTGCAAGCTAATTTTTTTCAATTTTCAGTTGTTTATGTTAGTCAATCAGTTAGTTAGTTAGTCTGTGTATTTTGTATAGATAACTATGCCCACATTTCCGTTATAACGGAAATTTATTCCCTCTAAACGCGAATAAATCGCACGTCAATCAGAAACTATGAACCAAAAAAGCACAATCTATCCCCAGTGAGACAAACTGCTTGATCCCCGTCTCCAGTGTACCAGCAGAGAACCTGCAGAACCGAATCAGCGAAAAAACACACCGGGCTACACAGCCTCTCTACCTGAGCAGCTGAAGCTGCAGCTCGCACCCTCGACACACAGACGGTGCTTCTGCATGCCAGCCAAACGTGTGCGCAACTGTGAGAAATAAAGATGAGAGGTGTACGCTGCTTTTCTATCTTTTTTTCCCTTTTCTTTCTTTCTTTCTTTCTTTCTTTCTGTCAACGACATACACTCCTAACACAGGACGGGTTGTTTTAATTGACTGAGTTGATCATTAAGCCATAGTGATGCGCGGATCGGCTCTGATAGCACCCGAATCAGCATGTACGCATCAACCATCCAGCCGTTACAACATGATTGAGCTAGCAAAGCAGTTTTGTGTTGCTATGTGTTGTATTTATTCAGTTTTGGGAAATCATGATGTCTAGAAAGCATCAGTGGCTGCAGCTGACAGGGACAGCTAACACTAGCAGCAAAGCTAACATCAGGATCGTCATCCGTTAAAAGCCTCCCGTTGTCGGATACGACATGAAACTACTCCAATTAGCTCAATCATGTTGTAACTAAGACATCCGCTGGAGAAAATATTTTTTTCACGGGCCACTTTGTGAGTTTAGTGAGTTTATTACAGACACGGCTAACGGCTAACAGCTAACGGTTAGCCCAGCTAATCTACGATAACCATGTTATTAATTACACACAGAGAAAATACTAATGTTTGTTCAGTCATTGTGTTTATAGACTTTACAAACATCAGATTAGTCTAAACGGTGATATAGTGACGTGAAAAATGTGATATATACATATGTATAGCTAAATTCAGCAAGGTAAACAACAAGGCGATTCCCATTTACACAGTGCTAAGAGTGCTGGACCGGAAGTGTCGCACAAAAAAACGGAAGCTGGCTGCGTTCTGTTTTGCCTCCGTGTTTCCGTGAAAAATAAGGTGGATAGAACAGAGAGGAGGTCTTTCTATAAGAAGCTGGCAGATCTGGGTGTGGAGACATTTTCTATTAAAGTTATTTTTGGCCAAGGTGAGAACCATCAGCTGCTACTAAAAGCAGCCTTACAGTTCCTGCGTGAAGCAGGGCTGTATATGAAGATTTCAATAGACTCTGTCCAGTGGAGGGCAGTGATACACCAAGTAGCGTCAAAACTGCTGGAAATCGAGAAGAAGAAGAAGAAGAAGTCATCGCGAGTCTGATGTGTCTCGGTGGAGGCCGGCGAAGAAGCTCCAGAATGTTCTGTAAGTACCTAAACATTATTGCGGTCGGTGCATTGTAATAGTTGTAAGTACATTGAGTAAGTACAGTGTTTTTGTCGAAGTTCAGAGGCTGTATGTGTGTGCTCAGATAAGGGTGTGTGCCGGAGCTAACAAGCTAGCTAGCTAACGCTAGCTAATGCTAACGTAGTTAACTCCAGTTGTCGCAGCTTCGTCTTAAAACCTTAAAAATGGATGAGACCTTGGACTTAAAATTAGTGATGGTGAGATGAAGCCTCATGAGGCATTGAAGCTTTCCAGCAAATTGGTTCAGAAAAGGGTTTATTTCTCGAGGCTTCATGTGCACACAAAACCACCTGATGGCCAAAGTGTGTAAGACAGGCAGCTGTGATCTTAACCATGTAATCTGTGATACATGGTATTTTGTGTCAGTAATGGGTGTTGGGAATGACTATTAATAATGATGATGACGATGATTATGATGATGATGATGATGATGATGATAATAACAATAATAATGTTAAATAATAATAATAATAATGATGATGATAAAATATATGACCATATAACTTTATTTTATATTTTATTTATTTTTATTTTTATATCAGGACTATACTGTATCAAATACATGTACAATAAACTGTTATTGTTTTGTGAATGCATCCTATGTGTATAAACCAATAATTTGGCCAAAAATTGTATTGTGGTGTAGTGTCATATAATATAATAATGACAAAAGGGGTAATATTTGTGTTCTGTGTCACTTCTGTGCAGACCTCACACCAAGATCTGAACCACTTCCTGAACCAGTCTCATGGTACAGCTGGGCAGCGAGGCTTCGGACATCATCAATGACGTCACTCGTCTGAAACGCTACAAGCCTCGATAGGCGCATCGCGGAAACTCTTCCTGGATTACTTAGAAGCATCAGCACACCACGTAACATCACTACTTAAAATCAAACCTCATCTTTGGTGAATGACAAAAGCCACAGACACTTGAGCTTGTGCAAACAAGAAGTACACAGCTTGTCTGTTTTTTAACTTTATTTCAGCTTGGCTAACACAGAAGCTAACTGATGTCACCACGTGATACGTGTCTCTCCCCGAGCATTCTGTGGAGTGAAGTCCCTTTTAATACAACAACATTTTACTTGGAAATTAACTAGTGTACTTATTACCTCAAACTCAAATATTGAAATGAAATGCACAGTCTTGTTTTAACAAAATATTTACCACATTAACTGAACATGAATATTAACAATCCTTACAAATAAAAGTTTCTTCAAAATAATTCTCAAGTGTCGTACACCGAAAAACACAGATCATACAAGCCCAGAATGCCTACTTAGTTACATTAATGAATAAGAGAAGATGTAAAATGTTGTTGTAATAAGAATAAGAGTAATATATAGATAATGAAAATGATGATGATGATGATGATAACAGTAATAATAATAAAGATGATAATAATAATTAGAAAGCAAAGATCTGAAAAATTCATATAGCCTGCTTTTTATACAGGCACACTATGTATATTTCAGCTTCAACAGTCCAAAATTCTCTTCTCTGATTAATAATGATTAGTTTGTTAGTTATCTGTTATTATCTGAAATGTGTACAATTGATGTGAATTCATTTCAATGAAATTAATGTCAGATGAAATCAAATTAATAAAACTTAGGTAAAAAAAAAGTTATTTTCATTTTTTTAGCGGCCGGGCCAGTGAAAATAGTAGGGAAGTAGGGAAGAAATGTTATATTGAACCCTGACATACAAAGTATCTTAGATGTTTGATTCTTTTGCTGGTTGCAGCACTTTTTAACATGTGTATTTGACTGAGGTAGTATAATGTAGTTTCTCTAGCTTTGTTATGCAGCAAATGGAGCTATATATTTATGCAGACAGTGTGCCCAAGTGCATGGCTTACAGATTGCTTATGCATTGTTAACACTTTTTGTCTTCCAACTTTTACAGATGCTGTCCTGAAGTCATTTAAAGAGAGAACAGATAATGTCCGAAGACATGCAGCTGAACACCTAAAACATGCTACAGCAAGAAGAGGACGGGGGGCAACATTTACTCTTCATCCCTGGAGACCCTGCGTCAAGGGGTGTTGCACCTTCCTGTGTAACCCTTACCCAGAAATTTTTATTGGTTGTATTTGTTAAAAACTTTGAATAATACACTTCAGTGTACAGTACAGTTTTGCTGTAATTTATACCTAATTAGCTTCTAATAAGATCTAGTTCAGGCTGAATAAGGCGGAACGGTGCAGACTTTAATTTAGAGTACGGTTTTGCTGTAATTTATACCTAATTAGCCTCTAATACGATCTAGTTCAGGTTGAATAAGGTGGAACGGTGCAGACTTTAATTTAGAGTACGGTTTTGCTGTAATTTATACCTAATTAGCCTCGAATAAGATCTAGTTCAGGCTGAATAAGGCGGAACAGTGCAGACTTTAATTTAGAGTACGGTTTTGCTGTAATTTATACCTAATTAGCCTCGAATAAGATCTAGTTCAGGCTGAATAAGGCGGAACAGTGCAGACTTTAATTTAGAGTACGGTTTTGCTGTAATTTATACCTAATTAGCCTCTAATAAGATCTAGTTTAGGCTGAATAAGGCGGAATGGTGCAGACTTTAAAGGGCCAGTGTGTAATATTTGGCATGGTTTATTGTCAATCTGAATCTGAATATTCTACTCATTAATATGTTTATACAAGTGTATAATAGCTATAAAATAAAATTCGTTTGGTTTTCGTAGACTTATAATTATGCTTTTATATATATATAGCAAGGGCCTTGCTTTAGAGAGGTCGCCATCTTGCGCCGCCATGTATGTAAGGCAGCCCGAGCGGACAATCAAGCCAGCCAGAGAACGCGTTTCGCGTGTATAAATGAACCAACGAAGACAGTGGAAGGAAGGAAGAAGGAGGAGGAAACAGCACAGAGTGTTAGTAGTTCATCGATAGAGAGTAGTGAAAAGTTTTTTAGTTATAAAGTTTGCGAATGGACCACACTTACCACGCAACAGGAGAGAATGAACCTGAACCGTCATCTGCGAGGAAAAGAAAACGCACCTTCACTCCTTGTGATGCACTCTCTGCGGCGCTTTTCCTCCTGATGATATATCTCCCCAACGATGGTAGCAGTAGCACCGAATCCCATTCTGTGCATTCAGCCTCTCTTCTCGCCCGCTCAGCATCAAACACATGGAGTTCCTCATCTGTATGCTCCGGCTCAAACAGGTATGGCTCTGGGTCTGTGTCCGCTACAAGAAACTCTTCAAAATCGCTATCAAAGTCGTCCATTGCAGCTTCTATAGTCCGGAGATATCGCTAGGCTAAATAAACAGCTGAGCTCTGTTTACCTGCTACGCTGTCAGTCAGTGTGCGGGCTGGAGATTGAGCAGAGAGGGGAGGGGGGTCCCCACCCGGAATGGTAAATGAGTATGTGTGTAAAGTTATGAAGTGTGTTATGCTAGAAGAGTCAGAGTTTGGGACGGAGTCTTTTACTCCCTGGAGTGTTACCGGAGTTTCTGGAGTGCTCAAATAAACGGGCCTTTTTCCCGAACGTTCCTCTGGTCTCCTGCTCATGATTTCTAAATAAACATTCACCTCATTGCTAGATAGACCTACTCCTGAAAAACTCGTGCGCAAGGCTTTTTGTCCCTACGAGGCCACCGTCATTTACCCAACGGGAGGGGTGAGCGAGTGAGCCCTGCAATCTAGAATTTGACCACTGATGTCACTGTTTTCAACCCATTTTACACAATGGCCCTTTAATTTAGAGTACGGTTTTGCTGTAATTTATACCTAATTAGCCTCTAATAAGATCTAGTTCAGGCTGAATGAGGCAGAACGGTGCAGACTTTAATTTAGAGTATGGTTTTGCTGTAATTTATACCTAATTAGCCTCTAATAAGATCTAGTTCAGGTTGAATAAGGGTCGCTATGTATTACTACCTACAAATGGGACTCCAGAGAATGAGCCATCCAGGCAACAAGGGATTTGTTGGTGTTTGTTTATTGTCTAATAAAATATTTTACCTCTTGTTTTTGTCTAATTTGTTGCTAAGTATGTCTTGTTTGCTCTTTTTAGGATATAATTGTGTTTGTTTAATATCTAATAAAATATAATTACCTTTAGTTTTTGTCTTATTTGTTGCAAAGTACGTCTTGTTCGCTCTTATGAGGATATAATTGTGTTTGTTTAATATCTAATAAAATATAATTACCTCTAGTTTTTGTCTTATTTGTTGCAAAGTACGTTTTGTTTGCTCATTTTAGGATATAATTGTGTTTGTTTAATATCTAATAAAACATAATTACCTGTAGTTTTGTCTCATTTGTTGCAAAGTATGTCTTCGTTGCTCATTTTAGGATATAATTGTGTTTGTTTAATATCTAATAAAATATAATTACCTCTAGTTTTTGTCTGATTTGTTCCAAAGTACGTCGTTAGTCCTAATTAGGATATAATTGTGTTAGTTTTTGTCTAATTTGTTGCAAAGTACGTCTTGTTAGCTCTTATTAGGACATAATTGTTTTTCTTCAGTGTCTAAATTGCGAACATATTTCTACCTAATTTGGTACAAACTACGGATTGTTACGTCTTATTAGAGCAACGTTGTCTATTTTACTGTCTAATAAAGATTATATTAGGTGTAGTTTTTTGTAATTTGATACAAAATACAGCTTATTACGTCTAATTAGCGTCTAATTAGTGTACTGTAAAATAAAGTGCTACCGCTTTTTTTAGGTCCTCAAATGCTGTTTGACCCTCATCTGACCAGGTAATGGGACGAGAGCCTAGCTTCGTGTTGTTAGGGATACCAACCATCAATGCATTCAGTAGGCGGGCAATTTTTGCAAATCCAGAGATAATGCATCTGTAATAACCAGCCAGGCCCAAGAATGCTTTGAGCTGCTTTGCTGTTGTGGGAACCGGCCAGTCAGTGACAGCAGACACCTTATCTGGGTCAGGCAGAACCCCTTTTGGATTGACTACATGGCCCAAGAACTTTACCTGGCGATGGAACAGCTTACATTTGTCTGGTCTGAGCTTCAAACCATGCTTCCAGAGGCACTCAAAAACTTCATCTAGGTGCTTCAAGTGCGTAGCAAAATCTGGGGAGTAGACAATAATATTGTCAAGATATACCAACAAAGATTCAGTTATTTGGCCATGGAGACACTGCTGCATCAAGCACTAGAAGGTTGCTAGCGCATTACAGAGACCAAATGGCATGCGCTGGAATTCAAATGAGCCTAAAGGGGTGGTAAAGGCAGTTTTCTCTCTGTCTCGTGGGTCTACCTCGACCTGCCAATAACCGATTGAAAACCATTCTGCTTTTGTCATGGAGGTGCATGTCTCTTCGATTCTAGGGAGAGGAAAGGCATCCTTGTGAGTGACAGAGTTTAACTTTCTGTAATCCACCCAAAATCAAATCAACTTCCATCCTTCTTCCTTACCATAACAACAGGGGCAGCCCAGGGGCTGGAGCTCTCTGTTATGATACCCCCCTGTAGCATGTGTGACAACAAGGCTCTCATCTCCTTATACAGCAGTGGGGACAAGGGCCGGAATCGCTCTCTTACTGGATTAGCATCCCCTGTAGGAATCTGATGCTGAACAATGTTAGTTCTGCCAAAATCTCCCTCATTTGTCGAGAAGACTTTTTCCCATTTTTGAAGGAGAGCTGCAAGCTTACCCTGTTCTTCTGTAGTAATCAATCAATCAATCAATCAATCAATTTTATTTATAAAGCCCAATGACACAAATCACAATTTGCCTCACAGGGCTTTACAGCATACGACATCTCTCTGTCTTTAGGATCCTCGCAGCGGATAAGGAAAGATTCCCCCCAAAAAACCCTTTAACGGGGAAAAATGGTAGAAGATGGTAGGGATCCCTCTTGCAGGACGGATAGATGTGCAATAGATGTTGTACAGAACAGATCAACATAATACATTAACAGTAACCCATACTCAGTCTTTATATGCTTCCTTAGGTAACATCATTAGAAATCACTCTGTAAATTTCCATTGTTATGCGAATGATACACAATTGTATTATTGATGAAGGCAGAAGAAACTAATCAATTAACTAAACTTCAAAATTGTCTTAAAGACATAAAAACCTGGATGAGCTCCAATTTCCTTATGTTAAATTCAGACAAAACTGAATTTTATTTCTATTTTTTTATTGTTCATGGCCCAAAACAACTCAGAGACTCTTTATCTGATGACATAGTTTCTCTCGATGGCATTGCTCTGGCCTCTAGCACTACCATAAGAAATCTCGCAGTAATATTTGATGAAGATTTGTCTTTTAACTCCCATTTAAAACAAACTTCACGGATTGTGTTTTTTCATCTGCGTAATATTGCGAAAATTAGGCCTATCCTGACCCGAAAAGACGCAGAAAAATTGGTCCACGCTTTTGTTACCTCTAGGCTGGATTACTGTAATTCCCTATTATCAGGTAGCACTAATAAGTCTTTAAAAACTCTCCAGCAAATTCAGAATGCAGCGGCACATGTACTGACAGGAACTAAGAGGCGAGAACACATTTCTCCTGTTTTAGCTTCTCTGCACCGGCTCCCTGTAATATCCAGAATTGAATTTAAAATCCTACTCCTAACTTATAAAGCTCTAAATGGTCAGGCTCCCTCATATCTTACAGAGCTCATAGTGCCATATTATCCCACCAGCACACTGCAGTCTGAGAATGCAGGGTTACTCGTGGTCCCTAAAGTTACCAAAAGTAGATCAGGAGCAAGAGCCTTCAGCTATCAGGCTCCTCTCCTGTGGAATCATTTTCCTGTTGCGGTCTGGGAGGCAGACACTGTCTCCACATTTAAGACTAGACTTAAGACTTTCCTCTTTGATAAAGCTTATAGTTAGGGCCAGCTCAGGCTTGCCTTGTACCAGCCCCTAGTTAGGCTGACTTAGGCCTAGTCTGCCAGGGGACCTCCATTAATACACCGGGCACCTTCTCTCTTTCTCTCTCTCTCCCTCCCCCTTTTGCTAACACTCATGTCCTGTTACTGCATCTCGCTAACTCGGCCGTACTGCATGTCACTAACTTGGCTTCTTCCTCTCCGGAGCCTTTGTGCTGCACTATCTTGCAGAATAATTTATATCACAGTGGTGCCTGGATGGTGTGACGTGTGCAGTTGTGCTGCTGCCGTGGTCCTCCCTGATGTCTCCTGTTGCTGCTGTTATCATTAGTCATACTTCTACTGTTATTATACACATGATTATTGGCACATACGTATACTGTCATATATTAATATATACTTTCAACATATTGTACCACAATAGCCGTAATTATAATTATAATTGTATTACTTTCATTAATGTTGTTGTAAGCTACTGTCATTACCATCTGTCTCTCTTTGTCTCTCTTTCTGTCTTATTGTGTCATACGGATTACTGTTAATTTATCATGTTGATCTGTTCTGTACAGCATCTATTGCACGTCTGTCCCTCCTCAGTTGCTCTTCCTGAGGTTCCTACCGTTTTTTTCCCCTGTTAAAGGGGTTTTTGGGGGGAGTTTTTTCTTATCCGCTGTGAGGGTTAAGGCACAAGGGATGTCGTATGCTGTAAAGCCCTGTGAGGCAAATTGTGATTTGTGATATTGGGCTTTATAAATAAAATTGATTGATTGATTGATTGATTGATTGATTGATTGAAGCTCTGTGAGAATCATGTTTTTTGACTTCTCTAGCGCTTTCAAAAAGGGTGGAGGTGTCTGTGCAATATTTAGAGATCATATGGTTATGCACAGGTTGTCATTTGGGGTGTTTTCATCATTTGAGTATGTATCCTTTAAAATGGAGCTAAAACAATCTCCGTCCATACTCTATGTAGTTATATACAAGCCTCCCCAGCACCGTCAAAGTTTTATTGATGATTTTACCAGGATGCTTTCAATTGTATGCACAGACTTTGATGGTTTGGTCATTACAGGTGATTTTAATGTACATGTGGATAATGTCTGTGACAGAAATGCTAAAGAGCTCAGTGCTGTCCTTGAAACCTTTGGCCTGACTCAGCATGTGTGTGAGCCCACCCACAGCAGAGCGCAGCACACTCTGGACTTGCTCATTACAAAGGGGGTTAATATTTCAAACGTCAATGTGGTTGATGTTGCTCTGTCTGATCATTTCTGTGTCTTCTTTGACCTGTCAGTTTCTCCCAAACCACCGGCTGGTCCTGCAATTGTTCGGAGGAGACACATAAATAACAGCACAGGCGCTCCTTTCATGTAAATGATAAACTTTGAAAATGCCTCATGTTCTAATGTTGATGATTTGTTGAACTCTGTTACTTCGAGTGTTTTGAATGTTCTGGAGACCATTGCCCCTGTGAAGGTTAAAATGGTTAAAAATAAGCAGAAGGCGCCATGGAGGAATGACGACTCGGTCAGGGCACAGAAAAGGGAGTGCCGGAGGGCCGAGCGGAAATGGCGCAAGTCAAAGCTTCATGTTCATTATGAAATTTATAAAGAAAAGTTGTACGTGTTCAACTGGATCTTACATAGAACAAGGGAGAGGTACTTTTCTGAAATTATTGGAAACTGCAGTAACAACTCGCGTGTCTTATTTGCAACAGTGAACAGATTAACAAACCCTCCAGCTCAACTGCCGTTGGAACTGATCTCCACATCTAAGTATAATGAGTTTGCAGTATTCTTTTGCGACAAGGTTCAGACCATTAAAAATGCCATCAATTCCACAACACCAATAATAACCCTGCAGCCACCTAGACACTTAGAGCTGACTCATTTTGCACCTGTAACTGACAAAACTGTCCAAGAGATCATCACCAGTCTGAGTTCATCTACATGCTGCCTCGATGTGTTACCCACTAGATTTCTAAAGTCTGTGCTGAGCAGGTTGTTACCACCACTCGCTCACATAGTTAACATGTCACTACAATCTGGAACATTCCCAAAGGCCTTGAAAACTGCGGTCATAAAGCCTCTCCTAAAGAAGAGCAGTCTTGATGCCGCAGTACTGAACAACTACCAGCTCATTTCAAATCTGCCGTTTTTAGGCAAAGTCCTTGAGAAAGTTGTTTACCAACAGCTTACTGACTTTCTCCTAATGAACAACTCCTTTGATGTTTTCCAGTCAGGTTTTAGACCCCATCACAGCACTGAGACCGCTCTTATTAAGGTGACAAATGACATCTGCCTGAACAATGATGCAGGCAAAGTCTCAGTTTTAGTCCTGCTAGATCCGAGTGCTGCTTTTGACACTGTCGATCATGAGATCCTTTCACAGAGACTAGAGGACTGGGTGGGCATCTCTGGCACCGCCCTAAATTGGTTGAAGTCCTATCTAGAAGACAGGAAGTACTTTGTTGAAATTGGTAACTGTCTCAGACCACATGGCCTTGACCTGTGGGGTGCCCAAAGGGTCAATCCTGGGACCCCTTCTGTTCAATCTCTACATGCTGCCTTTAGGCCAGTTAATATAAAGTAATAATGTGTCCTACCACAATTATGCAGACGACACTCAGATCTATGTCTCACTGACAGCAGGTGAATATGGACCAGTGGATTCACTCTGTCACTGCATCCAACAGGTCAGTGTGTGGATGCAAAACAACTTTCTCCAGCTAAATTCAGACAAGACTGAAGTCATCGTATTTGGTCCACAGAAACAAAGAGAAAGTGTCAGCAGTCACCTCCAGTCTCTCTCTCTCTAAAACCTACAAATCAGGTTAGAAATCTCGGGGTAATAATGGACTCAGACTTGAACTTTAACAGCCACATCAAATCAATAACATCAGCAGCTTTTTACCATATAAAAAACATTGCCAAAATCAAAGGTATAGTGTCTAAACCTGACTTGGAGAGACTTATCCATGCATTTGTCTCTAGTAGGTTAGACTACTGTAACGGCCTGCTCACTGGCCTCTCCAAACGGGCCGTAAGACAGCTGCAGTACATCCAGAATGCTGCTGCTCGGGTCCTGACCAGAACCAGGAAGTACGAGCACATTAGTCCTGTGCTCAGGTCTCTACAGTCCCTGACAAAAGTCTTGTCGCTTATCCAAGTTGTAGGAACAACAAATAATAACTTGACTTGTAGTTGATCAATTGGAATCAGAAATGGCTTATATGAAAGGCAAATGCCTTTAGATTATGCTTATTATACCAAAATAAAGTTGTGCATCATTCACTGAATTTTATCATTTAATTAGGACAGAAAGGTCAGATCTTGCTTGGACAAAAGTCTTGTCGCATACAAAAATAATGTACTGTAGAAATGATACTTTCTGTTGAATACACAAACATGCTCCAGTAACATCAGAACATAAAGTCATGGTGCCTTGGGAAAAAGAATTAATATCGTGTATGACTCCCATGAGCTTGGAGGACTGCATCCATACATCTCGGCAATGACTCAAATAACTTGATGAAGTCATCTGGAATGGCAAAGAAAGCAGTCTTGCAGGACTCCCAGAGTTCATCAAGATACTTTGGTTTCATCTTCCAAGCCTCCTCCTTCATCTTACCCCAGACATGCTCAATAATGTTCATGTCTGGTGATTGGGCTGGCCAATCCTGGAGCACCTTGACCTTCTTCACTTTCAGGAACTTTGATGTGGAGGCTGAAGTATGAGAAGGAGCACCATCCTGCTGAAGAATTTGCCCTCTCTTGTGGTTTGGAATGTAATGGGCAGCGAGAACCTCTTGATACTTCAGGCTGTTGATGTTGCCATCCACTCTGCAGGTCTCTCGCACACCCCCATACTGGATGTAACCCCAAACCATGATTTTTCCTCCACCAAACTTGACTGTTTTCTGGGTGAATCTTGGGTCCATGCAGGTTCCAACAGGTCTTCTGCAGTATTTGCGGCGATTGGGATGCAGTTCAATGGATGATTCATCAGAAAAATCAACCTTCTGCCACTTTTCCACTGTCCATCCTTTCTGCAAACTGTGGGCCTTGGCAAATGCAGCACGATTCTTTTGTTGTCTTCTGTTTAATGCTGGTTTGTGAGCAGTAATTCGGCCATGGAGACCATTGCGTGAGAGAATTCGACAAACTGTTCTGGTAGATACAGGGGTTTCTGGTGACCAGTTCTGATGTAGCTCTGCTGCAGTTGAAAAAGGGCTGGCCCTGGACTGCCGAAGCAACAAACAGTCCTCTCTAACAGTTGTGTTACGGGGTCTGCCTGACCTGGGCTTGTCATGAACGTCACCAGTTTCTTCAAATCTTTTTTTTATCCTCTCCACTTGACGTTTGGATACACTGAAGATGTCTGCCACCTCAGCAGCAGACTTGGTCTTCAGGCTCTTGATGATCAGCACTTTGGTCTGTGGTTGAATCTTTGGCATGTTGTCAGCGGTCAGGTTGCACTTCACATGAAGGTCTGGTGTGCTGGGGTTCTTTTTATACACACCTGGGAATGTGTTAATTACAGTATTTGTCACAGGTGGAGCTCTAATCTGTGATTGGTTGAATCGTTTAAAGACACGACAAGACTTTTGTCCAAGCAAGATCTGACCTTTCTGTCCTAATTAAATGATAAAACTCAATGAATGATACACAACTTTATTTTGGTATAATAAGCATAATCTAAAGGCCTTTGCCTTTCATATAAGCTATTTCTGATCCCAATTGATCAACTACAAGTCAGGTTATTATTTGTTGTTCCTACAACTAGGATAAGCGACAAGACTTTTGTCAGGGACTGTACACTGGCTTCCTGTGGCTCAGAGAATAGACTTTAAAGCAGCTCTGCTTGTGTACAAGTCTCTCCACGGCCTAGCACCAAAGTACATCTCTGACATGTTAGTGCCATATGAACCATCTCGGACTCTGAGGACCTCAGGGACCAGCCTCCTGCTGGTGCCCAGAGTCAGGACTAAACATGGGGAATCAGGATTCCATTTTTATGCAGCTAAAATCTGGAACAGTCTTTCTGAAGATGTGAGACAGGCCTCTACTCTGACAATGTTCAAATCTAGGCTCAAAACAGCTCTATTTCACTGTGCATATGACTGAAAGGATCTTATCTTCACTCTTCTCTTTTAAAGTTCATTTTATAATGATTATTTATGTTTTTATTTTGTATTGTGATTTTAATGCATTTTCTTGTTCTGTAAAGCACTTTGAATTACTTTGTGTACGAATTGTGCTCTACAAATAAACTTAACTTGCCTTGCCTTGCCTTGCCTTCAACACCATACAGCCTGCGCTTCTGGGGGACAAACTGGAGCACATAGGGGTGGCTAATCACCTCACATCCTGGATCCTGGAGTACCTCACGGACCGGCCGCAGTATGTCAGGACCCAGGATTGTGTGTATGCATGAATAGAACATGCAAACAGCAGTCAGGAAATAGGCAACAAATCGGAATTGGGCATTGGTAGTGTAAAGGCAGCCTAAGAGTCATTTATTCTGGTCGAAACTGCATGTAATATTATAGTATAGGCCTACCTTTAGTAATGATGAGTTTTGCTTCCGTATTTTCTCGCTAAATATGGCTGTAACGGTAGTTAAATGTAACGGTGTTCCTCATTTGCATATTGTGTTACTTGCTGCAGGAGACTGAGACAAACCCTGCTGCAGCGTGTGATTGTGTGGATGACTGTGGCTGACTGTGCCCTGTGCTGCTCTTATAGGTGTGTTTTGATGTGTTTTGTAATTTTTTATGCACATTTATTAAATTTAATGAGTTTAATGGCAGGCACACTGCTTTGGTTTACTTCCAGTTTACCTTTTTTATTTTCCCTGTGAAGAGATGTTTATGTTTGTAAATTAAGTTAACTAGTTTATTTGTAAAATTTATTTATTTTGTTTTTCCTGTAATTATTAATTTCAAGCTAATTATAGAGGCACACATTTGGTATGTACATTTTATCTTATTTACATTAGTATTTTGTTCATTTTTGTAAAATTGTTTTAATACACACAACAACAACAACAACAACAAAAACTACTACAGCTATTGTACTGGAGACTGAGACAGACTCTGCTGCAGCGTATGATTGTGTGTATGCTGACTGTGCCCTGTGCTCAGTGGCGCCTCCAGAAATTTTTCATAGGGGTGGCCAGATGGGGCCACTTACAATCTTGGGGTGGCACACCAAAACTAAAAGCCATAATTTCAGGATTTTATTATACTGTTGTAGTATATAGGCTAGTAAAAAACTATCAGAAAGACTTTAGGAAACGTCTACTGATGTTGGAGCACGCAACAGCGGCCAGGGGGCGGGGGCTACTGTGAGTGATGGAAGGTCAAGAGCAGCTTCCTGGACCTGGCTGGCTGTGCATTTGGGATGAAATGCATAACTGACAATAGAATCTATGTGACTGGCGAGGGGAATGTGCAGGGTCCAAACCTAACTTTTTCACTTACCAGCCAGGCTGGCTGGTAACTGATTTGGGTTAATATTATTAACATATTAATATTTGGGTTAATAAATTCTGTAGTATTCTTACTACAGTGCAAAAAGAATATTTCATTAAGGAATTTTACATGAATCACTGACTTTAGTCCCCTTTGGAAAGTTGAGACATAAGATTTTAGCTCGACCAGACTGCAACAGCAGGGCCTGCCCTATATAAGCATGAATGTCTGACCAGTGGTGGACAAAGTATTCAACGACATGACTTGAGTGAAAGTAAAGATACTCTTGGACAAATATTACTCCAATACAAGTGAAAGTTGTTCATTCATTTTTTTTTACTTAAGTGAAACCCTGCCAACTGATTAACATAGGGGGGATTGAAATAAAATAAATAAATAAAATAAAAATCAACCAGCCACCCTCCTCCCCTGACAAGTAAAGAACAGTCCCTAAAATGCGGTGAGGTTTGTGGGCCGTTACCTACCACAAAGAGAGAAATGTGAACGGCTCGTTTCTCCTCTGACACGTCACATACCTGTGTGCCACCACGGCTTGGTTGTCCAGGTACTGGGCAGTCATGACACCAAGAAGAGGAAATTATTGGACCTGGAGCTGGGCTTCTCTGTCGCCGGTAAGCCGTTATCTTGCGCCGCGGAATGCTATGGCCGCCGTATTTGACAGGAATACGTATTCCTGTCTGTGTCTGGGACCCCCGTTCAACCCACAACTGGCGGGATTCGCCTTCTGTTTCTGCTGCTGGTTGAAATCTGTAGCCTACTCGCACAGCGTGCTCCTGAATGATTTCTTTTGCTCGCTCACACAAAACTATTTTTAGTCGCAAATGCATGTGACGCACTTACCTGACCAAAGATCGTCTCTGCCTGAAATACACATATATGCCAATACCAGCATCGTTCTCCAGTAACAAAAAATGCATTTTTCGCTGGTAAAAAAATAACTCGCACATTGCCATTCACTACGCTGCTGACTGGCTGCCATAAGCTACACACAAATAAAACATTAAGAAGTTCTAACGAATGCTAATTTTATTAAATTTTTTTCATAAGGAGGCCAACAGTAGAATTCACCACATGACAAAAGCAGACAAGAACTACCGAGCGCTGTCCTTGGTGCTGAAGATGTCCCCGAGCCTGTTACAGGCAGCGGTTATAACAAAATCACTTTAAGCGCTGTCCTTGGTCCTGAAGATGCAAAAACAAACAAATGTCTATACTCCAAAACTCACTACTTCTGACATGATGAACCAAGACAGTGTACATGGATAAAAAAACAACATCAGCAGAAAAACAGAAGTCCTGCAAACCAACAGCAAGCGGCGATCACCATGGCCAAATAACGTCGCATATCTGTAACTCGAAAAGCACTCGGAGAGCGCAGACCTCCGCCAAGCAGCTCAGATTTCCCGCCATTTTATTATTTTATCCACTTTGCTTCAACTGATCACCACCAAAATTTTATCATCTGTACCTTGTCCCATTATCAACCTTTCCTGAAAATTTCATCAAAATCCATTCAGAACTTTTTGAGTTATTTTGCAGACAAACAAACAAACAAACAGACAAACAGACCAACGCCGAAGAAATAAAAACAAGACAGCTGTTGGCAACTAACGCTGTTGCTGCTGCAGCTACTATTAGGCCACTACTGTTATCCAAACTAAATTAAAGGAAGCAAAGATTGTTTAACCTATAATTCCACAATTGTGTTGCCTTCTTTCCACAGCAAATACATTATTTCCTTTTAACAAATGGCTCAGAGAAATGCCGTCTAGCAAAGTTAAATATTTTCACCACCATTTTAGTTATGAAATAGCCTACATATGATATTCAAGGTGCACGCACAGGATCTCACACACATAAAATGTGACTGGAATTAATAAACAAGCAGTAAATGCACAGTGGGGGTTATTTGTTTTCTGTATTGGTGTGACATGCTGTGTTAATTGAGTGAATCGTCCGAGCCAGAAGCGTGTTAATTTGAGTTTGATTTAATTTAATTACACTAAAGTTGTTGAGTTAAACTAACCATATGAGTCCTTTTCGTTTTTATACAATTTATTGCTGCATTTTGAAAGCAAAAAAAGTTTTTGGGGGGTTTCATGTTATATCAGGGGTTTCAGCTTGGCACTGTGAACCTGTGCCTCCCGTGACCTGTAAAAGTAGCGTTGTGACATAAGTCTCAGTTTCTGTTGTTGGCGAATTGTTACAAGCTGATGAATTCGCTGGTCAAGGCTAGGCAAAACGTTAGTACAGGTGAGATGACAGACAGATGGATTGTTTGTCTCTAACAAAATACTTTCTGTAGACGTGCTGCAAGAACGGATTAATGCTTAATATACATCTGCAGCCAGATGCATTACACTGTCAATAGGCTTTATGTGTGGGGAATACCAGGATGTGTTATCCTAATAAGGGCATGTACGTCACATATAGCAGATGGATGTGACTTCCCGTTGATGAGATAAAAGCAACTGTCCTCACAGTCCGTGCCGGTGCAGTGAGGGAGAAATGCACAGACTGCTTCCTGTTGGAAGTGCTGTGGTCGAACTAATGGGCGGTTGGACTACTGGGTATGAAATCTGACGGTCGGAATAATGGCATTAAAATGGTCGGATTAATGGGCGGTCGACATTATGGGACTAACACGCTAAAACTCGCCGTAGACCTGCATAGTTGGATTAGCGGGTAGTCGGAGTTATGGGTAGTCGGACCTATGGGAGGTCGCACTAACGCCTGGTCCCCACTGTCGAGTGGGGTGGCCAGCAAGTTTATAGGGGGGGCAGGGGCCACCCCTGGCCACCCCCTGATGGCGCCATTGTGCATGTGAGGATGAAATGCCAATTTCAGCCTGATGTCTCACTGACTGACTGACAGTCTCATCCTAGTGACATTTTACAATTCTTCATATTTAAAACTAACGAAATTCATTTCTGTACATGGTCACACGTTTACAATTCTCCTCTGTTCTCTGGATCGCGCACGGCAGAATCGTGTTAACAACCATGCACTACTCCACACCAATGCACCTCTGCCACTGTACAGTCGCAGATGTGTTGCAGCATGACACAATCCATCAGACATATGAACGTGCTCAAATGGTCATCAGTATTACGGCGTGCATGTGCATTTGGGCCAGCTACTTCAGTCAAGATGTTCTGAGACTGTGCTCTCCCAGTGCGTAATCCCAGCTGTGTATGCTTCCACACAGTCCCATCTTTTCCAGTTGTGTGGCCCTCACACAGATCTGGGTGATCCGACACTATAAAAAATATATAAAATTTGTTTAGCAAGTGCAGTAATCTTGCTAGAACCTACTGAATGACATCATAAATATATATGTATATATATATATATATATATATATATATATGTGACCAGCCATGGAAAAACCAGGAACAAGTCTCCCGAGAGGCATTCTGAGTTATTTACAGATTCTGAAAGTGTAGTTTCTAAGCTTTCCAACGATGTCTAACACATGGAAATCTGAAAATATTTAAGAAGTTGTGGCCATTTGAATGCAGGCACTCCTCAAACTACTTTACTGAGAAATCCAGCCTGAACTATTCTGAATTCTCAGGTGCCAGGTAACACAATGCTGCTCATTTGCATCTCATTTAGATAAGCCTTACCCCCTACTGGTCTAGCTCTCAGTGACATCTGGTATCTGTTAGCCTGCAGGGCAGAAACTATTGTAGTAGTTTGAACAATGTAGTTAATGTTGATGTAGTGTTATTTTCCTTAAGCACTTTAGTGGACTGATCAGAATCAGAATGTACTTTACTGAAATGGAAATGCTTTTGTTACAAAAAGCCCCTGAATAAAGTTGATCACAAAAAACAAAACAAAAAGCCCCTGAATAAAAATGAAAAACAAGAAAGGTAATATACTTAAGAGTTAGAAGGAGCAAATAAGTTTCAATATTAATACCTGAAGTGCTGATAACTCTTGATTTGTGGGAGCCTTCGGAAGTAGGGACTCAGATGCGTCTGCCAGTCGAAGGTCTTGACTATCACTCTGCCATCTGCCATTCCAACAAGCTGTGGGATATTGAGGTGACTCTCAGGAGAGCTGTTTTCCACTACCTGTTGACAGCAAGGACCGCAATGGAAATATTCTATTACTTTTCATGATTTTTTTTAAAAATGCATGTTTTACACATTTACAGTAGTCAAATAAAATAAACTAACCTTGGCGATGTCTGCCAAAGTGTTGACTCTGGTCCTCATGAATGCTTGCTTGATTAGTCCAAAGCCACAGTCAGGGGCAAATTTGGTGTGGCCAGCAATAAGGAAGTGGATGCTAAGTGTGGAGTGAAGCTTGTGTCCAAACCGCCAGGCACCGTACCAGAGAATGAAGTTGTTTTTGTTTTGCCCACTGCAGTTGTCACAATGAAGATCCACGTCTGTTTCTCCAACTCCGAAGTTGCTGAAGAAATGATGCATGTAGCTGATGACTTCATTGCTCCCCTTACTTGACGACATGCCTTCATCAATCAGGAAATTCACCTGTTTTTGCAGCCCTTCACAGGAGACACCAATAAGGCCACATTTCCATGGAGTCAGGAAGTACATTGGCCCAGGCTGAGGAGGGTTTGAGGGAAAGTGCATCTGAAGAAGACAGAGAGGGAAAGGGGATTAGATCAAATGAAAGACGTTTGTGTCTATTCATAACAGTCTAATAAATCAAACAATACAAAAATTATAGAAATAAAAAAACTTTAATTCAACAAAATAACCATGATTGCTATATTGCTGCTATTCTGCATTTGCACTTGCAACTATTTATTATTATTTATTATTGCTACTTTGCATTTGCACTTGTAACTATTTATTATTAGGCTACTTATTCTCTATGCACTTTAATATTGTACAGTAACACTTGGCGTGTGTGTCTGCTGCAAACCAAATCGCCCTTCAAGGGACATTTAATAAAGTGAAGTGAAGTAAATAACGTGATAAATAGTACCTGCTGTGCAAAATCAAAACTGTAATGCATCCTGATCTTCTTGCTTGCTGATGGGGAGGGTCCAAAAGACAACTGAGAGTCAGCACGTCTTTCCGCAGGCAGCAGTCATCTTGTTGTACACAGCCCTCTCTTTTTGCACAAGGGCAAGATGATCTTGTTGCTTCTTGACCGCTTCAGACTTTCTATCATCTGGGAGGTTTGCACTTCCTAACAGCTGTTCGTTATTGTTTTGGCACTGCCAGCAGAGATCTGTACGTGGCCTGCAGCTTCTGATGTGCGGGAGGAGCTGGTTCCACAGTGCTTTGAAGCTTGATTTACAAACTGCACGCTCACCTGAAAAAACAGATATTGCTTATGGTTAATTATACTTTAATTGCTAATAGTGCTTCACATTACTTCACATTAGAAGCATTCGATTCGAAATCAATTTTTACACATACCAAGCTCCTTAGCAGACTTCACGTAGAGACGCCACACTGAGGCCTTAAACACATGGGTTGGCAGCAACTTCACATGCCAATCCCTATGCCCAGGATGTCGGCCAGGCAGCATGATGGCATTGTCTTCTGCGTAGTTTTTTTATAAATTCCACAGCTCTGTTGATTTGTTCACGGCTGATGAACCTGGCTGGCCGTGGCTGTGAGCTCTTCTTCCTTAACCGTGGTCTTTCCCCATTCTCATCAAAGTGTTTGATTATGTCAGTCAGAGTGTCTTTGCCAATTCTGAAAAAGGAAAACAAAGAAGTTTCAGATCATGGGTCATGCTAACAGGCACCTTGTCACCTGACTCTGGATGTATTCATCCAAACTGCCTGCCGGTAGTCCCCTCAGGTAGGCTAGTTGCTAAATCATTAGCATCACAGTCAATACTTTATTCATGCACCCAAAGGTGTGTTATTCACCCATCACATCATCATCATCAGGTTGGTGTTATTCAAATTAATAGCAGATGCTCACATTACCCTATATAAACCTCCCATTACAGCTTAGTTTCGATGTGCGTATCATTTTCATTTTAAAACGACAGTACTGAGCTAGCTAATAACAATGTAAGGTATAGCCATGAAAAAACATGAAAAAACAGTTTGTAATCCCTGTATGTGACTTCGAATGAACACTAACGTAACGTAGATAATTTGGACATTAATGAAAACTCACCCCATAAGAAACTGAAAAGTATCCCTGCAGACTTCATTGCCTCCGATGAAATAAGTGGTTCGGGGGTGCTTTCTTTTTGTTGGGGGCTTCTTGGTGGATGTAGTCATCTCAGAAGTAACTACTGTACGTCTGTTCGCCTCGAGGTGTCCAATTATTCTCATGTCCTGCCACTCTCTTTCGGCAGCTAAAGAATCCATCCGTATGTTGTACATAAGCTCTGGAGAAAGTTTGTGGCTACACAACTGTGTCCCAAGGACAGAATTCTCCTTTCTTCTTCCGTAGCATTTGCAGTCAAAGTTACGGATCTTCTCCATTTTGCTGTCTTTATCCCCTTCAAATGTTATCGTAGATATAGCTTCTGATATCTTACGCTCCAGCTCCTCCGCTGCGAGGCCGAGGGATTCTTCGTTGTCTTCATCTTCGGCTAAGTTCAGCTGTAGATTAGGGATGTTCTCCAGTGTAATGCAGTCGCTCTCGTCAATTTCGTCAGTTTCATCTTCTAGTTTGGGTTCAGAATCAGAAGTGAGATCGGTGTCGACATAACCAGAAGTATCTGTCTTGTTGAAGAAGTACTGCCAAAGATTTGTGCTGAAATAGCCACGATTTAGCTCTTCTGCAATGCATTTTTCCTGGTCCATCTTCATTCAATGATGCAAACACATGCAGCTTCCAGAACTAGCAGTTCCTTAATATGCAGGAGCGGCTGGCTGCATGAAGCTGATTGGCCGAAAAAAGAACAAAAGCGCGTGAATAGCCAAAGAAAGTCAGTATGCAAATTTACTGTTGTTATTGCCGCACCCCCAACTAGGATCAGAGAATTTTCTCTAAAACAGCCCAAATTCAAATACAAAGTTTATGGTTTTAAGGCCACCAATACTATTATTTGAAACATGGAGTGGCTTCTTCATGATTTCAACTTACACATTCTGCAAAAAAATGAAAATCACTAATTTTTTTAAAAAATCGATTTTTTTCTTTTTTTTTTCGACTTGTGCCGGGCCGACTTGTTGCTGGGTTTCTCGTGGCGGGCCACATATATATATATATATACAGTACAGGCCAAAAGTTTGGACACACCTTCTCATTCAATGCGTTTTCTTTATTTTCATGACTATTTACATTGTAGATTCTCACTGAAGGCATCAAAACTATGAATGAACACATGTGGAGTTATGTACTTAACAAAAAAAGGTGAAATAACTGAAAACATGTTTTATATTCTAGTTTCTTCAAAATAGCCACCCTTTGCTCTGATTACTGCTTTGCACACTCTTGGCATTCTCTCCATGAGCTTCAAGAGGTAGTCACCTGAAATCGTTTCCACTTCACAGGTGTGCCTTATCAGGGTTAATTAGTGGAATTTCTTGCTTTATCAATGGGGTTGGGACCATCAGTTGTGTTGTGCAGAAGTCAGGTTAATACACAACCGACAGCCCTATTGGACAACTGTTAAAATTCATATTATGGCAAGAACCAATCAGCTAACTAAAGAAAAACGAGTGGCCATCATTACTTTAAGAAATGAAGGTCAGTCAGTCCGGAAAATTGCAAAAACTTTAAATGTGTCCCCAAGTGGAGTCGCAAAAACCATCAAGCGCTACAACGAAACTGGCACACATGAGGACCGACCCAGGAAAGGAAGACCAAGAGTCACCTCTGCTTCTGAGGATAAGTTCATCCGAGTCACCAGCCTCAGAAATCGCAAGTTAACAGCAGCTCAGATCAGAGACCAGATGAATGCCACACAGAGTTCTAGCAGCAGACCCATCTCTAGAACAACTGTTAAGAGGAGACTGCGCCAATCAGGCCTTCATGGTCAAATAGCTGCTAGGAAACCACTGCTAAGGAGAGGCAACAAGCAGAAGAGATTTGTTTGGGCCAAGAAACACAAGGAATGGACATTAGACCAGTGGAAATCTGTGCTTTGGTCTGATGAGTCCAAATTTGAGATCTTTGGTTCCAACCGCCGTGTCTTTGTGAGACGCAGAAAAGGTGAACGGATGGATTCCACATGCCTGGTTCCCACTGTGAAGCATGGAGGAGGAGGTGTGATGGTGTGGGGGTGTTTTGCTGGTGACACTGTTGGGGATTTATTCAAAATTGAAGGCACACTGAACCAGCATGGCTACCACAGCATCCTGCAGCGACATGTCATCCCATCCGGTTTGCGTTTAGTTGGACGATCATTTATTTTTCAACAGGACAATGACCCCAAACACACCTCCAGGCTGTGTAAGGGCTATTTGACCAAGAAGGAGAGTGATGGAGTGCTGCGGCAGATGACCTGGCCTCCACAGTCACCGGACCTGAACCCAATCGAGATGGTTTGGGGTGAGCTGGACCGCAGAGTGAAGGCAAAGGGGCCAACAAGTGCTAAACACCTCTGGGAACTCCTTCAAGACTGTTGGAAAACCATTTCAGGTGACTACCTCTTGAAGCTCATGGAGAGAATGCCAAGAGTGTGCAAAGCAGTAATCAGAGCAAAGGGTGGCTATTTTGAAGAAACTAGAATATAAAACATGTTTTCAGTTATTTCACCTTTTTTTGTTAAGTACATAACTCCACATGTGTTCATTCATAGTTTTGATGCCTTCAGTGAGAATCTACAATGTAAATAGTCATGAAAATAAAGAAAACGCATTGAATGAGAAGGTGTGTCCAAACTTTTGGCCTGTACTGTATATATATATATATATATATATATATATAATTAGGAAACGTGTTTTGTGAGAGTGGGGGCTTGTCTGTCACAACATCTGAGGGCTGCTGTGATTGTGAGGGTTAGGCGGTGGGCTGAAGGTCGCTATCTGCTTTTGTTTTTGAAATGATCAATCCTCAGTGATAGAGTAGCTGCTTTTTTAACATTAACTTAATATATTTTTTCTGAACACGTTTCTGTTTGTTGGCAGTCTCAATTCGATCATATTTTTATGAAAACTAAACTTATGTTTGATAAACTAATCAGGCAAACGCTATGGCGTACTATACCGCAAACCAATCAACAACAAGTTCTAGTGTCACCTGACTTGAAGTGTGCCAATGATATTCGCCCAAATAGAAAGTAAACACGGCTCAGAGGAGTTGACCGGAGTTAACCGTAAAAAGTAGTAGTCTGTGTCTTTATGCTATCTAACCGACAGTATTCACCTGGACATTTTCTGCATATCTTCCGTGAGAAGCTGAAGACGTTTCTAACTTTAGTTGAAGTGTTTTGAACAGTTATTCACGTTGTGTATTAGCTCATTAGCCACCGATGTGTTGTTAGCATTCATCACTAGCAAAGTGAATGGACATTTAGTCGCAGTACAGCCTCTATGAGTACAGCTAACTCAGCTTACTAATGAGGCTGCAGTTCATAGTTTCCGATGAGGAGAACCTGAGGAATAAACGGACTGTGCTGTGAGTAACCCAGCTAACGCTCAGAGTATCCTGACTGCACTGCTCGGCCCCGCTGTCATGGACGACATCGACGGGCCGTCTTCATCTTCGCCACTGACTGAATGAATGACTGAAAGGCTGTTACACATCGTCTGGACACGTGTGACATCTTGATCCTCGCCTGCTGGTTCGAGAGACCATGGAGTTGACAGGAAATCAGACGCAAACTATCTAACTATCAAACTATGTGATGACTATGGTATTAGTACTTTTACTGAACAAAAGGATCTGAATACTTCACCACTGTATGGTATATGAATAACAAAAGGATCTGAATACTTCACCACTGTATGGTATATGAATAACAAAAGGATCTGAATACTTCACCACTGTATGATATATGAATATTTATGATATGAAAATTGAAATTGAATGTACTGTCCAAAGTCAAAACCACAATGTTGTACAAACCAATCTGCTGTATTGCCCTCTCTTTACTCTTGCGAGCTCTCGCAATGTTTCTTCTGTTGGCATATTGCATATAACATTCTCGGTGGTAGCCAACATTAGCTGGCACACAAAGACATTTTCCTTTAAATCATATTTTTCTACAGCTATTGCTGTAACTTGGCTTTCTTTAGTATCAAAACTGACCCACTCCAGAGAACTTCTTACAAATGCTGCCCAACTTTCGGCTGAAAACTGTATGATACTAGGAGTTGTGCTACCTGCTACGTGCATACAGCACTCCATATTTTCCAGGATGCATCCTTAGCTGCAGATGTGCTAGCTAAGGTAAACATGTGTTTGGGTTTATGCAAATGAGATGACGTTTAAAAAAAAAATCAAATCAAGTGGAGAAAACGACTCAGACTCATCACTTGTTGTATATTGTAGTTTATTAGGTCATTCATTAGACTCTAGAAGCTTATAAACTAGTCAGTTTAGGGTCTATTATTAAGAAATATATACATATATATTAAAATTACTCTTGTTTAGTATTAGAACAATATGAGAAGCAGATGTAACATATGCCTCTTGCATGTTACATTAAATACATCAGTTGAGCTTTAAATGGCCACTATGTCTAATAGCAAAATCTTGTAATATAGAATATAATTTTGCCAGTAATTTTACCTTCATTTAATAGTTGTAAGGTGTACATATTTGTGTTATTTTCATATTTTTATGCTGTTATCTTATATTTCAAATTTAATACTTGGCTACACAGTATCCAAGGTAATGATGCAGCCATAAAGCCCATCACCGGGGGAACAAGTCAGACCGGGCTTGTATCCCCCACGTGAGTGTGTGACTGTTAAATGGAAACCTGTAAATATTAATGTATAGCTGATCTGAGAGAGACTTTATTGCTAATTATAACTATATTGACATTCAGAGTGATTATCAATGTGTACTGGTTCATCTGTATCAATAGTGTCTTTTATGTAATTTGTAATATAGTAAGTCTTTGATCCTGGTCAAGGTTAGACCGTTGACCATGTAATTTGTTATTTAACGGTTATTAAGCTTTGTCACGTTGACATCATTTATTAGTATTGTAAGTTTCCTTTGATTATGATTTTATTTATATTAAATAGTTTTACTGAGACCGGGCTTGTATCCCCCAGATCCCGAAGTGCTTGTAAGCAATAAACAGTCATCACTGAACCGACATCGGAGTGTCTGTGTGTCTTTGTTGGAGACAACTGATGTTACTAACTGTTAGCTGTTAGTCCACCGTCATTATCACAACACGACGCAGAGACTGTAGGCTGTTGCTATATATAAAAGAAGAGATATATAAAAGAAACTTAACGTGAGCATACATAGAAAAATAAATCAGAACACTGGCCATTTTTAGCACCTGCAAAGGGATTTGTGTAGACCCTAAGATTATACAATCATGTTACATATATATATTAATGATGGTGGTGATTATATACCATATATTTACATTAAATTGTTCATTTTGACACAATAATAAGTCAAAAAAAGACGGAGCTGTCAGTTTTCCCTGTTTTTTCGGGTCCTAAGGCCGTCTGCCATTGGTTGATATTCTCTAAACTACAATCTGATTGGTTCATCAGCTAGAGTTATCCCGCAAGTTGCCTGAGCAGAGTGACAATTAAAATACAAGTCTGTGAAAATATATGATCAAACCAGAGCTGCCAACAAATTTTCCCGGACTCTATAGAATTGTTTAATATCACACACAAAAAACTGTGTACTCTATCGATGGAGATCGATCAACAACACGAAAAACGCATTCAGCTCACTGTCTAGGTGAAGTGGGGGGAGCCTCTGCCACCGGAGGCCTGGGCCTTTTTCTGAATGCCGGCTCCGGCTCCTCATGTTCAGATGACTCCTCCTCGCTGGGTGAAAAGGACGGATAATCGGTCTCTCCCTCATCCACTTCTTCACTTATGTGCTGAAGCATAGACTGCGGAACTGGGGGGGCCAGGGGGGCCATGGGTCCTGCCGGGTCCCGCGGGTCCCCATTAAACAGTAGAAAAGTAAAGTAGAAAAAGAAAAAGAAGAAGAAGAAGATGTAGCCTAGCAACAGGATGTCAACACAGGAACTCGGTGCACATGCATGAGTGTTTCCACTCCATATTTATTCATAAATGGGCGAATAGGCCCTGAACCAGCTTTCATACCAATTTGCCGCTTGCTCCACCTGTCTGTCTGTGTGTCTGTCTGTCTGTCAGCTCCATCTGTCATGAGACAAACATGAAAGAAGATGTGCAGTTTATTGTGTTTCACCGGCGATGAGCTGTCATTACGCGCGACTATTACGCACGTCTGCGCGCTCTTTATAACCCACTGTGTGAACCTATGCTGCATAATAAAGATTTGCCCCCTCGTAATTTTTAACCGCCCCCTCAGTAACTTCATCCTGGCGCCGGGCTTGCATTAACCTCAATCACTGCGTGATTATATAAAGGTAGAAAAATAAATAAAATACAGAGGAGGAGAATAGAATATGAAACAGCCTTTATTTCATTAAAAACTAAATGAAAACAACGAAATAGGAGCGCTATTCCTGACCAGTGCATCAAAACACATGCAGACCAGGGAAACGAAACAAACAACCCCATGAATCTCTTTATTAATAGCCTATAAAATGACGTGTTTTCTCCTGCGGGACGGGAGAAGACACAAAATCAATGCATCTCTATTATTGTGCGGGCATAAATTCTCAGAGTTTTGCGGGAGCAGGCGGGAGTGGGCATACACATTGCGGTTGCAGGTGGTAATGGTCAGAAATTCAGCGTTCTGGTTACTTTTCAGTAACCGCATAGCTGCGCTTGTTTTGTTGTTGGGTGTGTGTGTGTGTGTGTGTGTGTGTGCGGCTCTGCACATCAGTCTGATATGAGTGCTGACTTGTGATGATAATGAATATGATGTTGATTTAGATTCAAGGCAGCAAGATGAGTTTTGGTTGTGGTTGTGGACTGGATGTACTTTGTTGTTTGCTATAGTTTCATCTGTGCGTTTATGTGTAAATAGGCTTGGCCTGTTGTGTGTGAATGTTAGAGTGGGATCAGAGGGGTTAATCTGAGCAAGCATGTGTTCGTGTTCATGTGTGTACTGTAGATGTGACTGTGTGGCGTCGGAATAAAAGAAGTGCTCCGCAACGTTATTTAATACATCAGTAATATTGTCTGTTTCAATGCATATGCCCCCCCCCACCCCCTCTGCGTGACTTGAAATTATGGCCCCCCCTTGTTCAGATGCATTCCGCGGTCCATGTCCTGAAGCATCGCCAGAGCTCGTTTGACATACATCCATTTTCTCCGGTTCATAATTAGACTACACGATCCAAATCCCTCTCCTTTCCTCTTTTCTGTCTGTCTGTCTGTCTGTAAAAACTAGCTAGCATTTCGCGGAGAGATGTGAAAGTTTTATTGTGACAAAGTTACAAGCATTTGAAAATGCCAGAGGGGTAAAAATGACCCCTTGGTGGTTATCAGATCTTGTGAAATATCGCTTCCATAAATCTGTTTAGACAGACAGCGACAGATCAGTGAGATGAAGCCTGCTGCGTGCGGCAGGCAGAACGTGTGCAGAGTCTTGTACTACAGTCTGAATCTCAAAATAAAAAGTAAAAAAGAAAAGATCTATGTAATCATCTCCAATATTCACAAGCTGTTTTTATCTAATGAAAGATTCTGCTTCAGTCCATATTTTTTGGCATGTAGTCTGAAAAACAACATTTTCGCTAAACGGAGTGGGGTGGTCTAATAGTGATCTAACAGCACTATAAATTACATTTACATAGCCATAATAATGGTATTATGTATATATAGTGATAATCATTAAATATGCTCAGTGTGGGAAGCTCTCTCCCACTATTACAGTAATAAGAGGTGCAGTAAACCACTTCAGCTTCCACACTCACTGCTCCTCCTGGTGGATAGACAGAGCATTGCAACTGGTTTCTACAAATTAAACTTAGGGGGCGTTACCAGTCGGCCCCGTATTCTCTACATCATCACGGGGAATCTCATTAAAGCTATGAGCCAGCCAGGTGACAACAGGGACCTGTTACGGATCGGTCACTGCTCCACCACGGACATAACGGATATTTGATGTGGCTGCATCTGTAATGTTCAGTTTGGCCGGGGAGGCCTGGGGCTTGGCTCAGGCAAATTGGTGTGGAATAAAGCAGGTCCCAAAAATAAAAGAAAGCTGGTTATACAGGAGGAGACAGGAGGAGATATTAAGGGGTGCAAAGGTAGTGGCCCAGGCTAAGCAGGGAAAGTGGTTGAATTGGGAAATTGTAGAGAAGAGGAAGCTTGATTGAGGGACCTGTGGAATGAAGAGTCGTATTAGATTCCTGGTAGGGGCTACATACGTTACCAACCCCCACAACCTAAAACTGTGGGTAAATGGGGACCTATCATGCCCAGTGTGTTCAGGTACTGCAACCTTAAAGTATATTTTAGCAGGCTGTAAAGTTAGCTTGTCACAAAGCCGGTATACATGGCGACATAACCAGGTGTTAAAAAAATCTTAGCTGCAGGCATCGAAGGGAAACGAAGACAGGCAAATTCAGAGGGTTTTAAGAATAGGAGTTTAGCAATTCAGTTTGTCCACGAAGGGGAGAAATACAGAAGTGATAGGCTAGTAAGGAGGCAAGGGTGTGGCCGCCTAGAAGGTGCTTGTGATTGGGAAATGCAAGGAAATATAGGGGGAAAGCTTGTTGTTCCCCAGGAAATAGTTTGTACCAATCAGAGGCCTGACATAGTGTTGTGGTCTGTGAGTCAATGAATAGTTTATTTCATTGAGCTGACAGTTCCTTGGGAAGACTCAGTGGAAGAAGCCTATGAATGAAAAAAAGCTTGCGCAGACTTAGGAGCAGGGAGGGTGGAAAACTAGGATTTGTTCAGTGGAAGTGGGATGTAGGGGATTCATAGCAAGATCAGCTGTCTCGCTCCTGGGGGAACTCGGAGTGCGGGGACAGAGTTTGAGGAAGACAGTGAAGGAAAAGTCAGATGAAGCAGCTAGATCCATGCAATGGATTTGGATGAGGCAGAATAATGTCAGTTGGGGGCCAGCAGGGGGACATACTAAGCAAGGTACATAACTCCTTGAGATCAGGTGGAGAGATCCACTTCCAATCAGTCCTCTCAGAAGAAAATCCAGGAAGAGGAAGGTTATTTAAGTATGGGAGTGGCCTATTTGAGTCTTTTTTGTTTGAGACCATGCTGCAACCCAGGTGACTGTATTTGCTGATTCTGTCAGTTTATCTTCTCCATCTCCTTTAACTGTAGCTTGTATTGGAGTTATGGTATGTAGCATGTGAAATAGGGTATGGTGAATGTGCTGGGAAAGTTAGTATTGGCACAGGCACTACCTGGAGCTTGCATAAACACAGCCTGGGTTTGTAGAAGGTGGCAGTGCTGTTTGGGCTGAGAAAGCCGTGTGGTAATATTGGTTAGGTAAAGGAGATTGTTGTAGGGGCTCATCTTGGGGAGGTAGACTGTACAGCCTGAGAAGCAGGGTGTTCTAGCCTTAATTAGGCTACTCTCCCTGAGTCTATCTCCTCTGTGGTAGTAAAGGTAAGGTAGAAATTGTTGGGAGGTCTCGTCCTGGGGAAGTAGACTGTACAGCCTAACCCGGCAGGGGAGTGTTACAGCCTAGCAAGGCTTCCCTCCCTGGGTCTACCTCCTCTGGTATAGCTAAGGTAAATGAGGGTGTTAGGTCAGTGCAATGATTAGGGGAGTGTCTCTGTGCCTCTAGCACTACCGTAAGAAACCTCAGAGTAATATTTGATCAAGATTTGTCTTTTAACTCCCATTTAAAGCAAACCTCATGGACTGCATTTTTCATCTGCATAACATTGCAAAAATTAGACCTATCCTGTCCCAAACAGATGCAGAAAAATTGGTCCACACTTTTGTTACCTCTAGGCTGGATTACTGTAATTCCCTATTATCAGGTAGCTCTTAGGGATGGGTCACGATTTTCGATTTTCGAATAGTTGTTTTATTTTTGAAAAATCGATTTTTTAATGCGACTATTACTATTCGCCGTCTTATTTCCCCCCCTTTATTTGACATGCAATTCAGCTCCTAACCGCACGAGGGCAGTCTAGGATTGCTACAGCGGTGTGAGATGCTCTTCTACAAACAGGAGAAACATGCAGAGACTACTACTCTGTAAGGTATGTCCGCAGTCATTCGGGCTTTCATAGTCGAGCGCACTTCCACGTTGTAGTTTCCTGTAAAAATGTCTGTGAAAAATCCCCGCAATGTGAAAAATACATGCCGAGCAGTCACTGGTGTGCTCCTGGAAGAGGGATCCCTCCTCAGTTGCTCTTCCTGAGGTTTCTACCATTTTTTGGGGGAGTTTTTCCTTATCCGCTGCGAGGGTCCAAAGGGCATGTTGTATGCTGTAAAGCCCTGTGAGGCAAATTGTGATTTGTGATATTGGGCTGTATAAATAAAATTGATTGATTGATTGATTGATTGATTGAATATAGGTCAAAAAGGATTTTCAGATCATTGCATTGTTTTTAATGTTCTACACAGCATCCCAACCTTTTACGAATCAGGGTTGTACAACTTAAAGCCTCTGGAAACCCAAATCCACAATAGCCTTCTAACTATGTAATTTAGGGTCTTATGTACAGTACAGGCCAAAAGTTTGGACACACCTTCTCATTCAATGCGTTTTCTTTATTTTCATGACTATTTACATTGTAGATTCTCACTGAAGGCATCAAAACTATGAATGAACACATGTGGAGTTATGTACTTAACAAAAAAAGGTGAAATAACTGAAAACATGTTTTATATTCTAGTTTCTTCAAAATAGCCACCCTTTGCTCTGATTACTGCTTTGCACACTCTTGGCATTCTCTCGATGAGCTTCAAGACGTAGTCACCTGAAATGGTTTCCACTTCACAGGTGTGCCTTATCAGGGTTAATTAGTGGAATTTCTTGCTTTATCAATGGGGTTGGGACCATCAGTTGTGTTGTGCAGAAGTCAGGTTAATACACAGCCGACAGCCCTATTGGACAACTGTTAAAATTCATATTATGGCAAGAACCAATCAGCTAACTAAAGAAAAACGAGTGGCCATCAATACTTTAAGAAATGAAGGTCAGTCAGTCCGGAAAATTGCAAAAACTTTAAATGTGTCCCCAAGTGGAGTCGCAAAAATCATCAAGTGCTACAACGAAACTGGCACACATGAGGACTGACCCAGGAAAGGAAGACCAAGAGTCACTTCTGCTTCTGAGGATAAGTTCATCCGAGTCACCAGCCTCAGAAATCGCAAGTTAACAGCAGCTCAGATCAGAGACCAGATGAATGCCACACAGAGTTCTAGCAGCAGACCCATCTCTAGAACAAGTGTTAAGAGGAGACTGCGCCAATCAGGCCTTCATGGTCAAATAGCTGCTAGGAAACCACTGCTAAGGAGAGGCAACAAGCAGAAGAGATTTGTTTGGGCCAAGAAACACAAGGAATGGACATTAGACCAGTGGAAATCTGTGCTTTGGTCTGATGAGTCCAAATTTGAGATCTTTGGTTCCAACCGCCGTGTCTTTGTGAGACGCAGAAAAGGTGAACGGATGGATTCCACATGCCTGGTTCCCACTGTGAAGCATGGAGGAGGAGGTGTGATGGTGTGGGGGTGTTTTGCTGGTGACACTGTTGGGGATTTATTCAAAATTGAAGGCACACTGAACCAGCATGGCTACCACAGCATCCTGCAATGACATGCCATCCCATCCGGTTTGCGTTTAGTTGGACGATCATTTATTTTTCAACAGGACAATGACTCCAAACACACCTCCAGGCTGTGTAAGGGCTATTTGACCAAGAAGGAGAGTGATGGAGTGCTGCGGCAGATGACCTGGCCTCCACAGTCACCGGACTTGAACCCAATCGAGATGGTTTGGGGTAAGCTGGACCGCAGAGTGAAGGCAAAGGAGCCAACAAGTGCTAAACACCTCTGGGAACTCCTTCAAGACTGTTGGAAAACCATTTCAGGTGACTACCTCTTGAAGCTCATGGAGAGAATGCCAAGAGTGTGCAAAGCAGTAATCAGAGCAAAGGGTGGCTATTTTGAAGAAACTAGAATATAAAACATGTTTTCAGTTATTTCACCTTTTTTTGTTAAGTACATAACTCCACATGTGTTCATTCATAGTTTTGATGCCTTCAGTGAGAATCTACAATGTAAATAGTCATGAAAATAAAGAAAATGCATTGAATGAGAAGGTGTGTCCAAACTTTTGGCCTGTACTGTACATAATATTAAACATGTAAAACAATTAGAAATCTGTTTCCATCCAAATTCGAAATATCTGTCTTTTAAGTTTTTGTACATTCTTGAAATTGGGTTTGATTTGGCCATGGTTATCTCTGAGATTTATTACGCAATAAATTCCAAACCAATCATAAATCATCAGTCAGTTGTCTCATCCCGCCCCCCAGTGGCAGCGCAACAAAACCTTTCTGCTCCAGCTAAATCTACCTCTTTGAGTCTGAGCCAACTCCTCTTTCTAGTCTGATGTTTAGAAAATACAGATCGTAAACTGGCTGAGCCGCTCAGCTGTGACCCAGCGGAGGCTCTGCCTCTGGCGGGCTCCCAGCAGCACTCAAATCAGGTTGACTGGCTCCAGACCGGCTTGTGAGCGGCCGGGCTTGCCCGGTGCCCGTGTCGGCTCGCGGGGAGGGGACGTAGTGTGCACCCTTCCTCACCCCTAACCCCAAGCAGTTAGCTTTGCTACGCATAAACATATCCCCAATTGCGGAGGTGATGCTGCGGGAAACAACACAATTTTAGCCGGAGGGGAACATTATTCGAGGCGGGCAAATACTTCTACACGACGCCAGAGAGATGGCCGGCCGGCACCGGTCTCTCCCGCTTTGACGGTCGGTGTGTGTCAGAGTAAAGACATATTCAATCTATTAAGACTGGATGTGTTTGAATGAAAAAGGCTATTATCAGAAAAACGGAGCAGATTTATGTTTTCAATGAAAACGTATCTCAATGAAGAAAGGCAAAGCGCTAGCCTCCCGTTGTCATTCATCTCAGCTAACGGCTGGGCTCAACCGGGCACGTCTGCAGCGCGAGTCCCATAGCAGCTCGCCCCCCTGTTAATCAATTACAGTGGCTCCACCGGCAACGAGAGCGGCGCGACATCTCTATTTTACGTGGCTCTTCTATTGTTTATCCGTGACACTGTGTCCGTGGCGGACATTTGAAAGCGAGTAGATGACAAACAGTACAGCAAACTTGCAGATAACTCAAATATATGTAATAACTTAGGTGGAAAATGCTTTAACATTTCATGCAGCCTACATGCAGCCTCTCAGCTCAGCAAACGGTAAACAACCCCGCTGGCTTCTCTATGTGTCGCTTCCGTACACAGTCAGTGGAGCCCAAATGAATACGCCGTGACGCTATGCTGTATGTTTGCAGCCGGTGGAGCCTGTAAAAGTTATGCTAACTATTCTACGAAGTAACATTAATATGAATCACAAAACATTTTGAAACTTACCATTCAGTGACCACCTGAAAGGAATCATTTTCAGCTTCTGCTTCGTCCTCTGAATCATCAGAGGGCTCAAACATGTACGGCTGGATTAAATTTGTGGCAGCCATTGCTGAGCCAGGGAGATGTCAATCAAAACGAGAGAGCTGTCAATCAGCCACACCCACTCTGTCCTGGCAAGTGGTCTAAACAGCAAAATGAGCTGTTTTTAAACCAGGTTTTCTAATAGTTATTAATGGTTATTTTCACTCAGACTTTTGTGGATGATTAATGAGACACTCAACTTTGATATAATATATGCATTTTTACTATTTCAAGTTGTGTTTCCAAAGGCTTTAATAAACAAAAGAGTATAAATTGCATAAATATTAGCAGAGCTGACAGAGGTGAATGGACTGGTCTGCGCCCAGCAACCAAACAGCATGTTTCCTGTGAAATATAAGGCTGGCTCATGCAATAGATACCTACAGAGGTGATCAGGTGCATATCCAAATAATCCTTTTAATGTCTAAGAAAAAGTGCTGATGACTGATTTGAATTACTAGGATATTGATAACACACCATGGCACTTGTGTTTAAAGAAATCAAATGGGAAAGTGAGGTTGGGATGGTTGACATGTGAGAGGAAGAAGGAATAGAGAAGTATATAAGGGAGGCAGAGGTTGAAATTTAAGGACTATTACTATTATTAATTTATTTATTAATTTTTAATAAATGTCATGTATGTCCAAAATGTTTGCAACTAAATAAAAACTACTCTCCACTACAGCATGTTTGAAGCAGGTGGAACACACCCTAAGATCTAACATCTAAGTCTTTATCAAAGCAAGAAAACTTGACCCAACAGTAATAAAAACTTCTTACAGCAGCTGAGAAGGAATACTAGCATCCAGTTAGATTAGCTTAGCACAAATACTTGAAGAAGGGGGAGACAGCAAGCCTGGCTCTGTCCAAATGTAACAAAATCAACCTATCAACACATCTAAAGCGCACCCATGAACATTAGGTAGATTTTGTCACCTGGCAAGCTGTTCCCCTATGTTTACAGTCTTTGTGCTCATTTTAAATGAGTTAAAATAATTGCTAATATTGGATTATATTTAATGTTGGCTACATATGATGTGTTACCAACCCCCCAGAACCTAAAACTGTGGGTAAATGAGGACCCATCATTCCCATTGTGTTCAGGTACCGCAACCTTAAAGCATATTTTGTCAGGCTGTAAAGTTAGCTTGTCACAAGGCCGATATACATGGCGACATAACCAGGTGTTGAAATGTTTAGCTGCAGGCATCGAAGGGAAACGAAGACAGATAAATTCAGAAGGTGTTAAGGATGGGAGTTTAGTAACTCAGTTTGTCCGTGACGGAGAAAAATACAGAAGGGATAAGTTAGTAAGGAGGCAAGGGTGTGACCACCTAGAAGGTGCTTGTGATTGGGAAATGCAATGCAAGTAGATTTAGGGGGAAAGCTTGTTGTTCCCCAGGAAATAGTTTGTACCAAGCAGAGGCCTGACATAGTGTTGTGGTCAGTGAGTCAACAGATAGTTTATTTCATTGAGCTGAGAGTTCCTTGGGAAGACTCAGTGGAAGAAGCCTATGAAAGAACAAAGCTTAGATATGCAGACTTAGGAGCAGAAGCTGAGCAGCGAGGATGGAAAACTAGGATTTGTCCAGTGGAAGTGGGGGGTAGGGAATTCATAGCAAGATCAGCTGTCTCACTCCTGGGGGAGCTCGGAGTGCGGGGACAGAGTTTGAGGAAGACAGTGAAGGAAATGTCAGCTGAAGCAGTTAGATGTAGCCAATGGATCTGGAAGCGAAACAATAATGTCAGCTGGGGGCCAGCAGGGGGAACTACTAAGCAGGGTACATAACTCCTTGAGATCAGGTGGAGAGATCCACTTCCTCTCAGGAGGAAATCCAGGAAGAGGAAGGTTATTTAAGTGTGGGAGTGGCCTATTTGAATCCCTTTTGTTTGAGACCATGCTGCAAGGTGAGTATGTTTGCTGATCCTGTAAATTTAGTTATCTCCTTTAACGTTTGCTCATATTGGAGTCGTGCTATGTAGCGTTTGAAATACAGTATGGTGAATGTGCTAGGAAAGGTAGTATCAGCACTGCTTCTACCTGGAGCTCGCATGTATGGAGCCTGGGTTTGATAGAAGGTGGCAGTGCTGTTTGGGCTGAGAAAGCCATGTGTAAGTAAGGTAAAGGAGGTTATTGGGTTGGTGTGGGGAGCAGTGAGACCTGTCATTAGGTGAGTGTCTCTGGGACGCCAGAGATTACTGTCTAGCCTCCCGGTGGTGTCGTGGGACCAACTAGACGAAACACTGGTGAAAGGAGGTTCCCACCCGATGACCCCAAAGACATGTTACATCACTGCTCACTGGTCTGTATAGTTAAGCCTTGCCATAATAGCTTATCATAGGGCTTGAGTGCTGATCCTTTCTCTAGAGCACAAAATTCTTGTGTTTATTTGAATGAATAATTATAACTTTGCAGCTGAGTTTCTGGTGGTTTGCTGACACCTCTGTAGTTTCTCTCACAAAGTGGGAAATATCATCATGTCAGAAATTCACCACATCTTTGATTCATATGACAAACTGGACTCTGGCATTAGTGGTTTTCCCACCTCAGCTTCTCGTAATACAGTCTGAACAATATGATGTGAATGTGGCATTACATGTGATTTTTCTGAAGTGATAAGTCATGCCTGACATAGGAAACATAGGTGCTACCCTCAGAATGCTCTCATGCTGGTGGACAGACAGACATTTCCTTGACTGGATTATAACTGACCTAATTTTCCACAAGCTTGATTGTCACTCACCACCTGCTATAAGCATCATCATTTACAGGCATTGTACTCTGTCACATTCCAAAATATAAACATTTTCTTTAATTACTGCTGTACTAGAGTTCTTTAGATTAGAGACATTTTTATTTTTTTTTTTACCCCATCCCATTATTAGAATATTCGAGCATAGGAGTCCATTCAGAATGCACTCTATTCATATGCCTGTCAGGAAATGAAAGCAAAATGAAAAGAAATGCCCTCACTCATGGACCCTGTAACTATAGCTGTTAATGCCTCAGATAAGCAACACCCATGTTATGCATGTATCTCTCAATTGTTTAAATCATGCTTCATCCCCATGTAAAAATTCCATTTGTGCGCCTGTGACATTTTTCATGTGATTTATTCTATTGTCCTAACTCCTCTGGCCATAGACGCCCCTCTGCCCCATCCCCTTGCCATCAGCTTTGACAATCCCAGCCTTTGTTTTTGCAATGAGAAGCAACATTCTTTCAGAGGGATGACCTCCTCTGTCTCTACAGGGGCTGGCACTGAGGATGTGACCCTACCCAAGGACTGGATAGCACCCGCCGGATGCTGTGAACGAAATCCACTACTCGTCACCCCAACTCTGGTGCTTATATGTGCACCACACACGCTTTCTTTCCCTGGGAAGAGGACTTGATGGATCCCTGGTTCATCACAGCTGACACATCAAGGCCCCACAGCATTATTAGTGCCTTCATCGTTAACACAGCACAGCAGGATTACACTCTGTAACAAAAGGGGATCATCACAAATCTCTGTAAGTATACATCTCTCACACTTTATTATTATTATTTATTTTTTATCACCAAATTAAGAATTGTATTGTAGTTAATTCAACTAATAGTCAATGCCTACATCATTGTTGTTAAACTATGGTCTTACTTGGAAAAGAAGCAACTTTCCCTTAGCCACAAGAGCACAACAAAATACAAAAGAGCAGCACCAGAAGGAAAGAAACTGAGGTTGAAAGTTTCTGAAATAAAAAAAAACAGCAATAACACTGATATACCAGATTACTTGGAGCCATGTATCTTACACAGACAAATGCTCAGTTCGGTTTTGTGAGCTTTTTCGGAGATTTGAAGTTTAAAAATTGTCAAACGGTGTGCATGGGGTACATGCAACTCCGACACAAGGTATCCTGAGAGGCTGGGCGACGAGGTGTATTATTCACACTTTAAACCACATCTCAACTGAGAAAAGTGTCTCCTTTGGATAAAGTTGTGCAATAACGTTAGACCACAACATCAACTCAACGTGAATAAGATTAACAAGGATGTCTACGTCTACGTCAACATCGTGTTTGAGGCAACATATTGTCACTTTGCTGGAAAGAAATATAAAGTTATCTTTAAGATCTCTAGATAACGTTAGCTAAAGTTTGCCTAACGTTAGCTCCTAGCTGCGTTGTTCATTATGTCACCTTGTTTGCTGGGAGTTCATTAGCCTATTGTTCTAGTTTTGTACTTTGGTGATCGTACATCATTGTTAGCTGTTGTCCATAGGGCTCTAGTTAAGCTAACGTTAACTTCTGGAGCTTAGCGCCATTAACTTACCTGTAATCGCAGAGATAAAGGTTGGCAAACGTTATGCTGAATGATTCACTGTAAATACTGTAGCACCAAACTAACAGAGACACACTGTTGGTAAAGATGGTAAAAAGGCCATTATCCTTTTCTCATATTCTGAGCCAAAAACCTTAATTTCAGTGGCACTTTAACTTGTTGTCTTTGATGGCGACGGCAACGAGATGCGGTTCACAAGCGTACACTGTGACCTGTAATTCTGACTTATAAATTAAGGTTTTCATCGACCTTCTCAACAATAAAATAATGAATATATCCCTCCAATGCATAGTTTAGGCCCTTTTGGTTACTTTTCAATGACATCTGATCGTTATGTCCCCAAAAATCATCAATTGCCTCCTGCGAAATGCCGTGTTCTGTGACACCTGCCATAACGCCCGGTCGCTGAATGTTGATAGTTTGTCCGAGTGAGTGGAGGGGGGCATGGCTTAGCCAAAGGTCAATTATTACATCATTTTTTAAAAGTTGTACTACATTTATTTTGATGGGATGATGTTGATAAATAGATGTGAGATACTTTTTCTGTTCAGGGTCAGAGTGACCACCCGTTCACTTAAAAAGAAGCCGAATGAGTCATTTTGCTGTATTGAATGGGGAATGATCAGCTCAAAAGCTGACTTGCTTTGTTTGACAAGAGTCACTGCCATTGTGGTGGCCCTGGCACTGTCTATTATGTTCCCTGTACACTGCAACCTAACGTATATTGTGGGAAAAGGAGCCGTATTTCACTATTTTTTCACATGAATGTCTTGATTGGAGGAACAGGTGAGCTATTTCCTCATCTGATGGTTCATAATCAGAATTGATCTCAAGATGGTTTTCATCTTTAGACAAATCCTCCTGGTGAATGTGCATGAGTGTGATTGGGGCGGAATATGGCAGTAGTGGGAAATACCTTATGTCTCCCATTTGTATAGAAAGATCTGGTCTAAATTTGACACTTCTGACCCCTTTTAGCTTTCACTTTCCCTGCCAGGTCAAATTACCCAAACACTATACACAAATATGTGAAATGTTATTTTCATTTTAAATGTTGATTAATAAGGCCAACAGAAGAAGTTTCATACTGAAAAAATACTTTCAAATATTTTTCTCTGATTTTCAAACTTTAAAAAGGGTCAGACTGATCCAAGACATAACAGGAGAGTTAATCAATCAATCAATCAATTTTATTTATAAAGCCCAATATTACAAATCACAATTTGCCTCACAGGGCGTTAAGAGATTATTAACAGTTGGCTGAATTCAGATTGCAGTAAGGAGGACTTAATGTCAGAAAATCACGTTCCTGAGCTCATCTGTTCCTCATCTCCCTCTGTTGTAAATTTATTTGCATCTAAATATGATGTTTCTTTTAGTGACAACACTATTAAATGCACTGTAAAAGGAGCATGATTTATTTATTTTTTTATTTTTTTATTTTTTATTTTTTGTCTGCCTGCCCACTGCCAGAGGCCTGTATTCAAAGCAGGATTTGGAGTTAGCGAGGTAACTTCAGGGTAAACTCTGGGTTGTCAGCACTATGAAGCTGTTTTTTTTTTTTTTTTTTTTTTTTAACCAGTATAAATCGCTCCAGAGCAGGTCATGTTCAAAGTATCAGATCACAGCCTATCAACACCTTGAATTCTAACCAATCAGATCACTGAAGAAAAAAGTATCCACGGACAAAAGTCTGGAGAGACATGTAAAAAACGAGTAACCTATAGGTCAGTAGGAAAATGTATTGTTCCAGGGCTCTATTTCGACTAGTTTTTAAACAGAGCTTCTAATGAACAGAGAGGTCATTTATAACACTAAACACAAGATTTTAGAAAGATTTTAACTTATGCAAAGTTTATTTTAATCCGCGGAGACAGTGTTGCTACTTTTACACTCTGATTCATCATCGCAGCTCAAAATAACATGAGATACCTGTGTGATGAGAACTGGGGGAAAACAGATAATATCTTATTAAAAAAATAACCCACACATGGTAAATTAACTCCCGTTATTATAATTGCAACATTTGGGTCATATATACCTCATCAGTCATTAGCTAGGCTACTTTTCCACCCTTTACTTTGGTTACAGCCTGGCATTACGTGAAGGTGTTTTATATGACATATTCATCATCATCCAACTAAATATAAGTAAATATTATACTATTATACATATTATATTATATTACATTATATACTACTAATAATACTATATAATATATGTCAAATATAGCCTAGTGCTACCTATGTGTGATTTAAGTCTCGGCGGACTGTGAATTTTGGATAATATTTACAATAAGATTACAGAGTTCTGATGATGTTGCTGGTAATTAACACCCCTACCTCTGGGACATGAACGTGCTTGTGGCTGGATAGGAAAACCCAGAGTTGACCGAACTAGTTGATAACCAGCTTTGTAGAACCGGTTATCCAGACGGCTAGTGTGACGGATTAGTCAAGACAGACAACCAAAAGATATCCTGGGTAAGATGAACTGGCTTTGTAGTACAGGCCTCTGGAGGACTGAAGGATGTAGATGCTGTAATGAGGGTTTGCCATGGATACAGTTTGCAGTGTCAAAGCAAGCGCTGACAGTTTGGAGGTTGAACACACACAAAAAAAAATGCAAAGGTGTGGTCAGTATTTCATCAGCCTGCCTCCAGTTTGTTTGCACAGTTAGTGTATGCACAAATCCTCAACAGGGTTTAGAGAAGGTTCATAATCTGTCCCCTTCATGGATGAAAAAAAACATACAGCAAAAACAAATGACCCAACACAAAAAAGATACATCTCACCATGTATCCTCAATTACAAATAAACCTGCCTGATTCAGATGTCAATTTGTTTGAGGGTCTGTTTAAAAGTGGTTAACTTTCAGCCATTACACAGCATTCAAACCACAGCCAAGCATCCCAGTGGAGCCGCTTGCACTCAGTGGTTAACATACCACGGTCAGGCAGGCATCTCCATTCAGTCTTGCCTAATGAGAACTCTTTGACTCCCAATAGATCCTTGGCCTCCTCTCCCCCTTCAGTGAGGGCCAAAAACCTCAGACGGCACAGGCAGAGCCATGAAAGTCAGCATCAGCCGCCTTCCCATCAACAGCCTCCCTTACATTCAATCTCTGGCTATCCACTACACTGCACTTGCAGCATGCCTAGTGCTGTTGTGCATGACCTCATAGAGCTTTTCCCGCCTTCAGGTCAACAGCCTGTATCACCACCCTAGCCCCATGGTGGGGGCCAGGTTGTATTACCTTCTGTGCCTGCTCCCTTTATGTCTGACTTTTCTTTGATTCCAGTGTTCATAGGCTTCACAAAAAGTATGTGCACATACATCCTTTCATTCCATCATGCCTTTCTTCAGCCGCTTACAATAGCACAGTTTATTTTCCTTCCTTCTCTCTCATAGCCAACACTGCAGCACAAGAGCCATATCCAGCAACTCAAGGGGCCCCACCACTGGCTAATCAAGTTGGCAATTCTCATCTTCCCCCTACAACTAACTGTGCACTTTCACTGAGTGAGAGATAATCTGTTCAGTCTTTCCCACACAGGGATCTGAGTGAGATTATCTTTCCATAGTGTTAGACATGGCCTTATGTTTTGGAGTGATGGGTTTCGATAGCTATTGTGTGTGTACTTCTCTCAACTTTACTGCCACATCTTTGCAGCTCGCACATCACTCTCCTGCGAGTTTGGTGAAGCCCCCTCCCACCCCTCCACAGTATACACAGTTAATGCTCCACCACCACGCTCACATACCTCTTCTGCACAAAATAGCCTAGTCTTTGAGCATCTATCAACTGCCACCTTTAGTCAGCCACCCAAATCATCTCTGCCATATCATATTCCTCATCACAACCACACATCTACCTGTATTACAACAGCTCCCACCCCGCCCTCTTCCTAAAATGTGTAAACTAAGTCAGTGCCTATGCTGTCCAGCCACAATTATGCACGGCAGATTAGCTGATTACATTTTGTGCAACCAGCATCGGACTGCTGGGAAAAAAAACACAGATCACCCAGGCCCAGTTCTATGGGGATGAATAGCATGCACTGCAGGGTTTCTGTTTTTATAAATACACTATTTATTCACTACACAACTGTAACATAACTGTATACACAACTGTAGCCTGATTAGGCTACAGCTGTGTATACAGTTGTGCACAGTTTGCAGCCTGGCTGATAGCACTTTATTTTTCTTGATTTTTTGAAAAAGAGCTCTAAGGCTCTGTTGTATGAGGTGGCCCATTGCTACTGCCTGTTCCTCAGGTCTGTCTTCACCTACACATAAAAACAATTAAAAGTGTGTTAAATACTGTTGATCTTGAATGTGCTCTTACACTGAAAAGGTTGTCTGGAGAGGGGACGTGGTAAACAGGTGGGAGGTGTCGCAAATTAATAAATGGCCCCCCCTTGGCGGCGCCACTGGCCGTGCACGTGTGAGTTGTTGACAACGTGTGTGTCGGCTTCGTCGAGTGTACCAAGTGCAGCACGATGCTGGTGGACAACAAAAAGACGGGGACCTCAACACTTAGAGGCACATGACGAAGGCTTGCCATGAAAAGAAAGACGAGAGTCAGCCTTCAATGTCCACGTTCGTATCCTTAAAAAAATGTTGGGTTTAAACCGGGCTTGGGCTCATAATTACAGTTAAAGGGACGGGCCGGGCAGGGCTCAGACAGAACATGCACGGGCTCGGGTGGGGTCGGGTTGGATTTTTTGGGCCCAATCTAAGCTCTACACAACACTACCTATCTCTCACCCTTTTTCTCTCCCTCTACTTCGGACTGTCGTCTCTTTGCCTGCCCTCCACTCTTGAGCGCACCGCAGTACAGCCAGACAGGCAGGTGATGACTCCGGTGTTCATTTTTCAAAATAAAGTTAATTGCAGCGTAGTGTCACATAACATTTCATGATTTAAATTATCAATTCAAACTCTGATTATGGTAAATATATGTGCGCAAATATAGGCTATACACATATATATCCATTCATACAATATACTTTACATTGTTTTAACATCTGACGAAATGTTTTATTTTGCCGTGGCTGCGTGCCACAATCAATTACATGTAGCGGAAACCCTGCACTGCACCCTCAGGGCCGGCTCTACTAAAGGTTTGCGTGTATAAAAACGTGTGCAAACTCATTGCACATGCAAAAAAAATGTACAAACTGATTTGCTGACAGTGCGCACCAAGGGTTGTGTCTTGTGATACTGTTGGAGCGGGCTTGGAGCCAGCCACGAGAAGGAGTCACGCAATACCTGCAATGACAAAACTCCTTGCAAGTTTACTCTTTTTTTGCATCTCGGCCATTCTAGTGTACGGTAGCCAGTGTATTACAGCTGGGATCTCCCAATCCTGTTTTTCAGATGTGCGCTCTTAAGTCCTAAATGCCATGTCGCGCCGGATGGCCAGGTTTATTAGGTTTCCACTCACTCGACACTCCTTGAATGAGACCAAACAAGGCTTCTTTGCAGTAGCTGGATTTCCCAGAGTTATTGGAGTGATTGACTGCACCCATGTGCAGCTTGTGCCTCCCCGCAGACACTGAGCATGTGTACAGAAATCGCAAACACACGCATTCATTGAATGTGCAGTGCGTTTGTGATGCCAAAGGCATCATTACCAGTGTTGTAGCAAAATATCCCGGGTCAGTACACGATTCTTTTATTCTGCGAAACAGTTGTCTGTTTTCCAAGTTGCAAGATGGCGAGTTTGGAGATGGCTGGCTTGTGTTGAGTCAATTTGTAAAATCCTTTGTAAAATAATTACATTAAAAACAAGAGCGTGTTTCATATTGATTCATATGGGGGTTTTTTTGTTTTTTTTAAAAGATATTTTTTAGGGCATTTTTGCCTTTAATTGATAGGAAAGCTCAGAGTGAAGGGGGGAGAGAGAGAGAGGGGATGACATGCAGCAAAGGGCCACAGGTTGGAATCAAACCAGGGTCGTTGTTCATGGTCGCCTTGTACATGGGGCACCTGCTCTACCCGCTAATCCACCGACGCCCTGATTCATACGTTTTTTAAGGTGATAGTGCATACCCCCTACACCCCTTCCTCCTGACACCTGTTCTCAACCCGACCACTGCCAGAGAGATAAGGTACAACGAGGCCCGTATCCGCACACGGAATATTGTGGAGCCCACTTTTGGAATCTTGAAGAGCAGGTTCCGTTGTTTGGATCGCACTGGAGGAGCCCTGCTGTACAGGCCAGAAAAAGTGGCCCAGATTGTAGTGACCTGCTGCATGCTACATAACATCGGCAAGCAACACGGGCTGGAGCATAATGCCATGCCGGAGGAGAACGCCGACCTGCTGTGACCCAATAAAGCAGAGCATTGCAAAGTTAAGCAGTTAAGCACTTTCAAACATTATTATCAAACGAAATACACAGTCTCATTAACGTCTAATTATGGTAAGCCACGCAAAATCATATTAAAGACACATTGTTTCAGTCACAAAATATATTAGGTTATAGCTCTAATATTTATCATGGCAAAAAAACAAAACTAAACACTTCTTAATTGTATAGCCTATTTTACACAAAATGAATATTCATAGTCAATATAAGAAAACTTAAACATGACAGTTGAGTGTATTATTTGTGTTTCCTTTTACGCAGGTGGAACTTGCCCGCCGTGCGCACCTCTCCTCCCTCTCCGGTCCCTGGCTGTTGGTCAGAGGCATCTCATCTACTGTGCCCCCACCTGTTTTATTTGCAGACGTTTTGTTATACTTCTGATGCCTTGATATCTTCTTTTCACTTAATCTACTTTTTGCATCGTTTCACCAACAGCATTTACTTTTTCACAGATTTCTTCCCATATAGCGTTCCTTTGTGAGACAGTCAGGTTTCTTTGCTGTAGCTCATTTAAGTGTTTATTGGCTTCATCTACCAACACCTCTAATTCCATAGGGTCGAATTTCACTTTGCGCTTTCTCTCCAAACTTGTCATGCTGCAAACCATGAAACACACAAAATCCTCATTTGAATAGGGTGTCTCCAACATGTTTGCACCTGTTGTCATTTACGCAATCACTCTTAATAAATCACCTGCAAACCGCAGTTCAGCCCCACACGCAAAATTCTAGATTACGCACGCAAATTAGTACACACAAATTGGGATCTTTGTAGATCTGGCCCTCACAGTACTGTTTTGCACCCTCAGTTAAATATTAGGTGCACGGAGTGTGCAGGTGTTTCTATGTGCACTTTCTTTTTTGGTTCATATATGTACAGCAGTGCAATATGCAAAAGTAATAGGTGAAGGTTAATGTAGCCTAGATCAGCAGAAGTAGTGATTATTAAATACCCTGTCAGTCACATCACTGGTCTCATAGCTCTTGGCCTTTATATTATTATGTTGTACCTGTACTATTTTAACAATAACTCTAACATATCTCACTTTGTACATGAACTTAGTTTAGCATTTAGTTAGCACAGCCCAAGTTTTATTATGCAAACACATCAAAATAAATTCAATAATGATGAAATATTAGATACATGATGGGGCCGCTGTGGCTCCGGAGGTAGAGCATGTTCCCCACTAATCGTCCGCATGTCGAAGTATCCTTGGAAAAGCCATGTGAGTGAATAGCAGAGCCAAAAGACTTGTAAGAGAAAAATGGAGGGGACCTAGTACACAATCCCCAAGGACCCCAGTAGTGAGGCTGCATGGTTCAGACACAGATTTTCTTGATTCACAATTACCCTGCAAGCGTGGTTCTTGAGATAGGATGTGAATGGGGAAGGGCATACCCTGAGACATCCAGTCCTTGACGGAAGTCAGAGGACTGGATGGAGAGGAAGATCTGGTAGTTTACCAAATCAAATGCTGCTGATAGGATGATGATAGAAGAGAGGGAGGCAGACTCAGTTGAGTGGCCTGCTATGAAACTGCAGACTGATGAGGGTCAAGATGGCTGTTAGGGTGGAGACATACAGAGAGCTCAGAGAAGGCAATACATCCTGTGTTTAAGAAAGAAATGGAAGAAGAGAGACAGGTCTGTCCTTTACAACACAAGGGTTGAGTGAGAAGAGGGCTCATTCGGCTGTTAGGAAAACAACCAGTCATCAAAATATGAAGGTGAGGAAAGAAAGGAGGTCAGGAGCAACACACCAAAGACAGTATGTGGGGATAAGGTCAAGAAGGCAAGTGGTTGGGCTGTGGGAGGTAGCCAGGGTTAGAACCTCACTGGAAGAGAGGGGTGAAAAGGAAGTTGTAATAGGAGATAACAGGAGATGAAGAGGGGATGTAGGACAGGTGGTGTCAGCAGGTCAATGGAAAATGAGGAACATAAGTCATCTATCTTTTTTACAAAGTAATCAAAGTCATTGTGTGTTTGTCAGCTAGCCAAAACCTGAAAACACACTGCTGTGGCGCGTCATATGACGCGTGTCAAGTGCTGTCCCTAGCACCAGTAGGAAACATTGCACTGCAGCATGCCAACAGAAGACCACACACAGATGTTACTTTTACAAAAAGATCTGTGAGTCTTCCACCTCTGCATTAGCTATGTGTGGGCACCAATTTATTTAAATTGATTTCTCAGCCAAGGAGCCAGTTTCCAGAGTTTCTTTTTTGCCACTTATGCTGACATTGTGTGCAGTATAGCTTGAGATATTTTTTAACTCCAGCAATTTGATTTCCTCATCAATTCTTCGACACATATGAGACAGAGCAACAACAAGAGGTGAGCAGTCACACTGCTACAGGAGCAGAGAAGAAGAGCTGCTACAGGAGCCGAATGTGCAAGCAGAGAGGGAGCACGGGGAAGGAATGCACTTTTTCAGAGGCGGCAAGGCTGGAAACAGGAAAGCAAGCGTGTCCAGCCACCGCTGGTGTGGGGTTGTATGCATAAACTATAAAAATAATTATAGTAGGCGTCATTTAGGTATGGCGAGGTATGGCAGCTGCCATACCTTGGAATCGGGAGAAAAAAAAGAGAGAGGTTCTGTAGTCATTACTCGAGGCGCACTGGCTGGTTGTTTTCATTGTATTGCACTTAAATAGGTCAATAATATGCTCATCAGTGAATTGTTCGCCACTTCGCTCCTCCGTGAGTTATGAGTTATGTGAGTTACCGTATATTTCCAAAGTCACCTGGTGGCAAATAGCCGCTGGGCACCTAATAGCCGCGGGGGGTTTGACCGCATTTTGCATATTAAACGCCGGTCCGATTAAACGCCCAGGCGATTATTTCCTCATTCATTGCCTCATGGTTGTCCCTCCTTGAGGGACTGTTACACTCGTGCTACGGATGGATGGACGGACAGACAGACAGCCACGTATCTAAAACAGGTAATACATCTGGCTACATCTTTCCCACATCAAATATCCATGATAGCCTTGACCCGCTTGCCTAAAAACACACACAATTCCATGTCCTCTCACCATGGATGCTGTGATTTGATGGCCCGGTACTCATTGTAGCCCACTCTTATAAGACCCAATAATGATAACAATAATAATAATAATAAATTACTGTGGACCTATATGCCATGCCTTTTAACAAAATTACCAGAAGAGTTCGCTGAAGAACAGGTAATGTCAGCCTGAATTACTCACTTGCGTCCTCCGGTGAAAATCGCTGACATGCATGGGGAATACAGGTTCTACAGACTCGTCATAGCTTACTGTCAGGACTCAGGGACCAGAATGCGGGATGGCGGACTGTCGGGATGGCGATATTTTGGTGTGGCGGCCTGTAACTGTTGGTTAAATGTTCGGATAACTGGGGCTTTACTGGTATAATGCAATAGCATCACCCAGTGGTGAAAGCTGTGTTCACGTGTACACGAAAAAAATGACCCACTCTAAATGTTTAGAGATTTTTGTACACGAACTCATCCCTACATTATACAGTATTTTTGCACTAAAAACATACTGGACAGGAACTGTAACCAAATAACGGCCTGGTGCAGGTCGGTGCAAACAAAAAAAAAAAAGTAGCCTTGAGCAAATAGTCCCTGGTTCTTTTAAATGCCTGGGGTCAAAATCGATTTTGTGAAATAAACGCCCGGGCTACTATTTGGAAAAATACGGTATCTATGTGTTATAAAAGGATTTTGCTCTGCTGCTGTAGACAGCCTGTCTAAATGATGTCTTGTAGCCTGTCTGATTGTATGTGGGTTTTTTCTTCATGTTGGCATGTTAAGCTTGTATTTTCGGTATCTGGAGACACTCCAATAAATTCTCCTATACAGTATTGTACCAAATTGGCCTTTGTTTTACTGTGTTTCATACACCGAGCCCCTTGGTTATCTTCTAGAAATGAGCTTGTAATTAATTTATTTTCTTTATTTTCTGTGAAGTTAAACACATGACTAATGATAATTAAACGTCCGCTCGCTGTCCGTGGTGCTGAAATATGCACCAAAATAGGTCTGATGTTTTCACTGCTCTCACCAAGTCGTGCATTACATGCAGACATGAGGTAGCCTGTTATGAATGTTAGAAACAGCTTCATGTCCTTTGAAACAGTTTTCAATAGCATAGTATGTACTTCTGACAGGTCAAAGACCAAAGTGAAGTTTTATATAAGTTCATATTTTTGAAACTCCATCATCAGTAGCTCTGTGACATCATGCAGGGGTGGAAATCCCGGGGGGGACAGCGGGACATGACTCCCCCTTCAGTAAAGCTGTCCCTCCCCTAGAATAATTTGAGACACAATTAATACTTTTTGAACAATGCAGTAGTATTTATTGAAAGCACAATGTAAGCGGTGCTCATTATAATCGCGCAATAATGTGCTATTTAAATCTTAAAAGATTTAGTCCCCCCCTCCCATTCCTAGTAGTGGTATATCCCACACTCTTTCCAAAGGGCAGGGCTAGCAGCCGTTAGTACTTGGCAGCAGTAGCAGCGTGTGGCTGGACCCGCTGCCCACATCGCGCATCGCAGGGTAAGATGTACACTCACACAGACACAGTTTAACTTACACAAGTTACAAAACATCCGATTTACTGTTACAACAAGCCCCAGGCCCAGGCTGATAATATAAACTGTCTGCAACATTTCTCCTGCATTGTTCAAAAGCCTACTCAATTACGAGTGCTGCCAAGCTAAAAGCTAATGATTAAGCTCAGAGTTTAGTGATAGTCAGAGAGGACAGGAGAGAAAGAAGAGGGAGAGGACAGGACAAGAGCAGTCAGTGGTGGAGCGGCTCGTAGCTAATGGGTACCTGTCTGTGGGCTCTCCACCTGTCAGTGAGACAAACATGAAAGACGTGCAGTCTAACTGACGAGGAGCGGTCATTACGCGCGACTATTACACACGGTTGTGAGGTGCGCAGCGGCAGATCTCACAGCACACTTTATAAACCAGTTTACCAGTTTAATTGCAGGAAATGTTTAGTTGTTAAGCCATTTCTCATAAGTATAGACATTCACTCTGCCTGTTGGAGAGATAGAGAGAAGATTAAAGCTTCAAATTGCGGTAAAAGATGCTGTATAAAAGACAGGCTACAACTTTTTTTCCTTGTCCCCCCCTGGAATTATTCTCTAAAATTTTATTGTTTATTGTCCCCCCCCAACTATGAAATGGGATTTTCGCCCCTGACGTCATGTCATATTGCCATACCTTAGCTTTTGCTGAAACGACGCCCCTGCTCGAGGTCAGCAATTTGGGATGTTACCATCTTGGTTTTTTGAGCCAGAAGTGACCATAATTGGGTGCGGGGGTGGTTTCATTTTTCACCCCTGGAGATTGATGCTTGGTTGTATGAAGAAAATAAGGTGGTGGTGTGTTTTAGCCTTAACTGGAAGAACTGTATTTCTTGATCATGTGACATGTCACCCCAGTTATTTTACTCTACCCTTATCATTGTGTCAAGAAAGTGTTAGTACTGGCCATGGTGCAATGATCATCCATCCTGTATTTTGTAGTTGTTGCTACAGTAAGCAGGTGCAAGCTGAAATTTTCAATCAGCTATAACAATAAATAAAAAATATACACTACTTTCTGCAATTTGGATTTGAATGTGAAACACTTAAATTTTTTTAAATTCACAGAGTTCAGACCAGTGATTTGCAATGAGGTGAAACCGTTTTAGAACATTGCAAAGAAAAGTGAACTGGCCGGTCTGAGCTTGACTCAAGCCAACTGATGGTGTCACCTACAACTCAGCTGGTTAAATCCCCTGGTCTTAGAATGCAAGGCTGGTCACCTGTTTCAACATCCAATCGGCTTGTGGTGAAGTCTGCTGGTCAAGTCAAAATGACCACAGACGACTTGTTTGCTTGCTGCTGCGGGTGCTCCGTCACTATAGCCCTCTGTTTCCGTCCTTACGGTGTGCCAGTGCCAGATGGTGGGTCGCTGATGCTCACTGTATGTGCTTATGCCCCCTCACACACAGACACACACACACACACACAGACACACACACACACCTATACATACCATGGTTAGCACTATACTCTGGCTTTCTCCCATAGTCCAATGACATACAGGTTAGGGGTTAATTGGTGACTTTTAAATTGGCCATCCATGTGAATGTGAGTGTGAATGGTTGTCTGTCTCTGTGTGTCAGCCCTGTGATAGTCTGGCGACCTGTACCCCACCTCTTGCCTAGTGTCAGCTGGGATAGATTCCAGCCCCCCTGCAACCCCTGACAGGATTAGTGGTTATGGAAAATGAATGAATGAGACGGTTATCGTACCATGAAAATCTCCTACCATTGAAACTCTTGTATTCACTAAAGCACTGCTTGCTTCCTTTCAGCACCCCGTGTTAACCAGTTGGACCATTTACATTAGACGCACTGCTGCCCTGAGCTCGTCCAGCACACATTCTGCGTCCAGCACACATTCTGCAGTGATAGTTTTGGGATGTGGTCTATTTTTTCTGCAAACCATGAGTGAATCTGGCAAGAAAGTACACTGATAATAAAAACAATATAAAGGATATGTAAGATATAGTGTTGTCACAATACCAAAATGAATACCCACGATACTATACCAGCCAAAGTATCACTGTTCCGGGTAGTATCATGATACCACAGCCTTTTTTATTATCATTATTTTTATGAACGTGCAATACATTTACACAAGTCAGAATTACTTAATATTGGTTGGTGCATGATAAACATACATTTAATGCATTACATTGTAACTCTACTGGTCAAGTAAAAAATAAAAAGACTGAAACCAATATTTTTATGAATAACATTTATTAAAGTTTGAATTGAAACAACAAACCCACTAGCCTGTTGTTCTGTGTGCAAAAGTTTTAAACTTCAAAGAAATTTTTTTGCAAATGTTTCCGGAGAAAGGAAATATCTTGAACATCTTTGTTAGATCTCAAGGACAAACACAATAGTGAGTAACACTGAATGTAAACATAACTTTTTGTCATTTCAAACAAAGCCATATATTTTTTAAAGCTGTTATCAGTCTATTTACAAATAAAAACAAAATTATCACCTTTTCCACACCGATCTTTTCTGAGGGGCTATATATTGCAGTGTACATAAAAAAAAATACTTGTGGACCTGAATAATCAGCACAGTCCAACTATAGACAACATAAACTTGAATGAACTTGAATGTATCCAATAATGTCAGGCACAAAACCAGCACACAGCTAGCTCTCATAGAGCAAGAGAGGTCTGACTTTAAAAATGTGCAGCAAACACCAGAATTCCTCACAAGCTTACAGTGGCCGAGTATGTGTATGTGTATGTGTGTGGGTGTGTGTGTGTGTGTGTGTGTGTGCGTGCATGTGCTTGTGTACTGTCAGCCTACTTTAAATAGTCCATCTGTGGGGTATTTTCACCAACATTCAGAACTTATGAAAAGGCATATCAAAGATATAGAAGGCTGCTTCAGAACTGTAGCTCAATTCAACACATCATTCAACTTAAGAAAACAGTGGTTATATTCTGAAGATTGTCAAGTAGGACAGAAATCAGGTTAATCAACAGCAGTCCTACACCTACTACAGTAGGCCTATTTTTATTTCAAGTCCTGTGATTTCATTTTAATTTGACGCAGGTTTTTGGCTATGAAAACAAGCATGTCTAAACGTTCTGGATCCAATCTAACACGCCTTGGGCTGCAGATCACTCCTGCCGTGCTAAACACACGTTCAGAGGCACAGCTAGATGCTGAAATGCACAAGTATTTTTGTGCACATTGTGAGAGGAGTGGTAGAGTTCCTGTATTTAGTTTCCACCACTCGAGTGGATTGTCATCTACATCAATCTCCTGCATTGTGGTGTAGATTTCCAGCTCTTTTTTTATTTGCTGCTGTGTACTGTCCATTCTCTCCTCAGATCCAGGGGGGTCGCTGACATCTCTCCTCTTCTTGGATTTGATGCTGGCGAGAAGCTTTTGCATGTCTGTTCTGTGCCGCTTCTCTGGTGAGCCGACACCATCTTCAGGTTGCCTTGCCTCAGGCTCAGTGTGACGTCTGGTGTCCTGCGCCTGCATTTCCTTGATGAGGCGTTCTTTCACTTTAGGTCCCATCGTCACAAAGATGTCTTTGAAACGAGGATTGAGGAATGTGGCACAGTTGAGGGTTATCTGTAAATCCTGGTCTGCATATCGCTTTTTCAGATCCACTAAAACTCCCTCCTTCATTGGTGGCTGTCATCTTCAGATGGAGCAAGGCAAGAGGATATTTCCCACATGACCACCTGAACCCCAGAAATTGTAGGGAGCTTCTCTCCACTGAGAGCATCTGTGAACCGTTGCAGTGGGCCAAGCACCTCCTTCACCGTTTCAAGGGTGGTGATGTCACTGTCCCTTGGCATGAGATGCCACTTCTTCCTGTCGTTGACCAGGACAGCACCCACAACCTGCTGCTGCTCTAAGAATCTCTCCACCATGTCATACCCAGAGCTCCAGCACGTTGGTGTATCATGAAGCAGCTTTTTCTGAGGTAGACCCAAGTCTGTCTGCTTTTCTACCAGCAGCCTGGACATCTTTGGTGACCTTGAAAAGGCCGAAATTGTTTTCTGTAGCCTGGATAGGGCCTCCAGTAGGCTTTCAGCGTTGTGGTCACTGTTCAGCTCAGAACACCCCAAGCACCATGCATCCATCTGCCAGCCCTCTGTTATCATCTGCACAGTGACAGTCATGTAGGCGTCCATGGCCCTACTGGTCCACTGATCAGTAGTACAGGAGAAGTACTTGTCGGGCCCCGACAGCTGTTCCCTAACTGTGTCTCTGATTTCTGTGTAAAGCTTGGGTATTTCCAAATACATGAAGAAGTTCCTCCCAGGAAGCTCATATCTACCATTTAATTTCTTCACCAATTCCCTAAAGCCAGACTTCTCCACTGTGTATATTGGAACTTGGTCCAAACAAATAAATTTGGCCACTACTCTATTCAGTTTTATTGCTTCCTTTGAAGTTGACTGAAATTTTCTTTGCTGCTCATACATTTCAGGTATGGTCTGGGCGTGGGGATTCCTTCCTTTTGGAGTGGGTGGCTGTTTCTGAAATGAGGGATAGGAAATGCATATTATTACTGTGTTTTAGTTCATAACTGTTGATATTTTTAAGAGCAAACTCATATCTTTTTAGTTTGGCTTTTAATTACATTTTATTAATAATATTTTTCCTTTTTGTCCACTTATTTATATCTTAGTCTTACTTGTCTCTCTTTGTAATTTCATTTAATTTTAATCTTATTTTACCTGTTCATAAATTGAACAGTCTCGTTTCTGACTCTGGCGCTTTCAGCTCTGGTGTTAAATGCAACAAAGTCCGCTAAAATCATGTTTAAACAGACGTTTAAACATGATTTAACAACCCTCCAACCCCCCACCCCTCCCTACCCCCCACGGTACGATACCAGTGAAAGTATCACGGTTCTGAGTAGTATCATGATACCACGGTAAAAATGAGGCAGATGTGCCTTTTGTCAAAGATAAATCACTTTTCTATAATACATCACTGATATTTCAGTGGAATAAATTACTTAGTGACTTATTCATACTTCAAAAACAGCATCAATAAGTGATTAACATAGGGGGGATCAAAATAAAAAAATAAAATAAAATAAAAATCAACTAGCCACCCTCCTCCCCTGATAAGTAAAGAACAGTCCCTAAAGTGCGGTGAGGTTTGTGGACTGTTACCTGCCAGAGAGAGAGAAATGTGAACGGCTCGTTTCTCCTCTGACACGCCACATACCTGTGTGCCGCCACGGCTCGGTTGTCCAGGTACTACTTGGCAGTCATGACACCAACGAAATTACTGGACCTGGAGTCATATTTCTCTGTCGCCGGTAAGCCGTTATCTTGCGCCGCAGAGCACTATGAGCCTTTGCCGTATTCCTGTCTGTGACCCCCGTTCAACCCACAACCGCCAGGATTCGCCTTTCCTTTCTGCTGCTGGTTGAAATGTGATAATAGGGGCGCCCCAGCGCCCACTCCACTAACTTGACGTGGAAATGAGCAGTAGTCTAGAAAACTGGCGAGTTTTTTTTAATTTTTTTTTTATGGGTTTTTTTTTTTTTTGGAGGGTGCTCGTGCACCCTCACATAGATTGCGCCCTGGGCGGTCGCCCACATTGTCCATAGCAAAAACCGTCTCTGTGTACAGTATTAGCGTCTCTACATCTCTCCTCCATCCAGTGTGATTCGTCAACTCACAGCCTGTCAACCGGGACGCTCTCCTGCGGCTGACAGGCTGTGAGCAGGAGAGACGCTCTGTGCTGCGAAGCACTTCTGCTGCTAGCTAGTCCCCTTGCTAACAACACCAACACTTATCCATAAATACAGAGATACATTATCAACTCTGCTCTGTGTTAGTTTTGCAAAATAACGTCATCTAAATGCATAACATGACAGCTACGTTATTGTATTTATGCATACATATCTACCAGCTAGCACGAGTCAGGCTAGTACTAACGCTATTTGTTTTTATTCAAACAGCTAACGTTAGTTCCGTTACTGAAGCTCTGCTATCATGACGGCTAGCTAGTCCTCCTGCTAACAACACCAACACTTATCCGTAAATACAAAGATACATTTTCAACTCTGCTCTCTGTTAGTTTTGCAAAAATAATGTCATCTAAAGGCATAACATGACAGCGACGTTATTGTTTTTATGCATACATATCTACCAGCTAGCACAAGTCAGGCTAGTGCTAGGCTAACGTTAGCCTGAATGGCAACATTTGCAACACACGTATTCATTCATTTTTGTAATATTAGCTAATTGCAAAATCACTATTACAATACGTACAACAAAACAGAGCCATGCTAACCTCACAAGCTTGTTAGTATTCAACATGCAGGTCTGGATGGCGACACTGCAGGTGTTTTATTAGGTTTAACATATTTCCACCTTTGGCTTGTATGGTTATATGGCATCGCCTGCAAACCGGACAGCCATCATCAACTGCTTTGCCTGTTTTGTCTTTTTTAAAACCGAAGTAATTCCAAATATGGCTTTTGGAGTTTGCTTTCTTTATCAACGTTGCTGTTGTTTCTTCAGAGTTGCTGCCGCTCGGGTCCGCTGCTTCTGCCATGACTGCATTTTGTGAGTGACTGCAGCTGCAGAGATGAGATGTGGCGCGAGCGCCACTGCGCGGGAGCGTGGGACAATGCAGCTGTTCTCACAAGCCAGATTTGTTTTTACAGAAACTATGGGTCCCACTGGCACCGTGTTCAACGGTAGTACCGTTGTGTAGAAATTATGGTATAGTAGGCACCATGACGTTTTGGCACCGCGGTATACCGTGGGTACCGGTAGACTGTGCAACACTGGTTAGATATAACTGATTTGTTAATAAATTTAGTCGTCGTAAAATTCCTCAAATGTTTGGATGTGGACACTGGGTGGCTGATTGCAATGCTGTCTTCAAGTAGAGATGATTGTGAAACAAAGATATGACAATGGACAAGATATGATGGTGGATGGTGGAATTATCAGCACTGATAGACATCATGCTAGTATCTACAAAACTATCAGACGGTGCACTTACTGTATCATTCATGGTGGCAAAACAGTGTTTGGGACTTTTTTTCCCAGTGATAAGGTTGTGACAAGCAAAACAACTCTGACTGAATGAAGTCATGTCTTTGCTGCCCACCACATATCCAGACAGCTGATGGACAGAAGCACATATTGACTCAAGGCAATGCTGCTAAACTTGATGGCATTTGCTGATAGCTCATCCTTGGACTGTACCAATATCCCCATTCAAATAAACACAAGTTTGTCCTCTAGAGAAAGGATCAGCACTCAGTGAATAACCTCCTAAGCCCTATGACAAGCTATTATGGCAAGGCTTAACTATACAGACCAGTGAGCAGTGATAACTAACATGTCTTTGGGGTCATCGGGTAGGAACCTCCTTTCACCAGTGTTTTGTCTAGTTGGTCCCACGACACCTCCAGGAGGCTCCCCTAATGCCAGGTCTCACTGCTCCCCCCACCAACCCAATAACCTCCTTTACCTTACTTACACATGGCTTTCCCAGCCCAAACAGCACCGCCACCTTCAACCAAACCCAGGCTCCGTACATGCAAGCTCCAGGTAGAAGCAGTGCGGATATTACCTTTCCTAGCACATTCACCATACTCTATTTCACACGCTACATAGCATAACTCCAATATAAGCTAACGTTAAAGGAGCTAAATAAACTTGCAGGATCAGCAAACACACTCACCTTGCAGCATGGTCTCAAACAAAAGGGATTCAAATAGGCCACTCCCACACTTAAATAACCTTCCTCTTCCTGGATTTCCTCCTGAGAGGAAGTGGATCTCTCCACCTGATCTCAAAGAGTTATGTACCCTGCTTAGTAGTTCCCCCTGCTGGCCCCCAGCTGACATTATTTCTTTGCTTCCAGATCCATTGGCTACATCTAACTGCTTCATCTGACATTTCCTTCACTGTCTTCCTCAAACTCTGTCCCCACACTCCGAGTTCCCCCATGAGTGAGACAGCTGATCTTGCTATGAATCCCCTACCCCCCACTTCCACTGGACAAATCCTAGTTTTCCATTCTCGCTGTTCAGCTTCTGCTCCTAAGTCTGCATATCTAAGCTTTGTTCTTTCATAGGCTTCTTCCACTGAGTCTTCCCAAGAAACTCTCAGCTCAATGAAATAAACTATCCGTTGACTGACTGACCACAACACTATGTCAGGCCTCTGCTTGGTACAAACTATTTCCTGGGGAACAACAAGCTTTCCCCCTAAATCTACTTGCACTTCCCAATCACGAGCACCTTCTAGGCAGCTACACCCTTGCCTCCTTACTAACTTATCCCTTCTGTATTTCTCTCCCTCACGGACAAACTGAATTGCTAAACCCCTATTCTTAACACCTTCTGAATTCACCTGTCTTCGTTTCCCTTCAATGCCTGCAGCTAAACATTTCAACACCTGGTTATGTCGCCATGTGTGTGTTATGTGGCCTTGTGACAAGCTAACTTTACAGCCTGACAAAATATGCTTTAAGGTTGCGGTACCTGAACACAGTGGGCATGATGGGTCCTCATTTACCCACAGTTTTAGGTTCTGGGGGGTTGGTAGCACATCGTATGTAGCCCCTACCAGGAATCTAATACGATTCTCCTCCATACTCCACAGGTCCCCCCAACTAAGCTTCCTCTTCTCTACACTTTCCCAGTTCAACCACTGTCCCTGTTTAGCCTGGGCCACTACCTTTGCACCCCTTAATATCTCCTCCTGTCTACGTATCTGTTCCATGACCAGCTTTCTTTTATCTTTGAGACCTGCTTTATTCCATACCGGTTTGCCTGAGCCAAGCCCCAGGCCTCCCCGGCCAAACTGAACATTACCTACAATCTCTGCATGCCTAAGAGCTGCCCCTGCTTCTTGAACTGCCAATCTTGGGTTCCACTTTCTCCCCTTGGTTGGATTTGGAACCACACTCCTAACTACCACGTCCTTACTCCCAGATAACAACAGCTCTGTCCTGACCTTGGTACATTTAAATTCCTCTGTTAACTAGATACTGGCAGCTGAACTATCCCTTTTCCATACAATGCAACACTACTTAGGCACCTAGGAGCGCCCAACCACTTCCTAATATAGGAGCTAACTGACCTTTCAGTTCTCTCCACAACGGATATTGGAATTTCATAAACTGACAATGGCCACATTAACCTAGGATATAGCCCAAATTGCAAACACCACAACTTCAACTTTCCTGGAAGTTCTGATTTATCTATTCTATCCAATCCTTCTGCCACATCTTTTCTAAATTTCACTACCTGTTCCTTATCATTCAACTCCACATTGTACCACCTACCTAAGCTCTTTACTGACTTTTCCCTAATTGTTGGGATTTCCTCATCATCTATGACAAACTTCCTATCACTTAACTTCCCTCTACGTATTGAGATGCTTCTAGACTTATTAGGCTTGATCTTCATGCTGGCCCACTTGAGGTTCTTATTTACCTTCTCTAGTAGCCTCTTTGTACATGGCATTGTTGTGGTCACCAGTGTCATGTCATCCATGTAAGCCCTAACTGGTGGAAGATGCAACCCGTTCTACCATCTCTCCCCACCTACCACCTACTTAGAAGCCCTGATGATTACTTCCATCGCCATAGTAAATGCTAATGGCCATGATGCCTATTTCTAGCCTCTGCCAACCTGTTGTGAAACCTGCCATACTTAGACACAACTTAATATCCTGAAAGTATGCTTGCACTAAGTTGACAACTAACTGTGGCACTCTGAAATAGTCAAACGCACTCCAAATGAGGCTATGCGGTACTGAACCAAACACATTTGCAAGATTTAAAAGTATTACATGCAGGTTCCTTTTTTTAATCTTCGCTGCCTGAATCTGGTGCCAGATCATGCTAGTATGCTCTAAACACCCAGAAAAACCTGGTATTCCTGCCTTCTGCACCATGGTATCTATTAAGCTATTCCTTTCTAAGTAGCTAGCTTATCTCTGTGCAACTACACTAAAGAAAATCTTCCCCTCCACATTCAAGAGAGAAATCATCCGGAACTGGCTAAGGTCTACAGACTCCTTCTTAGGAATGAGGACACCCCCTGCCCTACACCATGCTCTTGGTATAATTTGTTTCTCCCAAACTATTCTTAGCTGTTTCCACAAAAATTTACGGATATCAGGCGCACTTTTATAAACCCGGTAGGGGACTTCATTAGGCCCTGGAGCCGAAGAAGCCTTTGCGTGCCTGACCGCCTCCTGAACTTCCTTCCACTGAGGTGGCCTGACATCCATCTCATGCTCTACCAACTATCCTATTCTTCTCTAAATCTGAATATGTATTTCTCAAATATTCTTCAACCTCTAGCCTTTCTGCTCTGAGCTGCCCTCCCTTATCCTGGCTGAACAATCCTTTAACAAACTTAAAAGGGTCCCTGAAAAAACCTGTCCTTACATGTTCCTTCTTCCTCCTTTTTTTTCTGAGATGCTGCCCTTCTAAGAACTGCTAGCCTGCTTCTCAACTCCTCTTCCAACACCTTAATTCCCTCCCTTTCTTCTTCTGTAGCCTTTTTCCACTGCTTTCTTAAGTGTCTTCTTTCCTTGACTAATTTTTCTATTTCTCTTTGCCGCCTAGACTTACCTGACTGTACCCTCTCACTCCTCTTTCTCTCATGCACCCCAAACCTCTCTACACCATATGAGTAAATTATATCTCCCATCTTTTCTAACCTTTCTATTGCATTTCCTCTAAGCCTATTAACTCTATTAACTATCTCCCATTCTTTACTGTCATTTGCCCTAGGCCATCTAACTCTAACCTTTTGCTCCATATTTCTCTCTCTGACTGGCATACTGACCTCAGTGTCACCTGCATCCTCTCTTACTACCCCCTCCTCCTCTTCCTCAGTGGCAGTGTTACTGATATCCTGCGAACTGTGGTTTTCTACCTGCCACTGGACTTCATCCGACTGACTCGACTGACTTCTTAGGAAGTACTGATCAATGCGGCTACTTTGCCTTTTCTTTGCCACACACTTCTTCTTTCCCTGATGAGTTCTGAGGCCTTTCACTGATGTTACTTTCTGCCAGTCGCAAGGACAAACCTGAAGCATCCTGTTCTTAACTGTGCTACTTTTATCCTCGACAGATGTGCTCGCCTTGCCCTGAGTGCTGCTAATTCTAGCCCTGGTGGATAGGTCCATGCCCCTATCCTTCACTGAGTCACAGATCCAATGCATAGTCATGTCCGTTCCAATGTCTGTTACCGTGTAATCCACCTGTGAGTCATCTTCTACCCCTGCTCTCGCTGACTCTTGGTGTATTTTCCCTATGTTGGCTGTAGCTAATTTTTGTTGTAGTAAAAGTGTAGGTGTTCTGAAATATTTCAGCATGATTGTCTAGCATTATGTGTATTTTGAAACAGACAGAAAGAATCTACATTTTCAGCAAAATACTCAGTACAGTAACATGTTCAGAATAATATTTTGTTAGAATCTGTATCTATGTAGAGGAAGGTAGATCATTCATTCAAAATGAGGTGACCAAATGGTGAGAAGGTGGAATAAGTCATTGCTTTTCAACAAGCATTGAAATGCTGTTAATAAATGGCCTTATTAAACCTATCCCGATGTGTTAATTAGTTATTACATCCATTGACCTCAGACTGGGGCTGATCCTTTTTAATCAAGGAATAATTATATCTTAAAGGAGACATATTATGCCCTTTTTCCACAAATTAAAATAGTTCTCAGGTGTTTTAAAGAAATGTCTGTGACATGCTTTGGTCAAAATACCACAAGGATTAAACATCACAGCAGCCTTCTCACCCTCTCTGAACAGCCCTGTTTAGAGAGGCCAGTTTGAGTGCCTTTCTCTTCAAATGCAAATGAGCTACCTCTCACCCCACCCCCTTCTATCGCGGGGTGTGCCAACATGAGTACGGCTTTGCGTTACCATCCTGTAAGAAACATGGCTGCCGGAAAAGGCATAACGGTGCAACCATATATGTTTGAACTGGAGTCAGACCCAGAGCAAGAGGAGGCTGCCAAACTAATTCAAGAGTCACGGATACAGCAGCCTGTTACTGAATGGTAAATTATGAACTTTATGTCACTTTACGTTTCTTTGTGTATGTTGGTGCGTAGGCTAGTTTCATACGGGTTTTGTTGGCTGTGGTGGCTGTACAACCATGAAACGTTATATAACGTTAGTGTGTTTATGTGTGACTTATCAAAAGCTAACGCTACTTTTATGGCATTTCAGTAAAGTTGTAGATGATTAGATAAGTTGCAGGGTGTGTGTTTACCATTTATCACAGTGTTTAAACTAGAGTGGGAAATTAAATTGCCTCTAGTCAACGTTATAATTCAACAACCATTCAATAGTAAATCATGATTTAGTGTCTGAAATGAATCAGCCACTTTAATATTTTACCAGCATTTAGCTGTGCTAATTTCTCACCCTGGTTTAAATATTGTGTATATTATTAATAAAGTCATTACATCATTGCAAATGGTCACGTGTGTCCTTATTAGTAACAAACCATTCAAATAAACAACACCTGCAATGTTGTCAATTTTTATGTAGCTAACCTGTTAACTTAGGTTTGGGAGCAGAACCATGCCTCAACCACACCTCTAATCACCTGCCAAGCCTACTTATGCTGGGTCAACCCATCCTACCCTGTTTGTCTCAAGATTTCTTGAGCTCAGACAGACCGCGCTTCTTGCCTAAATGCTTCATAGAGAAAACTTCCATTCATCTGCGAGTCAGCAGTCTCCGCGTCCTCAAACTGAGCCCAATATCAGAGACTGGACCGTCACTCGCCTCCAACGTTTCCTGCGGAGCGAGGGCATCCCATTTCACCGCAACGCCAACAAAGCCACACTTTTTCGACTGTATTCAGCCTCTATCAACGCAGCAACAGACTCCATACCTCCCGCTCTTCCGGCTTCCTCACCCATGCCACCAACTGCTGGTGTCGTCAGGCAGGGCCATCGCTGTCTCAGCCACAGCCTGCATCACCAGGTTGTATGTCCCCCTGTGCCTGCTCCCTCTGTTCCTGAATTCTCTCAGATGATTTCAGCTTTCTTTTCATCCCTGTCTTCGCAGGCTTCACAAAATCCCTGTGCACATACATCCTTTCATCCCATCATCCCTTCCTCTACCCTTCCTTCAGCCGTTCCCAGCAACACGGCTTCTACTCCTCTTTTTTTGCAATAGCCAACGCAGCAGCAGGAGAGCCTCAGTCAGCAACTCAAGGGGTCCCACCACAGGCTAACCAACTCGGTGATCTCCAGCCTCCTCCTTCACTTCCAACTGGTCTGTCCTTGCAACTCCGCCACTCACTACCCTCACAGTCTAAAGACCTAACCCCCACAGAATTTGCCTTCGCTTTTTCTCTCTACCGTGACGTTATCTGTTATGCATTTCCATCTGGGAGAGCAGAGCTGGATGATTATCTATCTATCGTGCTCGACATGGCCCTACGTTTCGGAGGGACAGGGTTTTACAGTTACCATGTGCACTTCGCTAACCAAATAGCTGGCCGGGTACAGCAATCTAACAAGGGAACGTACTGGGGCACCCTTGACTCTGAACTCTACTGTCGCATATTTGCAGCCCACACGTCCCTCTCCTGCGAGCTATGTGGAGCCCCTTCTCACCCTGCCACAGCATGCACTGTCACTGCTCATCTTCCTCACGCAACACCACAGTCTTTAACCGCCTGTCACCTGCCGCACCCCCTAACAGACGTCCTTCAATGTCCCCATGCCAAAGGGGGTCGACAGACAGGGAAGGCCAATCCTCTACGAGGGTGGCAGGATGGTGTGCAACAATTTTAACCATATGGGCTGCACTCTTTCCAACTGCTGCTTTCTGCATGTCTGCTCCTTCTGCGGTGGTGCACATGCCAGGAGCACTTGCCCCCACAATCCAACCACAGCTGCAGACCAACTTGTACAGCACCTCAGCACCACTATTCAGGTAAATGTCCTCGCCACTGCTCTACAAAACCATCCTGATAGACAGGTTGTTCATTGTCTCATAGATGGCTTCACACATGGTTTTCATCCCGGTATGGCAGTTCTCCCTGACATTTCCCACGACTGTCACAACCTCCAGGCTGCTCTTGCAGAACCTCACACTGTCGACACCCTGTTGGCTAAAGAGGTTCCATTGTTCCACATCAGCCCAATAGGTGTTGCCACTCGCAAATACTCTGGAAAAAAGAGGCTAATTATGGACCTGTCTTCCCCACACGGCTCACAAATTCCAAGCATCAACAGTGTCATTCCCAGTCCGGATTTCTCCATGCAATATGCAACCATCGACCATGCCATCACCCTCATTCAGCTAGCAGGACGTGGAGCTTGGCTTTCTAAAGCAGACATTACCAGCACATTCAAAGTTTTGCCCATTCATCCTGACTTCTGGCATTTTACGGCGTTTGCTGGAAGGGGGCTTATTATTTTTCTGTGTGCCTTACCTTTGGCTGCAAAAGCAGTCCTAAGATCTTCGATTCTCTTTCAGAAGCCTTATGCTGGATCCTTAATAACAACCACAGGCTCCCTTACATTCTCCATCTTCTCGACGATTTTCTCGTCGTCACTCCACCATCCTCACCTCCTCACCACGGGCTCAATACGCTCACTAACGCTTTCTCTGAACTCGGCGTCCTTCTTTCCGAGGAGAAAACATCAGGACCTGGCACTTCCATTGAGTTCCTAGGCATTACCCTGGACTCAATTTCCTTCCAAGCATCTCTGCCCTTGGAGAAAATACAGCACATCTCTCTGCTTCTGTCAAACTACCTCCTAGCAGACAGATGCACCAAATGCCAGCTGTTAGCCCTCCTTGGCCATTTCAATTATGCCATCCGCATAATCCTGCAAGCTAAATCCTTCTTGTCCATCCTTTTGTCTAAGGCTGCTGCCATTCCCTCTCTCCACGATAGGGTCATTCTAGACGATGCCTGCAAAATGGAAATGCGTATGTGGCTACATTTCCTATCTTCTTGGAATGGCATTTCCTTCTTCTACGATGACTTCATCACCCAGCCTGAGGACATTTAACTTTTCACAGACGCACCTCCCTCCACAGGCTTTGGCGGCTACTATGGAGACAGGTGGTTCGCCTCCGCTTGGCCCCCAGAGTTCAAATCCCTCAACTCAGAGTCCCGCTCTCCTTCCTCTGCGCTTCACGAGGTGTATCCAATCATAATAGCTGCCATTCTTTGGGGGCACGAATGGTCTACGAAGTACATATTTTTCCACTCCGATAACACCGCAGTCGTAGAGATCCTGAACGAAGGTCGATCACGTTCTTCAGCCATCATGCAGTTCCTGCGCAGACTCACCTTATTCTCAGCTCAACACCAGTTCATCCTCAGGGCAGCCCACATTCCCGGTCACCACAAAAGCATTGCTGACTCATTGTCTCGCTTCTCATTTCAGAAATTCAGACACTTGGCCCCAGAATCGGATCTTCACCCAACACCTATACCACCGTTTTCAGCCACAATATTCAACTAGCTCCACAGCTGTCAAACCTCTCTCACACTTCACAAGAAGCCATCCTTAACAGTCTCGCCCCAAGCACACTCTCAGCCTACCTAACTGGCTGGAATTGCTTCAAGGCATATCACTCCACCTACCAGCTGCCTTCTCCCTCTCTGAATGTCATGTCCATCTGCAACTTCATCACCCATGCTCATTCCATCCAAAAAAATACAGTCCTCCACCAACCAGACCTACTTAGCAGGAATCAACTTCTTCATGAAACTAGTCACTGGCTCCCATTGTCCTTCAACCTCCCATTCTCACGTTACTATGTTAATAAAAGGCCTGCATAAACAGGAACTGGCTCTCCCAGCTAGGCGCTAACCACTCACTTCAGATCTTCTCAGCCTCTGCATTCGCTCCCTTCGTTCAGGCTACATATCTCCTATGGTTGACCTAACCCTAGAATCCATGTTTCTGCTGGCTTTTTTCGGATTCCTGAGGTGCTCTGAATTTGCCCCGACTTCATCCGTCTATAATCCTTCTCATAACCCCAGTCTATCTAACATAACCATCCACACTGCTGACTCAATCATATTCACGCTCTGATGGAGCAAAACAGATAAGTTGGGAGTTTCTTTCCCTATCTACTTATTCCGCCTCGAATCCTACCTCAGCCCATATGAGCCACTGACCAAATACATCAGCTCCAGGTATGCTGCTAAGGCATCACCTCAACACCCACTCTTTCTCACTGAAACAGGAAAAACGGCCAATTGATTCTGGTTCCAGAAACACTTACACCAAGTCCTTTCAGGCATTTCAGGCGTATCTCCAGGACTCTATTCTAGCCACTCCTTCTGCATCGGCGCAGCATCCACAGAAGCCAGACTAGGCATCTCAGACCAAACCATTCAGGTCCTAGGCCACTGGTCATCCCAAGCATATCGCTCCTACATCCGCAACAATCTTAACGATCTCCGTCAAGCTCATGTTCGAATCAGTTCAATTTAAATCTGACTCTTTTGGGGGCCAGTGTTCAGCTCGGGTGGATATATATGCCTGAGACGGAACCCCCACACTGAGTCTCCCTCCGCCCAGTCTTCAATACATTCCCCCCAGACCAGCCTAACACATGACATCTTCCCTCTACCTCACCCACATCCATTCATCTATTCTCAACATTCAATAACTCCTGTATTCCATTAAACCTTTAAACGCCATATTGTTGTGGCGTGGTTCTTGCTAGTGAAATGTAGTCAACCTGTTAACTTAGGTTTGGGAGCAGAACCACGCCTCAACCACACCTCTAATCACATGCCAAGCCTACTTATGCTGGGTCAACCCATCCTACCCTGTTTGTCTCAAGATTTCTCGACCCACCCTCCCTTTCCCTTCCCTTCATCCTTCCATCTTCCGACCTCATCCCTTCATCCCCTCATCCCTTCATCCTCCTACCTCATCCCTTCCCTCATCCCTTCATCCCCTCATCCCATCATCCTCCTACCTCATCCCTACCCTCATCCCCTCATCCCATAATCCTCCTACCTCATCCCTACCCTCATCCCTTCATCCCCTCATCCCATCATCCTCCTACCTCATCCCTTCATCCCCTCATCCCTTCACCCCTTCCTTCCTATTCATTCCGGTGCATACCTCTCCCATGTCTCATTCTAGGCACTGTCGGGGGGCCAATGATCAGCTCGGGTGGATATATATGCCTGAGACGGAACCCCCACACTGAGTCTCCCTCCGCCCGGTCTTCAATACATCCCCCCAGACCAGCCTAACAGATGACATCTTCCCTCTACCTCACCCACATCCATTCATCTATTCTCAACATTCAATAACTCCTGTATTCCATTAAACCTTTAAACGACATATTGTTGTAGCGTGGTTCTTGCTAGTGAACTATCTTTCTTGGGACAGGTGTACTTGTGGGAATTGTTCAACAATGCCCACAGAGCAAGAGAATGTCTGCTGTAGAGAAATACCACAGGTAGTATTAATGTTTGGTGAATGACATTGTAATTATGTCGTAATTTTCAATGTAATCTCATGTCACTTACATTTTCAAATTGACTAGGCTACAAGAAGACTAACAGAACTCCTGGATGAACCATCATGCATGATCAATCATCCAGGCCTTGAACCTGTGTGCCTGAATGTGTTATCACTACAGAACGCATTCAACATCTGCAGAGCAGACTACGGGCCTTTAAAGAAGCAACAGACAGCATTTTTACCTATATACTGTATATCATTATGAAAATAATGTGTGTTGCACAGGGTAGTATACACAGTAAAATCAGACTATCAGCATTTACATAGGTTACTTAGTGACTTTGTAATAAGCTTCTGCCACCGGGGATGAATTTTCGTGGAAAAAAATCTGCTTTACAGCAGGAAATGCGTCATGTATTGCCAAACTGGTTGGTCAGCTAATCAGGGACTGGAGTTGATCCTTATGAGGAACTGGCCGTGGCATGAGATAGTTGAGTCAGGAGCACAATGGCAGATGGACAAAGATGGACGACCTAATCTGTCTGAGGAGGCGAGGATGCACAAAAAGGAGAGTGATAAAAGAAGAGGAAAAACAACAGTAAACCTCAGTCAGGCGTTCAAGAGATGGAGGGAGCTCTGTGACCAAAGAGGCTTCAGAACAGATGTCCAGCTAGCTTTCTTTCTAATGGATCAGTAAGTAACACGGCTAAATGTTAGCTAGCCGAGTGAGGACTGTACTGTACTGGCTGCTAGTTCATTCCTAGTTGGCCAGCATTGCAAATCGCCGCAACCAGGGACCGGGTAGCGAGTGTTGGTCGGCTGACATCCTCGTTGCCATTCTACGGCAGCCCTCGGACAGTGATTACCCCCACCCCCCCCCCGCCGCCACCGCAGCTACTGGGCACCCAGCCTCTCCGACCGGGAGAAGTGGAGTAAGATCCTCTCCTCTGCTCCCGTTTGTCTGGTGAACGCCTCTCCTCTGTCAACACACTCTGCCAGCAGTTTAATAATATTGATGCCAGTTGTAACATTTGAATGTTTTAGTAGTGAGTGTGTGTGTGTGTGTGTGTGTGTGTGTGTGTGTGTGTGTGAGAATGTATAGTGAGCCGGTGACTGTTGAAAAACAACTCCGCTGTGCGTTGGGGTTCCATTCCCCTGTCGGGAGTTGTCTGTGAGTCACCGTCTCACTATACATTATCCCTTACGTGTCTACTGTTGTTTGAACTGATACTGTGCATATTGGTATCATTTACTGTGAGCTGTTTGTACTGGTACTGTGCATTCTGGTATAATTATTTGCATTACTATTTGTTTTTTTCTTCAGATAAATCTGATAATTGTTGCTCGGTCTCTTGACTCATTTATTTAGTAGAGTGTCCACACACTTTCTCATTCTACATACACATAGAGGTATACTGGTGGCTTTACAGCCTACATTTTATTGATTATCTCTGATCCCCACGGTCAATTTGGTCTTTGCGACAGTGCGAGCAACACCGCTGACGCTAGGTGGCGCCAAGCTAAAAACCTGAATCCTATCTGTTGTCTCTTTAAGTCTAATGCCCTCTATACATTGTGTGATTTTAGCAATCTTATAAGACTATTACATAACACACTGTGAGACGTGGATCTAGTAAACTTTGGTACGACGTCAAGTTTGATGTGTGCAGATTGCACGATGGCCATTAACTACTGAATCGCAGGTTACGACGTATGTCAATATGCAACATCAAAAGCGTGCACCGCATCAGCGTATGTTGTCCATCTGTGCCACCATAGTAAACTTGCTCACCTGGAAGTTGCAGTTCCCCAGCAATTGAAACCTTAAATTTACAAGACAAAATTCTTGAATGTAAATCTAAGCTCAATATGTGGTTACAAAAGGACCTAACAGTCTTTGGAAGAACATACTTAACTAAAATGGAATCCTTAGCTAGATGCATTTATCCTGCATATTCAATGGCCATACCTAATAAATTCATTAAAACTGTTAACCAAATGAACTTCAATTTTATTTGGAAAAACCAAGTACATTAAATTAAAAAATCAGAAATAGTCAAAGAATATCAAGATGGTGGTTTGAAAGCCATTGATTTTGAGTGCTTAAATGCTGTGTTAAAATTAAAGTGGCTAAAATCTTTCCTGCTGAACAAAAACTGTATTTGGTTTTGTCTCCCCAGAGGTTTGTTCAAAAAATGGGTGGGATAGGGTTTGTCCTTAAATGTGATTTTCAGGTTGAAAAATTGCCAACCAAACTGTCCTCATTTCACAAACAGGTGTTGTTATGTTGGAAACTCATCAGTGTTGCCAGATCTCGCGAGACAAATAAGCAACCAGACCTGTGAAAACAAGCCCAAAACAAGCGACTTAGTAAGAGAGAGTAAAATAAATAAACTGTGTGCACGGTTTTACAATCCGTGGGGACGGATTTTAAACTGTGGGTACAGATTGTCAATATACATCCATGTGGACAGATTGGTAAACTGTGCGCAGTTTTGCAAAATTGTACCCACGGTACACAGTTTATTTATTGTTCTCCCCCCTGAGCTTCAGGACAGTAACCACAAGAGGGAGTTAAACCACCTTTTAACATTATTTATCATTAGAAAACAGATGGCATATCAAATATAGACTGATGTACCAAGTACATTATATACACAGTAAACCTCTGATAATTAAAATTTGCACACACAAATAAATATAATCCTGAATTCACAAATTCTTTATTTATTATTACTTTTTATGCCCTCATCTTCTGACGTTTTCCTAACCATAAAAAAAACAGATTGCCCTGCTCTGCCTCTGATTGGCTAGTACTCGTTGCCATTAGGGTCAGAGCCAATTAGAAGCAGGATGCGGGTGGGAAAAAAACTGCTGTCTCCTGTGTGTATGGGGAAAGGGGAGGGACAGAGGGAACAGGCAAGACAAATTATCCTACGTTGAAATAACATATTGAAAATATCTGCTTGACAACTTATTATGGAGCTGGGAACAAGCCCAAATAAGCAACTACACTTTAGAAACAAGCCCAAAAAAAACGCGACCTGCGACTACCAATATTTGTAAGCGACTTTACAGAAAAACAATCCCAAAGTCGCTTATAATAAGCGGACTTGGCAACACTGAAACTCATGTAGACACACAATTCTACTCCATATCAAACCCCAATCCGGAACAACAGATAATGTGATATGCAATGGCAAATCTCTCTACTTACAGCACTGGATGGATGAAAATATCTGGTCAGTAACCCATCTAATTAATGACCAGGGATGTTGGCTAGCTTATGAAAACTAGCTCGAAATACAACATAACTTGTACATGTGCTCAATTTTCTAAAGTTATTAGAGCGATCCCTGAGTCAGTTAGAATGTTAGTCCAAAACATAGAAACGCAGTCAGGTGTGATAAATCCACCTGCACTCCATTTTAATGGTCTTGATATTCTGGCTGAGGAAAATTCAAATAAAATCATACGTAATCACCTTAACAATATACTATTCTCAGTACTATCAAATAGAAACTCCATTATCCAGCCAGTGGTGGAGCCAGAAAATTTTCTGTGGGGTGGCCAGGATGGTTATGTGATCATTTTGGGGTGGCAATGTCTCACTAGAAAATATAGGAGTATTTAGGGCACCTAAACCACACACCTCCACAATATTTGGAATACAGGTAATGGTAGAAAAGATCAAATAATATTAAGTGTATCTAACTTTTTTTCTTATGCCTGCAAGTAAAGTAACAAAAATGCTTACACTATACAAACGTAGCACAGGATTTTCAGTCCTGTCCCATCCCACTCCCACAAAAATAATCCCATCCCGTCCCAATCCCAATCACACAATGCCTACCTTAGTTATATACCCAAATATGACATCTAATGTTGTGTTTTGATGTTTATTGCCTAATTATGTTTACATTCACTCCACCTTGAAGCTGTTCAGAATGATAAACACATTTGATTTCTGATGTGGTCAGACAACACGTCATAAGAACCAGTTCTGAGAGAGAAAAATGTAGTTAAAGTATTGCAGTAAAAGTAGTGTTTGGTTCCTCTGACTGTATTATATATGAGATCATTAGATTATTAATACTAAAGCATCAGTGTTTAAACTTATATAATGATAATAAGGGCATATTGATGCAAGTACGCCCTTTTAAAGAGAAATAAACATTTATTTAACAAGAATATTTACGACTGCAAAAAATAAAATTTAAATATCCGAAATAACACGTAAAAATGTCGAGATAAATAAATACAAAGAAATAGACTGTCAGTCTCTCGCTCTCAGGTGTGCAGTTAAGTTGGTCGTATTAGCTCTTTTTGTTGAGATGGTTTTTAGAACAAACCCGGCACACTGGCTCGTCCAAATTACTGGGCTGCCCTCTGTCATTTGGTTTAAATCCAAAACACTCATACACAGGGGCCATGGCATTTGGTTTAGGAACAAGTTCCCTGTCTTTCTCTTACGCTCAGCTCCGCGCTCCGCTCCCTCGCCTCGTCTCCCCCTCACAAAGATCGCACTGTGTGTGTGTGTGTGTGTGTGTGCGTGCATGTGTGTAGCCCATAGCCCTGCTTCCCCCACAGAGACAAAGACACTCAATGACAAGAGCTTTCCCTCCATTCATTACGCTAATGACGATGCATGGCAGCAAAAGCTCTTGTCGTCCAGTCTCTTTGGTGGAGAGAGACAAGGAAAACAAACACGAATGAATATGGCAATTAATCCCATGTTACCCACCGTCTTTGTCTTCTCTTCTTTTTGTTTAACGGTGGTACCGTCTTTGTCTGGTCGCACCTTCACGCCAAATATCCAAAACACAGTATGTGCACGCATCTAAAGTGTCTGGTAGTGCAGGAAAGGTTCCGCACACCGGAAACTAGCGACGGCTGTGATGTGGTGGTTGGGGTCAGGCCAGGGTGGCCAATAGGGTGGCCAGGATTAAGTGTGAGGTGGCCACGGCCACCCCCTGCCACCCCACACCTCCGCCATTGTATCCAGCTCTTTTCTAAATCAGACATTATCAAATTGAGAACTAAACATATAACTTATCCGGTAAGCCCCAAGACAAAATAAGTTCATTTCAAAATTATGAATAATGTCTATCCATCCAATGAGCTGCTAAGAATGAGATTTGGTATTGATCATAATAACTGTGTCTTCTGTGAAACTGAAATTGAAACTACTGATCATCTGTTCTTCCACTGCAAATACTCTGGGACTTTTTGGGAGGATCTGCAGGACTGGCTATCAACCAAAATCCAACTTGCTCTTCGTCGTCGCCGCCCTCCTCCTCCTCCGCTTATCCGGGAACAGGTCCGACTTACTGCCAGCCACACAAACCAGACTCGTGCTCCTTCTGTACAGGGACTGGATGGCCCTTAGCAGAGGGCCACCAACCCCATACTCCTGGAGCACCCCCCACAGGATGCCCCTGGGGACACGGTCGTAAGCCTTCTCCAAATCCACAAAACACACATGGACTGGTTGGGCGAACTCCCATGCACCCACCAGCACCCTGGCGAGGGTAAAGAGCTGGTCCACGGTTCCGCGTCCGGGACGAAAACCACATTGCTCCTCCTCAATCCGAGGTTCAACTATCGACCGGCCCCTCTTCTCCAGCACCCTGGTGTAGACCTTGCCGGGTAGGCTGAGGAGTGTGATCCCCCTGTAGTTGGAACACACCCTCTGGTCCCCTTTCTTGAAGATGGGGACCACCACCCCGGTCTGCCAGTCCAGAGGCACAGCCCCCGATGTCCACGCAATGTTGCAGAGGCATGTCAGCCAGGACAGCCCTACAACATCCAGAGCCTTGAGATATCCAGGGCGAATCTTGTCCACCCCTGGGGCTCTGCCGCCGCGTAGTTCCTTCACTACTTCTGCGACTTCTGCCCTAGAAATTGGACGACCCGCCCCCGAGACCCCCGGCTCTGTTTCCTCACTGGAATATGTGTTGGTGGGATTGAGGAGCTCCTCAAAGTATTCCTTCCACTGCCCGACAATGTCCCCAGTTGACGTCAGCAGCTCCCTGAGGCGCCGGACGGTTTGCCAGAACCTTTTTGGAGCCGATCGATATTCTTTCTCCATGGCCTCACCGAACTCCTCCCATGCCCGAGTTTTTGCCTCCGCGACTGCCGCTGCTGCGCTCCACTTGGCCCGCTGGTACCCGTCAGCTGCTTCTGGAGACCCACAGACCAACCATGCCCTGTAGGCCTCCTTCTTCTGCCACGACTGGCCCCCGTGGCCTTGTGGCCACAGCTCACAACAGCCGCTTCGACAACGGCAGAGCGGAACAAGGCCCATTCGGACTCAATGTCCCCCTCTGCCCTCAGGATGCGGTCGAAGCTCTCCCGGAGGTGGGAGTTGAAGATCATCTTGACAGGTTCTTCCGCCAGGCATTCCCAGCAGACCCTCACTGCTCGTTTGGGCCTGCCAGGTCTGCACGGCATCCTCCCCTGCCACCTGATCCAACTCACCACCAGGTGGTGATCAGTTGACAGCTCTGCTCCTCTCTTCACCTGAGTGTCCAGAACATGTGGTCGCAGGTCAAATGATACAACTACAAAGTCAATCATTGACCTGCGACCTAGGCTGTCCTGGTGCCACGTGCACCGATGGACATCCTTATGCTCGAACATGGTGTTAGTTATGGCCAAACTGCGACCCGCACAGAAGTCCAATAACTGCACACCACTCGCTGTCATTGCCCACGTGAGCGTTGAAGTCCCCCAGCAGAACAATGGAGTCCCCGGTCGGGGCACTGTCAAGCACCCGTCCCAGGGACTCCAAAAAGGGCGGGTACTCTGAACTGCTGTTCGGCACATAAGCGCAGACAACAGTCAGGACCCATTCCCCGACCCGAAGGCGCAGGGACGCAACCCTTTCGTCCACTGGGGTGAACCCCAACGTACAGGCAGAGAGTCTGGGGGCTATCAGAAAGCCCACCCTGGCCCTCCGCCTCTCACCCGGAGCAACTCCAGCAAAGGAGAGAGTCCAACCCCTCTCAAGGACTTGGGTTCCAGAGCCGGAACTATGTGTCGAGGTGAGGCCGACTATATCTAGCCTCCAACCTCTTCCACAAGCTCCGGCTCCTTCCCTGCCAGAGAGGGGACATTCCATGTCCCAAGAGCCAACTTCCGTAGCCGAGGATCAGACTGCCAAGGCTCCCGCCTTAGTCTGCTGCCCGATCCACACTGCACCAAACCCTTCTGGATCCCTCCGCGGGTGGTGGGCCTGCAGGGGGACGAGCCCATGCAGCCGGTTCGGGCTGGGCCCAGCCGAACCCCATGGGCGAAGGCCCGGCCACCAGGCACTCGCCTACGGGCCCCAGCCCCAGGCCTGGCTCCAGGGCGGGGCTCCGGTAACCCTCCAGGCCGGGTACGCCAACTCTTGTTATTTTCCATCATGAAGGGTCTTTTGAACCGTTCTTCATCTGAAACTTCGCCCAGAACCAATCTGCCATGGGAAACCCTACCAGGGGCGAAATGCCCCAGACAGCACAGCTCCTAGGGTTATTAGGGCACTCAAACTCCTCCACCACGATAAGGTGACGGTTCTCGGAGGAGCTCCAACTAGCTCCTCTCACAAGAGAAAATGGTGTGTTTGTCATTAACATACAGGACACTAAGTGTGATCTGATTCTGAACAACCTGATACTCATGGCCAAATTCTTCATCCACACATCCAAATAGAGGAAAACAAAGCCCCTTTTTTCTGTTTTTAAATGACTCTTATGGACAATCACCTTAGTGCTTTGAGACTAACTGTGCATTCACACCAAAAGCGTCATGAGCGCCAGCGGTCGCTCAGGTCGCTGGCATCGCGCTGCCTGGCAGCTCTGGCAGGGCTTGCAGAAGGCTGCCAAGGGGCGAGGCTTTCAAGCTGCGCTCCAGAAGATCTCTTTCTTTCTTTCTTTCTTTCTTTCACTGTCCCACCTTGAGAATATTCATGATCTTCAACTGGCTGCTGCTCGCTGCTGCTTCGGCGGTGGAGCTGCTCATTTGCATAAAGTTGAGCTTCTGTCAACTTCACAGTGACGCTCCGGTCGCTGGCATCGCGCTGCTCGCTGCTGCCGATGCTCCAGATGCCTTTCATAGCAAGCGTACATTGAAAATGAATGGCTGCCAGCCACTTATGACGCTCATGACGCTTTTGGTGTGAATGCACAGTAATGGAAAAAAACATGCAAAGTCTCTCCTCACAGCATATGAGAAACTGAAAATATTTGAAGACTCCTAGAGAAAATGTGCAGAACTATTAATTTGCTTTATTTATTTTAATTTATTTTATTTTCACTATCATTTATGTTATTTACTTTATTGTATATGTTAAATGTGCCTTGTAGGTTGAGAGGTGTTCATTGTGGTTTGTATGTATGCCTATGTGTTTTGTAAATGATTCATTTTCAATTAAAAAAAAAAGAAAAAAGAAAGAAAAAAGATAGAAAAAAGTTCCTCCGCAATTTCCTTCCATGCAGCGTCTTTTTTCTCGCAGACATGATAGCAGCTGGAGGAAACATGAAATAAACAAGGTTTCTGCTGCCACAGCTCCACTAAACTTTCCTCTTACTGGGATTCGACAGACTTCTTTTTGTTCGTTTTATCTCCATGGCAAGTGATCATTTGTTTGGGTTTAGCGCCAGTGTCGTGGTGCGTCATTTCCTGCTGCATTTCTATTGGTTGATTAGTAGACATAGGTTGTAGCAGCTGTCACACTGTGAGATATTCATCCTAAATTTCTGACACCATCAGAATTCTATCTCAGGTTATCTTTGGTCGCAAGATGCTGACAACGGCCGTCCTTGAACCTGTCTCACACTGTGACATAAGACCACGGTTTTAGAGCCACGACCAAAGATATCGCCACATTTCTCCCACGATGGTCATCTTTCGTCGTGTTAGATGGGGCGTTAGACGGCTAACGTCAAAGAAACACAAACCATAATCATTTTAAATACTTACAGTTCCCTCATCTGTATCTTTGCCGCTGACAGTTGGTATCGATCCATAGTTCAGGAACAGTCTCGTTGCCAGTCCGGCGTTATACTGACCCAGGCTGTTGAAACCATAGACACATAGACACCACATTGACTGTGGAGGGGCGTGCCTAAAGTGCCGCCATCTTGGTACAGGTCTAGCAGAGGCGGTAATGCATGTACATCTACGGAGGTAAAAGGTACTCCACAATCTCAAAGTAGAATTATCAGTAACACTTTATATTAAGGTACTCTAATAAGCGTTAATTAATGCTTATTAAGCACCAATTAACAGTTAATGAGCACTTATAAGACAGAATAAGATGTTTATTACCATTAATAAGACTATATAAGTGTTAATTATAGCATAATTAACACAGTTATTATTGCATATAGGAGCATTATAAGCACTTAATAGAAACTTGTTGAAACTGGTTTAAAAGACACTATGAGACCCTATCAGATTAAATTAATAAGGTGTTATTAATAGTTAATAATGATCCTTTGCAGCTACCGTGAGAACAGTGTCGTATAAAGGTTAATAAAATATTAATATGCTCTCAGGGCTCGAAACTAACGGTGTCCTGACATCCCGGGGACTATAAAATATGCTACTAGGACACAAAGAGGATGTGTCTGGGACTATTCCGGGACAGCAAAAAAAAAACAAACAAAAAAAAAAACACAAAGCAATATCAAAATGGGTGTTATTTACAACGTCATTACGTATGGGTATCTTAACATCGCTTTTGTTGCTTGAATAATTTCAATAAAAAGTTATGAACAGCAAAAACACAGTGGCTTTTGCTGCACCTGATCTCGCTCCACACTTGCGCGCATGCGCACACATGGAACTCAATCCACTGCATGACGGTCACGCTGGACGCCACTCGCTAGCCATGCTCGGCACTCTACATCAGAGCACAGAACCTAGCAATGCTGAGATGGTTGAAACAACTGATGCAAACTCCACCAGTGCCGCTCCAGTTGGAGTAGGATGCGACACTTCACTTCGGGACTCTGAAGACGATGTTTCATCTGTTTCTGCCCCTGTGGTAAGTTAGTTTGTTAAAGTAGGCTATAGGCTAGCTTGTTGATTTGTAGCTAGTTGTAGTTCTTTGTGATAGCTAACACTAGCAACTCAGCTAATCATGTACATGATGGCCTTAGAAAGTTATAAAATGTGACTGTGTGTCCTAAATTTTGATATTTATGATAATGACAGTACAGTTAATCAGAAGAGGTGTACTCGGTTCATTCAGTCAGTAATAATTAGGCTAGCAACTTTAGCTACAGAGATGAGGGTCATGCTTGAACTAGCAGCCAGTCAAATTTCTAAATTTCCTACAGGTAAGCTGAGTATAATGAACACCCAGATAACAGTAGTATGTTTTAGCAGAACCTTAGTGTGTAACTGTGACACTCAGAGACATTGACTTTGACCATGATTAAGAGTGTGTGTGTGTGCAGTGTTGCCAACTTAGCGACTTTGTTGCTAGATTTAGCGGATTTTCAGACCTCTTCAGCGACATTTTTTCAAAAAAGCGACTAGCGACAATCTAGCGACTTTTTCTGGTGTTACTGGAGACTTTTCTGGTGGTGACTCTGACGTGACACACATCTCTCTGCAGTTCCCAACGAGCAGCAGCGGGTGCTGCCGTGAGCCCCTCCCACGTCCCAAAGCACTCACAAACGGTCAGTCTCACAGCAGCAGTCCCCAATGCAGTCAGAGCAGAGAGGAGCTCCTCACTCCTCCGCGTCCAGACTGCAAATGAATTGCGCATGCGCAAAGCCGCCGCTGATCCCACCCTGGCTTGCAGAGCGGCATGTAAATATAATATTTCTTCACTGTCACACTAAAATAAATCACTGTATTTGACTCACACACCGCCTGTCCGCCTCAGTCACTACTCACCTCGTCCGCTGACTGTGTGTGCCTCTGCTCTGTCATGCTAATTAATAAATCACTGTATTTGAATCACCTCACCTGTCCGTCTCAGCTTTCTGATTGTATTGTATATTGTATATTGTACATTGTATTGTTTAAGGATTTTGGCCTCATTCACGTCTCACCTCGTTGTCCACTGTGCTAGCTAAACAGCTCATCATGGTGCAGTCTAAGCAGTACAGCCAAAAGTACAGAAAGGAGTGGGAAGCAAACCCTGATTACAAAGGCTGGTTAAAGCAGTTTATTGGGGATAACACACGGGCATACTGCATGTATTGCAAGACTGATTTTTATGCAAAACTCAGTGACATAAAAAAACATGCTACCACTCAAAAACACATTCAAAAGGCAAAGCCTTACAGTTCCACTCAAACCAAGCTGCCATTATTTGTGAAACAAACAGACTCCACAAAAAAGGCTGAAGCCACCATGACATTAGCCATTGCTGAGCACTGTTCCATGCTTGCATGTGACCACATTGGGGAAGCATGTAAGGCTGCTTTTTCTGACTCCACTGCTGCTACCCACTTCAAAATGCACAGGTCCAAGTGCACAGAATGATAAATGGCATTCTAGCGCCATACTTTATGAAAAAGTTGGTTGCAGATGTGGGTGATCCGTGTTTCAGCGTCCTCCTCGATGAGTCCACAGATGTCAGTGTTTCTAAGTACCTGGGGGCTGTGATAAGGTACTTTAGTGACACCAAACAGACAATTGTCTCAACTTTTCTGGGGCTTGTTGAGTTGGAGGGAGGAGATGCCAGATCTATAGCCTGTGCTGTTGTGGCTTTCCTGGAGAAGTGCTGTCTCAAAAAAGAGAAACTCCTGGAGATAGGGACTGACAATGCCTCTGTTATGACAGGTATTAATAACAGGGTCCATAAAGTCCTGAAGGAGGAGTATGGACTCAAAAATCTCATCCTCATTCACTGTGTGTGTCACTCTCTGCAGCTTGCCGTTAGTCATGCTTCAAATGACACCCTCCCCTGTAGTGTGGAGTACTTGGTACGGGAGACCTGTAACTGGTTTTCTGTGTCTCCAAAGCGGAGGGAGGCCTACAAGGCCATATATGAGACCATTAACTGTGGGGAGAAACCCTTACAAATAACCAAAGAGTGTGTCACCCTTTGGCTCTCCATCGAACCAGCGGTTTCACGCATTTTGGACCAGTGGGAGGAGCTGAAACTGCATTTTGCAGTCACCAAGTCCAGTGAACACTGCTACATGGCTGAGGTTTTACACTCCATGTACAGTGATCCACAGAACATGTTGTACCTGACTTTTTTGAAGTCAGTGCTGGGTGAGGTGCAGTTGGCCATCAAGGCTTTTGAGGGAGAGCAGGTAGATCCACTGAAACTTCTGGACAGCTTGGTTGGCCTGATAAAGTCAGTGAGTAGCAGGGTGCTGAATCCACTGGTGAATATTGATGTTCTCAAAGGGCCAATTGATGGATACATCAGTCCGAAACCATACCTTGGTTACTTTTTTGAGTCCAAGGCAGCTGAGCTCCACCTTGCGCCTGAGGAGGAGAATAACGTCAGAAAGCGATGTGTAGCCTTCACCATCTCCCTCACAAAAGAGCTGAGGATGAGACTGCCGGACATTGAAGCACTGCAGTACATGTCAGTTTTCAATGTGGAGGAAACTATAAAGTACAATAAGAGCCCTGGAGAAATTGAAAAAATAGCCAAGCTCCTTGCCTACTCTCCTCCAGATACAGACAGGATTGTCCAGCAATGGCGTGTCATCCATCTTAGGAAGTGGAATGAAACAAAAAACACAGTGGGTTTCTGGAGTGAGATTTGGAAGTTCAGGGATGCAACTGATGTCAATCTGTTTCAGGAACTTGCCAATTGCTGCTGTGTCTGTGTTGTCCTTGCCACACACGAATGCTGAAGTTGAGAGATTATTCAGCCAGATGAGTGTGGTAAAAAGCAAACTTCGAAATCGTATGTCCTTGCAGACCCTTAACTCCATCCTGTATGTCCGATATGGTTTGAAGCTGTCTGGTGAGGCTTGCTATGAGCACAAGCTGCCTGATAATGTTTTACAGCTTTTCGGCACATCAGCTGCGTATTCATTTAAGTCAGCTCCCTCAGTTGCTGAACCTGCCGCAGAAAGCCTTGACCAAAATGAAGATGACCTACTCTTTCTGTGAGCCAGCACAGCATATGTGTGTGGAGGGGGGTCTGAAAAACAAACAACCTGAATTAGAACCAGACCATCATTTTTTCACATTGCCACTGTTGTTTTCTATTGTCTCTTTTTGTTGTTAAAGTTAAAACAATCTATACAAAAAATGTTAAAAATGTTATAGTTATGGAAACAAATGTCCATGTTTTACTGTGCCTTGTTGTAGGCTCCTACTGTAAGTGGAGCATATGTTAGAAATCAAACCAAACTTAAGAAAACTAACAAAAAAAAAAAAAAAAAAAACCTAAGTAACTCTGCTAGAGTGTCTCTTTTGGATCACTTTGCTGGTCCCAAGCCCGGATAAAAGAGGAGGGTTGGAAGTAGAGCTAGCAATTCCACCCTACTTAAAAGTCTTTTGATTAAATTTGATAGTCTAATAGGGTGACCATATTTTTATTTCCAAAACATGCTTTCAGCGTGCTTTATTTTGCATGACATAATCTCTCTTTAACACGTATCAATGGTACAGAAATAAAATTAAAATTATAATCTCGGGAATGAAATAATCACATAAATAATGCCTCTTCTGTATTAGAAAATCAACCTATAACAAAGTAATAGCTCTCTTTTCAAGTCTTACTGTGGAAAAAATGAAAAAATGTTATAAATAACACCTATTCTGTATTAGAAAATCCTTTCTAACAAAATATATGTAATAATGTAAATAATACAACAGCGCCCCACAAAGACATGACTGGGCAAAAGAGGACATTTGGCCACCCTAGCCAGTGCACTCCGCCTCCCATATGTCCCGACCGGGATGGTAAGTGGGGATTTTTTTTAATGTATTCATCTGTAAAGCTAGACTTACGCTTTGGCATTTTGTAATGAGGCAATGCTGCTCCGATGTTTGCTTCCTCTGTTTGTGAGCGTAGCAGAGCCACCCACAAGACAGCCTGTTGGAGATTATGTCACACGGAACAACCGTAGTATTCTGTGCAAAGTGCCAGTCAATTGAAGTAATTTACATACTTAATGGTCTAGACCCACATGGGTCAAGCATTAAGATCGTTAAGTTATTTTGAGAAGTGATGGCCTATTTCAATGGCAAAAAAGAAGAAAGAATCAACAGAAGAAAGTGCATTTGTAGCTCTAAACATATTTAGGGTGTTTTTTACTCACTTTTTGTCTCTCCCACGACGTTTTAAGTTCAAATAACTCATGTTTGTCTTAGTATGCCATTTTGAGAAAATGAGATTCCCATGATCCTTTGCTAAAGAAAATGATAACATACTAGAGTGAAAAGAATACATCAGAATTCTTTAATGTTGAAATAATGATTGATATCTGGATGTTGCAATAGGTGCATAATTAATAGAATTATTAATTTCAGTGAGTGCATAATAAAGAGTTTATGAATGTCATGCAAAGATGCATTATGAGCTGTTAATAAGTGCATATTAATAATTTATTAACCTTTATACGACACTGTTCCCACTTTAGATCCAGTAGCTGCAAAGATGCATTATGAGCTGTTAATAAATGTATATTAATAGTTTATTAACCTTTATACAACGCTGTTCCCACTTTAGATCCGGTAGCTGCAAAGGATCATCATTTACTATTAAAGAGGCAACAGATAGGATTCGGGGTTTTTTTAGCTTGGCGCCACCTAGCGTCAGCGGTGTTGCTCGCACTGTCGCAAAGACCAAATTGACCGTGGGGATCAGAGATAATCAATAAAATGTAGGCTGTAAAGCCACCAGTATACCTCTATGTGTATGTAGAATGAGAAAGTGTGTGGATACTCTACTAAATAAATGAGTCAAGAGACCGAGCAACAATTATCAGATTTATCTGAAGAAAAAAACAAATAGTAATGCAAATAATTATACCAGAATGCACAGTACCAGTACCAGTACAAACAACTCACAGTAAATTATACCAATATGCACAGTATCAGTTCAAACAACAGTAGACACGTAAGGGATAATGTGTAGTGAGCCGGTGACTGTTGAAAAACAACTCCCGACAGGGGAATGGAACCCCAACGCACAGCGGAGTTGTTTTTCAACAGTCACCGGCTCACTATACATTCTCACACACACACACTCACTACTAAAACATTCAAATGTTACAACTGGCATCAATATTATTAAACTGCTGGCAGAGTGTGTTGACAGAGGAGAGGCGTTCACCAGACAAACGTGAGCAGAGGAGAGGATCTTACTCCACTTCTCCCGGTCGGAGAGGCTGGGTGCCCAGTAGCTGCGGTGGCGGCGGGGGGGTGGGGGTAATCACTGTCCGAGGGCTGCCGTAGAATGGCAACGAGGATGTCAGCCGACCAACACTCGCTACCCGGTCCCTGGTTACAGCGATTTTCGATGCTGGCCAGCTAGGAGTTAACTAGCAGCCAGTACAGTACAGTCCTCTCTCGGCTAGCTAACATTTAGCCGTGTTACTTACTGATCCATTAGAAAGAAAGCTAGCTGGACATCTGTTCTGAAGCCTCTTTGGTCACGGAGCTCCCTCCATCTCTTGAACACCTGACTGAGGTTTACTCTTGTTTTTCCTCTTCTTTTATCACTCTCCTTTTTGTGCATCCTCGCCTCCTCAGACAGATTAGCTCGTTTTCTTTTGGGAGGCCGTTTTTCACTTATCTCCAAACTTTGTCCGTCTGCCATTGTGCTCCTGACTCAACTATCTCATGCCACGGCCAGTTCCTCATAAGGACCAGCTCCAGTCCCTGATTGGCTGACCAACCAGTTTGGCAATACATGACGCATTTCCTGCCGTAAAGCAGATTTTTTCCACGAAAATTCGTCCCCGGTGGCAGAAACTTATTACAAAGTCACTAAGTAACCTATGTAAATGCTGATAGTCTGATTTTACTGCGTATACTACCCTGTGCAACCCACATTATTTTCATAATGATATATATAGGCAAAAATGCTGTCTGTTGCTTCTTTAATAAGTGCATAATTAAGCACTTATTACCCTAATATGGCATTTATATTAACTTCCTATAGTCTCATTAGCCCTATTCGCACAGGATTAGTATTATCTGGAGACCTCTGGTAATTTGTAATAATTGCGGAGGACGTCTGTGATCTTAATCCCGTGCAAATGCGCCATGTCTGTAATTTGTAAAGTAAAAATTCCACCGCAAGTTACCTACTATATTTCACCAAACACAGATGTCCCGTGATAATACTAGTCCCGTGCGAATCTGCATCTCAGTGATTGGGGGGTATTTTAGTTGTTGTTGTTTTTATTGTGCGCCTTTTTTCTACCTCTTTCCCGGTTGAATTATGGAGGCTGCGGTGGAAATTATGAATGACAGTTCTGACAGCATTTTAGGTGCAAATGCAGGAGTCTCATCATCTCGGTACACAGTATGGAGACCCATTTGCAGAAACAGCAAGCTCAGATCCATCAGAGGATTGAAATTTCAGAAGATATTGAGATGGATGACATGCGTAGCAACATGAGGTAAGGAACATTGCTGCTTTGACATTTTATTTACTGTTGCCATGACGACTAACACATACCACATTAAAAGTGATCATTTTAACACAAACCATAAGCTTTCCATAAACCTAACCAAGTGGTTTTTGTGCCTAAACCTGTTACAACATAAGCTTTTAACAGTGATGTATAAGGGTTTTGGAAAGCACAAATTATGTTGTCCTGGCGATACTGTCGGTTCAGCATGTTGGACAGAGCAGGTGCCGTATTCTGTGACCCATCAGATTATGTGACACACACACACACACACACACACCAAGGCCTACACTACATTTTTTTCCATCACACAACGTTTTCATAGGCTCACAGGTTTTGGTTAACAGTTGTCAAAATGCGCCACACTATTTAAATACATTTTATGCTAACAACAGTGAAAATGGCAATACTGCAGAAACTATTCAGGTCACATAATCTAATGGATCACAGAATACAGTGTAACACCTGTTATCACTTAAGTCCAAAATTTATTTATTTTTGTATAAACGAGCCAGGGAAATCATATCATAATTCAAGGTTAATGTGAACAATTTGTACATCTTCTCACATCATCCTTGCTATTATCAAGCTATTAATTAGCTAGTAACTTACCGTCCTACAAATGTGAGCAATATTGACAGCTATCTGGTTTCTAGTACTTTAAAGGTTGTGGTCCATGACAGTGTGTGCCTGTCAGGGCTAGGTTTGAATGTAATACTTACATTTATGATACTGTTCTTATGCCAACAGTTTTTCAGAACTTCCATTTATTATAAGGGATAAGGGATTTATTTACTTCAGTAAAATATCAACACTGCAAACTGACAACATGTTTATACTGACTGCCCTCCATTTTTTTTTCTATAGCAGATGCATGGTACATTGAAAGAACACCACGGGTGCGAGGCCATTCCTTCTGGGAAACAGAGGTGCTCCAGAAATTTCTGGAGAAAGACTGGTACCTCAACTTCAGAATGCCCTTGAGGTCTTCAACATACTGTGTGACCAGCTGCGCCCATACATCAACCCTCAAACCACTAACATGCTGGAACCAGTGCTGTTAGAGAAGAGGGTTGCAGTTACCATCTACAGGCTTGACAGTAATGTTGAGTTTCACGATGTTGCCAATCTGTTTGGTATTGGGGTCAGCATAGCCTGCAACATCTTCTGGGAAGTATGTGAGGCCCTGAGCAAACTCAGAAAGATTTATGTGAAGAGGCCAAAAACTGTCCCTGAAGTGAAAGCTATCATGACAGGTTTTGAGAAGAAGACAGGATTCCCCATGTGTGGTGGTGCTTTGAATGGCACACACATCCCTGTCATTGCCCCACAGAGCTATCCCACTGACTACTACAACAGAAAAGGATGGTACAGTGTTCTCCTTCAAGGACTTGTAGACCACACTTAGAAGTTCCTTGATTTCGATGTTGGCTGGCCTGGGAAGTGCCATGACGCATATGTTTTTGAGTGTTCCCGTCTGTGCCGCAAGCTGGAGGATGGCACTTTTTTCCCTCCAGTCACCAGGAACATCCAAGGGGTCAACATACCTGTCCTGATTGTGGCCGATTCTGCCTACAGCTTGACCAGCAACATAATGAAGCCATTCCCAGAGGGTACAGCGAGGGGACCAAGGGCAGCTTACAATGCCTGCTTGAGCCGTGCACGCATCCATGTCGAGCATGCATTTGGCCGCCTTAAGGGTCTCTGGCGATGCATCATGAAGAGAAATGATTTTCAAACAAAAAATGTTAAATACGTTGTATCAGCTTGCATAGTGTTGCACAACTTCTGTGAGATGCAGAATGTTGCCTACCAGGAACCCCAGGAAGACATGTTGGAGCAGCCAGAGGCAGGACGAAAGCAGCATGTTGCACCTGATGTTCCTGCTCTCTCCCCAGCAGAGCGCATCCGGGAGGCCTTGGTAGCTCATATCCACACAATGCAATCAAGACCCATGTGAGACTGAAAAAAAACTCAATTTATTGAGTGCAGACCATATTTCTGAACTTTACAATTCACATTCAGTTTCAAATTCTTTTTTTTTTTTTTTTAATTTTGTGGATTACTTTTTTTAAAAATTAGAACAATTTTGTTATAAAACTTTTCTCAGTTTACATAAAATTAAATACTTTCTTAAAAAAAAAACAAAATGTGCAAAAAATGCTTTCCTGTTCAAATAAAAAGGCACATTTGTAAACTTCAATTTCAACTTCGTTATAAAATAACTTGTTGGTTGTTTAAACTTTTTCCTCAACACATAAAAAATGTGCAAAATATTGCTCTCCTGTAGTTGAGAAATAAATAACACCAAAAACAAAAAACAGTGAACTGTCACAACTTAGGACTTGCATTTAAACAGTCAACCTGAATTTCTAATGTCTAAAAGACATGACATAATGCTTTCCTGCACAGTGATTAGGCACAAATAAAAAACTAGTTGGGTGAGTCATTATAGTAGTGCACCAGATGTGCTGCTGGAGCAGGGGGTCCAGGGGCTGTGGATGCTATGGGGCTTAAGTCCATGCTCTCAGCTGATGGACCTTGGTGAGGTGGTGGATAAGGGAAGTGTTGAGGCGCCATATAATGTGAGAAAAGGGGGTGGGGGCCTAAAGCACTGAAACAGCTGAAGCATTAACTCTGTTCTTTTTCGCTTTTCTGTCCTCTGTTTCCATCCTGTTCATTTCAAAATCAAGACGTTTCTTCTCCAGCTCCATTCTATTTTTCTCCACCTCTTTCTGCCATTTAAGCCGCCCCTTCTCGTAGTCATGGGTGTTGTCATTTTGTGCGAGATGGTCCAGACCCTTGTCCAGTGCCTCCATTATCTGTGTTTTTCGCGCCTTTCTTCGGCGATGTGCTATAAAAACAAAACATTTTTTGAGCAAACTGAATTGATAAAAACTATAAACAACAACAGGAAAAATAAATGCAGCAGTGATTCAATTAAATTTCCATTCCCTCTGCAACAATTTGGTTCCTCAAAGATCAATTTTTTAAAGATCAGTTTTGTTTATTTCAGCACATTTCAAAAGTGTATTGGATATGAATATGTGACTGAACTGATTCAGTCAGCATATTCACTCAGAAATAAGTGAATGTATGCAATATATGATTTTTTTATATGAACTCATTACAGAAATGTTATTTCCAATATATTTGATTCAAATTTCACAGAATGATGCAATTGAACTTCCACATCCAAAAAGATCAATACATCTTATAGAATTGACAAGAACATTACTAAATATCAGGGGTGGAAAGTAACGAGTTACATTTACTCTTGTTACTGTAATTGAGTAGTTTTTTGTGTACTTGTACTTTTTTGAGTAATTTTTAAAATCAGTAATTTTACTTTTACTTAAGTACATATTGTTGGAAGTAATTTACTTCACTACATTTTAAATAGCTTCTGTCACGAAGTAAAAAAAAACAAAAAAAAAACAATAGATGAACTTGCACTGCGTCTGCGTGCCAGTAACCGTCCATCTGATTGGCTCTGGACAACTGCAGCGCCAGAAGGTCAGAAACGTCAAGACGTTGGTGCCAGTGCCACAGAGGAGCTAACTTTAGCTAAAAGAGGATGGAGACGGATGGAGACGAGTGTGTGGTTGGAGACAAGTATGTCGATGGAGAAGGGTCGAATTTGGGACACAGAGACACGCACGGAGAACGTGAGGCCAATGTCTGGCCATACTTAAAGGACTTATTTGAGTTCAAGTCCGCGAATGAGAACAATTTCATCATGCAATGTAAACTTTGTATGCTGAAAGAGACGCAGCTATCCACCTACAAAAACTCTGCTTCCAACCTGCGCAAGCATGTACAGGTAAGATAACCTCACGTGAAGCTAAATAACGTTACATGCAATTAATCATGGATCCATGCAATTAATAACTTTACTCAATCATGGTATGCTAACGTCAGTGTTAGCAGCCGGCTTTATAGTGCTAGTTAACGTTAGCTTACTTGGTAGTAAAGCTAGTAAGCTTCATTTTAAACAATCAAATTTGACTCATTCCTTAATTTCACACAAAATTATGCTATTGCTATGATATGCGTTGAAATTGCTTATGAGTGTATTAACACATTGAAAAATGCACCAAAAAGTTATTAGGTTTTGGCTAATAAAAAATCTTCTAGTGTTGTTCTAATATTGGGTCTCTTTAAAATTAAATTAAAGAGTGTGGTCTAGACCTGCTCTATGTGTAAAGTGCCTTGAGATGACTGTTGTTGTGATTTGGCGCTATATAAATAAAGATTGATTGATTGATTGATAGATAGATAGATATATTGGTGAATGTTTTTCATTCAGTAATTTTATACAGTCAGGTCCATAATTATTTGGACAATGATACAGTTGTCGTCATTTTGGCTCTGTACACCACCACAATGGGTTTTAAATGAAACAATGAATACCTGCTTAAAGTGCAGACTCTCAGCTTTCATTTAAGGCTTTTTTCAAAAATGTAGTATGAACCGTGTAGGAATGACAACCATTTCTTCACACAGTCCCCCGACTTTAAGGGCTCATAAGTATTTGGACAAACTAACATAATCATCAATTAAACAGTCAGTTTTAATACTTGGTTGCAAATCCTTTACAGTCAATGACTGCCTGAAGTGTTGGACACATAAGCATCATCAGATGCTGGGTTTCTTCCCTGGTGATGCTCTGCCAGCCCTTTACTGCAGCCGTCTGCACTTCCTGCTTGTGTTTTGGATGTTTTGCCCTCAGTTTTGGCTTCAGCAAGAGAAACGCATGCTCAATTGGATTCAGGTCAGATGATATGACTTGGCCATTGCAGAACATTCCACTTCTTTGCCTTAAAAATGTCTTTGGTTGCTTTTGCAGTATGCTTCAGGTCAATGTCCAACTGCACTGTGAAGTATCGTCCAATGAGTTTTGAAGCATTTGGTTGAATCTGAGCAGATAATGGTGCCCCAAACACTTCAGCTTTCATCCTGATGCTCTTGTAAGCAAGACAAGACTTCACTAGAATAAATACAGAGAGTTTATCACAAGATGCAAACCATTGGTTAGCCTTAAAAATGGAAGGCCAGATTAGAGTTTGTCAAAAACCATCTAAAAAGCCTGTACAGTTGTGGAACAGCATACTATGGACAGATAAAACAAAGATCAACTACCAGAATGATGGGAAGAGAAGAGAAGGAAGAAGGGAAGGAACTGCTCATGATCCAACGCACACCACCTCATCAGTGAAGCATGGTGGAGGTACTGTTGTGTCATGGCCATGTATGGCTGCCAGTGGAACTGGTTCTCTTGTATTTATTGATGATGTGACTGCTGACAAGAGCAGCAGGATGAAAGCTGAAGTGTTTGGGGCTACATTATCTGCTCAGATTCAACCAAATGCTTCAAAACTCATTGGACGATGCTTCACAGTGCAGTTGGACATTGACCTGAAGCATACTGCAAAAGCAACCAAAGACATTTTTAAGGCAAAGAAGTGGAATGTTCTGCAATGGCCAAGTCATATCATCTGACCTGAATCCAACTGAGCATGCGTTTCTCTTGCTGAAGCCAAAATTGAGGGCAAAACACCCAAAACACAAGCAGGAAGTGCAGACGGCTACAGTAAAGGGCTGGCAGAGCATCACCAGGGAAGAAACCCAGCATCTGATGATGCCTATGTGTCCAACACTTCAGGCAGTCATTGACTGTAAAGGATTTGCAACCAAGTATTAAAACTGACTGTTTAATTGATGATTTTGTTAGTTTGTCCAAATACTTATGAGCCCTTAAAGTCGGGGGACTGTGTGAAGAAATGGTTGTCATTCCTACACAGTTCATACTACATTTTTGAAAAAAGCCTTAAATGAAAGCTGAGAGTCTGCACTTTAAGCAGGTATTCATTGTTTCATTTAAAACCCATTGTGGTGGTGTACAGAGCCAAAATGACGACAACTGTATCATTGTCCAAATAATTATGGACCTGACTGTATGCTGGATAAAACCAGGTGATCTGGGACCACACTTAAAGTCTGCCAGTGACCCATCCATGATATAGTCTACTCTTTCTCATTTCCAGACCCACTCTCCGGGCCAGAATACAGGCAGCTTCCACTCAAATGAAGAAGGCTGTGGTGTCACACCTCAGTGGAGTCAGTTATGTTGCAACTACCACCGATTGTTGGACAGCACACCAAAGAAGTTTCATAGGGGTCACCTGTCATTGGAAAGATGAAGAAACATTTGAGAGAAGATCCGCTGCACTTGCATGCCAGGGGTTGAGGGGGTCCCACACGTTCGATGTGCTAGCAGGTGCCCTTGATGACGTTCACTGTCAGTACTGGTTAAGGGGAAAAGTTGTAAGAACCACAACAGACAGCGGGTCAAATTTTATCAAAGCATTCAGCGTGTTTGGGGAGCAGAGCCCGTCCATGGAAGCCGAGTCAGACTCTTCTGAAGAAGAGCCCAAAGTCACCCATCAAGACATATTCAACATCCTGGAAGAAAACAACGGTCTTGAATACCAACTGCCTCCTCATCAAAGGTGCGCATGTCACCTGTTAAACTTAATCGCCACAACAGATGCTGCCAAGGCAGAAGAACAGAATGATACATACAAACGGCTATCACGTGCAGCCTTTGGGAAATGCCAAGGACTGTGGAACAAAACAGGTCGGTTGCACATGGCTGCAAAAACTGTGGAAGAAGAATGCAACCTCCAGTTCATACGGCCAAATCAAACATGGTGGAACTCCACATACATGGCTGTGGAGAGGATCATACAAATTATACACGAGAAGGGAGAGGGTGCCATCAGAAATGTCTGTGAGAAATTCAAGGTGAAAATGTGAGTACTCCTGAAATGGAATACATTATGTAAGCTCTATTCACAGTTTGAAATAATGACTCTCTCACACATTCTCCATTACATTTTCAATTACACCTTTTTCCATAAAACACAGAGGGTGAATAGTACATAAATACACACACATTGAGAGTACAGTCTGAATAGAACATGAGTGGACTTACTTGATATCATAAAAATAACCACAAAGTATCAATATTATTAGTAGTACTAGTGAGATGGGTAAATAAAGCATCTGATTGCTGGTAATCCTTAGTACAGAGTGGTTTGGCTTTGGGGTGTTGACTTGAATTTCTGACATTTTGTGAATTTTGGTTGTGGCAAACTCCTAATTTAAAACATAGTATTTATCTGTTTATATTTGCTTTATGTCATATAGGCTGAGTCCAGCTGAAATCGCCTTCTTGACCCAGTACTGCACCGTGATGAAGCCTGTGACGAAGGCATTAAACATCCTTCAGTCAGAGACGAACACACACATGGGATGGCTGCTGCCAGTGATCTTCCAGTTAGAAGCAAAACTTGGACGACTGGAAGTATCCTGCAAGTTGTGCCTACCACTAATCAGAGCCATTCAGGTTGGTGTCCAGAAGCACTTTGGTGGGATGATGGGAGACCCTGAACTGATAGCTGCAGCAATCCTTCTGCCAAAATTCAAGACCATTTGGACTGAGAAAGCCAACGTCACAGAAGCAGGTATGATTTTCATCACTTATTATTATTAAAGGTATCATTTGGATTATTAATGGGGGATGTATAAACTACATATAGTCAGTGTATCACCTACTGTAGATGCTGGTCACCTCACACAAAGTTTGGAGAAGAGGAGTCTCCACTTCTTCAGCATAGAAGCAAAGCAGTGTACTGCTGTGCACAGGGCCAGCAGCAAAACATTTTTGCCCCCTTTAAGAAGGCTTAGTCCAATATCATATATGCAACAAAATAATGAGCCTGTCTACATGAATGTAGAAAATGTTTTGGTTTTTGTAATGGCAACATTATGATGAATTAAGTTGCCACATAAATGAAAGCCTAAATGTCTGATATATTCTATGTGTTTTGTGTGTATTTGTCACTTAACACAGGTTTGGCCTATGTGAAGCACCACATTGAGCTCATGACAGAGGATGAGATGGAGCATGTCGGCCACTCATCAGATGAGGACGATTTCTTCTCATCACTGAAGTCCAAAAAGTCAAAAGGCACAAGTGAGCTAGATGGGTTTCTTGCCTGTGTTTCAGACAAAATGGACCTACTGAACTCTTTTCCTCTCAACAAAAAGCTCTCTCTCAAACTCAACATTGGCCTACCTGCTTCTGCTGCTTGTGAGCGCCTCTTCAGCTGTGCTGGACTGCTTTTCACTGCAAACCGAGCTAGAATGAACTCTACTAACTTTGAAAACCAGCTCCTGCTCAAACTAAATAGCAAGTTCACTGAGTAATTAAAATGAGGAACTGAAGCAGAGCAGGAGGAGAAAGAAACGGTGTAAAAAGTGCTTCAAAAAATCAGTCAAAAATCCTAGAAGAAGAAAGAATTGGCTTTCACTTGGAGATGGTTCATCCAGAGATCTATGATTTTTAGACTTGAGGTTTGACTGAGTGTTTTTGGAGTGTTTTCGAGATGTTTTCCATATGTTTCTGTTGGTTATCAGTGAAAAGACTCAGTGAAAAGACAGATTTATTTGTGCAGCTTTTGATACATGTGTATCTCTGTACACCTGAATATGCAACAGGTACGTCGGTGCAACTTGAAAACAATGATACTATTTCTGATTATTATTTCTGACTCACCTGATGGTGCCGAGTCCTGAAAACCAGCTCCTGTTCAAACTAAAAAGCAAGTTCATTGAGTAATTAAGGAGGAACTGTAATCTGGATCTATCTGTGATCTATGTGTTTTCTTTAATAAAAAAGTGAGTTTGAGCTTTGTGTATGTTTTTGTACTTTTTTATTGCATGGGGAGAGATTATACACCCCCCCAAGAAGTAACTAAGTAACTTTTACTCTGAGTACATTTTAAATGAGCTACTTTTTACTTTTACTTGAGTAGATTTTTACACCAGTACTTTTACTTTTACTTAAGTAAAATTTCATCGAGGTAACAGTACTTTTACTTGAGTAGATTTTTTTGGTACTCTTTCCACCCCTGCTAAATATCAGAGCTCACCTTGTGGCTTTGGTTCAACAGTAGGTGGAGGTGGTGCTTTGAGCCCAGAGTCTTCACTGGCTGCATCATCCTCAGCATCATTTTCCCTTGAGGTGTCTGACAGAAGCTCAGTGCTCCCAGATCCACCTGCTGAGCACAGACAAAATTGGGCAAGGTCACTCAGTAATCATCTGATGATTCTTCTATTGTTTTTTCATTGAGCTATAGAAGATAAGCTACATAAACATATAAATTAACAGCACAATATAGTGTTACAACATTACACTGTCTACAGGCCTACTGTAAAATATTGTTGTACTTACAACACTCAGATGCCTCATCTTCTGAACTCCCCCCGTTATCCATCCTGATTTCCCCGGTGTTGTTCATAGGTCTGCAACCTGAAAACACAATTGAAAACAAAAGTAAAGCTAACGTACTTTACAACAGATTAATAAGTGGCATTTTGATAACTTTAAACATTAGTCAAATTGCCATTCTGCTTGTCAGGTAGCAAACTGCTAAACATGTTACGAGCGTCACATCATTACGTTATCATTAACGTAAAGTCAAATTAACATTAACACTAGCATAAGCTAACGAGCTAACTGCTAGCCGCTAGCAGCTACCTTGCTAACTGTCGCAGCTGAACCACAATTTTATGACTGAATTTTATGACTTACCTAAAACCGCGTTGAGTTCTTCAAAGTAAGGACACTTGATGGACTCTGATCCGGTCCTCTTGTTGTTTTTGAGGCAGTCACGGTACTTTCTTTGAAGGTAGTCCAACCTTTCTCTGACTTTGATCCAGTCTCTGACGTCCTGTATAGACGGGCACTGGAGCAGGAGTTCTTTGTGGATATTTTCCCAAACGGTGTGATTGTGCACCATTTCGTCAAATTGCCTCTGGTAATGTGGCTCACCCCACACAGCAATTTTTTTTTTTTTTTTTTTTCTTCTCCCACTTGTCTGCATTGGTCTTCATAGCTTAGCGCCACTAAAGGGTGTAAGCTTCTTGTGAAGATTGATGCACTGTTAATCTTGCAGTCAAGTATTTTCATCATCTTGGCCGTAATGTCAGTAAATTCGAGAGGTACCCAGCTGCAGACATGATGGCGGACATGGGCGCCGCCATATATCCAATCCATACCGGAAGTCCATACCGGAAGTTGGTCTGTGTGTATTATTCGCCGAACAAGAAGAGGTAGAGAACAACGGAGAAGACGAAGAGAAGAATGCAAACAATACACGCACGACTAAGAGAAAGAGCGGTAAGGGAACAAGTCTTTTAATTATTAGAATTAGACAACTTTATTGTCATTGTACATTGTACAACGAAATTCTGTTTGGCACTTAGCACTAGCAGTACTAGCTAGTAGCTAGCACTAGCATAGACTACCAAGCCGCTGCGTTTATACGCGCCGTCATCTTCATTATCTTTTAACACGTGTGTTATATTCTCTAAGATGCAATTCTACGTAATGTATTGAATCATTAGGGGGACGTCTATGTGGGGAATCTCGGCATGCACAAATTACTACCACCGGATGGTGGGTTTAGCTACATTTGTTGTGTAAAAACAAGGGCATGATTGGTATTAACTTAACATTAGCTGCTCAAGGTCTGTTGTGCTCCCTTTCATCAATGTCTGTGTGTAAACAGTGTTAATGTTGGTCAGAGACTATTACTGCCGTCGCTTGATGTTTTGGTTAATTTAGATGTGTAGTTTGCAGCGGGGTTAATATGTGTTCCTCTGCTTTTTGGTGTGTTGTGGTGTAAAACATCTGTGCACACACTCACTGCACACAAGCCATTATTTTCCCCAATTTTTGGTTCGCCTGGTCTCCTTGTGTAGTAATACCTGTATAACCTCAACCCTGCACTGCTAAATCAAGTTCTATACATCTTTTTTTTCCTGGAGATATTCTATAAATAGTAATGAGAGTCGTCTCGTGGTATATGACATGAGCGATCCCCGAGGGTTAACTGGGTCAGATAAATAATGTATACATAGCCCCGGGTGTCTGCAAAAAATACATACATACATACATACATACATACATACATAAATAGCTGTAATGCCTCCTCCACCATGAGTCCTTTAGATTGGTAAAATATGGTTGATGTTCAGTATGTTTTCCAGCTATCAATGTTGATTGACTTCTCCTTTTTTCAGTTGCACCCCTCTATTTTGAGTGACAAAGCCAGTCTGGGGCACACAACCCTTTCACCATCCGAGTTTGGGTGTCCTCTCGAATTTAAAACCAAAAATGAGAGTGCAATCCAGAGGCACCTGAAAAACCATACGGAAAATGCAGTTCATTTCCATGGTTGTTGAGAAGTGTCTGTTTGAGATCATATACATCTACATTTAACAGTAATGTTTAATGATATTTGTTTGGGACAAAACAAGACATTTTAGGCTGCATCTTGGGATCTTGTGATTTGTGGAACAGTGGTTGACATTTTATACCATTTTCTTACATTTTATAGACCAAACAAATAGATTATTTTACTGTTTTTCCATTTTTTTTCTTTGTTTTTTTTCTACTTTTGAGATTGATATGGATATCTGGAATAAAAACCTGTTCACAAAAAAGAGAACTCCAAGTCTACTTCTTTATGTTGCCAGTACAACAGTGTAATATTGTGTTTACATGTGTTCCTGAAATATAAGAGAATACATCTGACAATATGACAATCTAATTATTACGTTCATTTAATAGTTAGTTACAATTAACCATACTGATGTAAGAGTAAGTATGACATTTGTTGTGTCCATGGTTTTCAGTTGTTTTGAATGACCTGATAGTAATCTGCATGTTGCAACTGTAGCCCAATAAATGAAAGTGCTCACCTTATTTAATCTTTGTTAAAAATTAATCCAACTAAAATTCATGTGTTTGCTCATTTTCTGCAATTTTTGTGGGTTTAACTTGTTGAGGTCAATGTTATTCCAAACAAAACATGATTGTATTTAAAATAATTGTTGAAATAATTGTATTATTATTATTAATATTATTATTATTTATTTTAATATATATATATATATATATATATATATATATATATATATATATATATATATATATATATGTATATATGTATGTATATAAATATTTATAATTGTTGGTTGCTTCAAAGTTTGTAAATTTATTGCTGAAATAAATAATATAAAAAAGACAGACTTAAAACCGACTTCTGGGGGAAAAAAACAAAAAAACCCTGTCTTCCGGTATGGACTTCCGGTATGGACTGGATATATGGCCGTGCCCTTGTCCGCCATCTTGTCTGCAGCTGGGTACTCTTGGTAAATTCAAGTAAAATACAGACTTCGCTTATCCCGTGCGAATGCACCGCAGGAAACACAGACATGGGGGGGTAATTTACAAATTACCAGACGTCCCCAGGTAATACTAATCCCGTGCGAATAGGGCTATTAATGTTAATAAACACCTTATTAATTTCATCTTAAAGGGTCTTATAGTGTCTTATAAAACAGGAATAAATGTGGTTATTATTTTATTACCCCTAATTAACCCCTATAAATTATAATTAATGTAAATAGACATCTTATTAATATTTAGTATAGGTTTATAAACTGTTACCAAAGTTTCTATTAAGTGCTTATAAAGCTCCTATAAGCAATAACAACTCAGTCAGTTATGCTGTAATAAACACTTAGTCTAGTCTTACTAATGTTAATAAGCATCTTATACCGTCTTATAAGTGCTCATTAACTGTAAATTTTTGCTTATTAAGCATTAATTAGCACTTATTAGAGTACCTTAATATAAAGTCTTACCAGACTAAATTTTACACAGGATTGCCAAATTTCTTAGTTTTGATGCAAGTGTTTGATGCAAGACTATGTGAGCCATACATCACCTCTACTGGTTTGACCGCACTCTCTAAGTTTGAACAGATCATTTTGGTCTTTGATTGATTGATTGATTGATTGATTAATTCGGTTTAGACTAAATCTTCCACTCCCAAGATTTGGCTTTCAGATTCAAGATTTCCTGTTCCACTGCTCCTTGGATTTGGCACAAGATAATTGACACACTTCATTAAAGACATCATCATAGAGTTCATAATAGAATGGCCGGAGTGAGAGGTGCTGCAAGCTACCATGCCAGTAAGTTTGCAGTTTGCAGTAATTGTGGACTGTTATGAAGTTTTCATTGGAAGGCCTTCAAATTTGCTGGCAAGAGCACAAACCTGGTCCAATTATAAACACCACAACAGATTGAAATTTCTCATTGGTATTGCTCCTCAAGGATATGTCACATACATCTCTCGTGCTTGGGGAGGGAGAGTGAGTGACAAGCAGATAACTGAAGAGAGTGGTATTCTGGAGAATTTGTTGCCGGGGGACAATGTTCTGGCAGACCGTGGCTTTAACATAGGTGAAAGTGTAGGATTTTTCTGTGCTTCAGTGAAGATGCCTGCTTTCACAAAAAGGAAGGATCAGCTATCTGCATATGAGGTTGAACAAACAAGAAAACTTGCTAATGTCCGTATTCATGTGGAAAGGATCATCGGATTAGTGAGAAGAAAATACCTAATTCTGCAGAGTAGGGCAATGCCCATTGAACACATGGCAGTAAAAGCAGGAGATTCATTGGCACTGATTGATAAGATAGGCGTTATTTGCTGTGCATTAACCAATCTTTCAGACTCTGTTGTTCCACTGGAGTGAGCAACTAATTCAGTTACTACTCACCCCCATGCCAATAGAAGGTCTGGTATAGTTTTTTGTTGTCTTGTTAAGGCACAGTTTGGAGAAGAGACAGCTAACACAGTTGAATGACTCTGGCCAAAACAATATAAGTGTTCGCAACTTTCTATTGCCTTTTATATACTGTACATGTACATGTGTTATTTGTCTCTTAACATAAATACATATTGTTATTAAACATATTATTGTTAAAATATTTCATACTTTCTTTAAAAATTTTGTCCTCCCTCCCTCCCTCCCTCCCCTCTTTCCTCCTTGACCCAGGGACAACAACACTTTTAACAAGACTGAAAACAAAAAATAATACAGTAATAACAAATAAATACAAGATTAACACGTTATTGTTCCTGGTTACGTTAGAACAATGTGTGTTTGTGACAATGGAGTTGTACTCAGAAACCTTTCAGCAGTGCCATATCGCCCAGAGTTCAGCATCAGGCAAAATCCAATCAAAGCTTAACCATACTGCTAGTCAGCCCTCTTTGCATCATATGTCAATTGTGGATGTCCTTACCTAGCCCTCAGTTTTCCCTAATCAATACCTTGTCGCAGCTGTAGAGAACTTGTGTGCCTCTGGGTAGCATATGGACTTGACCAAGGACTTTGATGGTTGTGAGAGACTAGTCTGTAGAACCTGCTTCAGTTTAGAGGCTGTTATTCTTCCTGCTCTTTGGCTGACCCAGGGTTTTGATGAGCTTTGGCTTCTGGTCTCCTCCTCTACTGCGTGGGCCTGGGACCGAGTAAGCTCTTCCAGTCTGAAATTCTCGCATGCTTTCTGCAACTCTGTTGGAAGTAGCTGCAGTGTCTCTGGGGTCCTATATGCAGTTAGCGGTTTAGGTAGTTTGCAAAAAGTCTCTGATCCTTGCTTCACTCTTGGACACTGGATTGTGGGACTTTCTGTTTGTTGCTTACCTGCAAAAATGGGAAGAGTACTGACAAATTTACCCTGATTACATTTAAAAAAAAACAAGACGGCAATCATTGCGAGCTGCTTTGGATCCGAGGTTGCCCAACCACACGAAATAATTATACGCCTCCAGACTCTTGTACACCTTCATTTGGCTTATGATGTAGTAGGAGGTCTGGAGGACGAGGTAATTTGTGATGTCTATCGCCTCCACACCAGGCAAGTCACATAAAAGATATGAAAAGTCGCTTTTCTTCGGCGTGTATGGATTGTATCCTATGTATTTGGCTATTTTTAGATTGTACCTGCTGCGTGCAGGCTCATGTAACACTTTCAAGTACTTGCTTTCCATCATTTCCAGTCACTGTTCTACTTCCTGCCCCGCACCTGAACTTCGCGCGTCATCAGAATCATGTGACTGAAAACCACCAATAGAAATAATGCGCTGTAGGAGCGAGTGGCACTGTACCAAGATGGCTGCCATGTAGGCGTGTTACTCCAATCAGCAGCAGCAGTCAACGCAGCGTCTATGTATATATGGCTGAAACAGTCCAACGTGAAATCGTTAGCACACACGAAGACATTTTTGCCAATTGAAGCCAGGACGTTTCCGTCATAAATAAAATTAATCCACTTCGCTCTGATGTCCTCTTTAGCTGAGTGGCAATGTAATGAGGAGTGAGCATTTGTGCATTCAACAACAGCACAGCTGTGCTTAGTTTTTAGGACCGAGGTGAAGTTAGGTTGACGTTGGATATTCAATGGATATTTGCATATATTTTGGGTTCAACAGGGATTTCCACCTCCCTCTCATTGGCAGAAAACAATGAGCAACACACACACACACACACACACACACACACACACACACTCACAAAAACACACTTTCTATTTTATAGAAATTTCCAAAAAAATTGATTGGGTTTTCTATGAAAAAAGTCTTTTTTTCTTCAATAGCTTTAACATTACTGGACCCAGACACCCCACACCAATGTAGAATGGTTCAGCCAAGTGGGCCTAATAAGGCACACCTCTTTTTAAATGAGTTTCATGTTCTTTCTATTTTATACAATTTTTTTAAACAAACGCCATTGGTTTTCTATGAAAAAGGGCATGAAACCCATTTATAAAGAGGTGTGCCTTATTAGGCCCACTTGGCCAAGTCATTCTACATTGGTGTGGGGTGTCTGGGTCCAGTAATGTCAAAGCTGTTGAAGAAAATAGACTTTTTTCACTGAAAACCAATGGAGTTTGTTTTTAAGAAAAATTGGTATAAAATAGAAAGAGCATTAAACCCATTTAAAAAGAGGTGTGCCTTATAAGGCCCACTTGGACAAACCATTCTACATTGGTGTGGGCTGTGTGACTCCAGTAATGTCAAAGCTAATAAAGAAAATAGACTTTTTTCGCTGAAAACCAATGGAGTTTGTTTTTAAAAAAAATGGTATAAAATAGAAAGAGTACTGAACCCATTTAAAAAGAGGTGTGCCTCATTAGGCCCACTTGGACAAACCATTCTTCATTGGTGTGGGGTGTCTGGGTCCAGTAATGTCAAAGATACTGAAAAAAAATAGACTTTTTTCACTAAAAACCAAATTATTTTTTTGGAAATTTCTCTACTTATGAGAGGGAGGTGGAAATCACTGTTGAACCCAAAATGAATATGCGAATATCCGTCGAATATCCAACGTCAAACTAAACTAACTTCACCTAGGTGTTTTAAGGTTAGCCATGGTCAGGGGCGGCGCCAGGAATTTTGGGCCCCATGAGAAAAAAATCACATTGGGCCCTCCCTGCGCAGCTGTTGTCACCACATCTCTAGGACCTAACTGACCCATTAAAAACTTCACATAACTCTAACTTTGAAGGCTTGCAGCTGTCTTGCTTCTTGTAGTTCAATACTACCAGTACAATATTTACTGTTAGTGAGTTGTACGTGCAACAGTCTGCATACAGTATGCATCACTATTTGATGTAAGATTAAAAGGCACCATAAAAAATGTGCTAAAGGCCATCTTTTACAGTCTAAATGTAATTTTTATTATAAAATGCCAAAATGGAAAATTGTCTTAACATTAATGATAGCCATAATTCAATCTAAATGACAAAATCTAACTGGATTATTTTATTATTGCCTGTAACTTTAATACAGGCTGAGTTAGATTACTTAAAGCCTTGGAAACACAGCTTGAAATAGTAAAAATGCATATATTATATCAAAGTCGAGTGTCTCATTAATCATCCACAAAAGTCTGAGTGAAAATAACCATTAATAACTATTAAAAAACCAAGTTTAAAAACAGCTCATTTTGCTGTTTAGACCACTTGCCAGGACAGAGTGGGCGTGGCAGATAACGCTCTGATTGACAGCTCCCTCGTTTTGATTGACATCTCCCTGGCTCAGCAATGGCTGCCACAAATTTAATCGAGCCGTACATGTTTGAGCCCTCTGATGATTCAGAGGATGAAGCAGAAGCTGAAAATGATTCCTTTCGGGTGGTCACTGAATGGTACGTTTCAAAATGTTTTGTGATTCATATTAATGTTACTTCGTAGAATAGTTAGCATAACTTTTACATGCAATGTTACGGCCAGGCTCCACCGGCTGCAAACGTATAGCGTAGCGTCACGGCGTATTGATTTGGGCTCCACTGACTGCATACGGAAGCGACACGTAGAGAAGCCAGCGGGGTTGTTTACCGTTTGCTGAGCCGAGAGGCTGCATGTAGGCTGCATGAAATTTAAAGCATTTTCCACCTAAATTATTACATATATTTGAGTTATCTACAAGTTTACTGTACTGTTTGTCATCAACGGGAGGCTAGCACTTTGCCTTTCTTCATTGAGATACGTTTTCATTGAAAACATAAATCTGCTCCGTTTTTCTGATAATAGCCTTTTTCATTCAAACACATCCAGTCTTAATAGATTAAATATGTCTTTACTCTGACACACACACCGACCGTCAAAGCGGGAGAGACCAGTGCTGGCCGGCCGTCTCTCTGGTGTTTTATTTAAGTATTGGCCCGCCTCGAATAATGTTCCCCTCCGGCTAAAATTGTGTTGTTTCCCGTAGCATCACCTCCGCGATTGGGGATATGTTTATGCGTAGCAAAGCTAACTACTTGGGGTTGGGGTTAGGGGTGAGGAAGGGTGCACATTACGTCCCCTCCCCGCGAGGCAACACGGGCACCGGGCCCGGGGGGCAAGCCCGGCCACTCACAAGCCGCCTCTTCCTGCAGCTCCACGAGCTGCCAAGGCTCGGATTGTCGGGGCTCTGGAGCCAGTCAACCTGATTCGAGTGCTGCTGGGAGCCCGCCCGAGGCAGAGCCTCCGCTGGGTCGCAGCCGAGCAGTTCAGCCAGTTTACGATCTGTATTTTCTAAACATCAGACTAGAAAGAGGAGTTGGCTCAGACTCAAAGAGGCAGATTTAGCTGGAGCAGAAAGGTTTTGTTGCGCTGCCACTGGGGGGCGAGATGAGACAACTGACTGATGATTTATGATTGCTTTGGAATTTATTGCATAATAAATCTCAGAGATAACCATGGCCAAATCAAACCCAATTTCAAGAATGCACAAAAACTTAAAAGACAGATATTTCGAATTTGGATGGAAACAGATTTCTAATTGTTTTACATGTTTAATATTATGTACATAAGACCCTAAATTACATAGTTAGAAGGCTATTGTGGATTTGGGTTTCCAGAGGCTTTAATGTTTCCAACAGTCCAGCATCCAGTACAGACAGTTGTAGGCTGTTTTTGTTTCATAATAATCATTACCTGGAAAAAGAATTTGTTTGAATTTCTGTCATTGAAAAATAATTCATTTTCTTTTTTGTAATGTTATAAAAAGAGCAAGAGAAAGTTATGGGGAGACAGGGCAGCTGCTTCTGACTCATCTGTTGTTGAGTCTGGTAAAATGGGCAGGGACAACTGATTTAATATGAATATCTTGCTAAACATTTCCCTGCACTGATTAAATGTAGGTTAAAAAGGAGTGAAATGTAGGCTAACACTAGTCTGTAGCTAGCGTATTTCATTATGGACATTAAGCTAAGAGGTTAATTTCTACCACTCACAGACTATAGGCTACCCACCTTTCTTGGAGAAAAACTAGGTCACATATTGACACCCTTTCTTTTGCCTCTCCTCTCTCCTTTCTCTCTTTCCTTTTTTGAAAACCGGATTTTCTGTTAGTACTAGGTAGCATGATGATGACTGTAACGTTCTAGTGCAACTGCTGACTGCTACTATGTTACTACCAAACCATTTCATGCAGATACAGGGGGGTGGTCAGTCAATATAGATGTTTACTGTTTGGTCAATGGGGATTTTTAACTTTTACTGCCAAAATCAAGTAAAAACAAAGAGATCATTGATTTTATTACTATATTTGAAAAAAAATCTTAATGATGATGGTATAATAATAATTTTATATTTATTTTTACCTATTTTTTGGAATTGTCCTAACTTTCCCCCCTATATGCCTCACTGGCCGTGATAGCAGTTCGTTCGTCGCTTACGAGAAAATACAGATGGTGTATCTTTCGCTCAGGTAGCTCTCTGTTCGTGGGTGGAGTTACTCCGTGTGAGGTCAGTACTATTACAATTAGCCGGCTAGTTATGAAACAAGCTGGCCAAAATCTGAAGGGCTCATTTAAAGACATATTTTCTAATATAGGGAGCTCCCAAAAATTGACTTGATTTTCTAATTTCACACTTGATGGGTGGGCAGGCACCCCAGATACCCAAATATGTATACAAGCACTGAAAAAGTGATTTTTCCATAATATCTCCCCTTTAAGACTTGTGATTACCCAACAGAGGATCCGTCTCATGAAGAGACTCCTGAAGAAAAGGGAAACAAAAACACACATAGTAGTTAGGGCCCGAGTGACGATGAAGTCGTCCGTGAGGACCCTATTGTAATTGCGCTGTTTATTATTATTATTTATTTATTATTAGGGCCCGAGCACCGACCGTAGGCCGGCGAAGGCCCTATTGAAACTGCTCCGTTTATTATTTGGGCCCGAGCACCTAGCGGTGCGAGGACCCTATTGAAATGCCAGGAATGTTTATTAGGGCCAATCGCGGTTTATTATTATTATCATTATTTATTAGGGCCCGAGCAACGACGAAGTCGTCCGTTAGGACCCTATTGTAATCGCGCTGTTTATTATTATTATTTATTTATTATTAGGGCCCGAGCGACGACAAAGTCGTCCGCAGAGGACCCTATTGAAATCGCGCTGTTTATTAGGGCCCGAGTGACGACAAAGTCGTCCGTGAGGACCCTATTGTAATCGTGCTGTTTATTAGGGCCCGAGTGACGACAAAGTCGTCCGTGAGGACCCTATTGTAATCGCGCTGTTTATTATTATTTATTTATTATTTATTAGGGCCCGAGTGACGACGAAGTCGTCTGCGGAGGACCCTATTGAAAACGCGCTGTTTATTATTATCATTATTATTATTAGGGCCTGAGCGACGACGAAGTCATCCGCGGAGGACCCTACTGAAATGGTGCTGTTTATTATTATTAGGGCCAGAGCGACGACTTGGTTGTCCGCGGAGGACCATATTGAAATTGCGCTGTTTATTAGGGCCCGAGCGACGACAAAGTCGTCCGAGGTCCCTATTGAATTCGCGGTGTTTATTGTTATTATTATTAGGGCCTGAGCGACGACCAAGTCATCTGCGGAGGACCCTATTGAAATCGCGCTGTTTATTATTAGGGCCCGAGCGACGACGAAGTTGTCCGAGGACCCTATTGAAATCGTGCTGTTTATTAGGGCCCGAGCAATGACGAAGTCGTCCGAGGACCCTATTGAAATCGTGCTGTTTATTATTATTATTATTCTTGCAACATTTCGTGTCCCAATTTCGCCCCTTTCCCAAATTTGAAAATGCTTCTAACTTTCCACGTTCGTCCAGCCACATCCGAAATTTGATATTTTTGGGCGGTTGCACATGGTCGGCGCAAAATCCTGAAATAGCGCCCCCTACAATTTTTTAAAATACCCTCCCCATTGGGGTTAGTTTGTCGTAGGCAAACGAAATTTGGTACACACATGTATCATACCGAGACGCACAAAAAAGTCTCTTAACGTCATGGTGAAATCCCAACAGGAAGTCGGCCATTTTGTTATGAATTTTTTCATTACGGCGATTTCCACAACTTACATTTGAACGAACTCCTCCTAGGGATTTCGTCCTATCGACTTCAAAGTTGGTACAGATCATCCTGAGAAAATGCTGATCAAAAGTTATTAAAAGCTTTTCTCTGTGTCAAGGAACGTGGCCGCTAGGACGTGACAAATTTTGGCAACTTTTCGTTTTCTTGCCATCGAATTTGGAACGGCTCTCCTGCCCACATACTTGATCTCAGCAGCTTCAAACTTGCTGGACATGATGATGGCTCCGCCCCGAATGCTAATAATATCCCACCTTACTCATAGCGCCCCCCAGTGGTAACAGGAAGTGACCAGTTTTTACTTTAACATGTACTAATGCCACAAACTTGACCGCATCAACTTCATTCCACTTCTAATGCATGCAGAACAAGTTGGTGAAGCTACCTTATGAACGCTGTGAAGCTACGTCTAATGGTGTCCATGTGGCGGCGTGGTGACTATCGATCCCTCACCACTAAATACGTTTGGCATTTTGATGGCTTCAACGACCTCATCTCCTCATGAAAATGGATACACAGGTCAAGAATGGCAAGCTCTTGCATCTGATAGGCGCGTCGCCCATGGGGGGGACAAAATGCCTGTTGGAACATGAAAATTGGTACACATGTGTATGTTGTCCAGACGCACATAAAAGTCTCTGGCACCAATGGTTTACTCCAAACAGGAAGTCAGCCATTTTGATTTTGACTTGTCATTTTGGCATGATTTCCACATGTTGTATTTTAACGAACTAGTTCTAGGGATTTCATTCAATCGACTTCAATTTTTTTACAGATCATCCAGAGACCATGCTGATCAAAAATTGTGCTCTGCATGTCTGTAGGTCAGAGTGTGGCTTTTTTTTATCCATCTCCATGCATGTTCAAGCAGCTCTCTCTCCCACATAATTCATCTAAACTGCTTCAAAATTTCTGTACATGATAAGAGCCTCGCCCTCAACGCCTCCAAATGCTCGTAGACAATTTGCTCATGGCGCCCCCTTGTGGAAACAGGAAATGCCATCTTTTACACTGACAAACGCCAACCTCAAGCTCCTGACCTGATCACCTACGTTTTGTGGCCACATGACAATCAAGTTGATGAATCTCCACAGGGACACACTTGTCCTGTCATGTTGCAGGCTGCCACGGTGGCGGCGACTTTTCATCCTTCACCACGGAACATCAACTTGGTATTAATCCTTAATGCATTGTCCGATTTGCTCGAAATTTCACGTGTGATGAGGGTCCACCCCTGAACGCACCTGGCCACATCTGGTTACGCTCGTAGCGCCACCTGGTGGATGAACGAAACATTGCGTTTTTTCGCTCCTGCCAGTTTTTTTCTCCCTTCTCGCTTCGCGCCACAGCCTCCACGTGCCTCAGGCCCCCACGGTTGCATGGGGGAGCGAGGGCCTGATCACAGCTGCTTGCAGCTTTCATTCGTGCCCGAGCGACGACGAAGTGGTCTGCGTAGGACCCTATTGTAATCACGCTGTATATTACTATTATTATTATTATGAACATGTAATCTCCAATTTGGCCTCTTTCCCAATTTCAAAAACTAACCAAAATTGGCACATGCGTTTGGTCTGGCGAAAAATTTGATATTTTGGCAGTGTTGTATGTGGATGGGGCCAAATGGCGACATAGCGCCCCCTAGAAAATTTTGTGCCTCAAGCCCCGTCTGTGAGTTTAACCTACACGCATGAAAATTGGTGGGCTCATAGAACATGCCAAGACGCACAAAAAATCCTCTTGGACCCATGCCGTAAACCCAACAGGAAGTCAGCCATTTTGATGTGTATGTTGTCCAGACGCACATAAAAGTCTCTCCCACCAATGGTCTACTCCAATCAGGAAGTCGCCATTTTGATTTTGACTTGTCATTTTGGCGTGATTTCCAGATGTTGTATTTTAACAAACTAGTCCTAGGGATTTCATCCAATCAACTTCAGTTTTTTTACAGATCATCCAGGGACCATGCTGATGAAAAGTTATTAAAAGCTTTTTTCTATGTCAAGTGGTGTGGCCGCTATGGCGCCTCCCTCGCCACCAAATATATTTGGCTTTTTGATGGCCTCAGCGACCTCATATCCTCATGAAAATTGACACACGGGTCAAGAATGGCGAGCTCTTACATTTGATAGGGGCGTCGCCCATGGGGGGGATAAAATGCCTCTATAGCGCCCCCTTGAAATTTTCGAAAAACCCCTCCCCATAGGATTTTTTTTGTAGTTGGAACATGAAAATTGGTACACATGTGTATGTTGTCCAGATGCACATAAAAGTCTCTGGCACCAATGCTCTACTCCAAACAGGAAGTCGCCCATTTTGATTTTGACTTGTCATTTTGGCGTGATTTCCACATGTTGTATTTTAACGAACTAGTCCTAGGGATTTCATCCCATCGACTACTAATTTTTTACAGATCATCCAGAGACCATGCTGATCAAAAGTTGTGCTCTGCATGTCTGTAGGTCAAAGGGCGTGGCTGCTATGGCACTGCCATTTTTGATCCATCGCCATGCATATTCAAGCAGCTCTCTCTCCCACATAATTCATCCAAACTGCTTCAAAATTTCTGTACATGATAAGAGCCCCACCCTCAACGCCTCCATATGCTCGTAGGCAATCTTGCTCATGCTGCCCCCTTGTGGAAACAGGAAATGCCCTATTGTACATCGACATTGTCCGATTTGCTCGAAACTTCACGTGTGATGAGAGTCCACCCCTGGACACACCTGCACACATTTAGTTACACTCCCAGTGCCCCTGGTGGATGAACGAAAAATTGCGTTTTTTCGCTCCTGCCAGGTTTTTTCTCCCTTATCACTTTGCGCCACAGCCCCCGTGTGCCTCAGGCCCCCACGGTTGCGTGGAGGAGCGAGGGCCCGATCCCAAATTCAAAAACTCATCAAAATTGGCACACGCTTTTGGTCTGGTAAAAAATTAGATATTTCAGCAGTGTTCTATGTGGACGGGGCCAAATGGCGACATAGTGCCCCCTAGAAAATTTCGTGCCTCGAGCCCCGCCTGTGAGTTTCACCTGCACGCATGAAAATGAGTGGGCTTATAGAACATTCCACGACGCGCAAAAAATCCTCTTGGACCCATGCTGTAAACCCAACAGGAAGTCGGCCATTTTGATTTGAATTTTTGACATGTTTGAACAAACTCCTCCTAGAGATGTCGTCCAATCGACTTCAAATTTGGCACAGATCATCCTGAGAACATGCTGATCAAAATTTATTAAAAGCTTTTCTCCATGCCAAGGGGCGTGGCCGCTAGGGCGTGACAAACTTTGGCGACTTTTCGTTTTCTTGCCATCGAATTTAGAACAGACCTCACGCCCACATACTTGATCTCAGCAGCTTCAAACTTGCTGGACAAGATGATGGCTCCGCCCTGAACGGCCAGATATATTAATATCCCACCTTACTCATAGTGCCCCCCGGTGGTAACAGGAAGTGTCCAGTTTTTACTTTAACATGTACTGATGACACAAACTTGACCGCATCAACTTCATTCCACTTCTAATGCATGCAGAACAAGTTGGTGAAGCTACCTTATGAACGCTGTGAAGCTACGTCTAATGGTGTCCATGTGGCAGTGTGGCGACTATCGATCCTGCGCCACTAAATACGTTTGGCTTTTTGATGGCTTCAGCGATCTCATATCCTCATGAAAATTGATACACAGGTCAAGAATGGCGAGCTCTTGCATCCGATAGGGGCCCCACCCATGGGGGGGACAAAATGCGTCTATAGCGCCCCCTTGAAATTTTCAAAAAACCCTCCCCATAGGGTTTTTTTGGAATAGGAACATGAAAATTGGTACATATGTGTACGTTGCCCAGACGCACAAAAAAGTCTCTGGCACCAATGGTCTACTCCAAACAGGAAGTTGGCCATTTTGATTTAAACAGTTCATTTTGGTGGCGATTTTGTGATTTCGACACCTTGTATTTTGACGAACTCCTCCTACAGATTTTGTCCAATCAACTTCAGGTTTGCTACAGATCACCCTGAGACCATGCAGATCAAAAGTTATTAAAAGCTTTTCTCTATGTCAAGGGGAGTGGTCGCTATGACGCTGCCCTCGCCATCGAATAGGTTTGGCTTTCTGATGGCTTCAATGGCCTCATCTCCTCATGAAAACTGATATACAGGTCAAGAATGGCGAGCTCTTGTATCTGATAGGTGCATTGCCCATGGGGGGGACAAAATGCCTCTATAGCGCCCCCTTGAAATTTTGAAAAACTCCTCCCCAGAGGGGTTTTTTTAGAGTAAGAACATATGTGTAAGTTGCCCAGACGCACAAAAAAGTCTCTGCCACCAATTCTGTACTCCAAACATGTTTATCTACTCAACAGGATGTTAGAAGACTGGATGTGTGGTAATCAGCATCTGTTGGTGGTAAAAGCTACTCAAGCTGAAATAGCGACTAGAAAACTTTTACTTTGTTTAATATGTGGAATATGAATCAAACCAAAGTGAGGAGCAATCATGGGTCTGTTTTGAAATTTCATGTTCACCCAATTATTAAAAACACTGAACAACATTTAATGACTTTCTCAAAGGCTAATATGAAAAGAAAGTGATAGGGATGTCCTGATCCGATATTCGGATCGGTATCGGCTGCCGATATTAGCAAAAAACGTGTATCAGCATCGGACTGGACTGCATGGAAAAATGCCGATCCAAGAACTCCGATCCAGTTTTTCACGGAATCCGATCCAGGTTTTCCGACCAGCCCAGTGCTCCATGATTCAAGCAGTACATTCCAGTGATCCGCTCCAGCTCTTACTATCAATCCACCAGGCCAGCATGCAGACGGCAGACACACACGGAGGGTAGGAATAGTAGCGGTCAATTTAGTTAACTGACTATTTGTTTTCTGCTCTGGTTTTTTGAGAGTGATATTTTTATTTGGTTTACACTCTTACTGTTTAAGTAAAGAGCACTGATGGCATTGTTTTGGGCACAATTAGTGAAACTGGAGTCATGGATGGACTTTTGTGTGTTTAAACAGTTGTACAATATTGTGTGTTTTTTTGTCCCCTCTGTTGGTCCCAGGAAACAGCAGCACCAGGCTTGCACTTACACTACTAAAATAACTGAAAAGGAAAGGCTGCATTGTTTGTTAAATGTCAACAATGTCTTCTGGTGCTAATCTATTTTTTACTTATTGGGGGGCCAAAGCACAAGTGTGTGGTGTCTTGCTGCTGTTTTAATTTCAATATTAGACATTTTAAAGATTTCTTGTGTTGATTTATTTTGTATTTATTAAGGAGCCAAAGCAGCCAAAGCAAACCAGCTATATTTTCTATTTAATGTTAATGTTCAAGTTTTAAGTTTGTTTATTTAACCCTGTTAACAATAAACAGGTCAGTTTCTCATACCAACTGTTGTGGATCATTCTACCTAACCCGATTAAGTAGTTGTTCTTGTTAGAGTAATATCGCTTGATCAAACCTTTTCTAACATGACTGACAACAAAATAAGTGAATATGTATAATCCGTGATTGGATCGGATCGGTATCAGCCAAAACTCAAGGCTGTAATATTGGTATCAGATCGGAAGTGGAAAAAGCTGGATCGGGACATCCCTAGAAAGTGATGTTACATTTAAAGGGATAGTTCGACATTTTGGCAAATTCGCCTATTGCCGTAATTCCTATGGTCATATGAGTAGGTACATTACCTTTAATTGTCAGTGCCTGCTGTTTTGAGATCGGTGGGACAGAGCTGCACGCTGAAATGGAGGTGAACGATACAGCCTGCTCTCTCCCTCAAAACTAATCAAATACACCATAAAATGACTCCAAAACGCTCTAGTGGAAAACACATGGCTTGCGCATTCCCCACGCTATGAAATAATAATGTATAAGTAAGTAACATTACGACACATGAAGCAAATACTCAGAACTACTTTCTTGAGTAAACCACTGGGCGGAGTGACACAGTGCGTACCTGACACAATGCCGTAGTTATTGCTTGTAGCCTTGCATTTACGGTATCGTCAGCTGGACACAGCAGAAAGTTAGAGAAAAGTTTATAGAGTGTTGTTGTAAATCATGGTTTGGTTGCGGTAACAAGCTGAAGACATGGAGCAGAGTGACGTTTCATGTAGTACCAACCAAAAATACAGACAGGATGAAACAATGGCTATTTGTGCTGGACATCGACCCCAACACGCCTGTGGAAACGGTCCGGAAAATGTTTGTTAGCTCCAGCCATTTTTTTACCGGAGGACTACGCTGAAAGGATGGAGTGCAGAAGCTCAGGAATGGTTCAAACAGTTTTCTTGAAAGATAGGCTACTGTCATACCATCTGTCGGCATCACAAAACGAGCAGACGTGGTAAGTGATCGTTGTTTTGCTCAGCAATCTCTACACTGTAACGTTACCTCCATGTTGAGTAACATTAGCCTACAACCCAAGCAATGGAAAACAAGGCTAAAATGCAAATGTCTCTTTGCCTCTTTTAATAACCGCAGGCCTCTTTTATAAACCGGAGGTGTTTATGTGACGTTTTGGCATTTATAGAGCGCTAGACCTGGATTACACACACACAGACACAGAGACACACATCCACACACATAAACCCTCATCCAGGCACATGCGTAGTTGCGCACTCTCAGCTGATTGTAAACGGATAAGATGGTGACAAGACGCAAATTCATTGTTAATTTAAAGCTAGAAGTTTTGAAATATTCCGAACAAATGTCGGGGGAATACGCTGCGAGGCATATGAGGAGGGCAATAAGACCTTCACGAAAGGAGGGAAGATGAGAGCAGCTGACAAACGCAAGATAACGGCTTACCGGGGACAGAGAAGTCTGACTTCAGGTCCAGTAATTTCCTCTTTTGTTGGTGTCATGACTGCCCAGTAGTACCTGGACAACTGAGCCGTGGCAGCACACAGGTATGTGGCGTGTCAGAGGGGAAACGAGCCATTCACATTTCTGTCTATGTGTCAGTAACGGTCCACAAACCTCACCGCACTTAGGGACTGTTCTTTACTTATGGAGGGACTGTCAGGGGAGGAGGGGGGCTGGTTGATTTTTATTTTATTTATTTATTTTATTTTGTTTCCCACTATGTTAATCACTTATTGATGTTTTTGAAGTATGAATAAGTCAATAAGTAATTTATTCCATTGAAATATAATATTCTCATGAAAATTGATACACAGGTCAAGAATGGCGAGCTCTTGCATCTGATGAGGTGTTGCCCATGGAGGGAACAAAATGCCTCTATAGCACCCCCTTGAACTTTTCAAAAAACCCTCCCCATAGGGGTTTTTTTGGAGTAGGAACATGAAAATTGGTACACATGTGTATGTTGTCCAGACGCACATAAAAGTCTGTGGCACCAATGCTGTACTCCAAACAGGAAGTCGCCCATTTTGATTTTGACTTGTCATTTTGGCGTGATTTCCAAATGTTGTATTTTAACGAACTAGTCCTAGGGATTTCATTCAATCGACTTCAGATTTTTTACAGATCATCCAGAGACCATGCTGATCAAAAGTTGTGCTCTGCATGTCTGTAGGTCAAAGGGCGTGGCTGTTATGGCGCTGCCATTTTTGATGCATCGCCATGCATATTCAAGCAGCTCTCTCTCCCACATACTTCATCCAAACTGCTTCAAAATTTCTGTACATGATAAGAGCCCCACCCTCAACACCTCCATATGCTCGAAGGCAATCTTGCTCATGCCGCCCCCTTGTGGAAACAGGAAATGCCCTATTATACATTGACATTGTCCGATTTCTTAGAACCTTCACGTGTGATGATGGTCCACCCCTGAACGCACCTGCCCACATCTGCTTACGCTCGTAGCACCACCTGGTGGATGAACGTAACATTGTGTTTTTTTGCTTGTGCCAGGTTTTTTTCTCTCTTCTCGCTTCGCGCCACAGCCCCCACATGCCTCAGGCCCCCGCAGTTGCATGGGGGAGCGTGGGCCTGATCACAGCTGCTTGCAGCTTTAATTGGAGCTTGTATTGTTTTGATCCCATATATCTGTGATTTTTTTGCTGTAGATTAAAGGCTGCAGGGCTTTTGAACTGCATCAAACAGCTGACTAGCTCTAAGGGCGAACATGCACACACGTACATTGTGTGATATGTCAACTATAGCATTTCCTTTTTCAACCTTTATCCACACAAAAGCTTATATGGCCCAAACAAATATCAGCTAAATCAGGTATATCCTCAGGCGAGCTGTTGTATTGTTTTTTACAGGGGTCCTCAACATTTTTGGGTCAAGGACCCCTTAGCTGAAAGAGAGATGGAGCAAGGACCCCTATTACATATATAGTATTAAACTGCATTGCATATTAAACTGGGCAGACGGAGGGCCATGTCAGCCTCAGGCTACAGTCTTAACCTGTATTTGCTTTTCGAGTTTTCGAGCTTTTTGAGGAAGGGAACTCCACTTTCACAAAGATAAGTTGTGACAAAAGGCAAAAAAAGTGTTGGATTCATATAAATGCGTATTTTCAGATATGTTAAAATGTTTGAAAAGAAAACAAAAACAACATTTCCACCAGTGGCGATTGCTCTAAGACTGCAAGGGAAGCTCAACTTCCCCTAAAATGTCAAAAAATAAGTGGTCAAATATGTACTGTTGTGTTTACTGTTGTGTTTTATTTCATTGACTAAATATGCGCTAGAATGCGTTCAACTTTTTTTCAGAATCAGCTACTTATCACAGGTCACTGACGCAACTTTCTTCTCATTCATTCCCGTAGCGTCACAGTGCATTAAACAGTGGAAGCTCAGCGTCCAAAGACTTCAATGGGGAAGCATAGAGTGGGTTGTTCCACTGCAGCGAAACTAGACAGTCATTGGATAAATGCTTGGTTTTGTCCCGCCCATCGGACACTCAGCGTCTCTGGGGGTCTATGGGGCAGTGGGCTGGCCTCGGCTGGCCTGGACGCTTCTTCTGCATGATGATTGGATGATCTGTCTGAGGCTGAATCCCTTTTTGATTGACAGCGAAATGAGCGAATCAGCGATCTTGAAATATAAACCACCACGGGATCATTTTTCAAGTTTCATTCTGTTGTTCCGAGTTAATCTGGAGACTTTTTCACTCCTCTTAGCAACTTTTTCTTTGTTAACAACGACTAGCGACAAATCTAGCATCTTTTTGTGGTGTTATTGGAGACTGTACTCGTGTTTGGAGACTCTGACTTCTGTCACTCTGCAGTTACTGTCCCCAACGAGCAGCGGCTGCTGCTCTGAGCCCCTCCACCGTCCCAAAGCACACACAGGCGGTCACACTAGCCTCGCACAGCAGCCCAAGCTAGCGAGCAAGCTAGCAAGCTGCACATAATGGCAGACAATTTGAATATTGTTGACCGGATTTTGGCGAAACCATTTGATAGTCTTCCTTAAAGAGTTAAACAGCAGGGCAGATCAACACCTCAGATTGATTTGGTGCAAAGGGTGGGGAAAAGTAACAGGTCTTTTCAGCTATCCTGGTATGACAAAGTAAGCTGGCTGACTGGAAGTGCTGTGACACATAAAATGTACTGTTGGCCATGCCTCTTGATGAAACCATCTCAGGGATGTGTTGTCTGGTCAAAAGTGGGTTTTGGGGATCTATCTAACTTTGACAGGGCATACAAAAGGCATGAAAAGAGCAAAGAACATGTGAGCGCATGTGCAAGGTTAAGTTGCCTGGACAGAGTCAGGGTTGAGCATGCAATCAGTGAAGGTGCTCGCATTCAAGTTGCAAAACATAATGAAACAGTCAAACAAAACAGGACCTTCCTAAACCGCCTTATTGATGTGACTTCCTTGCTTGGCTGTCAGGAGCTGTCATTTAGGGGGCATGATGAGAGTGGTGAATCATCCAACAAGGGGAATTACAGGGAGTTTACAGAAACATTAGCTAAATATGACTCTGTCCTGGCCACACAATTCCAGTCATCAGCTGTGTTTTCTGGTATGTCCCATGCAATCCAAAATGACTTGATCTCTGCTCTTGCAGCCACTGTTTCTGATGTGATCAAAGATGAAATTCAGGCTGCTCCCTTTTTTGCATGGCAGGTGGATGAAACAACTGATATAGCTTGCTGTGCCCAACTCTCTGTCATTGTTCGCAATGTGGATAGCGCAGGTAAAATTCAGGAGCGCTTTATTGGATTTTTTGATGTTTCTGGTGGGAGAGATGCTCAGTCTGTTTTTGAGGTCTTGAATGAGAACATGCAGGGCTACAATTTCAGGGAGAAACTTGTGGCGCAAACCTATGACGGGGCTGCTGTCATGGCTTCAGCTCTCAATGGTTTGCAGGCCATCTGGGTTTGCCACATTTTTCTCAAAATCCACAAAGAGGACGTCTTTTCCTGAGTCTGCAGGCTGTTCAAGGTTGCCCAGAAACGCTCCTACTTGATCGAATTTCACATCACGGATAGTGAGCACTGTGGCAAACAATTATGATGCCCTCCTGCAGACTTTTGAGAAGATCACTGCAGATAAGACCATGGATGATGACACATTAGATTGTGCCAAAGGCTTTGTGATGAAACTGGAGGATTTTGAGTTTGTGTTCTTGCTGTACACATATGAACAAATCTTCTCTGAGACTGATGTGGTGTTTGATATTGTCCAACAGGGGGCTATGGATGTTCTGTACTGCAAGAAAAGAATTGAGTCTCTTCTTACGGCACGTAACACCCCCACCCATAAGAATGAACTCACTCCCGAAAACCACAATTCCGCAGGTTTGTTGGCAAAAAATAAATAAATAAATTCACACAGAGGCTGGATTCACAGCCTTAACACCACTCAACACTTAAGAAATATTCTTAGCCCCTCTCTTGTGCCTCATGTCAATGTTGTAGCGCTGGGCCTGGAGTGCCCAGCCCATCAAACCGCTGGTTGCTGTTATACATCGAGAAGTAGCACACGGGATGACACACGTTGTTGTCACCATCTTGCAGCAGCACCGCTCCAGCTCCAATGGCACTAGCATCCAACTCGAGTTTGAAAGGCATAGAGAAGTTGGGCACAGACAGTACTGGAGCACTGCAGAGGAGAGACTTAGCAGCAGCAAAGGCACATTCAGAGTCAGCATTCCAAACAAAAGGAACAGCAGGGCTACACCAACAACAGGGACAGGTTGTAGGGGAGCAGGCGGCAGAGGTTGATTAGGTTTTCCCCCAATTTGGCAGGTGCTGCAAGTTCTGCCCATTAAGACACCCTTATCGAAGAAAAGGGGCTGTTTACCATCACACTTATCGGGTTTCTCCACAGCAGCTGCCCTACACTTGGCTAGAGAGGGATCTGGTACCTGAGCAGCGATGAGCGCCTCACGGCTTAGGGGCAAGGGTGTTGCAGAAGCAGGATCAGTAACAGGTTCAATCACCTTTTCTGGCTGTTTCAGACCGCAATCCACCGAACCACCACCAGAGGGCAACACATCTTGGGACAGAGCAGACACACACAGAGAGTCGGATAAACCAACTTCCTGGGCCTGCTTACGGGCCTGGGCTCTAGTTAACACACTAACGGCAAAAACATCAGGGTGCCGTTTAACTACTTCATCATCTTTATCCGACTAGGAAATAGGCTCGGTAACCACCTCAGGTACAGGATATACTTTACCGCCAGCAATGTCGTTTCCCATGATGAAATCGATTCCCTCAATGGGAAAACAGGAGCGGACACCAACAGGGAAAAAAACAGTGGCTAAACCAGATTTCACATGTACCTGATGCAGGGGTGCAGGAACAAAACCCATTTCAATTCCTCTAACCACAGCACTCACACCAGACGTGACACCTGCCGGCAGCACACTGGAAAGAATGAGAGACAGGGAGCATGCGGTGTCACGTAAGACTCTCACCAGGCGCTGGTCCTCTGGCTTTCCTGTGAGAGACACATGACAGGAGAAAATGAAAGGTTTAAAACAATCATCTGGCACTCCTGACACGATGCATGTGTCACTGAGAGATGTTTTTATCAACCCCACCCCCTTTGGTTTCAAAGTGGACCCCTGCCTCCAGGCGACACAGTCAGCAATTAAGAGGCCTGTCTTACGGCAAAAAAAACCACTGCCTCTCAGTTTTGGGAGTGGTGGAAACAGCAGCACTAGGCATCGGTGAGCCAGCCTGTAGAGATGACTCAAGATGAGCAGGTTCACGTCTAACAAACACATGTGTATGTGTCAATGTGTACTCATCAGCCAAAATGGCAGCCTGTTGCAGAGTGGTCACTTTCTGCTCGTTTAAATATACCGCAGCGCGTTCTGAGACACAGTTCTTAAATTCCTCCAGCAACATTAACTCCCGTACTGAAGCAAAGTCACTAGCCTTACACGCTGCACACCACCTGTCAAAGAGAATGCCTTTCTCTCTGGCAAAATCGATGTGGGTCTGATCAGGCGTCTTCCTGAGACCGCGAAAACGCTCCCTGTAAGCTTCAGGCACAAGCTCATAGGCACGCAGTATAGCACTCTTAACCTTGTCATAATTAAGCCCTTCTTCCACTGACAAGGAAGAACAAGCCTCCTGAGCCCTGCCTGTCAACTTACACTGCAACAAGATAGCCCACACATCTTCTGGCCTGCGCAAAGCAGCGGCAATATGCTCAAATGCGCCGAAGTAGGACTCAACCTCTGACTCGCGAAACACAGGGACCAAAGAAATGTGTTTACTCACATCAAACGAGACGGCTGGACCTGATGTAGATTGGACATCAGAGGACCACGCTGAACAGGCCTGCATCTCCACCTGGCGCAGCCTGACAGCGGTGTCCGCCTCCAGCCTCTTAAGCTGGAGTTGATACTCACACTCACGATCACAATCCTCCTTCTCTAACTGGAGTCGAGCCAAACAGATTTTCAACCGGGCGTCCAACTTGGAGCCGGGAGTTTGACTCCACGGAGATCGGGACAAAAGGTGGCAATGTGACCGGCTTCACTGTCATGCCATCCTTCCACACAATAGGAGCAACAGGAGTGAAAACTGGTGGCTCTGTAGTCTCACCAGTCGGGTGATCAGAGCGGCCCTCAGCTGCTGGAAGCGCATGCGCTCCCAGAGGACTCACACCCGGGGAGGCTGCTGCCCCGCCCACCAACTGGGAGACATCCTCAGGAGCCGGTAAACTTAAGCCTCTTCTATTCAACAACCCTTCCAAAATGACGCTTTAAGCTCAGCCTTTGTGAAAGCACTTGACACAACAATCTCAAAATGATCCGCGATCGCACGCAGATCACTCTTTTTACACTTATCCAACACAGTCAGAGACGGGTTAGACACAAACACACCAATGTTAAACGTTGCCATTTCCACACACACACACACACAGCGGGAAGAGCAACACACACAGTAGGCTAACCCACACAGCACGCGGCCTCTGAGCCAAAAACAAAAAAAACCCACCGGCAGACAAACACGGCAATTATGACGTCGGAGACCAAACAGCCACGGTGTTATAGAAAAAAAAAAGAAACTTCCCCAGAGCCTGCCTAGCAGAAACTCACCTATCTGTCTTCTGGGGCGTGCCGGGCTCGAGGCGTCTTACAGGCAAAACATCAGCGGCCAAAACCCTGAAAAGCCAGCCCCCGTTGGAGAGTGGAATCCCCGCCCAGAGTTAACCCCGAAAATAAAAAAGGCAAAATAACAAAAGGGCGCCCGTTGGAAAGGCTGATTACTCAGCCCAGCTGGGCACTCACCTGACTTGACTGGGGAAGACACACGCCACTTCACCGTAGGCTGATGGCACTCAGGCACCACTACTCACCGTGAGAGACACCGGAGCCAATCACAATAAAAATTAAAAACGGCAGCCACTACGGACCAATCCCGGACGAGCCCCCAAAACTGTTACGAACCCTTAAAGGCCTAGGGGAGGGGAGGTAACAATTAACACAAATAACCAATAACCAATAATGAAGAACACAGGAGTAAACTAAAGCGACTGCAAGGCAGTGATTTATTTACGATTGCAAACACAAAAGAAGCTCCCAAATAAGGGGAGCCAACTAGCAACAAGAATGATATAACAGATAATCAATAATCAATAACAAAGGCAGAAGAATAAACACTGGGACTAGGTCACTAAACACCCGAGCGCACACCACCACGCACACAGCCACGGTCTGCACTGCACGCTGCCGGAAAGGCCCACTAGCCACCGGCTCCAGTTCCAGGGTGGCTTTAATCACACCGCTGTGATGGGCCACAGCTGCGGTAATCAGCAGGGGGGGGGCGGTACCTGGCGAGAGAGAGAACACAAAACAACACCAAACACAACACGGCACGTAACACCATCCTAGACAATCTCACAGAGCAGATTCCTCGGTGTTTTGCAAATTTGGAAAGCATGCACTTCTTGGAATTAGTCAGTCCAGGGAAATTTGATGAGATGAGACAAGTGTTTCCAGAGGAGGCATTTCAAAATGTCCTGAAAAGTTATGGCCAGTTCTTTGATTCAGGGAGACTGAGGTCTGAACTTCAAGTTCTATATTCAAACCAGGACTTGCAGGGCAACAGGGGAAAGCTGCGTGATTTCTTGCTGTTTCTTAAAGACATGGCGTTGGATAATGCAATGCCTCAGCTGTACAAACTGTTGTCATTAGTGGCAACAATTGGAGCTACATCTGCAGGTGTAAAGAGGAGCTTCTCCTGTTTAAAGCGGCTCAAGTCTTACACCCGCACCACAATGGGCCAAGGCCGTTAAAGCAGCCTAGCTCTGCTGGCCATTGAGAGGGCAGTGGTCAAGTCCCTGGAAAAGATGCCTAGTTGGTACGACAGGGTCACAGATCATTTTCTTGAAAAGGAACAGAGGGTGAATTTACATATAAATAAACGGACACATTTTATGATGTAGGCCGAAAATGAGCTTCCCCTCCTTGAAAGACCAGCAGCCGCCACTGATTTCCACGGTTTAACAGGTTTACTCATACAACCTATCGTTCAAAAGCCACAATCCCCGCGGTTTGATTAATGTGGACCATTTCAAGATACAACCACCACAGCAGGTTCAATAAATGCTTCTGTCAGACAGCCAACAAACAAACAAGAGACAGTTCTAACTCACCTATGATAGCTTATCATAATCCGCCGATCAATAATATTTCGACTAACATCCTGATACATTGGCACATAATAAACAAAACTGTTTTGGGGGGTGGGGGGTCATTCTTATCACAACAGTTTCACACATACAGGACCTGTATGCATTAACTGGGGATCATTGGACACCAGTGAGTAGTAAGAATTTTTAGTCCAGAGTTCTACATTTTGTGTACTTAAAAATGTTATACATATTGGATTTGAAATGAAACAATGACTATAAGGTTAATCTTAAAAGGTTGATAATTGATGAGTTATAATAGAAATATTTAGTCTAAACACATTTAGGGATGTCCCAATCCAGCCTTTTCCACTTCCGATCCGATACTGATATTACAGCCTTGAGTTTTGGCCGATACCGATACGATCCAAGCGCGTATTATACATATTCACTTATTTTGTTGTCAGTCATGTTAGAAAAGGTTTGATCAAGCGATATTACTCTAACAAGAACAACTACTTAATCGGGTTAGGTAGAATGATCCACAACAGTTGGTATGGGAAACTGACCTGTTTCTTGTTAACAGGGTTAAAATAAATAAACTTTAAATTTGAACATTAACATTAAATAAAAAATATAGCTGGTTTGCTTTGGCTGCTTTGGCCCCTTAATAAATAGAAAATAAATCAACACAAGAAATCTTTAAAATGTCTAATATTGAAATTAAAACAGCAGCAAGACTCCACACACTTGTGCTTTGGCCCCCTAATAAAAAAAAGAAAAAAAAAAAAGATTAACACCACAAGACTTTGTTGACATTTAACAAACAATGCAGCCTTTCCTTTTCAGTTATTTTAGTAGTGTCAGTGCAAGCCTGGTGCTGCTGTTTCCTGGGACCAACAAAGGGGACAAAAAACCACACACAATATTGTACAACTGTTTAAACAAGCAAAAGTCCATCCATGACTCCTGTTTCACTAATTGTGCCCAAAACAATGCCATCAGTGCTCTTTACTTAAACAGTAAGAGTGTAAACCAAATAAAAATATCACTCTCAAAAAACCAGAGCAGAAAACAAATAGTTAACTAAATTGACTGCTACTCTTCCTACCCTCTGTGTGAGTCTGCCATCTGCATGCTGGCCTGGTGGATTGATAGTAAGAGCTGGAACGGATTACTGGAATGGACTGCTTGAATCGCGGCGCGCTAGGCTGGTCGGAAAACCTGGATCGGATTCCGTGAAAAACTGGATCAGAGTTCTTGAATCGGCATTTTTCCATGCAGTCCGATCCGATTCTGATGCACGTTTTTTGCTAATATCGGCGGCCGATACTGATCCGAATATCGGATCGGGATATCCCTAAACACATTATTACATCCATATATATCCACCTATTGTCGTTGCATTATTTCACATGTTCATATTTCTCTTCTTCTCTTTTCACTTTCATACAGATGGACTCGAGGCTCATCCTACTCTCCAGTGTGCTATGTGTGAGCTCAGTCCTGCGTGTTCTTTAATGAAGCAATAGGAGAAGATATTCGGTCTCAGTTAATGTAGTTTATTAAGCAGTAAAGGAATAAAATTACAGAGCTCTGGGTCTCAACTTCACGTCCCTGACGAACAACAAAGGTGTGTCAGTTCACGAAGTCTGACCTCCTGTCCTTCCCCTGACCCAGTATATTTGAGCGTAACAGAGTGTCATTGTGCACGCGAGGCGTTGCCCTCTTCTCATTGGCAGTTCCACTTCCTCCTTCACCACACCACGCCCCTGCCTCCTGTTAATCTGACTCCTTCCCGCTGGCGGTGGGGGCGTGGTTCCTGTTTTGAAAGACAAGAGAACAACACAACTCCCTACACTTGCTGTACCTTACTATCTGTTCATCACTTTCTATTCTTTTTACCATATATGAAACTAATTATCTAAGCATTGCGGTATGTGCTTCTCAGACTTCATGTCTCTTCCTCTCCTGTACTTCTCCACTTCTGCAAAGCAAACACATTCAGATCAGCTGAAATCATCTCAGTATTCTCATTGTTCACACATCTAAAACTTATATAGTGAAACACAACTTATAGTAAAACACATAAAATCATTCTATTCCCAACAATACTCACTGTATGAAAAAACTCCCAATTGCATGTGAATATGCCTGTTCATCGCTATCAAAATGGAGGCTGATCTCTGACCTTTTGATTGACACTTGAGCTAATAGGAGCTTCCATGCTTTCTTTATGGGCTTCAACAGCCAGCAAGGGCCTCGTACTCGTCGTCCTCCGCTTATCCGGGTCCGGGTCGCGGGGGCAGCAGCCTCAGCAAAGAAGCCCAGACAGTCTTCTCCCCAGCCACCTCCTAAGATCCCGAGATACTTAAACTCCTCCACCTGAGGCAGGACCTCCCCCCCGACCTGGAGTGGGCAATCCACCCTTTTACGTCTGAGGACCACGGCCTCAGATTTGGAGATGCTGATTCTCATCCCAGCCGCTTCACACTCGGCTGCGAACCGTCCCAGCGAAGCAGAGGTCACTGTTCGATGGAGCTAGGAGGACCACGTCATCCGCAAAGAGCAGGGATGAGATCCTCCTGTCACCGAACCTGATACCCTCCACCTCTCGGCTGCACCTAGAAATTCTGTCCATGAAAGTTATGAACAGAACCGGTGACAAAGGGCAGCCCTGGCGGAGTCCAACCCTCACCGGGAACAGGTCCGACTTACTGCCAGCCATGCGAACCAGACTTGTGCTCCTTCGGTACAGGGACTGGATGGCCCTTAGCAGAGGGCCACCAACCCCATACTCCCGGAGCACCCCCTACAGGATGCCCCTGGGGACACGGTCGTAAGCCTTCTCCAAATTCACAAAACACATGTGGACTGGTTGGGCGAACTCCCATGCCCCCTCCAGCACCCTGGCAAGGGTAAAGAGCTGGCAAAAACCACATTGCTCCTCCTCAGTCCGAGGTTCAACTATCGACCGGCCCCTCTTCTCCAGCACCCTGGCGTAGACCTTACTGAGTGTGATCCCCTGTAGTTGGAACACACTCTCTGGTCCCTTTTCTTGAAGATGGGGACCACCACCCCGGTCTGCCAGTCCAGAGGCACTGCCCCCGATGTCCAGACAATGTTGCAGAGGCGTGTCAGCCAGGACAGCCCTACAACATCCAGAGCCTTGAGATATCCAGGGCGAATCTCGTCCACCCCTGGGGCTCCGCCGCCGCGTAGTTCCTTCACTACCTCGGCGACTTCTGCCCCAGAAATTGGACGACCCGCCCCTGAGACCCCCGGCTCTGTTTCCTCACTGGAATACGTGTTGGTGGGATTGAGGAGCTCCTCAAAGTATTCCTTCCACCGCCCGACAATGTCCCCAGTTGACGTCAGCGGCTCCCCGCCCCCACTGTAAACAATGTGAGCAAGTTGCTGCCTTCCCCCCCTGAGGCGCCGGACGGTTTGCCAGAACCTCTTTGGAGCCGATCGATAGTCTTTCTCCATGGCCTCACCGAACTCCTCCAACGCCCAAGTTTTTGCCTCTGCGACTGCCGCTGCTGCGCTCCGCTTGGCCCGCCAGTACCCGTCAGCTGCTTCTGGAGACCCACAGACAGACCATTCCCTCTAGGCCTCCTTCTTCAGCCTGACGGCTCCCCTCACCTCTGGTGTCCACCAGCGGGTTCGGGGGTTACCGCCGCGACTGGGACCCGCGGCCTTGCGGCCACAGCTCACAACAGCCGCTTCGACAATGGCAGAGCGGAACAAGGCCCATTTGGACTCAATGTCCCCCTCTGCCCTCGGGACGCGGTCGAACCTCTCCTGGAGGTGGGAGTTGAAGATCATCTTGACAGATTCTTCCGCCAGGCGTTCCCAGCAGACCCTCACTGCTCGTTTGGGCCTGCCAGGTCTGCGCGGTGTCCTCCCCTGCCACCTGATCCAACTCACCACCAGGTGGTGATCAGTTGACAGCTCTGCTCCTCTCTTCACCCGAGTGTCCAGAACATATGGTCGCAGGTCAAATGATACGACTACAAAGTCAATCACTGACCTGCGACATAGGCTGTCCTGGTGCCACGTGCACTGATGGACATCCTTATGCTCGAACATGGTGTTAGTTATGGCCAAACTGCGACCAGCACAGAAGTCCAATAACTGCACACCACTTGGGTTCAGATCGGGCAGGCCGTTCCTCCCAGTCACGCCCCTCCAGGTCCTGCTGTCATTGCCCACGTGAGCGTTGAAGTCCCCCAGCAGGACAATGGAGTCCCCGGTCAGGGCACTGTCCAGCACCCGTCCCAGGGACTCCAAAAAGGGCGGGTACTCTGAACTGCTGTTCGGCGCATAAGCGCAGACAACCGTCAGGACCCGTTCCCCGACCCGAAGGCGCAGGGACACAACCCTTTCGTCCACTGGGGTGAACCCCAACGTACAGGCAGAGAGTCTGGGGGCTATCAGAACGCCCGCCCCGGCCCTCCGCCTCTCACCCAGAGCAACTCCAGCAAAGGAGAGAGTCCAACTCCTGACCTCAAGTGCACTTTTGAACAGGTTACTGGGACCATATACTGTTATAAATGTAGCAATGATAAACAAATGGCTCCTCTGTTGTCATAAGGGGAAAAAACAGTCTTTCTTATTGATTTAGGTTTTCTAGATGTGTTTTCATATATATATAGTGAGCACCTCAGTAGACATTTATGTCTTGATTGAAAGTGATTCACTCTTAATTCCACATCCAGGTTATTGTTTTATTGCTGTTTATGCTTCCATGTTAAATATAAAACATTTGCCCTACATATTGAAAGTCTAAAGGGACCTAATCATAAACTCATCATCACACTAACCTAAATACCAGGCAGATCACATGACCGAGAGAACAAATTCAGCAGATTATAAAACAGAATTTTTCTGAGATACATGACAGTTTGTCAAACAAATGCTAATCCTACGTGTGTTTTCTCTCTGCAGGGATAACTGACTGAACTGAACTCCTGAGACACACAGTCTCTTCTTCTCCAGGCGTCTTTACAGTCTAGTCAGTCCTAGACTGACCATGTGTGCTGGCTATAAAGATAGGTAAGATAACACACACACACACACACACACACACACACACTAATACCAGAGTGAGTTCACATGCAAAGTAGTGGCCAAACCATCAGGAGAAATCTGGAGTTCAATTTCTTGCTCAAAAACACATCAATGTGTGAACAGGAAGAGTAAAGAAGCCCAAATAAAGGCCAAATAGATGCCTGGCTATCTCTGCCACTGTGGCAAATAAATTATTTTGGAGTATTTGGGGGTTTATCAATCCTTTCAGGGCCAATGTCACAATGACTTCATTTTATTAGCTGGAGGCAATATATGACTGGCCACCACAGGGCTGTAGGCTACATCGGAGTCCTAAAATGTCTTCTTGTTGTGTTATTGGGAGCCAGAGTATAAGGAGTCATGGCTCAAAACTTAAAGTCTATCAAATATCAGCCGCCACTGCCCATCAACAAAAACGGAGACAACTTTGGTTAAATGTAATAAGACAAAAGGACTGGATGGAGGTGATCATCAAAAATGCTTGCATGTGCAGCGAACACTTCATATTAGGTCAGGAGAAAAGTATTTACTGTTGTAGGGATGAATAACGTTATTAAGGGTTATCATGTCCACCAAATCACCTCTTAGCACATTATCTAACGTTAGCCTAGATAGCAAAACAAACCGGAGGAAAGTGGTTATTGTCTGCCGCTTTTGTAAGATTGGCATGGTAATCGACCACAATGCAGGCCATCCCACCTTCGGCAATCCCGTCAAATCATCCATCCACTGAGTGAGAGCATATGGGTCAACCAGAATGGTCCCGTTGGTCAGTGTTTACTTTTTCAAGTAACACTGGTCCTGGAGAGTGAGTGACCTGACATGTAGCATTCATAAATTCAGTCTAACACTCTACACTAAAATGAGAGCCCTGTTCAAAGAAACAGATCATTATATTTCTACATGAATTAATGAATGGTTAAGGTAATCAGATATTTACTCTGCTCGGCACTTTGCTGGACCGTCTCCCCAGACAGAGTGTCCAGAGTGCACTCTGCCACTCGGAGAGTGTAGTGCTCTGGATAACCAAACTGTACATTCAGACAGTGTTCCGTCTTAATGTGCCCTGGCATTTGGAATTGATATTTCCGAAAGCACCCTATTCAGAGAGACTTGTATCATCTTCCGTCATTGTCAAAAACAAGTGAACAGCACTTGTTAGCTAGCACTAGCTAATGTCTGTAGAGAATTGTTCTGCCTCCAGCTAAGCCGCACCCACCAAAAAAACACAATACTGTTTACTGACAAAAGGGTCTATAATATATAGAGCTTGTATTATTATACTTTAAGTTTTAACACACAAAAGAGTGCATCCATATCAATATTTGTGACGACTGTTTACAGGCCAGAAGGAGCCTGACCCTTTCTGTCACACTGTAGCCCTCTTCAGATCATTAGCTCAAACCTTCTCTGTAATACACCAGTCTGCTTTCAAAGGAAAGCATTTTCTGACCTATTTCCTGTCGTGCAGCAGCTCCAGCAGGCTGAGACTGCTTCTTAACACAATGTCTCTTCCCTTGTAGTTTGTGCCTTGCAGCTGTAGCCGACTCAGTCCCGCTCAGATGTTGTGCTGCAGTGGCGTGCACAGACTTTTTGAAGGGCAGGGGCGAAAAGAAAAAAAAGGACACGTACAGCGTGTTCTCGCCACTGAAGAGGGCACTAAGTTCTGCGTGTTTTCGAGGGCACTTTAGACATGTTTATATGTTATACAAATGGCACATTATATAGCCTGGTCTGTGAAACCCACTCACACAGACCAATACTTACTGTTCGATTCTCACCACCCACTGGAACACAAACTAGGTGTTATCAGGACCCTACAACACAGAGCCGATAACGTACCTACCAGCACTCAGGCCCAAGGGAAAGAGCATAAACATCTGAGGGAGGCTCTAAAAACTTGTGGTTACTCCAGTTGGACCTTTGTGAAATCAGCAGCCTGTTCCAGAAAGAACAAGGTAGGTGAGGAAGAAAAGAACAAGCGCAATAACATTGTCATCCCCTATGTGTCTGGGGTATCTGAAAAACTCAGGAGGATATTCAGCAAACACCACATCCCTGTGTATTTCAAACCCAGTAACACACTCAGACAAAGACTGGTACACCCAAAAGACCATACACCACACACTCAGAAGAGCAACCTAGTGTAGCGTACACTAGGTTGCTCTTCTGATTGGACAGCGTGTCCAATGCAGTGAGGAATGCCCAGACTTGTACATTGGTGAAACAAAACAACCACTAAACAAACGCATGGCCCAACATAGAAGGGCTAGCTCGTCAGGGCAAGACTCAGCTGTCTATCTACACCTCAAGGAGAAAGTACACTCCTTCGAAGACAGCAATGTGCACATTTTGGACAGGGAAGACCGATGGTTTGAAAGAGGTGTAAAAGAAGCCATCTATGTGAAATTGGAAAAGCCATCTCTCAATAGAGGAGGAGGTCTGCGACACCACCTATCCCCCACGTATAACGCTGTCCTTTCATCCTTGCCCAGGAGGCTTAACAACTTAACCTCTAAAAACAACGGTCGTTCACAAATGGCCTCATGTGACTCTGACGACTCCAGTGACAACCGTTGCAGCAGGAGTTTCAATGACTGTCGCTGACACACCATTGGAGCACTAACGAACCAGTGACATCATTGGCCTTGTGAAGACCTCCCCAGAGGTTAAATACCTGGGTGCTTCCACACCAGTTTGTCAGACTAGTTTCAGCCTAGTCAGACAAGCATGAACTGATGAAGCCTCTTGGATAAGAGGTGAAACGTCTTCTAAGACAAAACCAAGTCCAGTTGCGTTCAATTCAATTGCCTTGAGATACACTGCATTAGCAAAATATCACACCATATATGAGTGACACATTACAATTATCCACAGCACACCATCAAACCGTGAAGCCAGTGTGGCAAGCGGGGGGCGAGCAAGGGTGGTGGACAAGTGGTAAAAAAAAAATTTAATTTAGAGTATGTATTCGACATGTATTCAACGCCACCTAAGGAGTTTCACCCTAGGAACTACCAGGGTTACAGTAAACAACCAAAAAGGCACAGAGGTTCGTATCGCTACAATGAGAGAGACAGGACGTGGTTCCAGTTTAACAAAATGTATTTATTTATTTATTTATTATGTAAATCAATACTTAATAAAATAAAAATTCCACTCATGCCCCTAAAAAGGACAACATATGGGGAACCTGATCGGTGCTGAGGCTTACCAGTGGGGGAACGTGAGTCGAAGACGGGGTGTGAGGGACCCCAAAAGAAAAAAACAAATCACCCCAATCAGATGTGAAAACCAAAGAGGACAAAAAGGGGGTGCACAGTACACACACAAAATTAAGGGGAAACCACCACTGGGACACCAGGGACCACCACCACCAGCAGCTCTCAGCAACTGAAAAGGAGAACAAAATTAGTGAGGTTGACTAAACCAAAAGAAACAAAATAAACTGAAATATGGTTGACAGCCACGTAAATATTCACAACAAAATCTTAAAGTCTTAGGCTGCGAAACATCAAACTAAGGAAAAAGAAAGAATTAACTTTAGCCTAATCAAATTAGGATTTAAACAAAGTAGGCGAATATGCAACAAACAAGAGCATAATACTGTAGGGATTTGCTAAAGGCAAGTTGGTTATTGATTATTAATTACCAATGGTAATTAGTTAAGAAATTAAATTATTAATATGTATTAATAATTCTGGGGCACCACCCTGGATACAGGGATCAATAACCAACCGGTTTTTAGACAAAAAGGGAAAAATCCTCGTCTCAGTTTGCTAATATAGGTAAATATTAACAATCAAATAATTAGAAGGCATGAACCCAAGCACTGACCATCACAACCAACTATTGATACAAAAACGATGCACAAATCACCACAGAGGACTGCTATAGTAAAGTCACAAATGTTTATTAAGCAATTATCATTCAACAATCACAAGCTGTTCACTTAATAAACATACTACACTAAATTGACTTACTAGAAGCAACAAATCAAAGCATGCAAGTGGGTCTCTGTGTGCGTGTGTGCATATGTGTGTGTATGTGTATGTGTGTGTGTGCGTGTGAAGGGAGAGAGGTAGAGAGAAAGAATGGCAGGCGTGGCCTCTTGAGGGACATGCCACGTCACGCCAGGTACTGATAAGAGTAAGGCGGGAAATTTGAGGGAAGAAGTACTGAGGCGGGATACTAGAGCAAGACAATGGGTCACAAAACAGCTGGCCACATGTGCACCTTTAAAGTACGCACAAGATGGCATCCGGCGGGATCAAACACACTGTATGCTCTAACAGAATAGCTGTACCAACACGTGTAGGTGTGTAGAGTGTGGTAATGGCGAACTGCCCTTAAGGAGTTGCTCACAAGACAATGTGTGATTTTACCACAGGTATAATGTGTGTATGTGTGTGTGTGCGTTCGAGTGTGCATGTAGGTTAGTTAAAAGAGGGGGAGAGAGAGAGAGAGAGAGAAGAAAGGCGAGCGGGCGCTCATAATCAGCGCGAGGTAAAAGCGGCCGTGGAGGAACACAATGGTCACTTTCCTATCCCTCAGAGGCCGGTAGACTAACTGGGTCAGCCTACTGTCCACTGGTCCTTGTTACAGATAGGAATGCAGCGTATTGTGAGCGCACGGCCGTCACACTAACGGCACAATCAATTTGCTCTGGCGAGTGCAACAACAAGCAGCAATCAATGATTAGATTATCAAAGAAAGGGACACTGCGGTCCTCAAAGTTCACAAAATCACAGTTAAAGTCACTCTTAAGTCACACGCTATATATAAAGTCTCTGCCCAGACTAAAGCTCTCTTACTTGAGTCGCCGGCGCGATGACGTGTGTCCCGTCTGTTGCTGTGGGATGAGTGCGCGGGCCGCTGTCCTACAGCGGAATGAAAGATGCTGTCCTCGGTGTGGCAGAAGAGAGATCAGCTGAGTCGATTCGGTTGAAGAAATGGGGCCTCGGTGACTCCGTCTTCCTCGGGAGAAAAAGGGAGTTCTCCAAAATTTGCAGATGCTGAGGAACGGCGGGGTTGCGCGGCGTTCCTCTGGTGCTCCGTGGAGTGTTAAAAACAAAAGAAAAAGTGTCTTTCCTCGTCCAGCAAGTCAAGAAACAAAAGGACGGCCTAGGTTGGTTAAATTCAAACGTTTGAGGTGCTCCCTAGCAGTAACTTGCGAACAGAAAGCTTTGGCTTCCTTCCAGCAGCTCGTCACTCGGGTATCGCTAGGGGCATTAGCACGCAGCGGCAATTAAAGTCTCAGTGACGTCATAGGGGGTTCCTTCTGACTCCACCTGAACCTGGCTGCTGTCGCCCAATGGGGAGCAAGAGTTTGAATTTCAAAAGTGATTTACACTTTTATAGCTACCGGACCAATGGAAGCTTGGCGCGTTTCCTTTGTTCTTAGACTGGCTGGTTTTGTCAAGGCCTCTCTATTGTTTAAAACATGTGGCTAAGGTCCCAACAATACAATCAAAACTATATTAATTTTAAACATACAAAACAAATCAAAGAAATAAACAAAACCATATTCTACTCAATACTAAACAAAATATATATAAATTGTCAAAATCATACAATTACATAAGGCAACTAATGAAAAACAAACCATAAACTATTCCCAAATAAATAGAAAACCAGAAAAAGACAAATAACACAAAATTAATCAAACTAAAATAAATTAACTCAACCCCACAATTAGGGCCCAGGCTTCAGGCGGCTGCCAGAAGGCCAACACACACACCCGGACCACCCAGACCTACTAGCCGCAAAGGCCACAAGCAGCGGTGGGCAAGAGCAGCAGGCGGAGCAGCACAGCACAGCAGCATATCACACCAGGCAGAGCAGACACCAGGCAGAGCAGTTGCCAGGCAGAGCAGACGGGGCCTTAGGCTACGTTAGCCTTTGGGGCTAACAGTCCCTCTCACACACAACAGAGCTATGTTAAGCAAAACACTAACACACTGTGAAAGTGGAGGCTAAAGGAGGCAGAGCCCATGAGGTGTACATATGGTCTGACAGCTTCTGTCATCCCTTGCAGAGGAAAGTGCGGCGCTCGTCCCGCAGATTAACGGGGTGTAAACGATGTGTCACCACAGCACAGGAGTTCACTCTGACAGCCCATGGGATATCAGCCTTGCACCAGGGGTCTAAAATGGCGAAAATCATAAGGCGGCAGGTGAAAATCGTAACTTACACAGTGAAGCCACTGCATACTTACCTGCAACTGGTGGGATGCAACAGACAGGTATGCCAGAAGCTCCGAGCATACAGTCTCACTGAAGCTTGAAGTGACAAAATGACGTCCCCAGGGAAACAAAAGGATATACCATAAGAATCAACATGACAGAAACCTATTTACAGATGAAAACGGATTTTGGGGAAGTTCACCACAATAAATAAAAAAAATGTATATAAATGAATGCCAAACTTATCTTGGTTACACAGCCACAATATGTTAAAGTTTATACCCTGCCTCTCACCCGATGTCAGCTAGGATAGGCTCCAGCCCCCCCGCGACCCTCAAGAGGATGAAGCGGTTAGAAGATGAATGAATGAATGAATGTTAAACATAATTATACAGCATTAAAAAGAAAGACAAATTTTAATTTCAATTAAAGCTGCAAGCAGCTGTGATCGGGCCCTCGCTCTCCTGCGCCACTGCGGGGGGGCAGCAGCACGCATCACTGAAGCGGTTATGTGAAAACTCAGAGTAAGTTAACCCTGACGTGGTGTGACGTTTCATCTTCCTACTCCAAAAAACCCCTATGGGAAGAGTTTTTTGAAAATTTCAAGGGGGCGCTATAGAGGCATTTTGTCCCCCCCATGGGCGACACCCCTATCAGATGTATGAGCTCGCCATTTTTGACCTGTGTATCAATTTCATGTGAATATGAGGTCGCTGAAGCCATCAGAAAGCCAAACATATTTGGTGGCGAGGGCAACGTCATAGCAGCCACACCCCTTGACATAGAGAAAAGCTTTTAATAACTTTTGATCAGCATGGTCTCAGGGGCTGAGGCTGTTGAGCAACCAGGGGCTGCGGGGAGACCCAGAGCAGGCATGGATTGGTGGTGTAAATGTGGGGCTTACTGGCCACTTAATTAGGTACACTTGTGCAATCTAATACAATCTAATACAACAGCTCTGCCACACATTCTGCATTTACAAAGCTTTTACATTTTCAGCTTTTGTCAGAAAGGTGATTATTCTACTTTATTATTGAGGTTGTAGTGGGTGGTGTTGGTGTACTGGAGTGCAATATATTTAAAAGTGTTCCTAATATTTTGTCCCCCTCAATTAGACAAAATTAGGAGGCCACCCCAGTACACCACCACCATTCACTATGACCTCAATAATAAACGTAAAGTAGAATCACCACTTTCTAGATGATGTCAACAGTAACCGAAAATTTATAAGCTTCAGGGAAAAAATCATGGCATAATTGTTCTACTGGATTGCATTAGATTACACAGGTGTACACAAAGTGGCCAGTGACTGTATGTTATATACATACCGTATTTCCTCAAATAGTAGCCGGGGCTACTATTAACAAAAAAATAGTTCGGGACCAGGCTACAAATAGGGGCAGGCTACTATTTGAAGGAGGCTTTTAATGAAAAGAAAAAAAAAAATCACAGCCAAATTTGAAAATACAAATAGTTTTTGGTGTTTTTGTAAATCACCACTATTTACTATTTACTACACCACAGTGTACTAGTTGTCCTGCCTTGAAATAGTGCAGCCACCGTGATGCCACACACCTTACAAGACAACTTGCCACAAATTAATTTTAAAACTAGGCTACATTCGTAATTATGACTTTTTATCTCACAATTTTGATTAGGAATGGTGATTTTTTTTTTCCATTACTGGTGAAAATGGGCTTCCATAGATAAAGATGGTTACAGTAAAAATATCAGTGCCAGAGGCAGTCCTGGCTAGTTTTACACCTTGGGCGAACCATCCCTCAGCTAAATTAAATTAAATAATAATAGGGACTTATTGACTTATTCATACTTCAAAAACAGCATCAATAAATGATTAACATAGGGGGGATCAATATAAAATAAAAAAATAAAATAAAAATCAACCAGCCACCCTCCTCCCCTGACAAGTAAAGAACAGTCCCTCCATAAGTAAAGAACAGTCCCTAAAGTGCGGTGAGATTTGTGGACCGTTACCTGCCACAATGACAGAAATGTGAACGGCTCCTTTCTCCTCTGACACGCCACATACCTGTGTGCCGCCACGGCTCGGTTGTCCAGGTACTACTGGGCAGTCATGACACCAATGAAAGAGCAAAATACTGGACCTGGAGTCGGACTTCTCTGTCGCCGGGGTTATGTCCCTACTGGTTTCCAATTTAACTGGTTTCCTTACCAAACAGCTGCAGATGTGCTGCGCCTCCATCAGCAGATTTGTCACAAATTCACAAACATACACAACATATTACTGGCGATTTTAAAGTCGCAGCCCACATCTACCACAGCGAATATGCTTCTGTAAATGAGCACTACGTACCAGCAACATTAAAGAAAGTAAAGAAAATATGAGATACACAAATTTGCATCAAGCTGGACTCGATTTCACGTCAACCAAAAGACAACATAACACAAACCGCACGTCTAAATGTGTGAGCCACTGAGACTCACAGAGAGCAAGGCTTTCCTCAGGTATTAGTAAATGACATCAGCATCCAGGTAACATTTTGATTTGGGCTGACCTGAGACAACTGGTTACCCTTGGCTCGCCTTGAACACACATATTTATCAATGTTTGTTGTTCTTTTTCCACGAGTCTACAAACATATTCAGTGCCACATTACAGTCTGCACAACACTGCACACTATGACAAAGCCTGTCATGTTTAAAAAGTGACTGCCAACCAGGCCTCATATGCCTCGCGGCGTATTCCCCCGACATTTGTTCGGAATATTTAAAAACTTCTAGCTTTTAGCTAGCCTCATATTTAACAATGTCAAACACAACACAGAAGACCCAAAGCAACCACACTGACTACATCTCCCAGAAAGCCCAGCTCTCTGGGAGCATGCGCGAAGCAGTCTCTAGACGGCAGCGCGGACATGTCAAGACACGACCCGTGTTTACCTACTGCACGTACCGCCTACAAGTTACAAAAGCCACGAAACACAACACAATGCTCTACAACAGACCACGGAGTCAAAGTCGCCGTTCACCACGCCATCGTCCACATTAGCTCACAGGGTGTTCAACCACCGGCATGTCTCGGCTAACATCGACCACCGAGAATGCTCCCGGGAGTTAGCCGAGTGCTAGCCGAGAGAGATGCGCTACACACACATTAGAGGCTGAACGCTTATAATGCTTATAAACCACAAATTATAAGTTACCTAAAGCACGTCGGGATAGCGTGGTGAACGTCAACACACAACCATTTATTTATAATTCAACCATCATTAGCAGGCTGTTTGCAGCTAGCAGTTGTTACTCTGCTTACCAACGGACTGTGTGCTCCTGCCGAAGGTCTGAATACAATGAGCTGTCACCGTGAAAACAAGAATACTTACGTACGCACCCACGATTAACCCCTTAAAGGGTCTCAGGCATACAACACAACAAAAATGAATGTTTTAACCAAACAATTTACATGGCAGGTATCTTTGTTAAAGGAAGAGAGTGGCTGCAGCAGCTCAATAAATTATTTACATTTCTTATAAGTAAACATAACTTAGTCCCAATAATTTTACCAAGTGACAAAGTCTTGACAGGCAGTTCTGTCCCACCGGTCTCAAAACAGCAGGCACTGACAATTAAAGGTAATGTACCTACTCATATGACTATAGGGATTACAGCAATAGGCGAATTTGCCAAAATGTCGAACTATCCCTTTATATGTAACATCACTTTCTTGTCATATTAGCCTTTGAGAAAGTCATTAAATGTTGTTCACTGTTTTTAATAATTGGGTGAAAATTAAATTTAAAAACAGTCCCCTGATTGCTCCTCACTTTGGTTTGATTCATATTCCACATATTAAACAAAATAAAAGTTTTCTCAATCGCTATTTCAGCTTGAGTAGCTTTTACCACCAACAGATGCTGATTACCACACATCTTGTCTCCTAAAATCCTGTTGAGTAGATGAACATGTTTGGAGTAGACCATTGGTGGTAGAGACTTTTTTTGTGCATCTGGGCAACTTACACACACATTTTCATCTTCCTACTCCAAAAAAACTCCCCTATGGGGAGGGGTTTTTGAAAATTTCAAGGGGGCGCTATAGAGGCATTTTGTCCTCCCCCATGGGCGACGCCCCTATCAGATGCAAGAGCTCGCCATTCTTGACCTGTGTATCAATTTTCATGAGGATATGAGGTCGCTGAAGCCATCAAAAAGCCAAACGCATTTGATGGAGAGGGCAGCGCCATAGTGGCCATGCCCCTTGACACAGACAAAAACTTTTAATAACTTTTGATCAGCATGGTCTCAGGGTGATCTGTACCAAATCTGAAGTTGATTGGACAAAATCTGTAGGAGGAGTTCGTCAAAATACAAGGTGTCGAAATCACAAAATCACCACCAAAATGAAAAGTTTAAATCAAAATGGCTGACTTCCCATTTGGAGTAGACCATTGGTGCCAGAGACTTTTATGTGCGTCTGGACAACAACTATAACTTTTCATCAGCATGGTCTCTGGATGATCTGTAAAAAATTTGAAGTCGATTGGATAAAATCCCTAGGATGAGTTCGTTAAAATACAACATGTGGAAATCACGCCAAAATGACAAGTCAAAATCAAAATGGCCGACTTCCTGTTTGGAGTAGACCATTGGTGCCAGAGACTTTTATGTGCGTCTGGACAATATACACATGTGTACCAATTTTCATGTTCCAACTCCAAAAAAAACCTTATGGGGAGGGGTTTTTGAAAATTTCAAGGGGGCGCTATAGAGGCATTTTGTCCCCCCCCATGGGCGACGCCCCTATCAGATGCAAGAGCTTGCTATTCTTGACCTGTGTATCCATTTTCATGAGGAGATGAGGTCGCTGAAGCCATCAAAATGCCAAACGTATTTAGTGGCGAGGGATCGATAGTCGCCACGCCACCACATGGACACCATTAGACGTAGCTTCACAGCGTTCATAAGGTAGCTTCACCAACTTGTTCTGCATGCATTAGAAGTGGAATGAAGTTGATACGCTCAAGTTTGTGGCATTAGTACATGTTAAAGTAAAAACTGGTCACTTCCTGTTACCACCAGGGGGCGCTATGAGTAAGGTGGGATATTAACCTATCGGGGCGTTCGGGGCGGAGCCATCATCATGTCCAGCAAGTTTGAAGCTGCTACGATCAAGTATGTGGGCGTGAGAGCCGTTCGAAATTCGATGGCAAGAAAACGAAAAGTCGCCAAAATTTGTCACGTCCTAGCGGCCACGTCCCTTGACACAGAGAAAAGCTTTTAATATCTTTTGATCAGCATGTTCTCAGGATGATCTGTACCAAATTTGAAGTCGATAGGGCGAAATCCCTAGGAGGAGTTCGTTCAAATGTAAGTTGTGGAAATCGCCGTAACAAAAAAATTCAAAACAAAATGGCCGACTTCCTGTTGGGATTTCACCATGACGTTAAGAGACTTTTTTGTGCGTCTCGGTATGATACATGTGTGTACCAAATTTCGTTTGCCTACGACAAACTAACCCCAATGGGGAGGGTATTTTGACCATGTGCAACCGCCCAAAAATATTGAATTTCGGATGTGGCCGGATGAATGTGGAGAGTTAGAAGCATTTTCAAATTTGGGAAAGGGCCGAAATAGGGACACGAAATGTCGCAAGAATAACAATAATAATAAACAGCACAATTTCAATTTCAATTTCAATTTCTTCCTTTATTTTGAGGATGAGATGAAAAAAAACAGCACAAAACAAAAGAAATCTACTGTGTAAATATGTTCAAAATGTTGTTTTACTGAGATTTATGAAATCCAATATGGCCACCGCCTAATGACGCCACAATATGCAAATTAGATGAGTTAATGTACTCCCATCAGATTCCCCTCCCTTTTTTTTGAGGATGAGATGACAAAAACAACACAAAACAAAATAAATCTACTGTGTAAATATGTTCAAAATGTTGTTTTACTGAGATTTATGAAATCCAATATGGCCGCCGCCTGGTGACCCCACAGTATGCAAATTAGATTAGTTAATTTACTCCCATGACAAACTTTGGGTCATGATGAATAGTTTTCTCATTTACAGTATGCCTTTATCTCTCACCACTTTCAAGCCACAGTCTTTTGAAATGTTGAAATGAAAATGGAATATTTTCCTCAATAAATAAGTAGGAGATGTTTTTTTTAAGAGCATGTTTGAGGCGAAATCTTACTTTGAAAGGGCAAATACCTCACTTCCTGTTGGAATTAGGTCATGGGTGTCAGCGCGTGATTTGTATGTCGAACACGGCAGTTTTGGTTAGATATTTCTACGACATTCCTACGGGCCACAGTGGCCATTTTAGTGCACCTAGGTGGTGCTAGAGAGCCCATTTTGGCACTTTAGGGGTTAATAATGTGTATTTGCTGTTTCAAATGAAGATTCTGCTGCTGTAATCTGTCCTTTAAAGATTGTGAGACACACAGACAGAGAGAGCCCTGTGTGGCCGTTAGTGTATGACAAGAAGATTTTTTAGGAAAGGCAGTTTTAAGGCAAAATCTTACTGTGAAAGGGCAATTAGCTCACTTCCTATTGGATTTAGGTCAGGGGTGTCAGCGCGTGATTTTTAGGTCTTCATGAGACGAACACGGCAGTTTTGGTTTCATGTTTCTACGACGTTCCTACAGGCTGTAGCGGCCATTTTTGTGTGCCTAGGTGGCGCTAGAGAGCCCATTTTGGCACTTTAGGGGTTAATTTCATGATTTTCTAAAATTTTTCACCGGTTCTGATGTGCGTGCCAATTTTGGTGAGTTTGGGTGGGTCAAATTCCAGTTCCTGCCTCCGGGCTCGGTCCCTAATAATAAATAATAATAAACAGCGCGATTACAATAGGGTCCTCACGGACGACTTCGTTGTCGCTCGGGCCCTAAAAATAATTAAAGCTGCGAAGCAGCGTTGGTAGGGACCTCGGCCCCTCGCCGTCGTCCCCCAGCTCACAATCAATCAATCAATCACTCAGTCAATTTCACAAATCACAATTTGCCACACACACACACACACACAAACGCACACAGGCTTGTGTCTGTCAGAGTGAAGCCATTGTTATGCTAATTAATGACCATGTAATTAGGTGACAGCACAGGCACTTCAAGCTCAGTTTGACTAATGACTAATGATAACAGAATCAGCAGGAGGCATTTGACACCACAGCAGCAACACAACTTCACACGTCACACTATCCAGGCACCGCTGTGATAGAAGTTAACCTGCGAGACAGTGGAGCACAAAGGCTCTGGAGAAGAGGCCAAGTTACTGACATGCAGTACGGCAGAGTTAGTGACATGCAGAGAAGGAGAGAAGGGAGAGAGAGGAGAGAGGGGGGAGAAAGAGAGACAGAGAGAGAGAGGGAGGACAAGGAGTGGAGTGTGTGTGTGTGTGTGTGTGTGTGTGTGTGTGTCTGTGTGTGTGTGTAATTGTGTCGCTAAAAATTGCAAATTATGAGCTGCAGGTTGCTTTAAGGTTACATTATTTTTTTTCTCCATGTCTCTCTTTCTCTCTCTCTCTCTCTCTATATATATATATATATCTCCCTGTCTTTCTCTCTCATACATACACCCACAATGAATATTTCGTATGTATACTCTGACTAGGAGTTAAAAATCAAAAAAAAAAAAAAAAAAAAAATTTTTTATGGTTGTTTTTCAACAAAGACAAAAACAGTCCTGAAGGGGAACAGTGTCTATTTTTATTGAAAAATAGAAACTGCCCCAAAAAATGATAATGCATCAAAATTGGTGTTGTTATTAATCTTTTACATATCACAGACTGTGATAAATTAAATAAAATAAAAGATCCATCCAACATTTATTATATAGTTAATCTTAATTCATGTTTTTTTTTTTTTTCATTAAAGTAACAGTGACTTCATGTAAATAAAATGGCAAATAAATTGTGAAAATCCTCAAAAGGAATGAATATTTGATATGCATAATCTGAGTACAAGTTGGTTAAAAGATTTAAGCAAAAAATTTAGAGAAATATATTAATATTTAATATTTTTTAGTTGTTAACACGGTTCCAAAGGGGACAGGTGTGATTTTTTATAAGATGGCCCGCAGGGTTAAAAATGCAAGGTTCTTATGAAGGTGGTGTGAGCTTATAATTTGAAACTTGTAGACACAAGCCATGTGACCTAATGAAACTTTGACATGTGTGATGATCAAACAACACATCCATATTCATTTGAAATGTGACCTAGTGAAAGCTTGAGTGATGTGTACTAGCTGCTTTGAGGATCTAAGTGCAGCAAACAGATACAAATATATACTAAGACCTACAAATGTTGAATTAATATCTGATTGTATACATATGTGACACTAATCATATGTGTATAATAACAGTAGAAGTATGACACACACAGACAGACAGACATAGACGGCCGTGTTCTCGACATGCAGAGAGGGAGAGAAGGGAGAAAGAGGACAGAGGGGGGGAGAGAGAGAGAGAGAGAGAGAGAGAGAGAGAGAGGGGTGACAGGGAGTGGAGTGTGTGTGTGTGTGTGTGTGTGTGTGTGTGTCCGTGTCTGTCTGTGTGTGCCATCCTTCTACTGTTATTATACACATATGATTATTGTCACATATGTATACTATCAGATATTAATATATTCTTCCCACATGTTGTACCACAATAGCCAGAATCATAAGTCAAACTCAATTTTAAAAACTGTAAAGGGTTCTTATGAAGGTGGTGTGAGCGTATATTTTGAAAGTTGTAGACATAAGCCATGTAACCTAATGAAACTTTGACATGTGTGATGATCAAACAACACATCCATATTCATTTGAAATCATGTGACCTAGGGAAAGCTTGAGTGATGTGTACTGGCTGCTGTGATGATCTAAGTGCAGCAAACAGACACAAATATATACTAGTTAATGTCAGTGGAGAAACTGAGCAGGACTACTTGTATTCCAATTCTTAATGAGTTAAAAGACTTTAACCAGGACATCTTGTATTTACAGGTTTTTGGTATCATGCATTTCTTTCAAAGTTTTAGGAATGACTTTGGTAAATGTTATACTGTCATCTCTGTGTGACCACACACACACAGACACACTTCACTCTGACACACAGGCTGTCAGAGTGAAGCTTTTGTTATGCTAATTAGGGACTGCATGCAGCTCACACAGACAGCAGAATGGGTTGAAAGTTTCTCAAACTAGTCCTTTTAGCTCCCAAACCGTGGGTCCCATCTTCAATCTGAAAGCATCCCCAGATAGATAAACTTGTTCTGAACGCACAAATATAAAGCTTGTATGTCTATGGACTGAAAAATGTCACCTTAATCACAAGTTTACAGTGTGTTGGCCCTCATCTTTTCTGACAGAGATCATCATGAGGAGTTGTGTCCTGCACCTTCTAACGCTTCTAAAATCAAAACCGTTCAAGTTATGACAAAGTCCTTCACAAGTAATGTTCAGCAGGGGTAGAGCTGTAATTTGTGCAAGTTTGAAGCAGTTATGATAAACGGTGTAGGAGCAAATAATTTTTGAGCGACAGAATTTGTGAAAAACGCCATCTTACATTCAAAGACCGACAGCGCACTTCCTGTTGGAGTTAGGTCAGGGGTTGCAGTGCGACATTTGTAGATCTTTATGAGACGAACGAGACAGTTTTGGTTTGGTCTTTCTAAGTGGTTCCTACTCGTCGCACCGGGCATTTTAGTGTGTCTAGGTGGCACAACAAATCGTCAGGAGGTTTTGGAGCACATCACCTGAAACACGCCATAACATCCAAACCATTCGAGGATTGAAAAAGTTATGCACAATAATTGATAAGGACACTTTGAACAATAATGTGTGCGAGTTTGAAGCCGATACGATAAACGGTGTAGGAGGAGATGTTTTTTAAAGGAATTTCTTTTTTTGAGGAAAACTCTTACTTTGAAAGGAAATAGCTCACTTCCTGTTGGGTGGCGCTAGAGAGCCCATTTTGGCACTTTTCAGATTAATTTCTTCATTTTATAAAATTTTTCGCCAGTCGTGACATGCGTGCCAAGTTGGTGAGTTTTGGAGCATGTTCAGGGGGTCAAATTCCAGTTTAAAGTCGCGTACGCTGAAAGAAAGAAACAAAGAATAATTAAAGCTGCAAGCAGCGTTTGGCGGGACCTCGCACTCGCGCCCGTTTTGGCCCCCAGCTTATGTCGTCACTGTGAATTATTTAGAAATATCAAACATGTTGCCACAAACATCAGAAAATCCTTACAGAGCTGAACGTTTTGATGTTTGAATGCTTTCTGTAGCTGTAGGTATGGATAAGTGATGTCACGATATGCAAATTAGATGAGTTAATTTATTCCCATCAGATTCCTCTTCCTTTATTTTGAGGAAGAGACAACAAAAACAGCACAAAACAAAAGAAATCTACTGTGTGAATCTGTTCAAAATGCTGTTTTACTGAGATTTATGAAATCCAATATGGCCGCCGCCTAGTGACGTCACGGAATGCAAATTAGATGAGTTAATTTACTCCCATGACAAACTTTGGGTCATGATGAATAGTTTTGTCATTTACAGTATGCCTTTATCTCTCACCACTTTCAAGCCACAGTCTTTTGAAATGTTGAAATGAAAATGGAATTTTTTTTTGCTCAATAAACTCTGGCGCCTAAAGGGTCAAAATGGAGATTCTGCCCCTGTCATATCTGCATGTAAGATTTAGACACACACACACATCATGTTTCTGTGAGTTTGTGTGTGACAGCGGTTGCCATGGTGATGAAGTAGGTGCACCTGGGAGAAGAGCAGAGAGAGACAGACAGAACACAGAGAGAGACCTGTTGTAGTGGAGATTTAACTCCTCGAACAAGTTCTACCCATTCCCAAACCGTTGGTCCAATCATGAAAAAAATGTGATGATCAGAGAGATAAAGTTATACAGAAGATCTGTTTAGCAGCAGTTGAGCTGTCATGTGTGCGTCTTTAAAGCCGATACAATAAACGGTGTAGGAGGAGATGTGTTTTTTTAAGAGCACGTTTGAGGTGAAATCTTACTTTGAAAGGTCAAGTAGCTCACTTCCTGTTGGAATTAGGTCATGGGTGTCAACGCGTGATTTGTAAGTCAAACACACCAGTTTTGGTTTGATCTTGATACGACATTCCTACGGGCTGCAGTGGCCAGTTTAGTGCACCTATGTGGCGCTAGAGAGCCCATTTTGGCACTTTAGGGGTTAATAATGTGTGTGATCTGTTTCAAATGAAGTTTCTGCTGCTGTAATCTGTCCTTTAAAGATTGTGAGACACACAGACCAGAGAACCCTGTGGCTGTGTCTGTGTGTGCAGCCGTTGTCATGGCGATTAATGACTTGCCCGGACCTGTGGCAGACACAGACACGTCAGGAGAGCAGATCACCAAAGGCTGTTTATAAAGGGATTTAACTCCTCGAACAAATGCTTCGCATAACCAAACCGTTGGTCCAAGCAAGAAAATAAAGTGATTTTGAGAGACAACCACGTCTCGTGAACGCACGTGTCGCGTTTTATATTTCTCAAGTCAAAAATGTGGTCAGAGGAGCAAGTTTAAAATGTGTTGCACCCCAGCTGTTTCCAGAAATTTCTCCTCTGAGTTTACATGGGAGTGAATGAGAAAAAAATCAGCGCTCCCTTCGCTTTGGAGCCACTCAGCAAAAATGTGTATGTGTGAGAGATTCCATGTCAACATATCTGTGAGCTGGACAAATTTTCCTACGTTTTGTGGTATAAATTGTGTCTGTACAGTGAAAATTGTGGCCATGGCAGCGAGTTAAAGACAAAAGTTTTAGACGATTTTTAGAGCCCTCTCCACTCTAGCTCACAGCATTCCGTGCAATACACACCCATTGTAAAGTGAGAATTTCTCCACTTTTGCTCATGGTACTTTGAGAGGCACAGATGAAAAACGGTAAAAGATATGAAAAAGATGAAAACATGAGTGAATAGATGAGACCTGTGGCAACATTTGAGAGTTGGAATGGAGTCTGTAACACAAAGTATGGAGACGCTGTAAATGCTAGAAAAAGCCCTAAGATTGGTCTCTTTCTCCCCCCTGCTGCCATTCATTTCCTATGGGACAGCTTTGGAAGATCGCCAGGACGTTTTTCTGACATCTCACCTTATGGAGGCCATAAAATCCAAACTAAGCGAGTAATGAAAAAGTTACGAATAACTTTTGATTAGAACGAGTTGATCTGTCATCTGTGCAAGTTTGAAGCCGATTGGATAAGCGGTGTATGAGAAGAAGATTTTTTAGGAAAGGCAGTTTTAAGGCAAAATCTTACTTTGAAAGGGCAAATATCTCACTTCCTGTTGGATTTAGGTCAGGGGTGTCAGCGCGTGATTTTTAGGTCTTCATGAGACGAACACGCCACTTTTGGTTTCATGTTTCTACGACGTTCCTACAGGCCGTGGCGGCCATTTTTGTGTGCCTAGGTGGCGCTAGAGAGCCCATTTTGGCACTTTAGGGGTTAATGTCATGATTTTCTAAAATTTTTCACCGGTTCTGATGTGCGTGCCAATTTTGGTGAGTTTTTGAGCATGTTTAGGGGGTCAAATTCCAGTTCAAAGAGGCGGCGGGAGAAAGAATAAAGAATAAAGAATAAAGAATAATAACTAGAGAAGCAATTTCTGAAGAAATTGCGGGTGTGAATGCTGCGAGCTGAAGCCACGCTGCAATGCTGTCTTGAATACAATGAAGTTTGAATGATCTGAATGTTTGAAAGTTTGTTGAAAAGCTGACGCCACACTGAATAGCTGCCTTTAATAAAATAAAGTTTGAATGATTAGAATATTTGAATGTTTTACTGAGATTTATGAAATCCAATATTGCCGCCCCCTAGTGATTCCACAATATGCAAATTAGATGAGTTAATTTACTCCCATCAGATTCCTCTTCCTTTATTTTGAGGATGAGATGACAAAAACAGCACAAAACAAAAGAAATGTACTGTGTAAACATGTTCAAAATGCTGTTTTACTGAGATTTATGAAATCCAATATGGCCGCCGCCTAGTGACGCCACAATATGCAAATTAGATGAGTTAATTTACTCCCATCACAAACTTTGGGTCATGATGAATAGTTTTCTCATTTACAGTATGCCTTTATCTCTCACCACTTTCATGCGAAAGCCTTTTGAAATGTTGAAATGAATATTTTCCTCAAATAACTGGCAACTAAAGGGTTAAAATGGAGATTGTGCCCCTGTCATGTCTGCATGTAAGATGTAGACACACACACACATCATGTTTCTGTGAGTTTGTGTGGCACAGCGGTTGCCATGGTAATAAACTAGGTGCACCTGGCAGAAGAGCAGAGAGAGACAGACAGAACACAGAGAAGAGAGCTCTTTTAGAGGAGATTTAACTCCTCGAACAAATTCTTCGCATACCCAAAGCGTTGGTCCCATCATGAAAATAAAGCGATGGCGAGAGACAGCCACTTCTCGTGAACGTACGTGTCGTGTTTTATATTTCTCGAGTCCAAAATGGGGTCACCAGAGCGAGTTACAAATGTGTTGCACCTCAGCTGTTTCCAGAAATTTCTCCTCTCAGATTACATGGGAGTGAATGAGAAAAAAATCGGCGCTCCCTTCGCTTTGGAGCCGCTCAGCAAAAATGTGTACATGTGACAGATTCCATGTCAACATTTCTGTGACCAGGACAAATTTTCCTACGTTTTGTGGTATAAATTGTGTATGTACAGTGAAAATTGTGGCCATATGAGCAAGTTGAAGAGAAAATTCAAGTATGAGTAGAGGGCTCTGTGTGTGTGTCTGTGTGTGCAGCCGTTGCCATGGCGATTCCTGACTTGCCTGCACTTGAGGGCACACACAGACAGCTCATGAGAGAGCAGAGGAGCAAAGGCTGTTTTTAATGGGTTTTCACTCCTCGAACAAGTTCTTCGCATACCCAAACCATTGGTCCCATCATGAAAATAAAGTGATTGTGAGAGACAGCCACTTCTTGTGAACGCACGTGTCGAGTTTTATATTTCTCGAGTCCAAAATGGGGTCACCAGAGCGAGTTACAAATGTGTTGCACCTCAGCTGTTTCCAGAAATTTCTCCTCTCAGATTACATGGGAGTGAATGAGAAAAAAATCGGCGCTCCCTTCGCTTTGGAGCCGCTCAGCAAAAATGTGTATGTGTGACAGATTCCATGTCAACATTTCTGTGAGCAGGACAAATTTTCCTACGTTTTGTGGTATAAATTGTGTATGTACAGTGAAAATTGTGGCCGTATGAGCGAGTTGAAGAGAAAATTTCTTAATTAATTTTCAGCTGCTCTTCACTCTAGTGATGACATCACTCACTCTAGCTCACGCAATACACACCCATTATAAAGTCTGAGAAGGGCTGAAAACTTCATGTATTTTAAACTGACTTTGTAGAAAAATTAAAAGAGATATTGAAAATTTGAATTAGTTCCTGAAAGTCGACAACAGCGTCAACATTTGAGAGTTGGAATGGAGTTTCTACGTCAATGTATGAATTCGTGATATGTGGGTGAAGATGAGTGAGTTTGAAGGATTTTCTCATTGACTTCCATTATAACAAAGTTTCAGAAAACGCTGAATATTTTTGAAAGTTTGAATGGGATTGAAAAGTTGAATCATATGTAAAATGTCAGCAAAATGATGAATATTTTCCATTTTGAATGGAGTTTCTAGCTGAAAGTATGAATCGGTCACAGTTTGAAAAAAGGTGAAATTTTTAGATTTTTGAGGATTCCGTAATGCATTCCCAATGGGAAAAGGATTTGGGAAAAATCGGAAATATCTCGGAAAGTATGAATTTTAGGAAAAAAGTGAATACATCCGTGAATGTCCTAATTCAGCTGAACGTTTTCATGTTTGAACGGTTTTAATCGGTTGAAGTTTGTAGAACTAGTAGCGGTCCAACCGTTTTTGCTCCATCCGCTTTAATAGAAGTCGGAATTTTAACACTGAATTCCCGGGAAAATATGAAGGTTATGGAAAAATTTGAAAGTTTCCGATAATGTCCTAATGAAGCTGAATCTGAAGAAGTTTGAATGGTTTGAATCGGTTGAAGTATGTTGAAGATAACTGATGTTGAAAAACGCGGCGGAAGAATAATAATAAGAAGAAGAAAAATAAAGAATTTTGGTAGTAGAAGAACATAGGTTGTGAATGCTTGCAGCATTCACACCCAAAAAGAAAAATAAAGAATTTTGGTAGTAAAAGAACATAGGTTGTGAATGCTTGCAGCATTCACACCCAATAATAAACGCAGCAAAAACAATAGTGTCCTCGCCTTTGGCGAGGACTGGTCTGTGAGAATGAACGCAGCAAAAAGTATAGGGAGGGTCCTCGCTGTAGGCGAGGACTGCTTTGTGAGTAGTCCACTGCTGTTGGGCCCGGTCACTAATAAACGCACGCAGCAAAAACAAGAGGGTCCTCGCCAAAACAGACGTGTTCGTCTCATCAAGACCTACAAATCACGTACTCGCACCTCTGGCCTAAACCCAACAGGAAGTGAGCTATTTCCTTTCAAAGTAAGAGTTTTCCTCAAAAAAAGAAATTCCTTTAAAAAACATCTCCTCCTACACCGTTTATCGTATCGGCTTCAAACTCGCACACATTATTGTTCAAAGTGTCCTTATCAATTATTGTGCGTAACTTTTTCAGTCCTCGAATGGTTTGGATGTTATGGCGTGTTTCAGGTGATGTGCTCCAAAACCTCCTGACGATTTGTTGTGCCACCTAGACACACTAAAATGCCCGGTGCGAGGGGTAGGAACCACTTAGAAAGACCAAACCAAAACTGTCTCGTTCGTTTCATAAAGATCTACAAATGTCGCACTGCAACCCCTGACCTAACTCCAACAGGAAGTGCGCTGTCGGTCTTTGAATGTAAGATGGCGTTTTTCACAAATTCTGTCGCTCAAAAATTATTTGCTCCTACACCGTTTATCATAACTGCAAGGTTCTTATGAAGGTGGTGTGAGCGTATAATTTGAAACTTGTAGACACAAGCCATGTGACCTAATGAAACTTTGACATGTGTGATGATCAAACAACACATCCATATTCATTTGAAATCATGTGACCTAGTGAAAGCTTGAGTGATGTGTACTGGCTGCTTTGAGGATCTAAGTGCAGCAAACAGACACAAATATATACTAAGACCTACAAATGTTGAATTAATATCTGATTGTATACATATGTGACACTAATCATATGTGTATAATAACAGTAGAAGTATGACACACACAGACAGACAGACAGACATAGACAGCCGTGTTCTCGACATGCAGAGAGGCAGAGAAGGGAGAAAGAGGACAGAGGGGGGAGAGAGAGAGAGAGATAGAGAGAGAGAGAGAGAGAGAGAGAGGGGTGACAGGGAGTGGAGTGTGTGTGTGTGTGTGTGTGTGTGTGTGTGTGTGTGTGTGTGGGTGTGGGTGTGTGTGTGTGTGTGTCCGTGTCTGTCTGTGTGTGCCATCCTTCTACTGTTATTATACACATATGATTATTGTCAAATATGTATACTATCAGATATTAATATATACTTCCCACATGTTGTACCACAATAGCCAGAATCATAAGTCAAACTCAATTTTAAAAACTGTAAAGGGTTCTTATGAAGGTGGTGTGAGCGTATATTTTGAAAGTTGTAGACATAAGCCATGTGACCTCATGAAACTTTGACATGTGTGATGATCAAACAACACATCCATATTCATTTGAAATCATGTGACCTACTGAAAGCTTGAGTGACGTGTACCGGCTGTTGTGAGGATCTAAGTGCAGCAAACAGACACAAATATATACTAGGAGTGGAGTGTGTGTGTGTGTGTGTGTGTGTGTGTGTGTCTGTGTGTGTGTGTGCGTGCGCGTGCGCGTGTAATTGTGTCGCTAAAAATTGCAAATTATGAGCTGCAGGTTGCTTTAAGGTTACATTATTATTTTTCTCCATGTCTCTCTCTCTCTCTCTCTCTCTCTCTCTCTCTCTCTCTCTCTCTCCCTGTCTTTCTCTCTCATACATACACCCACAATGAATATTTGGTATGTATAGTCTGACTAGAAGTTAAAAATCAAAAAAAAATATTTATATTTTTATGGTTGTTTTACAAGAAAGACAAAAACAGTCCTGAAGGGGAACAGTGTCTATTTTTACTGAAAAATAGAAACTGCCCCCAAAAATGATAATGCATCAAAATTGGTGTTGTTATTTATCATTCACATGTCACAGATTGTGATAAATAAAATAAAAAAATCCATCCAACATTTATTATATAGTTAATCTTAATTCATGTTTTTTTTTTGTTTATTAAAGTAACAGTGACTTCATGTAAATAAAATGGCAAATAAATTGTGAAAATCCTCAAAAGGAATGAATATTTGATATGCATAATCTGAGTACAAGTTGGTTAAAAGATTTAAGCAAAAAAATGTAGAGAAATATATTAATATTTAATATTTTTTAGTTGTTCACACCATCCCGAAGGGGATAGGTGTGATTTTTTATAAGGGGGCCCGCAGGGTTAAAAATGCAGGGTTCTTATGAAGGTGGTGTGAGCTTATATTTTGAAAGTTGTAGATAATGAAACTTTGACATGTGTGATGATCAAACAACACATCCATATTCATTTGAAATCATGTGACCTACTGAAAGCTTGAGTGATGTGTACTGGCTGTTGTGAGGATCTAAGTGCAGCAAACAGACACAAATATATACTAAGACCTATAAATGTTGAATTAATATTTGATTGTATACATATGTTACACTAATCATATGTGTATAATAACAGTAGAAGTATAACACACACAGACAGACAGACATAGACGGCCGAGTTCTCGACATGCAGAGAGGGAGAGAAGGGAGAAAGAGGACAGAGGGGGAGAGAGAGAGAGAGAGAGAGAGAGAGAGAGAGAGAGAGAGGGGTGACAGGGAGTGGAGTGTGTGTGTGTGTGTGTGTGTGTGTGTGTGTGTGCGTGTAATTGTATCGCTAAAAATTGCAAATTATGAGCTGCAGGTTGCTTTAAGGTTACATTATTTTTTTTCTCTATGTCTCTCTCTCTCTCTCTCTCTCTCCCTCTCCCTGTCTTTCTCTCTCTCTCCCTGTCTTTCTCTCTCATACATACACCCACAATGAATATTTGGTATGTATTAGTTAAAAATCAAAAAAAATATTAATATTTTTATGGTTGTTTTTCAACAAAGACAAAAAAAAGTCCTGAAGGGGAACAATGTCTATTTTTATTGAAAAATAGAAACTGCCCCCAAAAATGATAATGCATCAAAATTGGTGTTGTTATTTATCATTCACATATCACAGACTGTGATAAATAAAATAAAAAAATCAATCAAACATTTATTATATAGTTAATCTTAATTCATGTTTTTTTTTTCATTAAAGTAACAGTGACTTCATGTAAATAAAATGGCAAATAAATTGTGAAAATCCTCAAAAGGAATGAATATTTGATATGCATAATCTGAGTACAAGTTGGTTAAAAGATTTAAGCAAAAAAATGTAGAGAAATATATTAATATTTAATATTTTTTAGTTTAGTATAATTTTTTATAAGGGGGCCCGCAAGGTTAAAAATGCAGGGTTCTTATGAAGGTGGTGTGAGCTTATATTTTGAAAGTTGTAGACACAAGCCATGTGACCTAATGAAACTTTGACATGTGTGATGATCAAACAACACATCCATATTCATTTGAAATCATGTGACCTAGGGAAAGCTTGAGTGATGTGTACTGGCTGCTGTGATGATCTAAGTGCAGCAAACAGACACAAATATATACTAGTTAATGTCAGTGGAGAAACTGAGCAGGACTACTTGTATTCCAATTCTTAATGAGTTAAAAGACTTTAATCAGGACATCTTGTATTTACAGGTTTTTGGTATCATGCATTTCTTTCAAAGTTTTAGGAATGACTTTGGTAAATGTTATACTGTCATCTCTGTGTGACCACACACACACAGACACACTTCACTCTGACACACAGGCTGTCAGAGTGAAGCTTTTGTTATGCTAATTAAGGACTGCATGCAGCTCACACAGACAGCAGAATGGGTTGAAAGTTTCTCAAACTAGTCCTTTTAGCTCCCAAACCGTGGGTCCCATCTTCAATCTGAAAGCATCACCAGATAGATAAATTTGTTCTGAACGCAAACATATAAAGCTTGTATGTCTATGGACTGAAAAATGTCACCTTAATCACAAGTTTACAGTGTGTTGGCCCTCATCTTTTCTGACAGAGATCATCATGAGGAGTTGTGTCCTGCACCTTCTAACGCTTCTAAAATTAAAACCGTTCAAGTTATGACAAAGTCCTTCACAAGTAATGTTCAGCAGGGGTAGAGCTGTAATTTGTGCAAGTTTGAAGCAGTTATGATAAACGGTGTAGGAGCAAATAATTTTTGAGCGACAGAATTTGTGAAAAACGCCATCTTACATTCAAAGACCGACAGCGCACTTCCTGTTGGAGTTAGGTCAGGGGTTGCAGTGCGACATTTGTAGATCTTTATGAGACGAACGAGACAGTTTTGATTTGGTCTTTCTAAGTGGTTCCTACCCCTCGCACCGGGCATTTTAGTGTGTCTAGGTGGCACAACAAATCGTCAGGAGGTTTTGGAGCACATCACCTGAAACACGCCATAACATCCAAACCATTCGAGGATTGAAAAAGTTACGCACAATAATTGATAAGGACACTTTGAACAATAATGTGTGCGAGTTTGAAGCCGATACGATAAACGGTGTAGGAGGAGATGTCTTTTAAAGGAATTTCTTTTTTTGAGGAAAACTCTTACTTTGAAAGGAAATAGCTCACTTCCTGTTGGGTTTAGGCCAGAGGTGCGAGTACGTGATTTGTAGGTCTTGATGAGACGAACACGTCTGTTTTGGTTTGAGCTTCATACGATGTTCCTACTGGCTGCAGTGGCCATTTTAGTGGTCTGAACTGTTAGGTGGCGCTAGGGAGCCCATTTTGGCACTTTTCAGATTAATTTTTTCTTTTTATAAAATTTTTCGCCAGTCCTGACATGCGTGCCAATTTTGGTGAGTTTTGGAGCATGTTCAGGGGGTCAAATTCCAGTTTAAAGTCGCGTACGCTGAAAGAAAGAAACAAAGAATAATAATAATAATAATAATAATAATAATGAACACTACAAGAACAATAGGGTCCTCACCTTTCAGCCGAGGTCCCTAATAATAAGAATAATAATAAACGCTACAAGAACAATAGGGTCCTCGCCCTTCAGCCGAGGTCCCTAATAATAAACACTACAAGAACAATAGGGTCCTCGCCTTTCAGCCGAGGTCCCTAATAAACAGCGCGATTACAATAGGGTCCTCACGGACCACTTCTTCGTCGCTCGGGCCCTAATAATAATAATAAACAGCGCAATTACAATAGGGTCCTCTCGGACGACTTCGTCATCACTCTGGCCCTAATAATTAAAGCTGCAAACAGCTGTGATCGGGCCCTCACTCTCCCGCGCCATCTCGGGGGGCCAGCAGCATGCATCAATGAAGCGGTTATGTGAAAACTCAGAGTAAGTTAATCCTGACGTGGTGTGACGTTTCATCTTCCTTTTCCAAAAACACCCCTATGGGGAGGAGTTTTTGAAAATTTCAAGGGGGCACTATAGAGGCATTTTGTCCCCCCCATGGGTGACGCCCCTATCACATGTAGGAGCTCGCCATTCTTGACCTGTGTGTCAATTTTCATGAGGATGTGAGGTCATTGAAGCCATCAAAAAGCCACACGTATCAGGTGGCGAGGGAGGCGCCATAGTGGCCACGCCCCTTGACATAGAGAAAAGCTTTTAATGACTTTTGATCAGCATGGTCTCAGAATGATCTGTACCAAATCTGAAGTTGATTGGACAAAATCTGTAGGAGGAGTTCGTTAAAATACAAAGTTGTGGAAATCGCCACCAAAATGAAAACTTTAAATCAAAATGGATGAATGTTTGGAGTAGACCATGGGTGGCAGAGACTTTTTTGTCGTTTGGGCAACATACACATATGTGCCAATTTTCATCTTCTTACTCGTTGAACACAAATTTTTCTAGGGGGCGCCATGTCGCCATTTGGTCCCGTCCACATACAACACTGCCAAAATATCAAATTTTCGACAGACCAAACGCGTGTGCCAAATTTGGTGAGTTTTTGTATGTGGGAAAGGGGCCAAATTGGGGTTTAAATGTTCGTAATAATAATAATTCAAGCTGCAAGCAGCGATGAACGGGCCCTTGTAGAAGCAAAAAATTCAAGGTCCCGAGCCGGGCCAGTTAGCTCGCAACCTCGCTCTTCTCCTCTCAAACGGACTTTCTTTATCTTCCATTAGATATCAAATACTCAGAGGTCAAAAAAATCACTGGAGACACGTAGAATCAGATGCAACTGAGTTTAATGTGCTCGCAGGCAACAAACACATCACAACCCAAATGAGCCAAGCTCCGGAGCAAGGCTGGAATTTCTTTGTTTGCGCTCACTCTTTTATCGTAGAATTTCTGCTGAGTCATCTCTTTCCCTTAATCCTTCTCACTTGGCTCTGATCGTAACATATCCCACCTCTGCTGAGTCACTTTTTCTCCACCATAATGGTGTCATATTTCTGCTGAGTAATGTTTTTCCTAGATCTAAGACCGCCTCCTCTTACTAGGGTCATTCTCAGGACAAGCTGTAATTCCCCTAATTTTCCACTAGTGTTTTCTGAACCCATCCTCATGCAATTTTTAGAAATGATTCACAGTGAGTCCTAGGTACTTCTCCACCACAATGCTTAAGTGCTCAATGAGTGTGTGTGTGTGTGTCATAAGAATACATGAAATATTAAACCAGTGTGTAATTTGTCAGTTGCACAGATTATATTGCTTCAACACATATCTTTTAAAGGTCAGCTAAAAGGTACAGTATATGTCTTCAGTAAATCAGTACATTACACTACACCCTCACAGTCCACGCACGTCAGGGCATGCTACTGTCAGGGGGGCGTGCACCTAGAAGTCTTGTCAGCTGTAATAAATAAAAAAAATAAATGTTATCTCTTACTTACATATCCAGTATACAGGTAGGCACCCAACCCACGTATGTATTTTTCAAAAAAGTAGAAGCTGAATACATGCCCAATAGTTCAAGGTCTTCTGACTCTTTACAAGTTGACATGGTGTCTCTAGCTCAAAGTATGAGGGACAAGAAGAGGTTTAAAGTCAATGAGTTTTGAAGAGGATTTGAAGATTTTCCAATTTACTTCCATTCACACTAATTAGACTGCCACCAGAGTGCCACCTAGTGGCCGATTTGCACTGAATTTTGCACAAACCCTCATCGGGCCATGGAACACAATTAGCCAAAGTGTTGTGGTAATCGGACTGTATTTGGTCAAGATATGAAAGACTGTCTGTTTAGAAAACAATGTGCAGGAATTTGTTGTTTTATATTTTGGCCGTTTTTTGGATGATCAAAATTATTTTAATAACTTTCTGTCAGGAGGGTTGACAGATGCTACATGCAAAGTTTGGTGCAAATCGGTGAAATCGCCTAGGAGGAGTTCGAAAAAGTACGTTTTTCATTTGTCACGATTTAGCGAATGGAAAGTTACCGTGAAGGTGGGCGTGGCTTACACCACACAATTCAGCTGAATTCAGAGAACACGTAAATAGAAGGTTTAACAATGTGCAACATGTTATGTGGGAGTTATTAGCCAAAAACGCTTTTGCATTGAAAATAGCGCCACCTGCTGGTCATTTTTGGTCTGTGAGTTACAGGGGCCAGTCTATACCACCCCTATCAATTTTATTTCCATGAGTGTTATGGTGTTGGCACAGTGCCAAATATTAAATTAGACGGCCACCAGAGCGCCACCTAGTGGTGGATCAGTAAGTCCTTCGTCAGATATCCTCAGGAGGGCATTGACAATAATTATACCAAGTTTCGTTTTAATCCGCCCAACCGATGTTGAGATATAAAATACTTGAATTTAAAGAGCGCCACCTCACCCGAAATTTTGCACAGAGCCTCAGGGGCTCATGGGGAAGTGGTAACCTGAGTTTCATGTCATTCGGATACACCAATGTGGAGATACGCAGCACTTCCTTTTTAGAACAAAATCTGCAGGATGTTCCTATTTAATAACTTGAGCATTGTTTGGACTATCGAAATTCTTTTAATAACTTTTTGTCGGGAGGGTCCACAGATGCTGTGTGCAAAGTTTCATGCCAATCGGTGAAATTGCCTTGGAGGAATTCGAAAAAGTAGGTTTCTGACATTTTGCGAATTTGCGGGAAAAAAACGGAGGCGGAAATGGGCGGAGGCGGAAATGGGCGTATATATACCCTATACCACAAGATTCAGCACAATTCACTGAACGCGTGGATATAAGGTTTTTGAATGTGCGACAAAGTATATGGGAGTTATGAGCCAAAACGCACTTTCCTTAATAATAGCGCCCCCTAGTAGTGGAAATTCAGGAGGACAATAGATTGTAAAATTTTTCGCCAGGTGTGACTTATATTCCAAGTTTCGTAAGTTTTGGGGTATGTTCAGGCAGTGAAAAATGCGATCATTTTGGCGGAAGAAAAAAAAAAATATATATATATACAAATAATCAGGAGAAAAACAATAGGGACCTCGCAGGTCTGTGACCTGCTCGGGCCCTAATTAAAGCTGCAAGCAGCTGTGATTGGGTCATCACTCCCCCATGCAACCGTGGGGGCCTGAGGCACACGGGGGCTGTGGCGCGAAGAGAGAAGGGAGAAAAAAACTGGCAGGAGCGAAAAAAAGGCAATGTTTTGTTCATCCACCAGGGGCATTGGGAGTGTAACTAAATGTGTGCAGGTGTGTCCAGGGGCGGACCCTCATCACACATGTGAAGTTTTGAGCAAATCCGACAATGTCAATGTATAATAGGGCATTTCCTGTTTCCACAAGGGGGCAGCATGAGCAAGATTGCCTTCGAGCATATGGAGGCATTGAGGGCGGGGCTCTTATCATGTACAGAAATTTTGAAGCAGTTTGGATGAACTATGTGGGAGAGAGAGCTGCTTGAATATGCATGGAGATGGATCAAAAATGGCAGCGCCATTGCAGCCAAGCCCTTTGACCTACAGACATGCCAGTCAATTGGAAAGTCAAAATCAAAATGGCCGACTTCCTGTTTGGAGTAGACCATTGGTGCCAGATACTTTTATGTGCGCCTGGACAACATACACATATGTACCAATTTTCATGTTCCAACTCCAAAAAAAACCCTATGGGGAGGGTTTTTTGAGGGGGCACTATAGAGGCATTTTGTCCCCCCATGGGTGACGCCCCTATCAGATGTAAGAGCTCGCCATTCTTGACCTGTGTATCAATTTTCATGAGGATATGAGGTCACTGAAGCCATCAAAATGCCAAACGTATTTAGTGGTGAGGGATCAATAGTCGCCAGGCCGCCACACGGACGCCATTAGATGTAGCTCCACAGCGTTCATAAAGTAGCTTCACCAACTTGTTCTGCATGCATTAGAAGTGGAATGAAGTTGATGGGGTCAAGTTTGTGGCATCAGTACATGTTGAAGTAAAAACTGGTCACTTCCTGTTTCCACTGGGGGGCGCTATGAGTAAGGTGGGATATTAACATATTGGGGAATTCAGGGCGGAGCCATCATCATGTCCAGCAAGTTTGAAGCTGCTACGATCAAGTATGTGGGTGCGAGAGCCATTCGAAATTCGATGGCGAGAAACTGAAACGTCACCAAAATTTGTCACGCCCTAGCAGCCACGCTCTTTGACCTACAGACATGCAGAGCACAACTTTTGATCAGCATGGTCTCTGGATGATCTGTAGCCAATTTGAAGTCGATCGGACGAAATTCCTAGGACAAGCTCGTTCAAATATAAGTTGTGGAAATCGCCGTAACGAAAAAATTCAAAACAAAATGGCCGACATCCTGTTGGGATTTTACCATGACGTCAAGAGACTTTTTTTTGCGTTTGGTTATGATACATGTGTGTACCAAATTTTGTTTGCCTACGACAAACTAACCCCAATGGGGAGGGTATTTTGAAAATTTGTAGGGGGTGCTATTTCGGCATTTCGCGCCGACCATGTGCAACTGCCCAAAAATATTGATTATTTCAGATGTGGCCGGATGAATGTGGAAAGTTAGAAGCATTTTCAAATTTGGGAAAGGGGAAATTGGGACACGAAATGTCGGAATGATACTAATAATAATAATAAACAGCACGATTTCAATAGAGTCCTCCGCGGACGACTTCATCGTCACTCGGGCCCTCATAATAACAATAATAATAATAATAATAAACAGCGCAATTTCAATAGGGTCCTCCGCGGATGACTTCGTTGTCGCTCGGGCCCTAATAATAAACAGTGCGATTTCAATAGCTCGGGCCCTAATTAAAGCTGCAAGCAGTGATGAACGGGCCCTCGCACCTTCACGCAAATCGGGGGGGCTGGCAGGATGCCTTCTGACACGTCAGTTCATTTCTGTCAAAGTTAGACATCGCATGCAGGAGTGACTTGGCATATCCTTGATACAGTGCTGGAATGACATATTTCACATTTTGTATCACTTCCTCTTTCCACTAGAGGGAGTTGGAGAGCGCACTAATTATACATGTTTTTATATATCAAATATACACCACAGCATGTAACTTTCAGATAAATCGAAAGATAAATGTCTGATAAGAAGTACTTCCATTCGCCACTAGGTGGCACGATGAGTATCAGGAAATATGGTAATGAAAATGTGTTCAGGGCGGGACTAATATGAATCATGTGAAGTTTGGTGGATATCGGACCATTTATGTCAACGCTACAGCAATTTCATTTTTCATGGCGAGAGCTCAAGAATCAACGCTTGGCAACGGGCGTGCCATTCAACATTGGGCAAATCCTGTAAAAACTTTTGGTCACAACGTAGTCATGCTTACATACACCAAGTTTTGTGCCAATCTGATTAAATCTGTAGGACAAGTTCGTTCATTTACAAGCCTTGGAAATGGGCAAAAATGCACAAAAGTGGCACAAGTAAATTAAAAATGGCAGACTTCTTGTTGGGTTTGGAGCATGGCTCCAGGAGGCTTTTTTGTATGTAATAGAGTGTTACAGGTGCCTACCAAGTTTCATACATGCAGGTCAAACCAGCTTTGGGGGCTGCTGAATTGAAATATTCTAGGGGGCGCTGTTGAGCCATCTTGGTGCATCAAAGCACAAAAATCACATCAGACAACAGGACTTGCAACCTGTGATGTGTATGCCACATTTGGTGAGTTTTCAAGCATCCTTTGTCCCTTCAAAACAACATCGTGTTTGATGGCAAACAAGGCGGCGCCACGGTGACAGCGTTTGATGAAAACTCAAAAGCTTAATTTCTAAGTATCATCAAGGCCTAAGGACTTAGACCAGCAAGTTTGAGGTGGGTCTGATTAACCTGCTAGAAGAGGGACATCAAAGAATGTATAAAGTAACTTTCTCTTGCCAGTAGGTGGCGCTATGGCGGTGATTCAAAATTCCACTGTAGATGTGTTCAGGGCTGGACTGTCATCATATGTGTGAAGGTTTGGCAAGATGTTCCCACGCGGAGTCAAGTTACAGCAATGTTTATCATCATGGCGAAACATCAAAGTTCGCTGCCAGGCCATGGCCACGCCCTTCAACGAAAACTCACAGTTTCCACAATAAAGCGTCATCAACGTCTTATGACATTTTTGACCAAGTTTGAGGTGATCTGGTCAATTCTGAACCTCAGATTGAGGAGGAGCAATGTGGTTTTCGTCCCGGACGCGGAACCGTGGACCAGCTCTTTACCCTCGCCAGGGTGCTGGAGGGGGCATGGGAGTTTGCCCAACTAGTCCACATGTGTTTTGTGGATTTGGAGAAGGCTTACGACCATGTCCCCAGGGGCATCCTGTGGGGGGTGCTCCGGGAGTATGGGGTTGGTGGCCCCTTGCTAAGGGCCATCCAGTCCCTGTACCGAAGGAGCATGAGCCTGGTTTGCGTGGCTGGCAGTAAGTCGGACCTGTTCCCGGTGAGGGTTGGACTCCGCCAGGGCTGCCCTTTGGGGTGGGACAGACCAAGGTTTGAAGTCGATCGGATGAAACCTCTAGGACTAGTTCGTTCATTCATGACCCCTGGAAATGGCCAAAAATGCACCAAAATTGCACAGTAAATTCAAGATGGCTGACTTCCTGTTGGGTTTAGAGCATGCCTCCAAGAGGCTTTTTTGTACGTCTCTGAGCGTTACATAAGCCTGCCGAGTTTCATACACGTAGGTTAAACTAGCTTCAGGGGCTGTTTCCTCAAACTTTTGTAAAGGGCGCTACTGAGCCATTTTTTGGAATCCGCGCATGAGACCCTTCAAATATCAAATTTTTCACCAGTTCTGAGATGTGTGCAAAGTTTCATGAGTTTTCGGGTATGTTAGGCCTCCCAAAAAGGCAATTCATTTGGAGGAAGAATAATAATAAAAAATCCTTCCATTTCAATAGGGTCCTCGCACTGCTAGGTGCTCGGGCCCTAATAATAATAATAAACGGAACAGTTTCAATAGGGCCTTCACCGGCCTTCGGTCGGTGCTTGGGCCCTAATAATAAAAATTCCTTGCATTTCAATAGGCTCCTCGCACCGCTAGGTGCCTTATATAATAATAATAAACAGCGCGATTACAATAGGGTCCTCACGGACGACTTCGTCATTGCTCGGGCCCTAATAATAAATAGTAATAATAATAATAATAAACAGCGCGATTACAATAGGGTCCTCACAGACGACTTTGTCATCGCTCGGGCCCTAATAATAAATAATAATAATAATAATAATAAACAGCGCGATTACAATAGGGTCCTCGCAGACGACTTCGTCGTCGCTCAGGCCCAAATAAATTCTTATAATCATATAAATATGAAATAAATATATTGAATTTAATACATTTAGAGGAAAAAATAAAATGTGAAAAATTCAAGTAAAAAAACATTATTGAATATTAAAAGATGTACAATAGAATAATTACAGACTCTAACAACTCTTTTCAAAAGGAACTTCTGTTGTCAGCTCATTCTCTTCAATTAGATCTAAAGATGGTCATTTCACATTTTACATGTTATGTGCCTTGCAGGTAGTAACATGACTCAGACTTACCCTGGAGATGCCGAAGAGACGAGACATTGTCACTATTGTATTGATTGTGTTGCCTTGGATGCTGCTCATCACTGTTTGGCGCCAGAGCACCATAACTCCTCTGCTTGCTACTCGAAAGGGTAAGGCTAGAAGAGGTAAATGGGTAAGACCTTAAAACATTTTTTCCATTAATATTTATTATTGAATAATATCATAACATTATGCAACAACAGTGCTGTGTTACTTACAGTATGAATCAGTGTCAGTGCAGTTTAAAACTAAGCAAAAAATGTAACATTTTGATATGATGTTGCAGCACAGGTCCACACTCATCTTAGACACAACAATCTATTTAAACGATTTCAGTCCAGTTTTCACTCCTTTTACATTATAGAGACAGCCTTGGTAAAAATCACTAATGATCTCTTAATGGCAGCTGACTCTGGGCTTGTAACCATTGTGATGCTTCTTGATCTGAGTGCCGTCTTCGATACCATTTTACATAATATCCATCTAGAGTGACAAGCTACCATTGGTATTACTGGCACTGCTCTTACCTGCTTTAAATCATATCTTTCTGGCCACACTCATGTTGTTCAACTTTGTAATTTCAGATCCAGCTTTTTTCCAGTTACTAGTGCTATTCTTCAGGGATCTGTCTTAGGTCCCCTTTTATTAATTATCTAACTTCTACCTCTTGGGGCAGCAGTAGCTCAGTCCATAGGGCTGGAACCGGAGGGTCGCCTGTTCGAGTCCCCATCCGGAACAAAATATGGAGCGTGGACTGGTGGCTGGAGAGGTGCCAGTTCACCTCCTGGGCACTGCTGATGTGCCCTTGAACAAGGCACCTAACCCCCCATCCGCTCAGGGCGCCTCACCAAGGGCAGCCCCCTCACTCTGATATCTCTCCACTTTGTGCATGTATAGGTCCTGTTTGTGCATGTGTGTGTCTTTCGGACCTGTGTGTAATTGACAAGCAAGAGTGAAAACACTGAATTTCCCCTCACGGGGATTAATAAAGTAAATAAACTTAAACTTGGCCATATCTTCAGAAAAACTGTTTATATCTTCAAAAACTTAATTCCACTGCTATGCAAATGACACCCAGCTCTATCTATGCACCAAGCCTAATTCCACTCTTCCACCCAATTCCCTTTCTGATTGCTTATTGGATATTAAATCTTGACTCTTGTATAACTTCCTCAAACTGTAATAAAACTGGGGTTCTCCTTGTAGGTACTACATCTACTTTGTGTAAACTGCATAGTTTCCCCCTGACCATTGACAACTCCAAAGTCCGTCCTTCCCCCTAGGTTAAGAGTCTGGGTGTCATCCTGGACAGTACATTGCATACACCTCACAGCACCGCTATCCTTGTTCACTCTTCATGCTATATTGATTGTTGCAATTCTGTCCTCTGGTCCTCCCATCAAGTATAATCATAAACTCAATTTGGTCCAGAATTCAGCCACACGTATCATTACTTTAGATCATATCACTCCTGTTCTCCAGCAGCTTCACTGGCTTCCTGTTAAATATCATATCGATTTCAAGATTTCACTTGTCGCCTTTAATGCCCTTCATAATCAAGCCCTTTGGTACCTGTCTGAACTGCTTCATATCTATACACCATCCTGTACTCTTAGATCTGCTTCTGCAATTAAACTCACATCACCATCTGCTGGCTTGACTACAATGGGTTCGAGAGCCTTCAGCCATTCTTTCCCCCGCCTTTGGAACTCTCTCCCCCATGACATTTGCAATATTGACTTTGTATCCACTTTAAAATCCAGTCCGAAAACACACCTTTTCAAGGTGGCATATTCAGTCTGCTTTAATGGTGTGACACACATACACACACACACACACATCAAGACTTGCACTGATGATGACTTTATGATGATAATTTAATACCAAATTGTTATAATTATGATTTTTGTCTAGTTATTTTGTCTGATTATTATAGTATATTACTACATTGTTTGACTTTATGATTTATAAATACATGTTGCAGACAGTTTTTTTTGACTGAGTCTTGTAAAGGACTTGTAAAGGAGTCTTGTTATTATTATTATTATTATTATTATTATTATTATTATTATTATTATTATTAATAATAATAATAATAATAATAATGCCTTGAAGCCAGGGTGTAATGCATGGTTCTGTTTACTATATGATGTGTTTAGCACCAAATTGTCTACAGATTAAATAGAGTTTCTTGTAAGACAACAAACTGTCAATAAGAAACACAAATCTGAATATACAATCACTTCATGTAGCACAAGGTCTCATCAGTATTTGACAGCACACAGAGGCTCACTGTAATCATTTCCCCTGGCTAGATGACAGACGTGATGGTCGTTCCAACTCCAGGAATACTTTTGCTCTCAAGGAGTACTGCCCACTTCAGTATGTCTACAGCAGGCCTCTGCCCTGGTCTGACATCCTACCTACCATCCACATCATCACTCCCACCTACAGCCGTCCAGTACAGAAGGCAGAGCTGACACGTCTATCCAACACTTTGCTGCACGTACCCAACCTGCACTGGATCCTGGTGGAGGACTCCCAGAGGAGGAGCACTATGGTCAGCCGTCTCCTCCTGGAAACAGGACTCAACTACACCCACCTTAATGTAGAGACGCCCCGGAACTATAAAGTACGCGGGGACACTAGGGACCCCCGAATACCTCGGGGTACCCTACAGAGGAACCTAGCCCTTCGGTGGCTCCGGGATAAATTTAGTGTAAACAGAAGCCAGCCCGGGATTGTCTACTTTGCAGACGATGACAACACATACAGTCTAGAGCTGTTTGAGGAGGTAAACATTTATATTGCAAAGAAAAAAAAACAGGATGTAGAGCTGAATTTCTCTTTAAGAGTGCAATGTCCAGCCCATTCTCATTCCGAAGTTGTCAAATACCACCATTTTGTCAGTGATTTTAGTGTCAGACACCAGCGCCACAAGCCTTCTTTTGTGGCAGTATGACACGCTGCTAGGTGGTGTCCCTTTGTACTGCAGCTGGATTGAACCTTTCATGGTTTCCTAACACACTGCTGGTCAGCCTGCTGGAGTAGTATGATATGCAGATGGGCGGTGTCAGTTCATACGGTAGCCAGAGGCCACCTGTCGTGACAACATAATAGGTATCATACATACGATACGACAGAATCAGTGTGAAATGCTGCTGGTAACAATGTAATATAAGGAGCAGGAAAGTCCCAATAGGATGGGTGGGAGGGGTGGTGGATGGGTCCAACAAATCCCAGACTTTCAACCAGGAGGCAGATGTTCGCATTCCATATAAATGTAGAGCCAAGCCATGTTTTTTTCTAAACCTAACCAGGTACTTTTGTTGCCTAAACCTAATCATGTGCTTTTGTTGCCCTAACCTGACCATGTGCTTTTGTTGCCCAAACCTAATTGTGTACTTTTGTTACCTAAACCTAACCATGTGCTGTAGTTGCCCTAACCTGACCACATGGTATTGTTGTCTAAACCTAACCACGTTCTTTTGTTACCTAAACTTTACCATGTGCCTTTGTTGCCCTAACCTTACCATGTGCCTTTGTTGCCCTAACCTTACCACGTGCTTTTGTTGCCTAACCCTAACCACATGCTTTTGTTGCCTAAACCTTATCATGTGCTTTTGTTACGTAAATCTAACCATGTGCTTTTGTTGACGTCCCTGTCTTGGTTGCAGCATCCCAGAACATAAACAGCAGAGGGAGGGTACCGAGCACGTAATATGTAGATATGAAAGTCCACTGACAAAGCTGTGATATGTGACGACTTGGGTTGAAAACGTTTTGTAATGTTTCCTGCTCATCTTACATGTGTTTTGTGTCTGACTGTAGCTTCATTTTGGGATTGATTGAATTTAAAGTTCTCACATGGGTGACTTGTCTCTTGGTCTCTGTTTCAGATGCGTTTCACCAAAAAAGCGTCAGTGTGGCCTGTAGCCTTTGTGGGTGGCCTACGATATGAGTCCCCTAAAGTAAACACCTTGGGCAAGGTGTACGGTTGGAAAACTGTATTTGACCCACACCGACCCTTTGCCATAGACATGGCTGGGTTTGCATTGAACCTGCACCTTATTCTGTCTAAACCTCAGGCTTATTTCAAGTTAAGTGGTGTGAAGGGAGGTTATCAGGAGAGCAGTTTATTAAAGGAGCTAGTAACGCTCAGTGATTTGGAGCCTAAAGCTGCTAACTGCACCAAGGTAAGAAAAGGAGGCTCTCTGCATGTTGTGAAATGTTGTGTTGTGTGAACTGGCATTATCTGCAACAATCGTGTCTGCTAGTGGATGTTTCTTCAGATCCCTAGCGATCCTAACAATTTGTTCCTAAAGTCAATAAACTGAAAAAAGGATGAATGGCTCGCAACACTGCAGGACTCTTTGCAGAAAAGAATTATTTATTGCACCGTGATGTACGTTTCGAGCTGTCTGCTCTTCGTCAGACAAAAAATACTGTGTGAGGCCATCTTAAGTAAAGCTGATCACATGATGCAGTTAGATCACATGACAAACGGCTGCAGTGATTACATGACACAGATCTGATGTACTAATTACCTTTAATGAAAAAAGAAAAACAGAAAAACAATGCATCCAGACACAAACCAAGGTGTAAACAGGTAAGGAAGTCTGAAGTCAAGTCTGAAGTCACCTAAGTCATGTACAAACATATAAAAATATAAAACATGTCAAAACACCCATCAAAAAGTGAGTATCACAATACAATATATATCCACACATAAAAAAATGTGATTCAAAACGTGGACTCAAGCCAAAAATACAATATACAATAATAATAACAATATACAAAGATATAAAGATCTACATAGAGGGCACACTTTAAAGACAACATAGCCCAAACTATGTATTGGGCCAGAAAAGCCGTCATAAATGGTGGGTGTAATCTCAAGGCGCCCGTACAAGGTGCATAACTCAAAGTACAGGAGAACCTGGTCACTACCAAATGTCAAATCCACCTGGAGGTAACTCGTAGGAGCAAGGGGGGATTGAATGGAGAAAGAGTCAAAGGAAGGGGCGAATATCCATATCCTCATTTAAACCCCTGGGAGAAACAGTGTCCAAAGTGTACATCCAGAAAAGTTCACGTTTTATATGTGTGGATATATATTGTATTGTGATACTCACTTTTTGATAGGTGTTTTGACATGTTTTATACTTTTATATGTTTGTACATGACTTAGGTGACTTCAGACATGACTTCAGACTTCCTTACCTGTTAACACCTTGGTTTGTGTCTGGATGCATTGTTTTTCTGTTTTTCTTTTTTCATTTGAGGTAATCAGTACATCAGATCTGTGTCATGTAATCACTGCAGCCGTTTGTCATGTGATCCTAATTGCATCATGTGATCAGTTTTACTTAAGATGTAGCCTGAGTGTCAGACTGAAGCTCCCAGAACCTTCAGTCTGACATGGCTTCCATTGAAAGCGATTTACAAGGGGGAGGGAATTTGATTTTTTCCCTAACCAATCAGTAGAGATCAACGACTCACCCAGAATCTGACGTCATTAGTATCCATGCCTCGGGGGTGCCGAAAACAAGCGAGCATTGCCCGTTTAAAATGTCTCCGTCGTCGTGCACGCCCAGCTGCATCGCCGTTAAATCCAGTTTAGCAGCTTCCTTAATTTGATCCTCCATTAACGCGAGTAGTGGCGAAATACCTCGATAGCATCGTTAATGTGGTCTGTAGGATCTGTAGCGGTCGCCATTGTTGCTATCCTCACCAGTTACCCACAGGCGTACAGCTAGACATCAGCATGGCGCAGATTGGCTAATCGCTAGACCCCCGGCGTTCATTGGTCCGTCCATCGTTTGGACGAGATAAATCGCAAATTTATTGAAGTATGTCAGACCAGAGATGCAAGCCTACTCAGCTGAGTGGGCGGGGTCTATGGTCTGGAACCAGGCTACTTAAGATGGCCTCTCACAGTATTTTTTGTCTGACGAAGAGCAGACAGCTCGAAACGTACGTCACGGTGCAATAAACAATTATTTTCTGCTAAGAGTCCTGCAGTGTTGTGAGTCATTCATCCTTTTTTCATCTACAACTATCGACTCAGCACCTGCCCTTCCACGGTGAGATGTGCGTGTCTTTTGTTTGATTTTTTTAAAGTCAATAAACTGTCAGCTTACAGCCAACACTTATGCATTTATAGCCCATTTAAAATATATTATTATAATCTGCTTGTAGACATTGTATAGCAAGTGTGATGTAGTATATTACAACTGTGTTGCATTGTGAGACACATTTTCTGTTGTATTGTTTTATCAAATTGGTTGTATTTCTGCTCATCTCTGTTCCTTTCTTCTTACCTGCAGGTATTAGTATGGCACACACGGACAGAGAAGCCTGTGCTAGTAAATGAGGGCAAGAAGGGATTTACTGACTCTAATGTGGAGATATGACATACTTCATCTGACACAGGTAATAGCAGATATTTTCAAATGTAAATGATTGCATTTTCATGCATTGATTCTTTTGGGGGACCAAAGGAGAGCATCTTAACTCATATGTGGACCATAATGGGCTTTGTTTAAAATAGATGTCTGATCTTTACATACCATAATTAAAGGACTGTCTTCTGTGGATTTTCTTATGATTGTTTTATGACAAGTAATTTTAGCCATCCTAGTGGTGTGGCCCAATGAGTGGCGCTGTTAGTCTGTGAGTCGATTCACCACTTTGGTCCAAACTGAAATAACTCAATAAGTATTGGATAGATTGCCATGCATGTCTGTTCAGTAAAAGGCTGTACAAGCATACAGATTTCACTCTCCCCAAAGGATCAATTTATCAATTCAAGGGGAGGGGAATGGTAGAAACCTCAGGAAGAGCAACTGAGGAGGGATCCCTCTTCCAGGCCAGACAGACGTGCAATAGATGTCGTACAGAACAGATCAACATAATAAATTAACAGTAATCTGTATGACACAATGAGACAGAGAGAGAGACAGAGACAGAGAGAGATGCAGGAGAGACGGTAATGATAATAGCTTATAACAACATTAATTAAAGTAATAATATTATAATTATAATTACGGCTATTGTGGTACAATATGTTGAAAGTATCTATTAATATCTGATAGTATACATATGTGACAATAATCATATGTGTATAATAACAGTAGAAGTATGACTAATGATAACAACAGCAGCAGGAGGCATCTGACAGGACCACGGCAGCAGCACAACCACACACATCACAATATCCAGGCACCACTGCGATGTAAGTTAACCTGAGAGACAGTGGAGCACAAAGGCTCTGGAGAAGAAGCCGAGTTAGTGACATGCAGTACAGCTGAGTTAGCAAGATGCAGTAACAGGACATGAGAGAGAGAGAGAGAGAGAAGGAGAGAAGGTGCCCGGTGTATTATAGGAGGTCCCCCGTTAGAGTAGGCCTAACGGCCAGGCTCCACTGGCTGCAAACGTAAGCGTCACTTCAGCGTAGCATCGCAGCGTATTCATTGGGGCTCCACTGACTGCGTACGGAAGCGACACGTAGAGAAGCCAGCGGGGTTGTTTACCGCTGAGCCGAGAGGCTGCATGTAGGCTGAATAAAATGTTAAAGCATTTTCCACCTAAGCTATTACATATATTTGAGTTATCTACAAGTTTACTGTACTGTTTGTCATCCACTCGCTTTCAAATGTCCACCACGGACATTTACACAATGTCATGGATAAACATGGGTAAATGCATGAAAAAAAATCATTACATATCACCTCTGATAATGGTTTATTCATTTAAAAACACATTGTGCTCATTTAGCACACTATTTCATGTAGTTTTTATCTGCTTGAGGGTCGCGTAGGGGAGCGTAGCACGACAAAAATAGAAGAGCCGCGTAAAATAGAGAGATGTCGCGCGACGGACGGGGGTTGTCGCGCCGCTCCCGTTGCCGGTGGAGCCGCTGTAATTGATTAACGGGGGGAGGCGAGCTGCTACGGGACTCGTGCTGCAGACGTGTCGTGCCGCTGACGCGCCCAGTGGAGCCCAGCCGTTAGTCAGCCTAACTAGGGGCTGGTACAAGGCAAGCCTGAGCCGGCCCTAACTATGAGCTTTATCAAAGAGGAAAGTCTTAAATCTAGTCTTAAATGTGGAGACGGTGTCTGCCTCCCGGACCGCAACAGGAAGATGATTCCACAGGAGAGGAGCCTGATAGCTGAAGGCTCTGGCTCCTGATCTACTTTTGGTAACTTTAGGGACCACAAGTAACCCTGCATTCTCAGAGCGCAGTGTTCTGGTGGGATAATATGGCACTATGAGCTCTCTAAGATATGAGGGAGCTTGACCATTTAGAGCTTTATAAGTTGACAGTAGTATTTTAAAGTCAATTCTGGATTTTACAGGGAGCCAGTGCAGAGAAGCTAAAACAGGAGAAATATGATCTTGTTTCTTAGTTCCTGTTAGTACACGTGCCGCTGCATTCTGAATTAGCTGGAGAGTTTTTAAAGACTTATTAGAGCTACCTGATAATAAGGAATTACAGTAATCCTGCCTAGAGGTAACAAAAGTGTGGACCAATTTTTCTGCATCTTTTCAGGTCAGGATAGGCCTAATTTTCGCAATATTACGCAGATGAAAAAATGCAGTCCGTGAGATTTGTTTTAAATGAGAATTAAAAGACAAATCTTGGTCAAATATTACTCCGAGGTTTCTGGCGGTAGTGCTAGAGGCCAGAGCAATGCCATCTAGAGAAACTGTGTCATCAGATAAAGAGTCTCTGAGTTGTTTGGGGCCAAGAACAATAACTTCAGTTTTGTCTGAATTTAACATAAGGAAATTGGTGCTCATCCAGGTTTTTATGTCTTTAAGGCAATTAAGTTTAGTTAATTGATTAGTTTCTTCTGGCTTCATCGATAAATACAATTGTGTATCATCGGCATAACAATGGAAATTTACAGAGTGATTTCTAATGATGTTACCTAAAGGAAGCATATATAGAGTGAATAGGATTGGTCCAAGCACAGAACCTTGTGAAACTCCAAAACAAACTTTAGTATGTAAGGATGATTCATCGTGAATATGAACAAACTGAAAACGATCAGATAAATAAGATTTAAACCAGCTTAGTGCAGCACCTTTTAAGCCAATTAAATGTTCCAGTCTCTGTAGCAGAATTTGATGGTCAATCGTGTCAAATGCCGCACTAAGATCCAATAAAACAAGTACAGAGACGAGTCCTTTGTCTGAAGCAATCAGAAGATAATTTGTAATTTTAACTAGTGCTGTCTCAGTGCTATGATGCACTCTAAATCCTGACTGAAATTCAAATATTCAAATATTATATAAATTATATAATTTATATAATATTTATATAATATAAATTCAAATAACTTCAAATAAATTATTATCATGGAGAAAGTCACACAGCTGGTCTGCAACTACTTTCTCAAGGATCTTTGAATGAAAGGGAAGATTAGATGGTCTATAGTTGGCTAACACCTCTGGATCCAGGGTGGGCTTTTTTAGGTTCAATTACAGCTACCTTATAAGACTGTGGTACATAGCCTGTTAATACAGATATATTGATCATGTCTAATAAGTGAGTGCATGGACCTCGGAACGCATCTGAACAAGGGGGCCCATAATTTCAAGTCATGCGGAGGGGGTGGGGGGGCATATGTATTGAAACAGACAATATTACTGATGTATTAAATAACGTTGCGGAGCACTTCTTTTATTCCAATGCCACACAGTCACATCTACAGTACACGCATGAACACGAACACATGCTTGCTCAGAAACCCCTCTGATCCCACTCTAACATTCACACACAACAGGCCAAGCCTATTTACACATAAACGTACAGATGAAGCAAACAACAAAGTAGCCTACATCCAGTCCACAACCACAACCAAAACTCATCCCGCCCGCTCCCGCAAAACTCTGAGAATTTATGCCCGCACAATAATAGACATGCATTGATTTTGTGTCTTCTCCCATCCCGCAGGAGAAAACAGGTCATTTTATAGGCTATTAATAAAGAGATTCATGGGGTTGTTTGTTTCGTTTCCCTGGCCTGCATGTCTTTTGACGCACTGGTCAGGAATAGCGCTCCTATTTCGTTGTTTTCATTTAGTTTTTAATGAAATAAAGGGCTGTTTCATATCCTATTCTCCTCCTCTGTATTTATTTATTTTTCTACCTTATCACGCAGTGATTGAGGTTAAGGCAAGCCCGGCGCCAGGATGAAGTTACTGAGGGGGCGGTTAAAAATTACGAGGGGGCAAATCTTTATTATGCAACATAGGTTCACAGTGAGTTATGAAGAGCGTGCAGCCGTGCATAATTGTCGCGCGTAATGACAGCTCGTTGCTGGTGAAACACAATAAACTGCACGTCTTCTTTCATGTTTGTCTCATGACAGATGGCGCTAACAGACAGACAGACAGACAGACAGACAGGTGGAGCAAGCGGTAAATTGGTATGAAAGCTGGTTCAGGGCATATTCGTCCATTTATTAATAAATATGGAGTGGAAACGCTCATGCATGTGCACCAAGTTCCTGTGTTGACATCCTGTCGCTAGGCTACATCTTCATCTTCTTCTTCTTCTTCTTCTTCTTCTACTGTTTAAGGCGGTTGGCAAACAGCGAATTGGTCCATTACTGCCACCAACTGGTGGAGTGTGGATCAAAATGACTATTACACCTTTAAAAAAAAAAAAAAAAAAAAAGGCTACATCCCGATCCCGCAGTGTTTTTTTTAGCCGCCCATTCCCGCCCGCAGCAAAGTACAAACCGCCCGCTCCTGCGATATTTGCGGCAGGACCCAATCCCAATGCAGCCCTCTATGTCAGAGTACAAAAGTTACCTGGGCCATGGCCCCCCTGGCCCCCCCGGTTCCGCGGTCTGTGAGTGAGTGTTAGTTAAAGGTAAGACTTCCTTAAGTAGCCTAGTTGGGATGGGGTCTAAGAGACACGTTGATGATTTACTGTAGATGAAGAAATCACTGCAGTCAATTGTTGAGGAGAAATCGGGGAGAAGCTATCTAAATATATATTAGGTCATACAGCTGTGTTTGAGGGCAGATAGGTACTATCTGAGGAGAGGAGGTCATAAATTTAGCCTCTAATACTTAGAATTTTGTCATTAAAAAAGCTCATAAAATCAATACTGCTAAGGGCTAAAGGAATACAAGGCTCAATAGAGCTGTGACTCTCAGTCAGCCTGGCTACAGTGCTGAAAAGAAACCTGGGGTTGTTCTTATTTTCTTCTATTAAAGCTGAGCAATAGTTTGCTCTAAATCCTACTGACTTTGGTGACCCCCTAAGCTTTTATTTATCATCACAATGAAATACATCACTGGATAGATTAAATATTTTGTACAGGTATTTATGGTCTCCAGAGGATAAATCATAATGACTATGATAAACCTAGAACCTAGAATTTGTCCCATACTGTTAAATTTCACATTTTAGCGGACAAACAACCACTGGCAAGGATAATTGGAATAAAGAGTTAATTGTAAAATAATGAAGAGTGGCAAAGGTGTCTCAAGTGATGGAGAGTGGCAGGCAGAGGTGAATTGGCTGGGCATCACAGAGAAGGTGGGCAGGAGGGTGGCTCAGAGTGTGGCTGGTAGCAGGGTTGAATCCACTAGACCTTGAGAGGAGCAAGAAAACACAAGGGTGAGGTGAGGATTACTCAACTAAGAAGCAAAATTGCAAACAAGACTGACAAGAGGCCATATGTTAGTACCACAAGGTACCACAAGAACTGAACAATCTGGTGAAGACTGGAATGTACAACCGGTTGTGAAATTCTGCAGAGTTGATAGATGCATGAGATCCTGGTGTGCAGGATGATGACTTGTGGGTGGAGCCAGGTAGCCAGCAGAAATCATGCCTTGCCCAGACAAACTGACAAGGACAGACACACATACATACACACCCACACACACAAACGAGGGAGGGTGAGAACAGGGGAGCACACAAGGAGAGAGGGAGACAAATACTTTGGTTTATGACCAAATACCCACAAAACTAATGACAGTCCCATCAGCCTTAGCTATATTTTGTCTTAAGTGCTAATTAGCAAATGTATGCAAACATGCTAATATACTAAGATGATAAAAATGCTTAAAGGACCAGTGTGTAAGATTTAAAGGAATATACTAGCAGAAATTGAATATCATATTCATAATTAACTATGTTTTCTTTAGTGCATAATCACCTGAAAGTAAGAGGTGTTGTGGTTTTGTAACTTGTCACATATGACGAGTTCATATGTGACAAATAGGCATATTCATATGGCGCAGTAGATATCCTCCTGCGTTTGTTGTTGACATTTTGGGACGGTGTGTTTTATGCTGGGTAATACAAGCATATGGTAAGGTTTCGGAAACGTGATTAGGTTTAGAAAAAAACATCATGATTTGGCTCTGCATTCATGCGGGAAGCAAACACCGGCCTCCTGGGTGAAAGTCCACGTTTGTTGTAGTTCCAGTGCAATGTGCAAAAAGTTAACATACAGCCCTGATATTTATTTTATATCATTTTTCATTTATATGTTGTGCAGCTGCATATTTTCAAACAGGGGAAAAAAAATCCCTGTCTTTGCATTTCATTTTGATCACAGTCTTTTTTTGTAAAAGTGCTTGTGGCATCTCAAGTGTGGCTTTGACTTGCAAATAAACATGTAGCATATTTTGTAAAAAAACTATATATATATATTAAAATATATATCATAATAATAATAATACATTTTATTTATAGAGCGCTTTTCAAAAACTCAAAGACACTTTACAGGCAGACAATAAAAAAAAATACAATAAAGAGTGCAAAACAGCAGACAAAAAGAGGAAAAAAATTACAGACAAGAGTATCATGTATTGTACATATATGTATGTATGTATGTATTCAGCCTAAAGATACAGAGATATGATTTTTTGTCCATATCACCCAGCCCTAACCCAGCAGCATATCACACCACCGCATAAAGGTTGCTTTTGGTGTCTGTTGAAATCACTGACAAAGCGGTGGTAATCGACGACTTCAGAATGAGAATGGACTGGTCATTCATATCTATCTATCTTTCTTCCACAAAGTCTGCAATGTTGTTTCCACAGTAGCCCAGAAAGGACAAAACAAATGCTGGCTCTAGACAAGGCCATTTGTGTTTTCTTATTTTAGCATTAGCCACTGTAGTTCTCTTACACACTTGACACAAGGAAAAAGTTTCACTTGGTTGCAATCTGCAACCTTATCGCTACACACTAGACTATAAACATGCCTGCTTACCATCAGAATGTTAACATTTTTTTTTGTGAGTATGTCAGCATGTTGAAGGTAGTATTTAGCACACAGAGGCTTACAGCATGACTGTAGACCCATGGAAGTTCTGTTTGTAACATGTGCCTTGTTTCTGTCCTTTCAGGGACATTTCTCCAATGGACTCTTCCTGGATTCAAACCAACCTCAGAGCAATAAGCCAGGTTAAAAAATATTATCACAGCTCAGTGCCGTAACTGTACTTAATCATCGCTTAGAAACTGAGGTTCACCCGTCCACCCCAGCAGGGAACACAAGCCATGCGTTTAAAAGATTCGTAGAGTATCAAAGCACAAATGCACAAAAACAAGCTGGCCCATTCTGCGCCGAGCACTGGCTTATGCGAGACACTGGTATGAGTTGCCAAAGGAGCTTGCCCACTGAGGTTTCCTTGGAGAACTGAGACAAAGGATATTAAGTGATTTAAACTGCAGGAAGATATGGCACAGCAAGCAATTAAGAGTCCTCTGAGCGCAGTCAACACCAGCCAACCATCCAATCAACATTAAATAGGGCCCTCTTGTTCTGAAGCAAACTGGCTGTCCAGCACAGGGCTGTACAGAGGAATCAAAGGGGCTCTTGTCTTAGTTGAGTCAGCAAGGACTGACAGACTACACCGAGGAAATCTGAGCCATCCCCACTTGTACTGTAAAACACTGAGCTATTTAGATAGCACTTCAAACCCAGCACTAATTAGGAGCTCTGTTCGTCCTCAACAGACATTCACACATGCTCAGCTGTCTCACTGCACAGGACGAGCATATAGACACACATGCACTCAAAAACACAGAGAAATGGTTTATTCCAGTGAAACAGCCATGTCCCCTCTCATAGACATTTACTGTAAACTCTTGGTTATTCCCGATATGCTGTAACACTACTGAGGTCTACCCATATTTCAGAGGAGATTCAGTATCTGTACAGGCCTGTTCACTTCATAGCATCTTCATAAGCTAATTAAGATCTCACTGAGTAGTTATTTATTGTTTTAGATTAACTGGTACTATTTACTTGTTAGTTACCAGCTATGCATGCACAAGTCAATGGTGTGTGAAGCCATTACTCTAATAACTGGATGTCAATTCTATCAAATAGCTGTATTTAACAAATCTAATTATCCCCACCATGACTGGTTGGCTTGCAAGTGATAATTTCATACCCTGCTGATATGCAATAGCACTGCTTATAAATGCTGTTGTTCTCATACTGTGGCTGTTTGGTCAGTTATCAGTAGTCAGTGCGTTTACATGCACAGTTAAGTGGAGCTACAGATATAGCTCAACTAGGTCATTTAATTAGACTACTGTCCTTGTCCCAGTGTACAAGCACAGGTGGCAATATGCCCCCTTTCTGACCTTTTTCTGCTTGATCTATTATGTCACAGACCAAACAATCAAGCATCTTCCAGCTGTTCCACCACATTTTTGAACAGGTTGCCATTCTGTGTTTTTCTCCAATCCATGTATTTCAAAATATTTAACTCTTTCAGCTGACACAGCATGAACTGTGTCTCCTTGTCCATCCACAAATGCACAGCTCTGGATGTAGATATTGCCATGTTGTTACTGGTTTCTTCTTCTGTTATTTAATGCTATTCAACTTCAAGGTCAAAGCCCTGAATGGAAACTGTGGAGCATGTGCTGCACCTCGGCCAGTTTGGGCCCGATTGACTGTATGAATGCAGGAGTTATTCAACTCCCAATCCCATTATCTGGGTGTGTTAGTCTGACTTTGAGAAATTGAATTTAGTACAATTTCAGTCAGACGAACATGTTTACATGTATTTTAAAAGTCTGGATTTAGTGGGAATAACACAATAAATCAATTTTCTCGAATGTCATGTAAATGTACTGAGTGTGCTAGGCATCTGAAACCTTGAACTTTCACTCGGTAAGGTATAGGACCTGATGTTGCTACAATGCTGCTTGTGTTTCATTTGAAAGCTGCTCACATCACTCCTGCCTAAGCTAAGATTGTCCCACAAGTCAGATTTTTGTTTTACCATTTCAAAAACTGCAGTCTGTGGAATATTCACACGAGCAATACAAATCTAACAATAGTATCAAATATAACTGCCACCCCCAAATAGAAATGTCTAGCCTTTAGGTGGAACTCCATGGGTAAGAGAATATACTTGGTAATTTGTGTAGAGTCATTGAAACTAAAGGTACTGTATGTATAAACTGTAGCTATAAACTGCTCCTGTACAAACAAGCCTCACTTTGTTTTTCATATTGATCTGTGAGTATGTATGAATATTTTAAGGTATTATATCAGACATGGGCTATGATTTTAACAATATTGATATCCCTGAATTTGAAGTTTAGACAGGCACTTTGTGAATCTTTGTCAGAGGAGGTGATGACAGTCACTGGATCTCTGCTGCCATGCCAAGATCAGGTGTATCCTCAAAGTGGACCTTGAAGTCACCCTCCTGCTCTTCAAATATAATGACCTTAATATAACAGGAAAAAAGTAGGAGATAAAAAAGAGAGTATAAGAGCTTTAAGACTTGACTCTTACTGTGTTATCGCACACTTTAAATGTAAAATTCATCTTCAAAGTCCATTATAATGCAAGTACAAACATTTAAAGAATAGTTTTGGGAGACATATTTATTAATTTTGCCAAGAGTAAGTTCACATTTCTAACTCTCAGCAAGACAGCAAAAGCGTACTTCCAAAAACTATTCCCCTAACAAATTCTGCTTTGTGCACAGCTGTACCTGGTTAATTCCACTGTTGAGAAAGGGACCAGGGAGGTAGAGAGTCTGCTGGGGGCCAATTGACCAGTAGCGGCCCAGGTTCAGCCCATTGATAAATACAACACCTTTCTCCCAGCCCTGCGGACCCAAAGACAATTTTATCCATTCACAATGCACACATTAAGTATTTTTATACAATCACACACAAAAAGAATGTATGCAGCATAAACACTATGTTTTATTGAACTTACAGGCAGCTTCACAAATGTGTCACTGGGATACCCATATGCAAACAGCCTCCCCATGAAAAATCCAGGAAAGCTGGGAGCATCAGGGAGAGTTTTCCAAGGTGCCTGATAAAGACTAAAATGAAGCATCCACTTCAAATGCTCTGTTACAGCATAAAGTGATAAGCAATGCTTTAGATTCAATAAAGTGTACAAACCTATCAATAAAGCTGGGTTTCATATCCAGGCTGTAAATTGTAAAATCCTGCAAGGGGATATTGTTTAATAAAATTTCCCCCACGAGGCCTGCAAGAACACAAATCAAAAATGGCTTTTGCATTACCCACTGAGTGCTTGAATGCTTTAATAGCAGGCATAGCAATGAACCGCATAATGCCTGTCGATCACCTTTATGTTGTTTGTCAAGGTCCCTTCCCTGATGAACTCGTCCACAATTTTCCACCAATAAGCTTAAGGTTCGTCGTCCCTGTACAGATTGATCGCCTTTATGTCTTAGCAAGTTTCAACAGCCAACATTTAAGCATCAGTCACATCCGATAAATGATGTTTATTGGACAGTTGCCTTAATTTTCCAACTTAATGCCATACCTTAACATCAGAAACCACCAGCTCCAGGCTTTGGCGCTTGAAAAGGCCAATGTAGCTTCTGTCTAAAAACACCTAGGAAGAAAAACATTGTTGTCAAATAAATTATAAACAGTGTTGGGGGTAACACGTTACTTTTGTAACTTTGTTACTTAAAGTAACGTGTTACAGTAACATATTACATTTTAGCAGTAATGAAGTAATATATATTACCAACAGGATTTCAGGTACTATTATTGGTAAATGGACTTGCACTTGTATAGTGCCTCTCTATAGTCTTCCAACCACTCAAAGCCCTTTTTATACAACAAATCACATTCACCAATTCACACACACACATTCATACACTGGTGGCAGAGGCTACCATACAAAGTGCCACCTGTGGCTCAGTTTTTAACACACTCACACACCAATAGAACAGCCATCTGGAGCAACTTGGGGTTCAGTATCTTACTTCAATGTGCAGACTGGAGAAGCCAGGGAGCCTATCTTCTGATTAGTGGACAACCCGCTCTACCTCTCTGAGCACATTTTCACATTAACACCCAAAATAAATAGTTTATTGTTTTCAGTTTTCATTCATCCACACTGATCTATATCGCTCCACCTCCGCCAGTGTACCACCAGAAAGGTTGCTGTTGTCTGAAGGTTGTTGTGTGTTGTCATGTCAATACAGACTATGTTATATTGCATTCACATCCCCTACAACTGCAGCAATGCCAGCACATGCCGTCCTGTTCTTATGCATAATTCTCTGTCCAGTGCGATTGACGCTGACCAGCACACTGGGAACCAGCAGGTGGGTCTTCCAGCTCTGGTGTATTAATTTGCGTTCATTATAGTGACTTAATCGCACTCCATTCCTCAACATAAGTTTATTATGTTTCTAATAATAGGCCTACTAATATTTATCCATATCTCATAATTATCAGACTTTGATACTCTGCCTGACCCTCCCTGTGTCCAAGGCCATTCATTTATTTAAAAAGGTCTAGGCTATTTGACTGTTCTATATCACACTATCATTAATTAAGCAGGGGATTGAAATACAAAGTGGTAACCACTGTATGTGAATGCATGAATGTCAGAGCTGTGCAGCTTTAGATTTGAAATGAACTGAAATAAACTGGAGCTTCTGTGCTTTGATTACCTTACGTGAAACAACATGACCCTCATCCATTTAAAATGAACATTGGTTATTCTGAGCTCAATTTTGCTCAAACACAAAAGTAGTGTACTATGTAACGTATTACACTACACAGAGTAACATTGTAAAGTAACTCATTACTTTCAAATGAAGGTAACTAGTAATATGTAATATGTTACATTTTGAGAGTAACTTGCCCAACACTGATTATATGACAGAACATAACACACAAACTTTGCTTCACTTTAATGAAATATCTCAAAGGCGGCTTTAGGTTTGTAGGATGAAACAAATGAGATATATGAGTAGTACATAATTAGTGAGTTTCCGACATGCTAGTATACTTTTTTTGACTTTGGACAGAGCCAGGCGAGTGCTTTTACCCTTTTACCCAGACTTTTCCTTCAAGTTAAGTTTAAACCAACAACAAATACAATTAAGATCATGATGTATGAAATTGATTAATCATGGGGGGCAATCACATCCATACTGCATCAGGTCAGGGTGTGTGAGGTCATGCCATCATGTACAATGAAGACTCACTAGGGCACGGTCTCGGACATTGTCTCCAGATTCCAATAATCCTCCACTAGTGATGGTAGTTTCGTACAGTGTGTATCCATAGGACTGGCCATTCTTATTGTTCACAGGTAGATTCTCCATGCTTATTGGCTTAGGTGACTTAAATGGCTGCCAAAAATTTAAAATAAATGAATAGATCTCCTTGACTGAAAAGCAAAATTATCTTCATTACACATATAGGCAAAAGATAATCTTAGATACAACATACCCTCTCAGTAAAGCTCAAAGCATCCCATAATGACAGGTGCTGGAACATGATAGCTGGTTCATAAGCCTCCCTGAAATGCAGGGCTGGCATGTCAGGGAAACTGTCTCCTCCTGTACAGAAAGGTCAAAGACAACATTAGACAAAGAGGCTAGTTGCCACATGTATCTAATATTTTAATCTCATTTAAATTAAGTGTTTAACTTACTGTTGAACTGAAAAAATAAATCCCTAAGGAGATGGTACTTTGGGGTGTACTCCCCAGCTTCAGACACAGGCGCATCATAATCTGAAAAACATCATTATGTAATTTAACTATAAACTGCTGCCACCTGCTGGGTGTTTAGGTGAATGCTGTTCTGTAGTCATGAAGGAACATATTCTCCAGCTCTGACATGGCATTGCTTCATTAGAACTAAATCTTTGCAAATTTGCATCAAAGACACCACTAGTTTGTTTGTGACAGAGCACAGAGGAACCAACCATAACTGGGGACCAACGCACTGTAGGAAGGATCAGCAAGTGCTCCACTCATGAAGCCAAAACTGGAGCCTCCGTGGAACATGTAAAGATTAACAGACATGCCTTGCCTCAGAATTTCTCTCACAGTGGACACCATATCTGAGAAGAAGTTCAACACATTCATTGTTCAAAAAAACGACTCCTTAAAACATAAAGCTCCCTGCAACAGAGGGAGATCATAATACAGTTTTTAAATCAAGTCACTGACACCTTTTTGATCCTCTGCAATAATTCAAATGTTGGTTGGCCCTGACTTTAATATTTGCATTTACATTGCTGGCATAATGCTGGCATTCCTCATACACAAAGCAAGATGGCAGGGAAATAAATATAATGTAAACTACAGAGTGAAATAGAAAGCATTTGTTTGCAGCAGTTTAGATTGACTCAACATTAAATATTGCCAGTGGGTAAGATGAGAACTATATTTTATAAAAAGAGTCAGTGGCCTACTGTATAACAAAGGACTCAAGTTTTACCACTATGTGCTTTTCAAGGCTGATAACAGTATTTCTAAAGTAAATCTGCAGATGTTCTTTTTTGTTTTTTTTTCCTTTTGTCAAAAACTGCTTTAAAGGAACAGTGGGTAGGATTAAGTGTCATCTGATGGTGAGGATTGTAGATTGCAACCAGCTAAAACTTCCCCCATCTAACAAGCATGAACTCCCTGTTAGGATTCTTTCACTGTTCATTTTTCAGGAGGGTTTTACCAGGAGCTGAATAATCCATAGAGTTCTTCTCCTCTCCATAACAAACAGACCAGGTGATATAAACCGGTATAAACACTAAATAAAGCAGTTTTATGTTACAAATCAGTGTTTCTCTGATGCTGTTTGGCTTGGCCTAGCCTAGCACCTGCTACTGTAATGTATGCTCACCTTCTTTTTTTTGATAACTTAAGATCCAGATTTTCAGGAGGTTTTTACCATAAACTGAATTATCTCCTCTCCAAAACATAACAGACCAAATGATTTAAACCAGTAAAAACACTAAATAGAGCAGTTTACCATTAAAAAAAAAAAATCTGTTTTTTCCAACACTGCTCGTAATGGTGGGATGGCTAACCATGGTGGCCGAGGTGAGAATTTGAATGGCCTTATCTAAAGCCGGTGTTTGGTCTGTCCATTCCGGGCTACTGTAGAAACATTCTAAGGTAACAAAAACCGGACAATTACCTTTTTTAGGTGATTATACACTAAAGAAAACATACTTACAATATTATATTTAATTTCTGCCAATATATCCCCTGAAATCCTACACACTGGACCTTTAAAAAGTGGTGGCATCAAATCTACTATATCAGATATATCTTCACATAAAAGTGGTGTATTTCAATATATTTTTTATTCTACTTTATTATATAGTTGATGGTAAGGAAAATGAGATTACAGAAAAGCGATATGTCATGAACTAAACTTCCTTTCAGTCAACAGTGAAGAAGGATGGCTAATTTAGATTAAGAGGTAAGCACAGATAGGAAGGTGTCTTTTATAAAGCCACTGAAAAAAAAAAAGAACCTTCCTTACCTTCTGGGGGAAGCACATGGTGGAGGTCACCCCACACATCGTACCAGCCAGTCCAGTAGTCCATCACTAGAGTGGGGCTGTTGGGCTGACAAACAATGCAGGAAAGGTCTACACTATCAGTACACACAGCTCACTGTCCAGTGTTTCATTGTCTCCTTTATGTCTTCAGTGGAAAGGTAGGATACACACCTGGATAGCATTCAGATCCTGGATGTCTTTCTGATTTAGCTTCTGCAGCTTCACTGATCTGATGGCTACAAGGTGGGAGATCACATCACAAGGTAAGCTGTGTGTGTGTGTGTGTGTGTGTGTGTGTGTGTGTGTGCGCACGCACGTGTGTGCGTGTTATTAGCAGACTGTACCTCCAGCCACACTCCCCGACTTCATTGTGTTGTAGTTGTCTGCTGTGAGCAAGAGCTCACTGATCCCTCTAGACTGTAAAGCCTTTCAATATAAAACAGAAGGTCTTCTATACATGTGTGTTTTCATGTAGGATTTAAGGGAGCATTTGAATTAAGCAAGCCTATTACATCACCTCTTTAATGAAAAGCATGTAACTTTCATCCTTTGCAAAGGATCCATACTCGTTTTCCACTTGCACTGCAATGATGGGACCTCCTTTCTTGAACTGATTAACATTAACAACAACATTTTTTAAGGATGACAAGTTAAAAACAAACTGGAGGGACAAAAGACTTGTTTGCAGCTTTAGTGACAGTGGGCTCTAGTTTCCCGGCACAGCGCAGGGTGGCGCAGGGTGGCGAACCCCACGCAGAGCTAGTTTCGAGCAGCGCAACCCGAGGCGAGCTCAGTTTGGTAGTTTGGCAGACCGAGGTGTGCTGAGATGGGTGTGGCGGCGCAGCAGGGGGAGGTGTCGACAGATCCAGATTGGCGCAGTGACAGTTTCGTGCCAAAAGGCTTTGCCGAAGGTGCGCTAAAAGCTCGCCAGCTGAAACCACGTCTACTGTCAGCGCAGGGGGAGCGCAGCCGGTGTAAGCCGAAGTTAGGGCTGACCAGCGGACAGTGCGCACACGTCACCAAAACCTCACAGGCAGGTTTCCAGAATATCAGGCACATTAATAATGCAATAAATACCCAAAAAAAACACTATTCAATGCAACTATCTGCAATCAGCACATAAATGTATCTCTATATCGACTGTCCCGTCACATCTGATGTCAGATCAAAGGGGATATGGGGTGCCGTTTGTAAAGTGGCTCAAGCTGAGAATAACATCAACATTTTGCCACATTTAGCTTCAAACAATGTTTAAAAAAGTGTTGTGAATTTTTTAACGTCACCTTTTACCACATTTACAGCAATATTTGTTAATTTAGAAATATATTAAATACTTAAATCTAAATATTAAATGTGGCACCTAAATGTTAAATGTTAAATCTAAATATTAAATCAAAATCTAAATGCTAAATCTACAATTAGATTTAGATTTAGATTTAATATTTATATTTATATTTATATTTAGCATTTAGATTTAATATTTAGATTTAACATTTAGATTTAGCATTTAGATTTAACATTTATATTTAGATTTAGAATTAGCATTTAGATTTAGATTTAATATTTAGATTTAGATTTAGATTTAGATTTAATATTTTGATTTAACTATTTCATATATTTCTAAGTTAACAAATATTGCTGTAAATGTGGAAAAAGGTGACATTAAAAAACACTTTTTTAAACATTGTTTGAAGCTAAATGTGGCAAAATGTTGATGTTATTTTCAGTGTGAGCCACTTTACAAACGGCACCCCATAGGGGAGACTGGGGTAAGATGAGCCACTTTTCATATTCAGGATCACTACATCAAGGCTATTATAGTTTTGTTGCTAATGAATATATGTGCATATATTTCAGGATGTTGTGCATCCCTACAAACAAACAGAATGAGTGTAAACATAACTGTTTTGATAATATAGCATGTCCAAAAAAAGTGGTCTTGTGGCACAACTTGTCTGGGGTAAGTTGAGCATAGGAGTGGGGTAAGTTGAGCCATCTCCCTCCTTCCCTCCGCCCGCCTTCCTTCCTACCCCCCTTCCCCCCACCTCACCTTCTCTCCTCCCCCTCTCTCCCTCCCTCCCTGGGTTAAGATATTCCAGTTATACGTACATGTCTGTACTGAATTAAATAAGACGCTTCTTCAAATCCATGTGTATTTTTATTTATAATACACAATTCAACAGGTACAAATCTTTTTTTTAAATTATTAATGCATATAGCAACTTTAAAACATTTTAACATAGGCCTGAGAATGCCTTAAAGTACGCTTAGCAAGAGAACCTTAACAGCTGTGTTTTTGGAAAGAAAACACTGAACTAAATCCGTAAACGTGAATCCTAGTTTGGTGTCCTTGCTGACAGGAGGGCCTCCTTCATCCTCTCTAAACTCCTCCCTCCATCTTACTCTCGTTCCATCCACCACCCTCCCTCCTTCCATCCATATCCCACCTGCCCCTTTACTCAATATCCCACCTGTCCAGGTTGCAGGGGAATACAAACTGCTGGGACTCTGAGGTTTGGGGAGTTTTGCGATTGGATCGCTTCTTGGGGAGAATCCTTCATCTTTCTCCTTGAAAGTAAATCTTGGTTTACCATATCCAGCTTTGCCTCTTCTCAGAAACTTATGGGTCAACTTACCCCATAGCTACCATATTGACTTTATTAGCCCCCACAGCTAAAATGGTGCACTTTCATGCTAGCTGTACTACCTCATTTTGTAGTTAATAGATACCACAACTGATGTATAAAACAAATTAAAAATGATCTATTTTGGTCTAAACACAATCCCCATGATATGACAGACTAAATTCACTTTCATGAGTGAAAAATGCTTTTTTGGACATAAATCTCTAATCACTTAACCCATGTGGTTCTTACCTTCACAGACTCCATAAAATGATGCCTTCCTCCTAAATATTTGGTCACATGCTCAATTTTATTAACGGTTTCCTAGCAACAAGGGGTGGCTCAACTTACCCCAGTCTCCCCTAAGGGGATTGTCACTGTTTAGCACTTTTGGCACGCGTAATGGAAACCCAACCTGAATTGATTAACAAAACTAATGAGTTCACATCCCTCTCAGCCAACCACAAACAGCCACAGCATCAGATAGGGAGTATATATTCAGCATCTGTCATCTTAGAAAAGTCAAAAGAAAAGAAACAGAGTGAGACTGTGAAAGAGAAAGAGAGAGCGCATGCACGCACGAGAGAAACGCAACATTGATTTACAATTGTGGTGACCTCCTCCCAGGCTACCTTTGCATCATCAGCCTGTGGAGGTCTGCTTGCAGTTCCGTATATTCGGACACTGCGAGCAGACCTCCCGGACCAAAACATCAGTTTCCTCCTGGGAGAAGTTTGGCCGTCTGACGCTGCTGCTCTCTTCTGCCATGGCGAATTGAGTAAACTCCCATTACGCCTTTGCGCGGCGCATTTAAGAGCAAGGAGAGGGGCTCATCTGATTGGTGTGATGTGTGTAAAACCCACTCCACGCCTTCTCTCCTCCCTCTTTCCGTCTTGCCCAGGTAGGAGGGACGGAGGTGGGACAGACAAGTAGCTGTGCCAGCGCGCACGGTGTGCCAAACTTGCAAAATCCACCTAGCCACACCCAGGTGGCGAAGCGCAGCTGCGCCCCCGCCTCGCCCCCGCCTCGTCCCCACCTCGCCCGGTCTGTGAAACTAGAGCCCTGAATGTTACCTGCAGTGGAACCACTTTTGGTATAAGTTGGTCAAAAAAAGTACTGACAGCCTGAGTAAAGCCTGGGTAAGTTGTCCTCAGTTTCATGCTTCCATCACGGAGGAGCCAGCTGCAAAGAGACAGAAAAGAAGGTGCATAGTTATGAGTAAAGCCACAGAGATGCAAGTACAGCAGAGGTACAGTTAATCTAAAATACTGGACAAAGCTTCACACAAGTCTTCCCTTAAAGCAAGATGTGACTTTTCCACCCTGATGTTATTTCTTCTCTACCGACATGGAACCAGTTCTGTTTCTGTTCCTGCACCTAATTTTGAACCATTAGTACCCCTTTCCCACCAAATTAGCTCCAGGTGCTATGTAGTAAACCAGCCCATGTTTCCATCAGTTTTGAGCCAAACCATTGTAATCAAGTACGTATCGTCAATGGAAGTAAACAGTAGTTGCAAAACCGGGGATTACATTGACTACCTGTGAACTTTGATGTGTAATTACAGATATTTTTAATCCAAAAACAAGTATGAACCAAAGAGACCAATGCAGGCTCTTTTTTCCTATGATTTCTCACTTGACTTGTTTATTGTTGCCTTCTTCATCTGATCTTTCCAGGCTGTAGAATATGATGATGTCATGATTTGAACTTCAGTTCAAGGAAAACCTGCTATTTTTAGGTTCCAGCAGAGAACCAACTTTTTGGGTTCTGAACCAGTCTATTTTTGGTTGAAATGTTCTGAATGGTTTAAAAATCAGGTGCAGGATCTAGAATAGAACCGGTTCTATGTTGGTGGAAAAGGTGTATCACAGCATTTCGACCAAAAATAAATTGGTTCAGAAAAAGTTGGTTCTCAGCTGGAACCAAAATATAGCAGGTTTTTCTTACCCTTAAGTGCACGCTGTGACAACATCAGTGGATGTATCATATTCTACAGATGGAAAGACGGGAAGAAGTCAAGTGAGAAGTCATCAGGAAAAAAGAGTGTGCAGTGGTCTTATTAACAGGTGGCTCACTTGTTTTTTTGAAGGGAAAACAAATATTTCTAACAACAGAACAAAAGTTCACAAATAATTAATATAAGCCATGATTTTGCCACTACCATTTACTTCTGTTGTGGTTTGTGCAACGCCCTCCATTAATGACACCTCCTTGATTACAATGGTTGTGCTCAAAAGTGGTGGACACACGGGCTGGTTTGCTGGATAGCATTAAGGTTCCAAGAATTATCAACGGAACTAGTTCAAGAACCAGAGCTAATTAGGTGGAACAGGGGCTTTTGTGGTTCAGTGGTTAAAATCACTTACAAATTTAATTTAATTTATTTACAGACATAAACTAGTCAGAGCTTGGTGAACATTACACAGGCTTTGGGTTTAAATAGACACCCTACTTTAATACACACAGAAAATTAGGATGTATATATGCAATAATGTTTTTTCCTCAGTTACATGTAAAGAATGCTAGCACTACCTTGGCAGTCCTCCTAGGTCCAGCTCAGAGGAGATGTAGGGCCCTGGGCGGAAAATCACCCACAATCCCAATTCAGCAGCAAGATTAATATAGGCTCTGAAACCCAGAGATAGAGGGCTATGAATATGTATTATCTGCCCCAACATAAAGTGCAACCACATATCTTGTTTTAGGTGAGTGAAATGTACATGGCAATAACAGTGGCAGGATGAGTTTTGTGTCAGCTGATAAGTTGACAGCCTGTTCTCATTCTGAAGACATCAAATACCACCGTTTTGTTAGTGATTTCAGTATCAGACACCTGACACCAAAAAACACCCTTTGCAGTGTTATGATACCCTGCCTGTCAGCGAGAAGGCACCAGATGTGACAGTATGATACGTGGATAGACAGCGTCAGTTCATAATGCGGCTGGATCGGACCTGTCGTGGTGGTATAATACACCACTGGAGGGTGTCAGTTTCAAACGCTGTTTGAAAGCTCCAGTATTGGTGGATGGGTCCAACAGATGCCAATATTTTACCCAGGAGTCTGCTGTTCACCTCCTGTATGACTGAGACTGAGAGCCAATTCATGATTTTATTTTATTTTTTTAAATCTAACCACATGCTTTTGTTACCTAAACCTAAGCATGTTCTTTTGTTGCCTAAATCGAACCACATGCTATGGTTGCCAAAACCTAACTACATGTTTTTGTTGCCTAACCCTTTCCATGTGCTTTTGTTGCCTAAACCTAACCACTTGCATTCATTGCCTAAACCTAACCACATGCTGTTGTTGCCTTAATCTAACCATGTGCTTCTGCTGCCTAACCCTAACTACATGCCTTTGTTGCCCAAACCTAACCACATTATTTGCTGCCTAAATCTAAACATGTGCTGTTATTGGCATCTCTGCAATGGTTGCGATGTCCTGGAACGTCAACAGCAGATGCAGGAGGATACCTAGCATGTACTACATAGACATGAAAGTCCACTGACCAGGTGGTGGTATGTGACGATTTTGGATGAAAACGTATTGCAATAGAAGGGTGCCAAAACATTTAACAAGTGCTGTTTACTTCAACAGGATGCAAAAAACATAAAATAGTTCTCAGTAGCTGACATAGTAGTGTCCCGGGGTAACAAGTGCCACTGAATGAACAGTAATATCCTCCATGGTTATGCCTTAAGTGTGCTTGTTCAATTATTGCTTGCTGTGTATTTTAATTGCTGTTGCTGTGCATTCCAATTACTTGTTATTGTTTGCTGTGGATTTTAAATTGCATGCCAAAAAGTTCATACCTGTAGATATGTGTAAATTATAACTTGCTGTGATTTGTATGTGTGTGTGTTGTGGCTTGCTGTGATTTGTTGTCGCATGGACTGAGCGGAAGCCATGGTGTATTGTGATCTTTTACACACAGCGCTTTTGTTTCCCCCTGTTCCCCTCCACTTTTCCACAACTAACAAACCATTGGTCCACAGTCAGCTGAGTAGAGCATTTAGATGATGGTGCACAGCTGAAGGGACACTTTTTCTCTCCAGACCGATGTTTGGCTGAGATCTGCATGCTTGCCGAGAACTGCATGCACCTCGCGGGAGCGCGCGCACAGCTGAAAGGAAAGCTACCTTCTTGATTTTTAAGGAAACGTACTGTTTAAAAACGAAATAATCTTCTTTGTCAGGTTCATCAGTGATGATCACTGATCTGAAGTCTAGTTTTTTAACGTTTAGCGTCGTCAATGTTTTATTAGAATCGGTAAAGTAGCATTTTCTAGATTGGTCTGAATAGTCTGCTTCATTAATCTCTCATTATTTCTTAATGCCAACTCTTCACTATTTTTTGGGATTTCAGATAATTCTACGAAAACAAGGTTTTTAAATGTGGAAAATTAATGTAGGGAGTCATTTGCACTGTCAAGGCCCATCAAATAAAGTACGCTACGTGCTGATAAAGTCATAATGGTGTTCCTTCAAACTTTGATTTGAAGTTTCATGAGGGTGTTAAGGGGAGCATGCATTTTTCGACAGAACTGATTGCTGCTGCCGAATAATGCATCCCCTGTTATTTATGCTTAGGTCATTATTAAATTAATGAAATTCACACTGTTGAGCCAAAAGGACCAAGAATATGGTCTGGTAAAATCCTTTGATGCACAGACCTCCTGAAATATAATTACAGCCTGGATAGATTATTCGGCAGAGGTGTATTTATTACCTGCCGAGATTTGCATCCCCTGTTTTTTCAGCCTAGAAGACTACCACATGTATGAAATTCACACTGTTGAGCCAAAAGGACCCAGAATATGAGCTGGTAAAATCATTTGATTCACAGACCTCCTGAAATAAAGTTACAGCCTCAATGCATTATTCGGCAGAGGTGGGCAGGACAATAACAGGAGGAGAAGGGGGAAAGGCAGTTCACAAACATGGTTGATTTATCATACAGGGCTTGTTTTTTAAATCAAAATATATTTAAAGGATTAAAAAAAAAGAACAAGGAAAAAACTTACCGGGGCAGAGAATTTAAAAAAAAAAATACTAGGAAGACTTTCAGAAGTCAGGAGTCTCTGGCGTTAGGAATGTTCAGTGTCTCTGTGAACGCTGGGGTCGGGTTGGTGCATGCTGTGTGTGAGAGGCCTTGGGTTCAACTGTCAGTGCTTTCAATGTTCATTGTTTTATTATGCTATCATGATTATGAATAAATAATTCCATCTGAAAAAAAGAAAAGAAAATATACTTTGATTGTTGATTAATTACAACTGGATCAGACTATTTATTTTTCTGACTCAATTAAGTATCATTATCATCGTCAACATCATCAAACCAGGGGATGTAAATCTCGGCAGGTCCAAATTCAGCTCTGCCAAATAATGCATCCCCCTCTTGTGTTTAACTGCAGAAACTTTAGGGTCAAATAGTGTTACCTACATTATATTTTGGTTTGTTTTATCTTATGAACATGAAATTCATACATGTAACAATGTCTCTGGCTGAAAAAACAGGGGGATGCAAATCGTGGCAAGTAGCCACACCTCTGCCGAATAATGCATTGCCTGTGCATGTCACTCCTCCTCTCCCTCACGCCTGCATGTCCTATCGATTAAAGGCTAAAATGCCCCAAAAACAATCTTTAAAAGAAAAATATATAATAAATCCCACAAAGTTTGTGGTTGTGACACTTACAGAGAGGACAATCATGACGAAGTGCATATCGATTACTGTTCAAAACACGGCAAGCATCAGCAAGTCTTTTAGGCTACATACTGTTTCTATGGTCAGTCTTATTTGTAACATCACTAACATAGTGTAAAGTTGATCTGAGAACTTGATATACAGGCTAACGTTACATACAGCCATAAGTGAAAAACACAGTCTGAGCTGTTTCCACCCAGCTCACACTCTGCTGTGGCAAATTGTGATGCGCTCAGATTAATTTGTGATTCAACATCTGTCTCAATTAAATCATAGATATTGAAGGCTACACACTTTTATCTCTTGTCTCTCTCTTCTCGCAACAATATTCTACATTCACTTATTCATACAAATTATTATTTTTATTATATATATATATATATATATATATACATACATATATATATATTATTATTATTATCCTCGCTAAAAACAATAGAATAACCTGTCATGTCTAATTTGTATTAATGAGTATTAGTGAATTGTGTAAAATATCTTTATAAGGAGAGAGATAAAAGTGTGTAGTAGTGTGTATTTGGAGCTCGCTGTGGAAACGTGATCCGCTCAGATTAACTTGTGATACTATAATTGATCATGTTTTACATCAAATGCTACACACTTTAATTTCACTCAACACGACAATATTCTTTACAATTAATTAAAACTCATTCATGAACATTTGACATGACTGTGAACTCTAATTTTAAAGCGATTTGGATGCAGAGGTGCGCACAGGGCCGGCTCTTGGCATAGGCCATATAGGCGGTCGCCTAGGGTGCCACATACTGGCAGGGGAGCAGCTGCAAGCCGTCAAAAAAATAAAATAAAATAGAATAAATAAAATAAACACTAATGATAATTTGCAGCCCCAACTGGCACCCTTTCCTCATACTTTGTCTTGAAAAAAAAAAATTACAAATAGAGAAAAAGTAAACAACAACAACCCCCCTGCTGTTTGTCATCATTTGACCTGGCCCTGAACCTGTCCTGCACTGTGCTCAGTCACGTCACTGTGGGAGAGGGGGGTGGGACGAGTTATCTGTGCGCATCTCAGGTAGGTAGCGGTTGTGACTGACAGACAACAAGAGGTCATAATTTGTCAAGTTATTGAGTTATCATCATGAAAAGACCTCCAGGTGTGACATACAGAAAGCGGAGGAAAGAGGAGGCAGAGGTCCCAGTATTGAAGTATGTCGTCTTTTATAACATTAAAAAATGCCGTTTGACTTTTCATTTGTATGAGCTAGCAGCTTGCCAAGTTGAAATAAAGCAAAGTTGCCTAATAATGCTACTGTAGATAATGATGTGATCGCTGCCAAGGACTGAGTTAAGCTGCTGAGCTGGTTTATTGCTTTTTTTATCTGGTTAACAACTGGCTACTTAGTGCTCCTCCCTTAGCACATTACATATTGTGCTGAAATTCGATAACAAATAGGGACAACTGTAAAACTAATGTGTGACTATATAATTGTAGTGCAACCTCTTTTATTTTAGTAATGCATAATCACAGCTAGATAGTAATTTATGTTATGTTGAACACATCACTGGTGGAAGTAGTAGTCTGTATGCTGCAGCTACATGTTTTGCTTGTACTGTACAGTCAGAGGTAAATCTACTCTACAACTGTCCAGATGCACTGAGAAAATATTTGAACAAGAAACCCCTAGAAGCTGCTGCAGAGGGGCCTTCTCTGACATCTCCTCCACTCGCTGAAGAATATAAGTTTAGCCAATTATTTGTGGTCTCTGATACACTGCTATGTTGTCATTTTTATCATTATATTTGTTGTTGTTGTAATCGCGCTGTTTATTAGGGCCCGAGCGATGACGAAGTCGTCCGCGTAGGACCCTATTGTAATCGCGCTGTTTATTATTAGGGCCCGAGTGACGACGAAGTCATCCGTGAGGACCCTATTGTAATCGCGCTGTTTATTATTATTATTATTATTATTATTATTATTATTATGACTACGAACATTTAATCCCCAATTTCACCCCTTTCCCAAATTCAAAAACTCACAAAATTTGGCACACGACTTTGGTCGGGCGAAAAATTTGATATTTCGGCAGTGTTCTATGTGGACGGGGCCAAATGGCGACATAGCGCCCCCTAGATAATTTCGTGGCTCGAGCCCCGCCTGTGAGTTTCACCTACAGGCATGAAAATTGGTGGGCTCATACAACATGCCAAGATGCACAAAAAATCCTCTTGGAGCCATGCTGTAAACCCAACAGGAAGTAGGCCATTTTGATTTGAAGTTTTTACATGTTTGAACAAACTCCTCCTAGGGATTTCGTCCAATCAACTTCAAATTTGGTACAGATCATCCTGAGAACATGCTGATCAAGAGTTATTAAAAGCTTTTCTCTATGTCAAGGGGAGTGGCTGCTAGGGCATGACAAATTTTGGCGATTTTTCATTTTCTCGCCATCGAATTTCGAACGGCTCTCACGCCCACATACTTGATCTCAGCAGCTTCAAACTTGCTGGACAGGATGATGGCTCCGCCCCGAACGCCCCGATATGTTAATATCCCACCTTACTCATAGTGCCCCCCAGTGGTAACAGGAAGTGACCAGTTTTTACTTTAACATGTACTGATGCCACAAACTTGACCGCATCAACTTCATTCCACTTCTAATGCATGCAGAACAAGTTGGTGAAGCTACCTTATGAACGCTGTGAAGCTACGTCTAATGGTGTCCGTGTGGCCCCACCGCGTCTATCAATCCCTCGCCACCAAATACGTTTATGTTTTTGATGGCTTCAACGACCTCATCTCCTCATGAAAATTGACACACAGGTCAAGAATGGCGAGCTCTTGCATGTGATAGGGGCGTCGCCCATGGGTGGGACAAAATGCCTCTATAGAGCCCCCTTGAAATTTTCAAAAACCCCTCCTCATAGGGTTTTTTTTGTAGTTGGAACATGAAAATTGGTACATATGTGTATGTTGTACAGGCGCACATAAAAGTCTCTGGCACCAATGGTCTACTCCAAAAAGGAAGCCGGCCATTTTGATTTTGACTTGTCATTTTGGTGTGATTTCCACATGTTGTATTTTAACAAACTAGTCCTAGGGATTTCATCCAATCGACTTCAAATTTTTTACAGATCATTCAGAGACCATGCTGATGAAAAGTTATTAAAAGGTTTCCTCTATGTCAAGGGGCATGGCCGCTATGGTGCCTCCCTCGCCACCAAATATGTTTGGCTTTTTGATGGCTTCACCTTCCCCATATCCTCATGAAAATTGACACACAGGTCAAGAATGGCAAGCTCTTGCATCTGATAGGGGCGTCACCCATGAGGGGGACAAAATGCCTCTATAGCGCCCCCTTGAAATTTTCGAAAAACCCTCCCCATAGGATTTTTTTTGGAGTAGGAACATGAAAATTGGTACACATGTGTATGTTGTCCAGACGCACATAAAAGTCGCTGGCACCAATGGTCTACTCCAAACAGGAAGTCGGCCATTTTGATTTTGACTTATCATTTTGACATGATTTCCACATGTTGTATTTTAACAAACTAGTCCTAGGGATTTCATCCAGTCGACTTCAAATTTTTTACAGATCATCCAGAGACCATGTTGATCAAAAGTTATTAAAAGCTATTCTCTGTGTCAAGGGGCGTGGCCTCCATGGCCCCACCATATATGATGCATCGCCATGCATATTGAAGCAGCTCTCTCTCCCAAATACTTCATCCAAACTGCTTCAAAAATTCTGTCCATGATAAGAGCCCCGCCCTCAACGCCTCCATATGCTCGTAGGCAATCTTGCTCATGCCGCCCCCTTGTGGAAATAGGAAATGCCCTACTATACATTGACATTGTCCGATTTGCTCGAAACTTCACATGTGTGATGACGGTCCACCCCTGAACGCACCTGCCCACATCTGGTTACGCTCGTAGCGCCACCTGGTGGATGAACGAAACATTGCATTGAATGTTCCAGTTTAACCTTGTTACTAATTACAGTAAATGTAGGTCAAATAAAATAAAGTTTATTTGTACAGTGCCTACTTTATATAAAGTAGAATGACACAACAGACTTAAAGCGGTGGTGTAACAGTATGGATGTACTGAATGTTTGAATACAGCTACAAGTCAGGCAACAAGCAGCAGCACGGCTGGAACCTTAATCCCGCCTCGGGCACCAAAGTGGCTAGAGTCGGGGTTTGGATGCATTCAGGTTTTATTATTGTGAAGCTTTTACTGAATGTCACTGGGAATCATGTGCTGTGTCTCAAATCACATATTTCAGTTAGTACACTTCCATGTAGTATACCATGTGCACTACGTACTTATTGGCATAGTGCGCAAATTTCGACAGGGTAGTTTTGTCCCAACACAACCGTTATGCACTTATCGGAAATGATGACCGCAAATTAGCTAGTTAGCAAACTAGCATAAGCATTTGTGTTATGCTGTAAATCATTACAGACTGCTAAATTAACCCAATAAACATAATGCTGGCTCATACCCGACAACAGTATAGTGGTTCTTAGTGCAAAAAACACATGTATTTGTACAATGCAGCGACGTTAGTGGTCGCTGTCTTCTACCGCCATTTTCTGTTTGAAAAAAGCTACGTTGCCAAGATGGCGATCATTGAGGGCGAGAAGTCTCCATAGTTCCACACTCAATCTTCTTGACCATTTTGAGTGCACCATCCGAGTACTCATAGTGCACTGCATTTTTCCATACTTCTCAGTGTGAATGCACTTATGCACTCAAAATATTAAGTATAAGTACAGAAGGACGTGATTTGAGACACAGCATTGCTCTCCTGGCTCTAGTCTTGGCTTGATATCTCCGTGGTTCAACGTTACTTTCGAGGGCATCAGTGGAAACGGCAATTCATTAATGTGATTAATGTCTAGCAAACAATTTCTATCATAATGTTGCAAAAGACAGCTTTAAATGAATGAAATAGAGACACGAAGCGATCATAATTTTATTTCCTGGTTAGCTGACAACGGGTTCTCAAAGGCCACGCCTACCACACATCTGTCTCTATCACCAGTTAATTTACACACCGGCTTATGTCTACCACCACTCGCTGGCCCATCTTCCTCCAGGAGCGCTCTGTCGCAGCTGGAAGAGCAATACGGAAATCACAGACGGCTTGACACCAACAGTAGCCGCACATACACACACAAAGCACAGACATATTTGTGTACGTTCCTTCACTTATCGTTAGTATGGCCCATCAAGACTCATATTCCTCCCAACTCTGTCCTACGGCTGGAAAGTTCATCGTCCGCTCCACCTCTGCCACTGGAACCTCGAGCTGTGTCCTCTGTCTGGAGGAGGGGTACCCCGGAAGAGAAAAAGCGTCCCTTCAGGTGTGCACCATCATCTAAATGCTCTGCTCAGCTGACTGTGGACCAATGGTTTGTTAGTTGTGGGAAAGGGGAGGGGAACAGGGGGAAACAAAAGCGCTGTGTGAAAAAGACCACAATACACCATGGCTTCCGCTCAGTCCATGCGACAACAAATCACAGCAAGCCACAACACACACACATACAAATCACAGCAAGTCATAATATACACATATCTACAGGTATGAACTTTGTTGGCATGCAATTTAAAATCCACAGCAAACAATAACAAGTAATTGGAATGCACAGCAACAGCAATTAAAATACACAGCAAGCAATAACTGAACAAGCACACACTTAAAGGTAATATGTACAGTACAGGCCAAAAGTTTGGACACACCTTCTCATTCAATGCGTTTTCTTTATTTTCATGACTATTTACATTGTAGATTCTCACTGAAGGCATCAAAACTATGAATGAACACGTGGAGTTATGTACTTAACAAAAAAAGGTGAAATAACTGAAAACATGTTTTATATTCTAGTTTCTTCAAAATAGCCACCCTTTGCTCTGATTACTGCTTTGCACACTCTTGGCATTCTCTCCATGAGCTTCAAGAGGTAGTCACCTGAAATGGTTTTCCAACAGTCTTGAAGGAGTTCCCAGAGGTGTTTAGCACTTGTTGGCCCCTTTGCCTTCACTCTGCGGTCCAGCTCACCCCAAACCATCTCGATTGGGTTCAGGTCCGGTGACTGTGGAGGCCAGGTCATCTGCCGCAGCACTCCATCACTCTCCTTCTTGGTCAAATAGCCCTTACACAGCCTGGAGGTGTGTTTGGGGTCATTGTCCTGTTGAAAAATAAATGATCTTCCAACTAAACGCAAACCAGATGGGATGGCATGTCGCTGCAGGATGCTGTGGTAGCCATGCTGGTTCAGTGGGCCTTCAATTTTGAATAAATCCCCAACAGTGTCATCAGCAAAACACCCCCACACCATCACACCTCCTCCTCCATGCTTCACAGTGGGAACCAGGCATGTGGAATCCATCCGTTCACCTTTTCTGCGTCTCACAAAGACACGGCGGTTGGAACCAAAGATCTCAAATTTGGACTCATCAGACCAAAGCACAGATTTCCACTGGTCTAATGTCCATTCCTTGTGTTTCTTGGCCCAAACAAATCTCTTCTGCTTGTTGCCTCTCCTTAGCAGTGGTTTCCTAGCAGCTATTTGACCATGAAGGCCTGATTGGCGCAGTCTCCTCTTAACAGTTGTTCTAGAGATGGGTCTGCTGCTAGAACTCTGTGTGGCATTCATCTGGTCTCTGATCTGAGCTGCTGTTAACTTGCCATTTCTGAGGCTGGTGACTCGGATGAACTTATCCTCAGAAGCAGAGGTGACTCTTGGTCTTCCTTTCCTGGGTCGGTCCTCATGTGTGCCAGTTTCGTTGTAGCGCTTGATAGTTTTTGCGACTCCACTTGGGGACACATTTAAAGTTTTTGCAATTTTCCGGACTGACTGACCTTCATTTCTTAAAGTAATGATGGCCACTGGTTTTTCTTTAGTTAGCTGATTGGTTCTTGCCATAATATGAATTTTAACAGTTGTCCAATAGGGCTGTCGGCTGTGTATTAACCTGACTTCTGCACAACACAACTGATGGTCCCAACCCCATTGATAAAGCAAGAAATTCCACTAATTAACCCTGATAAGGCACACCTGTGAAGTGGAAACCATTTCAGGTGACTACCTCTTGAAGCTCATGGAGAGAATGCCAAGAGTGTGCAAAGCAGTAATCAGAGCAAAGGGTGGCTATTTTGAAGAAACTAGAATATAAAACATGTTTTCAGTTATTTCACCTTTTTTTGTTAAGTACATAACTCCACATGTGTTCATTCATAGTTTTGATGCCTTCAGTGAGAATCTACAATGTAAATAGTCATGAAAATAAAGAAAACGCATTGAATGAGAAGGTGTGTCCAAACTTTTGGCCTGTACTGTATGTCATATATTTAAAAAAAAAAAATACATCCATAGAATGTCTAGAAAGGTGTAGAATTAAATTCTATAAATTCTCTATTTTCCTGGGAAAAAAAAAATTACAGTAGAGAAATAATTGTTTTAGAAATTTTGACGGGTCCAAAGATATGTCAATATTTTGATTTGCTTACGTTGGTTACGGGGGGGGGGGGGGGGGGGCTCAGGGTTGCCAGATTGTGATAGCTGCAGATGTATGGCGTTGTCCCAGCGCTATCCGTCGCAAATTCTAGCCGTCCAACGGAGAAGCAAGACCTGAATCAACATCGGTTCAGCTTTTGATCGTTGGCGTCAGCTGAAGGCAGAAAAAGGGCTAAAAAGCCAGGCAGAGGTTGCCGCTTTCCTTCTGGACAGGTAAGCCAACGTTAATGTTTGCTAACTAATGCAACAGGGTTTAATGCAGAAGGGTTGTTAAAAGATATATCTGCTGAATATATCTAATATCTAGTACAGCCGAACTAGTAATTACACTAAATGTCAGTTAATTTCAGATATTTTACCTAATACTAGAAACAGCGTTTTTGGGATGGTAACATTAGTTTTTTTGCGGCTTGTTGTAAAATAGAGTAGTAAAAAGACATATTTACTGAATATATCAAATATCTAGTAAAGCCAAACTAGTAATGACACTGCACCTAGATGAAATATGTAAAGAAAAAGTAAGGATGATGGTTAATTTCAGTTATACCGTGGTTTGGGTGAATACTCAATTCTGATTGGCTGTAGGGTGTCCGTTAAAAGGTGTTATAGGACAGCTAAAAAGATGTTCCGGTCAAATTGCCTGATGACAGGTTCTAAATTATTGCGCTGGCTCAACTGCTAGTTTGTAAGAATAGCAACGGAGACTCAGAGCAGAGGCAACGGATTACAACGGGCATCATGAGTGATTTTATCGTTTCATTTAATTTATTTGGTGAATTTGATAATTTTGATGACTGGGATGCAGAAGAAGAGAGGTTAGAGAATGAAAAGAAAAGGGAGAAATGGCACAAGGGGTCGCGGGTCTACACCAATCGCAGCCTCTGGAGCACAGCTGTAGGTCGGCTCTCTGACACTGGCCTGGAAACCCGTCAGATCATGACCGTCACGGGACATCAGTGTGAGATCAGCCGGCAGGCTTATTGGGTTCCGTCGGCGCAGGAGAGACGAGACTGGAGCAACATCTTGTCGTCTCCAAATATCCCAACAAGCAGTGCTCAATCTGTCAATCTCCGTCCTTCAAATGCCACTATGATGGACATAGGCCCTACCCATATCACCTTCAAATTTCACTATTAATGGTAATGTAGCATTTAATTTTAAATAGGAAACAATTGTTAATTTGTTAATGTGTTTATATGAATTAATCTCAACTACTATATGTTTATGAATTATTTGTTGCAATTAAAAACGATTTTGACTAGCCTACTATTTGAATGTTGATTATTTGAAACAAATTTTCTTGGGCCTATAAATGAACGCCAATGAATCATGAAAGTAATATCTCAATTTTTTTTGCATATCATCCTCAGAGTCTGTAACACTTATTGTTCTGAATAATATCACGTAGCCTAACGTTTACTTCCCTTCACTGATCAGAGTCGCTATGCTCTCTACGCTGCGGCCACAGCAGGTTTCCATGGCAACGCCTGTGAACTACAGAGATTAAATAGTCCACTCAGCTGTGGCTTGTGAAAAACTCATGATTTTAACTGTAAAAGACATTAAAGCATAAATAATTGATTTAATATTCATTTCTTGTGTAAGTGACCATGGTATAAGCGGGTTAATGCCCTTCGAGGTGTCCATTATCAGGAATTAATGGACTTCGCGTCAGATGGTTCACGCCTTCGCGTTGTCCATTAATTCCTGATAATGGACACCTCGTCGGGCATTAACCCTTACATATTTTAGCAAGTTCTCTAGAAATGGCGTTATGATTGTTCCGGTTGTAGATTTGTCAAATAGTGTCATAAATAGTGTCGTATATATATCAAACATCTAGTACAGCCAAACTATCATTTATTATTATTAGCTATTATTATTATTAATATTAGTATTATTATTATTGGTGGTAAATTATAACAGAGGAATATATTTGCCGTTTTAATATCAAGAACACTTTCGTGTTTTTGTGTGCATACAGGACGTTGTTGAATCAGGGAATCTGTGTGTCCACCACGACAAAGGATCCTAATTGACTAATTACATTAGCATTAGTGACGAGTAGAGCTAAAAATTCTTTACGGAGATTGTTACAGTGTGTTACAGGGTGCACAAGAGAGGATTCATGATTTACTATTACTATTATTTTTTAATTACTATACCACAAAAGACTCTTCATTTGACATCGCTGTCTCCACTGTCTGTCGTTTAGGAACCTGGTTACCTGTAGAATTGAAGAGTGGAGCGAGAGCGGGTAAGTGTGAGTGTGACACCTACTGACCGTGAAGTATGAATCCTATATCTATCACCTTTAAGGCATAACCATGGAGGATATTACAGTACATTCAATGGCCCTTGTCACCCCGTGACAGTAGCATAACATGATCCATTCATTAGCAGCCATCTTGACTCTTTTTCTCTGCACTCTGGGTCTCTACTAGCTCCTGCTTTACAACAGTGCTGCCTAGTGATAAAAAGCAGTAGTTATAAAGATGATAGAACACAACACTGAGGCATCACATCTCTCTTCACTTATCCCTGCTGTGTCATTATAACCTTCTGTTGTTGGGGAGATGCTGCTGTTGTTGTCAGGTGGGACCTCTCTGCCTCTAGCTTCTCCCCTGAGCACTGGTGTTTAGACAATGAGAAGAAAAGCAAAGTTTCCCTAACACACTGTAGAGCAGGTCATTTCTTAGAATAGCAAGAGAGGAGGTACAAAGTGTTTTCATTCTTATAACTGACATGTTTAAGTTGCATATTTGGTTTAATGAGAGCATGAGCTGCACTCGCATAAGCAATAAGCTGTATGGTGATTAATCATGGGTGTGTTTTGTATTCAGGTCAAGCAAGATTCATACTCTTCCTTACACTAAATCCAGCTGTGTGTGGAAGTTGAAAACTTCTCTCTCTGGCTGATGCAGACTCCATGGTACATACCTGCAACGATGAAAAAATGTTCTCTGTTAACATTCAAGCAGTGACCAGTCTTGAGAAAAAAACATGTCCAAAGAGGTTTTCCCTACGTAGTGAGGGTGTTGATGCCGCTAGCCTTCATTTTCATCAGACGGTCTCTCCAATAGGCCCTGGGCACACGGAAATAGTGGATGGATCCCCCGATTATGCGGAAAGATTCTCTTTCCAGGGTGAACTGGGATGAGTTGGCACACAGACCCACCTTCCTGCTCATTCTCCGTCCTCCAGCTGACATGCTGGAAGAAGAGTGTATTTGTGTCACACTCACGTAGCATAACACATAGGCTATTGTGCTTCAATAAACCACATGACATGCTTAATAGGAATTTGCAGATGTCTTATGTTGCAAACACACAGGAACGGGAATATTTTTGAATTCAGAGACAAGATGGATTTCAACAGATTAGTTTACCACTTCTTATCAACCTGGTAAAATGTTATATATTTTTTTCACTTGACATATATTTCTTTAACATCCATCCTGAATGGTAGTGACACTTAATTGTGAGGTACAGTGAAATTGTTTCACTTCATAGGAGCATTTGGCTACCTAACTTCATGTCACCAATATAATATTCGTATAAAGATTTTCTGTATATAATTTATAGTGTAGTATTACTTTGTCTTGGACCATATTCCAAAAGAGCCTTACCGCATTGCTATCTTAATTTAGGAGATTTTTAAATCACTGTTATAAGGTACTGAATTACATACAAGCAGCCTAACTGAAACAATAATCATGACAACTTCACTTACCTGAGGTATCTGTACATGATGAAGCCAACAATGCAAAGACAGATGAGTGCACATTTCCTTTTGTGCACATTTCTTATCCTCAAGACAACCATGGATGGATGTGAGATGTCGTCCTGTAACACAGGCAGCAGTCAACTTGACAGCACCATCTGAGCGCAGATAAACGTATGATGCTGGCATGAATAACACAACGCCCCGTGGGAGTGCCCCTGTGCACAACCATGGAAATCAGACACGCCTCATAACATAACAGGCTTTGCATGTGTGTCTGTATAGCTCTTCTACATCCAATATAATTACTTTCTCGATAGTAAAATTGATTTAATAAAACATAAAACTTTTAAAGTTAAAAGAGTCGTCTTATGTTCAAATGAGCATGCCTGTTATTAGAATCAGAATCAGCTTAATTGGCCAAGGAGGTGTGTACACATACAATGACTGGCTTTTTTTTTGTTCTTCTTTTAATTAATAAAAGTGGTAATTGATTTATTATTATTTTATACTATTAACATCATCTAAAGTTTTCAATAGTGGCTGTCATTTTTCTAAATATTGTATGCCTTGTAACATCAAAACATGTAATAATTTCCTTAAAATATAATAAAGTTTGCACTTAACCTAATTGAAAATGTAATAAAAACCACAGACTGTAAAAATAATGGACATAACCACCATGACATCATCCACTGATTTGTGGACTCCGGTTTTGAACCTTCAAGTTCAGTATTTTCAGCTGTTGCCATCTTGGTTTCTTGGAACCAGAGGTGACCATATTTGGGCAAGAGGCTGGTCCTTGGAAGAGCAAGGGGTGGATCTGAATGGGAAGCCGAGGACACTATCAGCAGACAGCCTGTCATTAAAAGCAGCCTGCCCTTAATTTAAACGGGTGAGTTATATAGAAATTCATCTCCTGTACAGTTATGAATGCTGAAATTAGCTATAGAGACCAAATAGTTTTTTGTACCAGGCTGTATGTATGTTTATTTCTGCTGTACATTTGGGCATTTTAACATGGGGGTCTATGGGTATTGACTGGATTCTGGAGCCAGCCTCAAATGGCCATTCAAAGAACTGCACGAACTGTTTTTGGCACTTCTGTGTTGGCTTCATTTTTCAGCCCTGGAGGCTTCCGCTTGAATATAACCCAACAATGTCGTGACTAAGCTAATATTATAATAACATTTTGTGATTGATATCATATTAACATTTTTACCAACAATGTAATAGCTCTCAGATGGCTGTTTCTTTTAAAATTTTATGATGCCATTATTTTGACGGATTATGTAATAATGTAAAATGGTATGCTTTTTCTCAGAAATGGAAAGTGCGCAAATATATTAACCCTATGGGCCCGAACGATGCAAAGTGCGTCCAAATTCACACCTGTTCTCTATGGATTTCCTCCACAACCATTCGTCATAGCGAGAAGCCACTCATATCATGTGAAACAAGGAAAAAAAATTATAAAGTTTCACTAAAATTATAGTGGGGCGGCATAGCTATAAAATCGTTCAATTTTGTGATAAAAGCACCAAATTTGGCAGATGTGTTGACAAATATATTTAGAACAAATCTGGATATTGGGGCATCAGAAACTCACCCCCTGTGGCCAGAGCAGGCAATTGAATCCTACCTGCCCATGGACCCGTCCCATTAATTGGATCCACTCCAAAATGTAATGGCTTCTAAGTTGGACCATGCTACATGCCTCCACCATCTGCTACAGAGACTAGAACATTTAATTGGCCTAAAAGGTTCTGCACTAAGCTGGTTTAAATCTTATTCATGTGATTGTTTTCAGTTTGTTCATGTTCATGATGAATCATCTCTACGTACTAAAGTTTGTTTTGGAGTTCCACAAGGTTCTGTGCTCGGACCAATTCTGTTCACTCTATATATGCTTACCTTAGGTAACATCATTAGAAATCACTAAATTTCCATTGCTATGCAGATGATACACAACTGTATTAAAGCCAGAAGAAACAGATCAATTAACTAAACTTCAAAAATGCCTTAAAGACATAAAAACCTGAGCTCCAATTTCCTGAAGTTAAATTCAGACAAAACTGAAGTTATTGTTCTTGTCCCCAAACACCTCAGAAATTCTTTGTCTGATGATATAGTTTCTCTGGATGGCATTGCTCTGGCCTCTAGCACTACCGTAAGAATTGCGAAAAATTAGGCCTATCCTGTCCCAAAAAGATGCAGAAAAATTGTTCAACGCTTTTGTTAGTCTCTTACACAGATGCCGATGACGTCAGCACACTGGCTGACTCTGTTGTCTGTGGACATTCCCATAGAAAGGTTGTAATAGAACTAGCGCTGGCTCCCAGCGACAGTGACCGTACTTCCTTGACCAACGGCTGATTAGCTTTGCCTTACACCCGCCCACACCGGAATTGCTGTTGCCCGAATTGTTGTCCGTAGTACAACAGAAAAGGAAGTGTTCAGTGCATCGCAAGAAGAGATTAAAATGGATATGATTTCATTTGATTCAGATATATTGCAGAGCTGCAACGTCTCTGTTACATGTAAGACAAGTGCCGCACCTATGGCAACGCCGTCACGTGGTCTGGATATCCCCGCCCATTTCTATTACAAAACGAAAGACTAATGTCCCCAGACTCCCATTCCAAAGTAAGGGAGGCTGGTCACGCGAGACTATGCTTTTATTACCTCTAAGCTGGATTACTGTAATTCCCTATTATCAGGTAGCTCTAATGAGTCTCTGAAAAGTCTCCAGCTAATTCAGAATGCAGCGGCACGTGTACTGACAGGAACTAAGAAACGAGATCACATTTCTCCTGTTTTAGCTTCTCTGCACTGGCTCCCTGTAAAATCCAGAATTGAATTTAAAATCCTACTCCTAACTTACAAAGCTTTAAATAGTCAGGCACCGTCATATCTTAGAGAGCTCATAGTGCCATATTATCCCACTAGAATACTGCGCTCTGAGAATGCAGGTTTACTCGTTGTCCCTAAAGTCTTCAAAAGTAGATCAGGAGCCACAGGCTTCAGCTATCAGGCTCCTCTTCTGTGGAATCATCTTCCTGTTTCGGCCCGGGAGGCAGACACCATCTCCGCATTTAAGACTGGACTTAAGACTTTCCTTTTTGGCTTATAGTTATGGCTGGCTCAGGCTTGCCTTGGACCAGCCCCTAGTTAGGCTGACATAGGCCTAGTCTGCCGGGGGACCTCCTATAATACACCTCCTATAATACACCGAGCACCTTCTCTCCTTCTGTCTCTCTCTCTCCTTTGCTAACACTCATGTCCTGTTACTGCATCTTGCTAACTCGGCTCTACTGCATTTCACTAACTCGACACTGTCTGGCAGGTTAACTCGTAACGCAGCGGTGCCGGGATGGTGTGACCTGTGTGGTTGTGCTGCTGCTGTTGTCCTGCCCGATGCCTCCTACTTCTGCTGTTATCATTAGTCATACTTCTACTATTATTATTATACACATTTGATTATTGTCACATACATATACTATCATATATTAATATATACCAACAACATATTGTACCACAATAGCCGTAATTATGATTATAATATTATTACTTAAATTAATGTTGTTGTAAGCTACTGTCTCTCCTGCATCTCTCTCTGTCTTTGTCTCTCTTTATGTATCATTTTGTGTACAGATTACTGTTAATTTATTATGTTGATCTGTTCTGTACTACATGTATTGCATGTCTGTCCATCCTGGAAGAGGGATCCTTCCTCAGTTGCTCTTCCTGAGGTTTCTACCATTTTTTTCCCCGTTAAAGGGTTTTTTGGGGGGAGTTTTTCCTTATGGAAATAAGGGTCCAAAAGACATAGGGATGTCGTATGCTGTAAAGTCCTCTGAGGCAAATTGTTATTTGTGATATTGGGCTTTATAAATAAAATTGATTGATTTGAAAGGACTTTCGGTTGGCCTCAAGGAAGTTCTGGCAGACCGTTAACCGACTCAGGAAGGGAAAGTAGGGCTTGTCTCAGGCTGTGTTCAGCAGAGACGGAGAACTGCTGATCCAAACTGGGGACATCGTTGGGCGGTGGAAGGAGTACTTTGAGGACCTCCTGAACCCGGCCAACACATCCACTGGGAACGAGGCAGAGCCTGAATACTTGGGAGAACTCTTGCCCATATCCCTGGCAGAAGTTGCCGAGGTAGTTAAAAAGCTCCCCAGTGGCAAGGCGCCGGGTGTGGATGAGATTCGCCCTGAGATGCTGAAGGCTCTGGGCACTGTTGGGCTGTCTTGGCTGACATGCCTTTTCAGTGTCGTGTGGAGGTCAGGTACGGTGCCTGCAGAGTGGCAGACTGGGGTGTTGGTCCCCATCTCCACAAAAGGGGACTGGAGGGTGTGCTCCAACTATCGGGGTATCACACTGCTCAGCCTCCCGGGTAAAGTTTACTTCAGGGTGCTGGAGGCGCCGACTGATTGTCGAACCTCAAATTCAGGAGAAGCAATGCGGATTCCGTCCTGGCCGTGGAACAGTGGACCAGCTCTTTACCCTTGCGAGGCTGCTGGAGGGGTTGTGGGAGTTTGCCCATCCAGTCTACATGTGTTTTGTGGACCTGGAGAAGGCTTACGACTGCGTCCCTCGGGGGGTCTTGTGGGGGGTACTACAGGAGTACGGGGTACCAGGCTCACTGCTACGAGCCATCCGGTCTCTGTATGACCAAAGTGAGAGCTGTGTCCGCATACTTGGTGTAAAGTCGAACACGTTTTCGGTGGGTGTTTGTCTCCGCCAAGGCTGTCCATTGTCACCAATCCTGCTTGTGACCTTCATGGACAGGATTTCGAAGCGGAAACAGCAGAGGCACTTTGTCAACCCGGTGAGTAACGTTACTGTCATTAGCATCAAGCTAGCAAACAATGTTACATCCTCACGGTCGGACATAAAGTAATAACATTAACAAATAGTGGCGGGGCTTTTACTCACCACAACTGCAGAAGCTACCAGCTTCATTTGAAACAGACTACATTATAGACAGTCCGTTATTTATTAATCCCTCTGTATCTTTATATTCTTACTTTTTATCGGCTCCCATTGTCTTCATAAAGTTAACACATCCTGAATTTGTTTCAAATTAAAAGCCCCTTATAACCTTGGCTGAGAGAATCCCTCAATTTTCTAAATAGGCTTTTATTGTGAAACATTTGTAAGAACTTGGTTGTGGAGGATACAGTAGCTTGAATGTTTACGTACGGCTCTTCAAATGAAGCTCCTGCCATCTGCTGATGCTTTTAGGTGATTACAACAACATTTCGGCTGGCACATGAACAGACACAGCGACTCAAATAATAGTAAAAGTAATAAAAATAGGACAAGAATAACCCAATGACATCACACAAACTGTGAAAGACGACCGGAGATAATTGGTGAGTACCATCGTGTATTGTGTCATGTCTGTCGGCCAAGTCACGGCACGATTTTATGACTGCACAATTGTGTAATGTGATATAGTCACTTTCAGAACGGGCAGAAAAGTTGTGGAGTGTGTACTAGGCATAATGCAAGTCCTGCTGAGTCTGACCTATCTGTCAGCGAGTCCGTCTCCACCTTTTTTTAGACTCCACCGTAGACAACGGCAGCATTTCTTCTACCACGTAGCGAGCCACAAGCTTCATGGCTTCTTCCGGACTGATCCGGACTAATATCTCCGTTATTAGAACCAAAAGACAGTCGTTGCTGTTTTGGAGCTGAAGGACCAGCGTTCTAAAAGTAACGGAAGTAACTGATGGCTTTTAGAAAATGTACTCAAGTATTTGATTACTCAAACAGCAAACTAACACGTTAGGTTACTCGTTACTGCAAAAAGTAATCAAAGTTACTTTGTAACGCGTTACTTTGTAACGCGATATACCCAACTCTGTTCATGAGTGAGGGTACAATGGAGTGTGAGATGGATCGGTGGGTCGGTGCGGCTTCTGCAGTGATGAGGGTACTGAGCTCAGCCTTAGAGATAGGGTGAGGAGCTTGGACATCCAGAGGGAGCTCAGAGTAGAGCCGCTGCTCCTTCGCGTCGAAAGGGTCAGTTGAGTTGGTTCAGGCATCTGATTAGGATGCCTCCTGGGCGCCTCCCGCTGGAGGTGTCCTGGGCACGTCCCACTGGTAGGAGGCCCCCAGGCAGACCCAGAACACGCTTGAGGGATTACATATCTCGTCTGGCCTGGGAACGCCTTGGGGTCCCCCAGGAGGAGCTGGAAACCGTTACCGGGGAGAGGGATGTCTGGGGTGCTTTGCTCAGCCTGCTGCCCCCGCGACCTGCCCCCGGATAAGCGGATGAAAATGGATGGATGGATGGATGGATGGATGATTTGAAAGGTGACACTCTGTAGTTTTAATCTTCATCCGAATATTTTCTTGAAAAAAATGCTGCAGATGACAAGAACTAGGAGTTTGAAAACACAATGAGACCATATCATAAAGCCTTACACAGTCCAAATTCAGAGTAGATAACACTATCACAGAAAATTAACTTTTTTTGCGTTAAAAACAGAGGGTAACACAATGTACTGAATGTGTGCAAATGAGTGAAAAACTAATCAACACAGAAATATACATTTATTTAGGTGGTTACTGTATATAAAAACACTTTTAGAAAACCTAAATTGAGAAGAAGACTGTTTTTTACCACTTAAGACAACATAAAAGCCATTTGTTTGTCATTTCTGTAAAACTGTAACAGTCTATGGTCCCAATAACCCATTCAAAAGTACAACTGAGGTCAGGAGTGTTACTGACTACAAGACCCAAGCCATGAGTCCAATCGCTAGCTACTGATTGGCTCTGTAATCTAAGAAGTGAGGGAGGCCCTTTTTTCAACGCAGGCCCTTGTTGGATATTGAAGCTCATAGTGACATGGAAGCTCCTATTATCACACTGAACCAAAAGAGACTCAAATGCAGACTCAGGAATGGAACAAAGTTCAAAACCAGGTCCTTTAACTTTAGGCTAGGTTCGGTACACAAATGTCAGTCACTCAAGCAAGGTATCCAAAAAGAACAGGCAAAGACAAAATCCAGAAATTCAAAGAGAGGGTCAATATCACAAGGCAAACAAACTGACAAAGAAACGGCTGGAACGCAGACTCAAAGTACAAGACGAACTGGTACAGACAAAGGGAAACACAGAGACTAAATAGGGGAGACAACGAGACACAGGGTGTGACATTAGGATAGGTGCAGGTAATCAAACAGGCGGGAAACATGGGAAGGAAGTGAAAAGACCTGAAATGAGACAAGACATGAGCTTCAGAATAAAACAGGAAGCACAAAACAAGAAACATGAGAATGTAACAGTAACAGTAGGATCAGATTCCTCAAGGAGGCTTCAGGATAAGAAATAACTCCGGAATCTGAGCCAAGTCCTCAGCTCGGGCGCCTCTCAAGCCAATTGTAGGCGGGAGGTTCCAGCCATAAACAGCAGACTATAAGAAGAACATGATAACATGCAACTGGAGAGAAAAGTTCTAACGCTGGAAGTCTGTCTGACTCAAGGTGGGCCTCCAGGAAGCAGGCCACAGACTCGGTAATACAGAGCCTCCTCGCAATTCTCAAAGCCCTGCCCTGCTCAGCCTCTGAAGCTGACACCCTGCTGTCAAAACTCAACACATTTGAGTTTATATTCATGTTGGTGTTTTGGAATGATTTACTGAAGAGAATATACATTCTGCCTAATTATCTGCAAAAATTGTCACTTGATGTAAACACTGCTGTGGATCTCATTGACAGCACTCTGGCTCAAATCAGTAAGTTATGCATAGAGAAGGCCTTTGACGCAATGGAGAGCACTGCAAAAAATATGGCCAGCAAAGCAAGGCAAACACTGAGTTTGTGGAGGAGAGGGTCTGCAAGAGGAGGAGACATTTCAACAAGAACACAGAGGATGACCCATTCCGGGACAGCAGAGGCTGCTTTAAAACGGAGGTTTATTTTTACATCCTCTATGTTTTTGTGGGGCAGTTTGAGAGTCAATTTTCAGACTTCAAAGAACTGGCCAAATTGTTCATAATACTTGTCAAAAGTGCTTTGAGCACCCTGATGCTGAGGAGAAAATGCTTGAGCTGGCATGTTTCTACTCAGAAGACATATCCAAATCAGGGGACATATGGAGCTACATTTGTTTCTTTATTAATCAATCAAACAGAGTAGGTTTTGCAATCAAAAAAAAGATTTGAGAGCAAAATCACTGTTTGTTTTCATTTATTCTTTCAGGTGGCTAAATGTCACCTAAGCACCTTCAGATTTTAGTCATGTACCCTTAATAGATAATTTGTTTATAGCCTATAGTTTGTATTGTGCTTCGTTATATTGTTTGAGGGAACTGTAACATAAGGTAACTGCATACGAGTGGATGCAACCGTCAATAATGCTAGCATAGTTCCTCAGGGATTTAAGCTGTTATTACATTAATTTTGACAATCTAACCTGTGACAACACATTAGCTGAAGTTGCAAGGACTGTAACTGTTGGTAGCTGTTGTTGATTTTGTTTAAATATGTTGAATTATAATTTTTTAGGTTATTGTTTGTCGGACGATTGAGCTAAGCTAACAGACGCTAACGTCAGCTGTCACTTGTTGCCATAGCAACAGTAAACAGTCATTGTAAATATAGTTAAGATACATTGTATTTAACACAGGATGTGGGATTTTAGTAGTTAGTAAACTTTTAGAAAAGAGCTATTTACTGTCGCTCTTACGTCACACAATGGAGACAGGTAATAAAATACTGCAGTTATTAGTTCTACACGCAACTGCTGGCACCGGAGTCTTCCAAAAACTTCACCCTGGACTCTGGTTTCAAAGAAATGCGGTTTCGGGGGCCCAAAAGTGCGGTTGCGTGTGGCCAAATAGCCAAATCGCATAGAATAATACACGGTTTCAGAAGTACACGGGTCCGTGTGGACTAGGCCTAATAATAGCAAGAATGTTTTATTTGAACTGGTGCATGTAGATTGCTTTTGTTTAGCCAGGGAAGAACTATTCTACAGCGTAACAGTCAGTACCGTCAATGCCCCAGGTTGTAGCAGTAATGCCAACTGTCGAGCGTTTCCAGTGGGAGAGAAGAATTGTCGGTGTGGCCCGCTCTGTATGGAGCCACGTCAAATCCACCTCTTCTCTCATCCATCAGCGTAGACCCTGCCCATTAAGTGCAGTTGAACTTGCAAGCAAAACTTAAACTCGCAAACAAAGAGGACTGATCTGCAAGCAAAAGTTTTTAACTCACAAGCAAAGAGGACTGATTTGCAAGCAAAACTTTTTAACTCGCAAGCAAAGAATACTGATTTATAAGCAAAATGATCATACTTACAAACTTGATTTTTGATTGCAGTTCAAGAAATATGCTCTCAAAACAGTTTTATATGATTGCAACAAAAAGACACAAAAATACCTCCATAGAGACACTGTGGATGAGTTTCGCTCTTTCTGTGCTTTGTATTCTGAGTTAGACATGGACCTTAACACTGATGCAGTCAACCACATGGATCGAGCACATCCACACCTGACCATTCTCCACAGGATTTATAAAACCATTTACCAAAACCATCTGCCCGAGCGAAGTTTCAACCATCTGAGGCTCATTAAGAGCTCTTTGCACTCATGCATTGATGGGGCCAAACTGTCAACCCTCACTTTGCTGTGCGTGGAGCAGGACATAAATATTGACAAGGACAAAGTGGTTGGTAGGTTTGCCACCATGAAGCAGAGGAGGATTAAGTTTTTAAAATGGACCATGATATGTGCATGTAGGGTTGGGCGATAATAAGGTAATAAGGTATCCCGCGGTATCTAAAGATAGCAACGGTATCAGTTTCATTACCGTCATTAAAAAAATCTGCCGCGCATATAGGCCTATAGGGGCCTGATATAAAATTAAATATAATTTATTTAATGCCTAAATAATGAGTGTTTGTCCAGCACCCATGTATGTGTGGTTGAGTTTTCAATTTAAAACTAATAGTAGGCTATAATGTTTCTCTTATAACTGCTTTTAACTGTTGTTGGGAGATGACATTTGATAAAGTTTTTGGATGTGACATCATCACGTGACAGCTCAAATGTGAGAAAGAGAAGAAAAGATGCAAGCCGCGCATCAACCGAGTTGGTTGCAAAAAATAAAAAAAAAAAACAACTTCACAACTTCTGCAAGCAGCAGCAGGTCCAGTGGCCATCAGAGTGGAAGAGGGAGAAGCACAACCCGAATCACCGAAAAAACAGATGACTATGTGCAGTCTCCTTCAAAGAAAAGCAGATGCGGTGGCAGGTCCGGTTGGCACCATACAGGAGCGAGCAGGAGCAGAGATAACTGTTGTCACAAGCCTGTTATTCAGGGAGACGGAGACCCCCTTCTCTGGTGGAAATGTGATGGAGTCAGGCGTTTTCCTCTGATGTCGAGGGCTGCCCGAAAGTACCTATGCCACAAGCTCTCCATCAGAACGGGTGTTCAGCACCGCGGCCAAAGTTGTTAATCCACTACAAGCCCTGATCCAGCTGGAAAAAGTAAACATGCTGGTTTTTCTGGCGAAAACCTTGAATAGTTGAAGCATATGATGCTGCTGTAGTTATCATTATACTTTGTTTATATTTTATTTTCAATGAGGAGTAGCCTGTTCTGACGGACAAAACAGTTCGGACTTGAATTTTTCAAACTAAAGGTAGGCTCTAAAAATAAACCAGCGAACAGTTGCCACAGGATTATATATGCCCATTTTTGGTTATGCCTTGTTATTTATTGTTCTGTTTTTTTTATTTGATAAGCCCTAGAACTGGATGCTGTAGAGCTGTGCTTTTAATTTATTTGATTTATGTTGATAGGTTCTAAAAATAAACCATCAGACAGTAGCATACCCGTTGCGGTCTCAGTCAGGATATGCTGTATAGCACACATTGTTACTGCCTTTGTTATTTATTGTTACTTTTCTGGAAGTGGACTGTAGCCCACAGACAATTTGTTGTTATTTCGTTCTGTTTGCTTGACTGCTGCACTTGCACTTTTTAAAATATTTCTCAATAAATGTTGTTAATGTTGTACATGTTTTGTTGTTATTTTTTTAGTATTATTAGGCCTATGTAATAGTGTTGTCACGATACCAAAATCTTTGTTTCGGTACCAATACCAATATGAATTTCGATACTTTTCCATACTCTTCGGTACTTTTCCTAAGGAAAAGTCCTTTTGGATACAAACCTTTAGAACAATAAATAGTAGGGGTGTAACGGTACCCAAAAAAATCATGGTTCGGTAAGTACCTCGGTACGGATGTCACGGTTTGGTAACTCAAATGTTCCACCAAGTTTGTGTTGTCTCCCTTTGCGAGGCAGACTTTCTCTTGTCTTTTTTCACATGCGCCAGCTGTGAATGTTGATACAGGTGTTGTCATACACACCACTTGTGCAATCTGTGCTCCAATAGGAACAAGAAAAGCATTTGTGTGCATAAATGAGTAAAATAAATTAACTAAATTAATGAATTGAATCAATTTCAAAGTACCGGTATTTTCCAAATGCAATATAGTACTGTTTGGAACACTCTAGTACCGCGGTACTATTTTAGTACCGGTATACCGTGCAACACTACTATGTAATGTTTGCTATTCTGTTTCTGAATGGTAAAGGCGCAAGCAAACATTTTGGCGACCCCCTGAGCCCTTCAAAGTGATTTTTAATTAGTCACGGTAATACCATAGGCTATACCCCGGGAAAATGTGGGGAAGGTTTAACCTATTCAAATTTAACAAAATTTGAATAGGCTACCGCCCAACTCTGGTGCATAGTTCGTTAACTGCTGGAATTATTTGGTCCATCAAGGAGTGTTAAATGCACACATGGACTAAATTAAACCAGCAGACAAAGCAGGGACAACAATTGGTGAGTGAAAAATAATTGGTCTTTAATAACTTACAATTTGGTTATAAAACAGTCAGTCAGAATGTTAGATTAATGTGTTGTTTGACCCCATGTTTCTTGGCACCTGTCTGTATCACTGCCTGCGCTGTTGTAGATAGACTTTATGTTGGAATATGCCTGATATAGTGCTGTTATTATTTTTATGTTAATGTGTGTAAGAAAGACGTGATGCTGACTGAGACAGTGCACTTGGCCTGTTCAGCACCACCGCTGTCAATCAGCCGTCTCTGTCTGCCTGTCAGCGTGGCGCCGTCCTTCTGCCCCAGTATGGCTGAATCCATAATGCAATTGCAGACTTGCACACTTTGCGGTCGCATTCCCAGAAGTCTGGGAGTGCTGAGGGCTGACCAAATGACCTCAAGCAGACTTTCTTCTGACTTCCAGAGATTCCACTTGGGGTGCAGACTTCAGCAGACTTCACTGATTTGACAGCCCACAATTCATTGCAATACGGATGTGATGTGGTAGTTTCTTTCTTTTCTTTTTTTCTTTTCAATAGCGGACAAAATAAACAAAACTTATGTGTATGTAAAACAGTTACTGTAGCCTATTAAACAAATACTTGAATCACGTAGGCCAGAAATAGTATTCAACAACATCATGATACAGAAATGTGTAGAAATATAGGCTAGGGGAATCAAAATGCATTGTATTATTGCAGCCTATCCTATAGGTTGTGCAGTGTAATGCCAATTATATAGGCTAGAAAAGTGGCCTTCTGATGTAACTAACAGGCCTACCAGATTTATTTAGTCATAATACGGTCCTTATTCACAAACATCTCTGTATTTGTATGTCCGCAGTCTACAGAAATTTACACTGAACAAAAATATAAACGCAACACTTTTGTTTTTGCTCCCATTTTTCATGAGCTGAACTCAAAGATCTAAAACATTTTCTATATACACAAAAGACCATTTCCCTCAAATATTGTTCACAAATCTGTCTAAATCTGTGTTAGTGAGCACTTCTCCTTTACCAAGATAATCCATCCCACCTCACAGGTGTGGCATATCAAGATGCTGATTAGACAGCATGAATATTGCACAGGTGTGCCTTAGGCTGGCCACAATAAAAGGCCACTTTGAAATGTGCAGTTTTGCTTTATTGGGGGGTCTGGGGGGGTCAGAAAAACAGTCAGTATCTGGTGTGACCACCATTTGCCTCATGCAGTGCAACACATCTCCTTTGCATAGAGTTGATCAGGTTGTTGATTGTGGCCTGTGGAATGTTGGTCCACTCCTCTTCAATGGCTGGGCGAAGTTGCTGGATATTGGCAGGAACTGGAACATGCTGTCGTATACACCGATCCAGAGCATCCCAAACATGCTCAGTGGGTGACATGTCCGGTGAGTATGCTGGCCATGCAAGAACTGGGATGTTTTCAGCTTCCAGGAATTGTGTACAGATCCTTGCAACATGGGGCCGTGCATTATCATGCTGCAACATGAGGTGATGGTCGTGGATGAATGGCACAACAATGGGCCTCAGGATCTCGTCACGGTATCTCTGTGCATTCAAAATGCCATCAATAAAATGCATCTGCATTCGTTGTCCATAACATACGCCTGCCCATACCATAAGCCCACCGCCACCATGGGCCACTTGATCCACAACGTTGACATCAGCAAACCGCTCACCCACACGATGCCACACACGCTGTCTGCCATCTGCCCTGAACAGTGAAAACCGGGATTCATCCGTGAAGAGAACACCTCTCCAACGTGCCAGACGCCATCGAATGTGAGCATTTGCCCACTCAAGACGGTTATGACGACGAATTGCAGTCAGGTCGAGACCCCAGTGAGGACGACGAGCATGCAGATGAGCGTCCCTGAGACGGTTTCTGACAGTTTGTGCAGAAATTCTTTGGTTATGCAAACCGATTGTTGCAGCAGCTGTCCAGGTGGCTGGTCTCAGACGATCTTGGAGGTGAACATGCTAGATGTGGAGGTCCTGGGCTGGTGTGGTTACACGTGGTCTGCGGTTGTGAGGCCGGTTGGATGTACTGCCAAATTGTCTGAAACGCCTTTGGAGACGGCTTATGGTAGAGAATTCACGGGCAGCAGCTCTGGTGGACATTCCTGTAGTCAGCATGCCAATTGCCAATTGCAAAACTTGCGACATCTGTGGCATTGTGCTGTGTGATAAAACTGAACATTTTAGAGTGGCCTTTTATTGTGGCCAGCCTAAGGCACACCTGTGCAATAATCATGCTGTCTAATCAGCATCTTGATATGCCACACCTGTGAGATGGATTATCTTGGCAAAGGAGAAGTGCTCTGAAAGCTGAAGTGTTTGGGGCACCATTATCTGCTCAGATTCAACTAAATGCTTCAAAACTCATTGGATGATGCTTCACAGTGCAGTTGGACAATGACCTGAAGCATATTGCAAAAGCAACCAAAAGTCATTTTTAAGGCAAAGAAGTGGAATGTTCTGCAATGGCCAAGTCATATCATCTGACCTGAATCCAATTGAGCATGTGTTTCTCTTGCTGAAGCCAAAACTGAGGGCAAAACACCCAAAACACAAGCAGGAAGTGCAGACGGCTGCAGTAAAGGGCTGGCAGAGCATCACCAGGGAAGAAACCCAGCATCTGATGATGCCTATGTGTCCAACACTTCAGGCAGTCATTGACTGTAAAGGATTTGCAACCAAGTATTAAAACTGACTGTTTAATTGATGATTATGTTAGTTTGTCCAAATACTTATGAGCCCTTAAAGTCGGGGGACTGTGTGAAGAAATGGTTGTAATTCCTACACGGTTCATACTACATTTTTGAAAAAAACCTTAAATGAAAGCTGAGAGTCTGCACTTTAAGCAGGTATTCATTGTTTCATTTAAAACCCATTGTGGTGGTGTACAGAGCCAAAATGACGACAACTGTATGATTGTCCAAATAATTATGGACCTGACTGTACATGGGATTAATATCTTGTTATCTGCAGGGGCAGATAAGCAGACAGAATAAGAAAGCAATTACAATGTAAGACAGACACCCCCTTTTTGAACATCCCTTGCACCAGGATTATCAATGAACAAACCAACGAGAGACCACCAGAGGGTCAAATGTTTAGGACTCAACCTGGTATCACCCCCAGTCTTGACAAACGCTCCTTTTAGCCATCCTTATGCCAATAAGAGGTAAAAAGTTCACTTGAGATCCCTCAAGGCTCCAGATGTCATCTTAAAAGTATTCAGCTTGGGGCAACACAGCTTGATTAACGACCCGCTAGGGTCTTAATACAATGTGACAATGCTTCTTAAGTTCAAATACATCCTGTCCCTGCTTGTCACTCCGGGACATCAACCCCCTCTCTTACCAAATGTTTCTGCTGTAACAAACTTTAAATGTCTGTTGGAAGTGAAATTATACATGTTATCCATGTTATAACATTGTTCATGTGCATAATCCTTGTTTGTTAGTTGAATGATGTTTTTTTTTTTAATCTTGTAAAACAAAATATAAGGAAATTATTAGTTAAGGTTTTTAATCCCTCATCTAACATGGAGCCATACTGCCATTTTGTGATGGTAGTTAAATTGGGTTCCCTTAAGGAGCCCAATATTATATTTAGAGTTAAAATATAGTTGGATTTATTAATCAACTTGTTTTCATGAATATGTGCCTTCTCATTCTGTTTTATTGCAACTGCAACTTAGTCTAGAGTGTGTGTATATGAAACAGTTTATACTTGTGCTCCGCTGATATATGCGGTATAATAATCATACTAAATTTAATTTGATGCGGATTCGGATAATATATAAAAATTCCACAGCAGAAATATTAACAAATAGAAACATTTCAAAACCAATAAAAATCAGTAGAGGTTGTAGACAAGGGTGCCCTCTTTCACCCCTTTTGTTTACAATAGCAATGGAGCCTCTTCCAATAGCAGTGCGTTCACACCCACAATTCTATGGAATAACAGTAGGTCCAACAGAACATAGGAAATGTTTATATGCTGATGATGTAATTCTACTCATGACAAAATTAAATAAAACTATTCTGGCTTTGTTACAACTTTTTAAAACATTTGGCGACATTTCAGGATATAGAGTGAATAATACTAAATCTTCTATATTATTACTAAATGCAAATGAAAGAAGGATCCAATCCCTGAGGTAATTCAATTTAATGTTGTAGATCAGTTTAAATATTTAGGGGTACAGATTATGCCAGGCCTAGAACTTGTGGTTAACGCTAATTATGAACCTTTAATGTCAGAAATTAATGAGTCAATTGAGAGGTGGATATCATTACCAGTATCTATAATTGGGAGAATTAATATTTTAAAAATGAATATACTGCCCAAATTACTCTATTTATTCCAGAATATTCCTCTACCACCACCTTCAGATTTCTTTTCAAGAATTAAGAAAATATTTGCAAGATTCATATGGAACAACAGGAGGGCAAGACTCCGTCTGTCTTTATTATATTTACCATTTGATCGAGGGGGTTTGAAATGTCCTAATATGTTGTGGTATTATTGGGCTGCGCAGCTGAGATCTATAATGTTTTATTTTTCAATAAACAATTCTCCTCATTGGACTGAGATGGAGGCTCGTGGTTTGAAATTGCCTCTTTCCTCTTACATGTATTCAGACACGGTAAAGAAACCACATAAACAAACTAAAAATCCAATTGTAAGACACATGATCAAGATATGGTATGAGGTTAAAAAATATTCACAAGAACTGGGAACATTATCACAGTTTAGTCCAATATGGGGCAATCAGTTTTTTTGTACCAGGGAGAGCAGATGCAACATTTAAAGTATGGGAATCTAAGGGACTTAAAATGATTCAAGATCTTTATATACAAGACTCAGACACTATGATGTCTTTTGAAGAGCTGAGATCTAATTTTAACCTTAATAACAAACATTTCTTTAAGTATCTTCAGCTTAGAAATTTTGGAAAAAAGCATGATAAAGGACAAGTTGAGAAAAGGTATCATATCAGAACTTTACAATCTGTTGTCATCTTACTCACCTGAAAACTCACAGTCTAAATTAAAAGCCTGGAAGGAAAATTTGCAACTTGAAATTTCAGAGGAAGATTGGGAAGCAGCTTGCACTGGCGCTCATATCAAATCTATAAATACACGTCTGAAATTAATACAGTATAAATGGTTAATGCGGACTTATTTGGCACCAGTGGACTTTGACCCAAATACACCGGACATATGTACAAAATGTACAGAAAACAGAGGGACTTTGTTCCATTGTATTTGGCAATGTACAAAGGTTAACATGTTCTGGGAAGAGGTAAGAGTTGTGATAGAGAAGGTAATTTCAAAACAGATTTTACTGGATCCTAAACTTTTTCTCATGGGCTTATATCCAAATAAACATAATTACAGTAAATATGAATGAGCATTTATAGATCTCAGCTTGCTCAATGCAAAAAAATGTATTGCATTATTATAGAAAGGGATTTATAGACCAAGTATTACTCAGTGGACAAGACAGATGTTATCAAGTCTCCCATTAGAGAGAATAATTTACATATTAAAGGCCAAACAGCATGTGTTTGAATTTATATGGGGACCCTTCATAGATTATGTAAAGGATTTAGATTTAACAGATGATGTGAGTGAGTAGGTTCCATGGACGATGCAGTTTTCAAGTTTATAATTTCTTTTCAAATCATTGTTTTGCTTTTTTTTTTATTTTTTTCCCTAGACATCTGGATTTCACATATATCACAATGAATATACTCCATTTTATGAATACTATTTTGAGACATGCCATTTGGAGATTTTTACTGGCTTGAACAGGAGCATGACTGTTTTTTTGTGTTTAAGTATGTTTTTTTTGTTGTTGCTGTTTTGTGATAATGCAGCAGGCCTTTATGTTTGCAAACATTGTATGAATGAAAAGAGGCTGTATCTTATAATGCTGAAAAATGAATAAAAATATTGTGGCAAAAAATTTAATTTGATGTTAAGAGCCGATTTTGACCATAATGGAAAGAGTATGTGTCTATCGCGCGAAACATGCTAAAGTATATAATCTCACAAATTAAAGTTTCATTAAAAGTTCATTAAGTTTCCTCCGAAAAAAACTATTGTCTAGACTAAGAGGCCCGCCCCACTTCGGACACTCCCCCTTAAGGGTGGGATAAAACAAGTGAGCTCGGTGCAGCTCGCTCTTTTATTTTTTTTGACTCTTTCACTCTTTTCTGTCACTTCTCTTACTCTTTTTTACTTTCTTCTTTCTTTTTTTCTTTTTGAACCCGTTACGCTCTTAAACTTGGTTCCCACATAACTCTTTCTTGCTCACGATATTTTAAACTTTTAAGTTTTACTTATCCAGTTTTTCTTTTGTTTCCAGTGCCTTTAGTAACCTGACGTGACAAAGCCAGCCGATTGCAACATTTCTTCTACGCGTTGATAATAACTTCGATATTATCGAACAGCCGACGAGATTGTTTTCAACTTTATTATAAGCGAGCTGCCAACCACTTCTTACAGTGGTTCTTTTGCCAAACCCAGAGACTTTCTGCAGCTTAAGAGAACAACGTTCGAGGGCCACCTGAAGGACGTCACAGTCAGGGTCAACCGCTCACTCCACCACTGTGTTCCAGCGGGTTTAATTCTGCTGGGAAGTCCAGGAGCGGCAAGGCAACAGTTCGGGGGTCCTCAGGAGAATCAGGAGAATGATCCAGTGATCCAGAAAGTAGGCAAAGAATTTCCCTCACCTGAGCCGCTGTGCAGTGATAAGAGTGAAGTCGAATAGGAGATTTAATTTAGGTTTAGGTTTCCTTAGGTAAATGGTTTTGCGCATCCCTGCATTCCCAATTTATCTATAGTCACATACTCTCTCACTATCGCCAAACTAAATAACTTACACAAGTGTTACTTCTTGTTTTAATCCATTTATACATACTGTTGATTTTGTGTTATTTTATATCATCCTCATTCATTTACTCAGTTGTTACACATTTAGCCTAAATAAATCTTCATTTATCGCCATGTCGTTATCTGTGTATATCTCTTTTGAGCAGGAACTAAGATCACTGTATAGAGAATTCATAACCCAGATATTGAGATTGATTCATTATTGATGAGTGTGCTGACGAATTAATAATTGGTTTAGGGAGTTATTAATTTGATTAGTTGCTTCCCTCATTAGGAGGGTGGTGCCCCAAACTTTATTACGAGTGCAAATATTCTAGGTATTTCTCCTACAGCAATGACTGTAATTGTCACTCAACCATTTCCATGGCAACGAGTAAAACAGTCTGAGGGCTGTCTATCAGCAGTTTGTGGTCTCTGCCCTCACAGACTTTACGTGATGACAGTGAAGGCTAAGTCAACAAGTCCAGAGGGTGGACATTTGGATTCAGCCTTTATTTTCCCTATAAATGCTTCCCTTGGGATCTATTTTCAGAAAATATAATAACTTTTCTTATGCTAATGACACCCAGCTGTACCTCCTGCTAAAACCTTGTAATCCATGTAGTGTTGACTCCCTTTTAAATAGCATTGAGAATGTAAGATCCTGGATGACAAAAAGCTTCCTCCAACTTAACCAGAATAAAACAGAGCTCTTAATCTTAAGCCCAGCAGTCAAATCTGCCACAATCAAGTCCCTTGGGCCTGTCACATAATAAAAATCTTTGTGTGTTCTTTGATTCTGGTTTAAAATTTGATAAACAAATAAACTCAGTTGTCAGTACTGGCTTTTACCTTCTTACATGACTTGCAGAATTTAAACCATTCCCGCCTATTAACGATTTAGAGACTAAAGTCCCTGGTTTCATTTCCTCTGGCCTTGATTATTGTCATCTACATAGGTAAGAAATCAGTCAGCCCTGTCTCAAGCTTGTTCAAAATGCAGCAACAAGTCTCCTCACTGGTACCAGGAAGATACCATATCTCTCCTGTACTGGCCTCTCTTCACTCATTTAAATTCTTTGATTTGTTTTTAAAGCACTGTATCCCCTATTCCACCTCCTGTCCCCTCAGATCTGATAACCAATCATTGCTTTCCATTCCACTCACCCAGTTTAAAAACAAAAGTGACTGAGCATTTTCAGTTGTTGGTCCTAAATTGTGGAATAGTCTCCCACTATCAGATCTTCCCCCTCTATTGATACCTTTAAACCCATCTTAATAGCCGTCTCTTAAAATTATGACAACACATTTGCCCATATTCATTTTTTCTGTACTTTATTTTGTTGTTAGTCCAAAGTTATTTTTGTGTTATGACTTTATAAAGATACTATATGCTTTTATTTATTTACATATATTCTCCCATTTCTGATTGTCTATTTGATCATTCTTGTGGTATTATTTGATTGTGCCTTGGTTTTATTTAATCTCTTTGTAAAGCACTTTGATCATTGTTTATTTTTAAATGTGCTCTATAAATTAATCTGACTTGACATTTATGTTAATTTCAGAACAGAGCGTTGGCTCGTCAACCTCACTGCTCAACAATGCTGCAACACCCAAAACCTCAAATATGTTGTTTCTTCGATTACTGAAAATGAAGTGAGACATAAAGCTTACTTGTCACAAAATTCTTCCAACAGATTCGGTCATGAGGACCAGGTTGCCAGGTTTCCCCAATTCCTGGCACTGTAAGGTCCCTGTCTTTTCAACTTCCACAAGCCGCTGGTTTGTCTGTCCTGGATGTCCTCCCTTTAAGACGTCGAGTCCAGAGCTGTGTTTGAGCTGGTTTGCTTGTCGCAGATGGAAATCTGAAAAACCTGAACTCTTCTCCACTCTTGTTACCCAGCACCCCCATGCAGGGTAGCCTGGACTTGATACCGATATTTTAGATCTCTATAGCTAACGCTTGTGTGACGTGGGTCGACTGAATATATTGATCTATCTGGATCAGCAATGTAGACTATGTATATTAATCAACATATGTTAAAAAAACCCTACATCTGCACTGCTGGAGGTTTAGCAGCTTTATTCAGGAGGAACCAGAAAACTAACAACACAATAACACAAGAAATATCTTCAAAGGTATTCATAAATGCCTATGTATTGTTGTGATTTAATTCTTCACTGATATTTTTAAATAGTGGTGTGCTATAGTACAACCAGCAGGTTCTCACTCCAGAGAGCCAGAACCAGACTGAGTTTGGCCTCCTGTGTGGGCAGCTGGAGCTGGTCCACAGCCAGCTGTTCTGCCTGTTGGAGCTGCCGCAGGGCCTGGAGATGGGACAGGGGGAACTGCAGCCCCTGCAGAGACAAACACCCGGGGACATTCTTCACCAAACATATTAACACATACATCACATACACTGAACAAATATTAAAACAGCACTTTTGTTATTACTCCCATTTTTCACAGGTTTATGTTAAAGAATTAAGACTTTATTTATGCACCCAATAGATATATTTCTGTCAAATTTTGGTCACAAATTTGTTAAAATTCGTTTAAGTGAGTACTTCTCCTTTTCCAAGATAATGGACCTGCAAATGGGTCTGCATTTAAAAAACGGCAATACTCTTTTTTTTTTAAAAAAAAACCAGAGGAACCGATACCAGCGTAAGAATCGGTGTTATGACTCTTCCGGAACTGATGTAGTCCAGGGGCCAAGGCAGGTTTTGGTATCCCTTAAAGGGATGACTTCCTCTATGTCTCTAGTTCACATTTTGGTATGATAGACCTGCGTATCTAGTAGCTTAATAAATTTTTTTGGATGATCTTTGGGTCCTCCCCAAAATTGAAAATAGTCAAAATTGAGGCTTCTCCAAAAGTGTCTGCCTTATCACATGAATCTCGGGAAATAATTATCAGAATGTCACCAAATTTGGACTGAATGTTCACAGACAGTTGCTGCACACAATGCAGTGCATTAGTACCTTGCTCCTTTTAAAAAATATATACACCTAAACACACATGAATTATAGGCGGACATGGAATAAGGAATAAAAAATCCAAAAGGCATGTATATATGTGTTTGCCATTATTAATGTAAATAAGCCAATCACCCAAAAACTGCATTTATATGTGCCAAAGAATGTCATCTTATCATAAAAGTAGGTTATTAGATTATTCACCTCACCATCTGATGTTACCAGCCCCTGACAGGTAGCTAGTGCAGCCAGAACTTCAAACAGACAAATAGAATGGGGCCCTATTAGTCCAGGGGCTAAAGGGATCGTTTTCACAACTTGGTAGGCCCCTATCACCCACGGGGACCAAACAATTTTGGCATTTTTATCTCTCTACAGGTCTCTAGTTTATATTTAGGTATGATAGCCCTGCCTATCTAGTAGCTTAATTACAGTTATCACTCTGTAAACAAACTTACACCCATATAGGCAAAACACTACAAATAGGGTGAAAAATTAACTAGCAGATATCCCCATGAAACACGCCCAGTTGATCACTCATATTAAGACAAGTATTTTTTGTATTACAAATTTTCTGAAATATTTTATTTAAATATGCACCAGTTTTGTTAATGAAGACAATCACAAGGAGGGGAAATTGATTATGCAGTTACTGTGCTAACACTCAGTGTTACTGTAGCCTACAGTAGGCCTACTAGCACTCAGAGCTGCCCAGTTGCTATTTGACCCATAACTAGAAGGCAAAGTGCTACCGCTTGCCTAAGGTGGACTCCCAGGCTAGCTGAGGGAAAGAGATGCCTTATTTCTCCATTGTACGCCGTCCTAAAATAGGGGGGCCCACCTGCTGAGGCAGCAGTAGCTCAGTCCATAGGGACTTAGGTTGGGAACCGGAGGGTCGCCTGTTCAAGTCTCCGTCAGGACCAAAATATGGAGCGTGGACTGGTAGCTGGAGAGGTGCCAGTTCACCTCCTGGGCACTGTCGAGGTGCCCTTGAGCAAGGCACTGAACCCCCCAACCGCTCGGAGCACCTGTCATGGGCAGCCCCACTCTGAAATCTTTCCACTTAGTGCATGTATAGGTCCTGTTTGTGCATGTGTGTGTTAGGACCTGTGTGTAATTGACAACAGAGTGAAAAATTGAATTTCCCCTCTGGGATTAATAAAGTATATACAATTTAAAAAAATCCTTGATCAGTACTTCCTAAGAAGTCAGTCAAGTCAGTCGGATGAAGTCCAGCGACAGGTAGAAGGATATCAGCAGCACTGCCACTGAGGAGGAGGAGGGGGTGGTAAGAGAGGATGCAGGTGACACTGAGGTCTGTATGCCAGTCAGAGAGAGAACCATGGAGCAAAAGGTTAGAGTTAGATGGCCTAGGGCAAATGACAGTAAAGAATGAGAGATAGTTAATAGAGATTTCTCAGTAATCTTAAACAGGCTTCGTGGAAATGCAATCAAAAGGTTAGAAAAGATGGGAGATATAATTTACTCATATGGTGCAGAGAGGCTTGGGGCGCATGAGAGAAAGAGGGGTGAGAGGGTACAGTCAGGTAAGTCTAGAAGATAAATAGAGAAGTTAGTTAAGGAAAGGAGACAGTTAAGGAATAGTGGAATAGTGGAAAAAGGCTACAGAAGACGAAAGGGAGGGAATTAAGGTGTTGCAAGAGGAGCTGAGAAGCAGGCTAGCAGTTCTTAGAAGGGCAGAGCATCTCAGGAAAAAGAGGATGAAGAAGGAACATGTAAGGACAGGTGTTTTCAGGGACCCTTTTAAGTTTGTTAAAAGATACTTCAGCCAGGATAAGGGAGAGGAGCTTAAAGCAGAAAGGCTAGAGGTTGAAGAATATTTCAGAAATATATATTCAGATTTAGAGAAGAATAGGATAGTAGGTTTTCCACCGGATATCCCTCCATTAGGAGAAATAGAGCATGAGATGGATGTCAGGCCACCTAGGTGGAAGGAAGTTCAGGAGGTGGTTAGGCATGCAAAGGCTTCTTCGGCCCCAGGGCCTAATGGAGTCCCCTACCAGGTTTATAAACGTGCACCTGATATTCTTAAATTTTTGTGGAAACAGCTAAGAATAGTTTGGGAGAAACAAATTATCCCAAGAGTATGGCGTAGGGCAGGGGGTGTCCTCATTCCTAAGGAGAAGGAGTCTGTGGACCTTAGCCAATTCCGGATGATTTCTCTCTTGAATGTAGAGGGGAAGATTTTCTTTAGTGTAGTAGCACAAGGATTAGCTAGCTACTTAGAAAGGAATAGCTTAAAGGTAGGGTCCGGAGGATTTTCCGTTGCTGTTTGTAAACACACATTCAAATTCGGCCCCTCCTATCAGGCTCAACTCTCCCGGGTGTAAGGAGCCCGGAGGTACGGAAGAAGGCTTCACAGAAGAGGTTCAGGCAAGGCTCGCGCTGGTGCACGTTTGGACACGCTCGGGCACGGCACCTGCACTCTCTCACTGGCTGAAGAAATCTCCGCCCAGAAGCGGTCTGAGCTCACAAAAACATCAAAATACAGTTAAAGGGCAGGAGCTCTGCAAACAGAGTCACACATGAGTAGAAGCCCATAGGTGATGATTAAGCAGGATTTCATTTGTGTATACCTATATTTTGTTTTGTTTGAAAATCCTCCAGATCCTACCTTTAATAGATACCATGGTGCAGAAGGCAGGAATACCAGGTTTTTCAGGGTGTTTAGAGCATACTAGCATGATCTGGCATCAGATTCAGGCAGCGAAGATTAAAAAAGGGACCTGCATGTAATATTTTTAGATCTTGCAAATGCGTTTGGTTCAGTACCGCATAGCCTCATTTGAGTGTGTTTGACTACTTCAAAGTGCCACAGGTAGTTGTTAACTTAGTGAAAGCATATTTTCAGGATATTAGGTTGTGTCTAAGTACGGCAGGTTTCACAACAGGTTGGCAGAGGCAAGAAATAGGCATCATGGCAGGGTGTACAATTTCTCCATTAGCATTTACTATGGCAATGGAAGTAATCATCAGGGCTTCTAAGTGGGTGGTAGGTGGGGAGAGACGGCAGAATGGGTTGCATCTTCCACCAGTTAGGGCTTACATGGATGACATGACACTGGTGACCACAACAATGCCATGTACAAAGAGGCTACTGGAGAAGGTAAATAAGAACCTCAAGTGGGCCAGCATGAAGATCAAGCCTAGTAAGTCTAGAAGCATCTCGATACGTAGAGGGAAGTTAAGTGACAGGAAGTTTGTCATAGATGATGAGGAAATCCCAACAATTAGGGAAAAGTCAGTAAAGAGCTTAGGCAGTTGGCACAATGTGGAGTTGAATGATGAAGAACAGATGGTGAAATTTAGAAAAGATGTGGCTGCAGGATTGGATAGAATAAATAAATCAGAACTTCCAGGAAAGTTCACGTTGTGGTATTTGCAATTTGGGCTATATCCTAGGTTAATGTGGCCATTGTCAATTTATGAAATTCCAATATCCATTGTGGAGAGAACTGAAAGGTTGGTTAGCTCCTATATTAGGAAGTGGTTGGGCGGTCCTAGGTGCCTAAGTAGTGTTACATTGTATGGAAAAGGGACACTTCAGCTGCCAGTATCTAGTTTAACAGAGGAATTTAAATGTACCAAGGTCAGGACGAGCTCTTGTTATCTGGGAGTAAGGACGTGGTAGTTAGGAGTGTGGTTCCAAATCCAACCAAGGGGAGGAAGTGGAACCCAAGATCAGCAGTTCAGGAGGCAGAGGCAGCTCTTAGGCATGCAGAGATTGTAGGTAATGTTCAGTTTGGCCAGGGAGGCCTGGGGCTTGGCTCAGGCAAACCGATATGGAATAAAGCAGGTCTCAAAGATAAAAGAAAGCTGGTTGTGGAACAGATACATAGACAGGAGGAGATATTAAGGGGTGCAAAGGTAGTGGCCCAGGCTAAACAGGGAGAGTAGTTGAATTGGGAAAGTGTAGAGAAGAGGAAGCTTAGTTGGAGGGACCTGTGAAGTATGGAGGAGAATCATATTAGATTCCTGGTAGGGGCTACATACGATGTGTTACCAACCCCCCAGAACCTAAAACTGGGGGTAAATGGGGACCCATCATGCCCATTGTGTTCAGGTACCGCAAGCTTAAAGCATAATTTGTTAGCTTGTCATGAGTACGATAAACATAGTGACATAACCAGGTGTTGAAAAGTTTAGCTGCAGGCATCAAAGGGAAACGAAGTAGAAAAATTCAGAGGGTTTTAAGAATAGGAGTTTAGCAATTCAGTTTGTCCGTGAGGGAGAGAAATACAGAAGGGATAAGTTAGTAAGGAGGCAAGGGTGTGACCGCCTAGAAGGTGCTTGTGATTGGAAAATGCAAGTAGATTTAGGGGGAAAGCTTGTTGTTCCCCAGAAAATAGTTTGTACCAAGCAGAGGCCTGACATAGTGTTGTGGTCAGTGAGTCAACAGATAGTTTATTTCATTGAGCTGACAGTTCCTTGGGAAGACTCAGTGGAAGAAGCCTATGAAAGAAAAAAGCTTAGGTATGCAGACTTAGGAGCAGAAGCTGAGCAGCGAGGATAGAAAACTAGGATTTGTCCAGTGGAAGTGGGGTGTAGGGGATTCATAGCAAGATCAGCTGTCTTGCTCCTGGGGGAACTCGGAGTGCGGGGACAGAGTTTGAGGAGGACAGTGAAGGAAATGTCAGATGAAGCAGCCAGAGCTAGTTAGTGGATTTGGATGAGGAGGGATAATGTCAGTTGGGGGCCAGCAGGGGGAACTACTAAGCAGGGTACATGACTCCTTGAGATCAGGTGGAGAGATCCACCAATCAGTCCTCTCAGGAGAAAATTCAGGAAGAGGAAGGTTATTTAAGCGTGGGAGTGGCCTATTTGAAATCCTTTTGTTTGAGACCATGCTGCAAGGTGAGTGTGTTTGCTGATCCTGTGAGTTTATCTTCTCTATCTCCTTTAACTTTAGCTTATATTGGAGTTATGCTATGCAATGTGTGAAATAGAGTATGGTGAATGTGCTAGGAACGGCAGCACTGTCTCTACCTGGAGCTCGCATGTACGGAGCCTGGGTTTGGTTGAAGGTGGCAGTGCTGTTTGGGCTGAGAAAGCCATGTGTAAGTAAGGTAAAGGAGGTTGTTGGGTTGGTGTGGGGAGCAGTGAGACCTGGCATTAGGGGAGTGTCTCTGGGACGCCAGAGATCACCGTCTAGCCTCCTGGAGGTGTCGTGGGACCAACTAGACGTAACACTGGTGAAAGGAGGTTCCCACCTGATGACCCCAAAGACATGTTAGTTATCACTGCTCACTGGTCTGTACTGTTAAGCCCAAACAGCTTCCTATACAGTTAGCTCTTTCAGTGGCCGTGGAAAGTCAGCCATATTTAAAAAACTGAAGACTAACAAGACCTGCCAAGACACATTCAGAGAGTTGGGAAGCTCCTGGGAGGTCTCATATGACCTATTTGGAAAGCTCCAGGGGGTCACATGTCAGATGTACCTGCCTTCGACAAACACAACTAAAGTCAACACGCTTCGCTACCAGCTATTTTGTGCAAGGTGTGGAGAAATAGACTCCAGTCAGCTTCCACCTTGTGAAGACTGTCTCTACATGCATGCCTTGTGAGCAAAATATCAGCCTGCTATCTGACGGAGGAGTCTGGAGTGCAATCCAAGTTTACCAAATCCAAAGGATCATGGATGGAAGATCCATGATGAGGATCTGGCCATTGAGTGGATGCGAGGTACGCCTGCACCAGAGGCTGTATTGCCCCTACTATCATACTCCTGCTCACAAACATGTAAACTTTCAGAATGCCCATGCCTGCAAAATGGTCTGCATTGCACAGACGTGTAAACTACAAACCTGCAGCAACCAGGCAAATGAGCTGGAATGTTTTCCGGAGCTGAATGATAGTGATGTGGACGATGAATGATGTGACAGAGTAAGTGCTATACTTAATAACGGCTCTAGATGGCCAAAATTCTAATTTGTGTTCCTAGTGTTGACATTATCTCTGTGCCTTATGCCATCTCTCCCTCTGTTTTAAGGACTCACCAGCCACAGCTCCTGTCTCTTCTCCACCTGATTCTAAGTCTGCCATTGCTGTCTCTCCATGCTCTCCGCTGACATTCAATTTCAGTATAGTAGCTCTGAGTGTTAGTTAGGATGACGGCAGCAGGTGGGCCCCCCTATTTTAGGATGGCGTACAATGGAGAAATAAGGCATCTCTTTCCCTCTGCTAGCCTGGGAGTCCACCTTAGGCAAGCGGTAGCACTTTGCCTCCTAGTTATGGGTCAAATAGCAACTGGGCAGCTCTGAGTGCTAGTAGGCCTACTGTAGGCTACAGTAACACTGAGTGTTAGCACAGTAACTGCATAATCAATTTCCCCTCCTTGTGATTGTCTTCATTAACAAAACTGGTGCATATTTAAATAAAATATTTCAGAAAATTTGTAATACAAAAAATACTTGTCTTAATATGAGTGATCAACTGGGCGAGTTTCATGGGGATATCTATTAGTTAATTTTTCACCCTATTTGTAGTGTTTTGCCTACACGGGTGTAAGTTTGTTTACAGAGTGATAACTGTAATTAAGCTACTAGATAGGCAGGGCTATCATACCAAAATATAAACTAGAGACCTGTAGAGAGATAAAAATGCCAAAATTGTTTGGTCCCCGTGGGTGATAGGGGCCTACCAAGTTGTGAAAACGATCCCTTTAGCCCCTGGACTAATAGGGCCCCATTCTATTTGTCTGTTTGCAGTCAGTTCTGGCTGCACTAGCTACCTGTCAGGGGCTGGTGACATCAGATGGTGAGGTTAATAATCTAATAACCTACTTTTATGATAAGATGACATTCTTTGGCACATATAAATGCAGTTTTTGGGTGATTGGCTTATTTACATTAATAATGGCAAACACATATATACATGTCTTTTGGATTTTTTATTCCTTATTCCATGTCCGCCTATAATTCATGTGTGTTTAGGTGTATATATTTTTTAACCCTATGGGCCCTAGGCGTTTTTGGGGTATTTTTACTGTCTTTACTTCTAAGCTCATATCACAGTCATTATAAAGGCTACACACACATGCTATATCTTGTTTTGTTTTTTTTTTCAGGACAATCTGGGCTAACCAGATTTGCCATTATTACATGTCCTTCTATGTGCCTGTATTTTATATTAATTTTTATATCAATGAAAAAAACAAATCCGTGTGACTAAATTCTTACATTTTTACATGTATCTCACCATAGCAAGTTGGAAGAAGACATATTCTGCCATATCTGAAGAGGGGAGACTCTCTGGAATCTGGCAATATAAGAACTGTAGTGTAATGTACTGATTTACTGAAGACATATACTGTACCTTTTAGTTGACTTTTAAAAGATACGTGTTGAAGCAGTGTACTCTGTGCATTGACAAATTACACACTGGTTTATTATTTCATGTATTCCTATGACACACACGCTCACTGAGCATTTAAGCATTGTGGTGGAGAAGTACCTAGGCATCATTTCTAAAAATAGCATGAGGATGGGCTCAGAAACACTGGTGGAAAATTAGGGGAATTACAGCTTGTCCTGAGAATGACCCTAGTAAGAGGAGGCGGTCTTAGATTGTCTAGGAAAAACATTACTCAGCAGAAATATGACACCATTATGGTGGTAGGATGAAAGGAGAAAAAGTGACTCAGCAGAGGTGGGATATCGTTACGATCAGAGCCAAGTGGGAAGGATTAAGAAAGAGATGACTCAGCAGAAAATCTTTACAATAAAAACAAGTGCGCAAACAAAGAAATTTCAGTCTTGCTCCGGAGCTTGACTCATTGGGTTGTGATGTGTTTGTTGCCTGCGAGCACATTAAACTCAGTTGCATCTGATTCTACGTGTCTCCAGTGATTTTTTTTTGACCTCTGAGTATTTGAGTTTTTGATATCTAATGGAAGACAAAGAAAGTCCGTTTGAGAGGAAAAGAGCGAGGTCGCGAGCTAACTGGCCCAGCTCCCGACCATTTGAATTATTTTGCTTCTACAGAACCATGATGCTGGGACATTCTGTCACTTCACAGCTGTCCAAAACATGTGGTTTGTGCCAAGCGGACATGATTGCCAGTATTTTTTCATTATTGCAAGAAATTCCACTGACTCATTCACAAGTCAAAAATGTGTTTTATCTGAAAGAAACATGCAATATTTACATCTAAGATAATAGAAAATAGTCAACCAAGTGCAATTTTGTCCTCCAAGATAATGTTTGCCACTTTGTTTGCAGTAAACAAAGTTTGTTGTTGTTTTTCAGTTTCAGTTATATATTGGGGGGCATTTTGGGCATTGGGGGAGGAACACATGTCCCCCTCAATGTATATGGTGACTATGGCCCTGTCAGCATGTATAATTAGGCTGCAGTTGTCTGGGTGCGCAAAGGTGAAGTGGCTGGTCTTGTCATACAAAGTTTGATGGAGTGTCAACTGGACAATATGGAGATATTTGCATCTTGAAAGCCGGACTACAAATGTGGATAGACAGGGAGAAACACACACAAGCCTAAGACGTCATAAGATACGATATTCCTCACTATATGAAGTGACTGATAACAAGATCTATATAATGGATTGTAAAGAAATTCATCAGGTTTTTGTTTTGTAGACAATTCATCTGGATTTATAGCATGATGGGATGACAGCACAATGATGTGTGTGGTATCATTGGAAAGCTCTGCTCCTGCGCTTTCATGTGATATGTGTGGCATTTCTGTGCGAGCCTGCATTGATATGTGTGGCATTTCTGTGCAAGCCTGCATTCGCGAGTAATCCATCCAAGAGTAATGTGTGTGCAAAGCTGTATGAAAGCTCTGTTATACATAAATTTAGTGTAACATTATAATTTTTTTTTTCGCTATGAAAACATTGGACTACCGACAAGTGCTTGGCCTTGTCGGAAAGCTACAATTCCGCTGTTTCATGTGATATGTGTGGCTTATTGCTATGACGCACGGTCACGGAGAAAATCAACAGAGAAGAATAGGTGTGAATTTGGACGCACTATGCGTCGTTCGGGCCCATAGGGTTAAAAGGAGCAAGGTACTGATGAAATCTTTACTGCATTGTGTGCAGCAACTGTCTGTGAACATTCAGTCCAAATTTGGTGACATTCTGATAATTATTTCCCGAGATTCATGTGATAAGGCAGACACTGTCCCTTTTGGAGAAGCCTCAATTTTGACTATTTTCAATTTTGGGGAGGACCCAAAGATCATCCAAAAAAAATTATTAAGCTACTAGATACGCAGGTCTATCATACCAAAATGTAAACTAGAGACATAGAGGAAGTCAAAAATACCAAAATTGTGTGGTCCCTTTAAGTGATACCAATTTGTGAAAATTAGCCCCTTGGCCCCTGGACTAATGGGGGCAGTATACGCCATATAGCGTTATAGTCCATGCCTACATTCAGGGCAAGGGGGTGACGAGGAAGTAGAACTACATGGCATACCTACACGCGAAAGGATGGCAGAGGCAAGCACTTGACAGTAAGCTGGTACGGTCTGGTACTGCGTACCACTAAAAGATTCATTAGTAGTGCGCCGTACCCGGAAGAGGAGAGAGTGGCTGCCTGCTATAGCCCACATTCAGAACCAGTCACGGCCACACTTTAGGCCAGAAAATAGATCTGCTAGCAGTATATGCAGTTTTAAACACCACTTTGTCTGTTTATTAATTGCTTTTAACTTGTTCCAAATTGCTTCTGAACCGTCCGTGCTGTGCTTTGGTCCATGCTGGACAGAGCCTTGTACACCGGACATTTCCCTCTCTCCCCCAGCCCCTCCCCTGGGAGAGAGTCCGGTGGTCTCCTATGAGCCCAGCCTTCGAGACATGCAACACTCCGTTAAATGTCATTCAGTTCATCGAAAAATATCCCATTTAAAATCAGTAGCATAATAAGCTGATATGTTCCATGTTATTTTGTTTAACTTCAACAACACAGTGAACAGCTTGAACAAGCTGCGTGAGCTTACGATCAGGGATTTCACTCAGCAGTACGTGACTCCGCATGCGCGTCTACGAAATACAGCGGTTGGGGTGCGTTCGATTTATTTTACTGGGACGTTTGATTTTTCCACAACTGGACCACAGGCGTCAAAAAATGCTGTTTGCACTGGGACAGGACAAACAATAAATGAAACCAACGAAATTCCACACGTTCTTGCGCTGTCAGCGTGATTTAAATAGTAAATATTTAAATAGTTTATTGAGTTTATTACGGATGTTGATCAATGTTTTTTACAACGCAAAATAGGTAAAGAGGAAAAGAGAAAAAGAAAAAAAATGACATGCATAGTTTTAAGTGTTTCCATTAAGGTTTCATTCATGCCAGCAACCTGAACATTAAAAGAAATATTTTACTATACACTTTGCAAAGTGTTTCTAATTTATTTCTACTCCATACAGGTACAATAAAATATTTAATTTTTTTTATTTGTTTGTTTGGTTTTTGACTTTGCTTTTTAAAAATGTATGAAGTGAGGAGAGGTGAACAATATGAAGCAATGTTTTGGTAATAGTACCGGCAAGAATTTAAAACTGCTTTCACCCCTGTATATAAGCAATATCAATCTGTTGATAGAAATGTTATTTTACATGCAAATATTTTAATAAAGTATTTCTTGTTTAAGTACATGGGATCTCAGGATTTTTAAAAAAAAAAAAAAATTACCGTGGTATCGACTTTGGTATTGAGAATCATGTAATTTTACTGGTATTGGCACCAACTACTGAATTTTTGGTATCATGACATCCCTAATTCATACACTGGTAGCCGAGGTTACCAAACAAGGTGCCACCTGCTACTCAGGTTTTACCACACAGGGGTCCAGTATCTTGCTCAAGGATATTTATACATGCCAACTGAAGGAGCCGGGGATTAAACCACTGATCTTCCAATTAGAGGACGACCCGTTGTACCTCCTGAGCCACAGCCGCCTGACAGGTGTGGCATGTCAAGATGCTGATTAAACAGCATCATTACATAAATTTGTGCCTTGGGATGATCACAATAAAAGGCCACTCTAAATGTGCAGTTTGATCGCACAACACAATGACACAGATGTCACAAGTTTTGAGGGCATGCTGTTGACATGCTGACTGCAGGAATGTCCGCCAGAGCTGTTGCCCAACTGAATGTTCATTTCACTACGATAAGCCGTCTCCAATGTTGTTTCTGTTAATTTTACAGTACATCCAACCAGCCTCACAACCGCAGGCCATGTGTAACCACAACAGCTCAGGACCTCCACATCCAGTGCCTTCAACTGCAAGATCATCTGAGATGAGCCACTTGAACAGTGCAACAATTGATTTCCACAACTGAGGAATTTCTGCACAAATCATAAAAAAATGTTCAAGGGATGCTCATCTGCATAATCATCATCGTTGAAAAAGAAGAGTTCTCTTCACAGATGAATCCTGCTTTACACTGTACCGGGCAAATGGCAGACAGCATGTATGGTGTTGTGTGGGTGAGTGATTTGGAAATGCCGATGTTGTGAACAGTGCCCCATGATGGCGGTTGGGTCACAACAGGCATCTCTTCAAGATTGGCAAACCATCAACACAGACCTAGTCTGTCTTCTAGAAACACAGAAAGGAAGTGCAGAGCAAAAACTGGAAAAGATGGGAAATGTCATTTACAACTATAGGGCAGAGAGATTTGGGATCATGTCCAAAAGCCACACAATGTGGAAAGAACCATCAGTCCACCCAAGACCAGGAGACAGCAGGAGCTGGAAAGGCTCGTGAAAGAGAGGAGACAGCTAAAAAAAGATAAGATAAGATACAACTTTACTGATCCCACAATTGAGAAATTCCAGAAAACAATGGAAGAAAGGCACTGAGGAAGAAAGGAAAGGACTGGAGCTACTACAGATGGAGATAAGGCAGTAAATGGCAAAACTGCGAAGGGCAGAGTGGCTGAGAAAGCAGAATAAGAAGAAGGAAAAGGCAAGGCCTGGTTTTTAACAGGGACCCATACAGGTTCACTAGGAGCCTCTTTAACCAAAAGAAGTGTGGGATCCTTCAGGTACCAGTAAGAGAGTTGGAAGAGCACCTGAGGAACACCTATTCTGACAAACAGAGGCAAAACCAGTCTTAGTTGCTCATGACACACCACCAATCCATCCACCGGGGCACCAGCTGGAGACAAGACCCCCTACATAGAGTGAAGTTAAAAGGGCAAGAGCAGCATCAGCCCTGGGGCCCAATGGTGTCCTGTATAAACATCCTGAAGCACCTCTAGAAACTGATGAGATTGGTTTGGGTGAAGGGAGTTGTGCCTAAGACATGGCAAAGAACAGAGGGAATACTAATCCCCAAGGAAGAAAACTACTCAACCATAAGTCAGTTTGGCCAGACCAGCCTTCTGAATGTAAAGGGAAAGATCTTCTTTGGCATTGTTGCCCTAAGGCTCTTGGCATTCTTGCTGAGTAACAATCTCATTGATACAACCGTGCAGGAGGCAGAAATACATGGCTTTGCAGGCTGTCTGGAGCATGCTAATGTCATCTGGCACTAGATCCAAACTGCCAAGAGAGAAAAGAAAAACCTCCATGTGATTTTCCTTGACCTTGCAAATGCTTTTGGGTTCGTGGCTCATGAGGTGCTGTGGGCAACATTTAACTTCTTTCAGGTGCCAGAGAGCATCTCAAGGCTGGTCAAGGCATACCTCCAAGACCATCAATTCTGTATAACAACACAGGACAACATCACGAGACAGCAGCATCTTGAGAAAGGCGTTATGGCGGGTTGCACCATCTCATCCCTGGCCTTCACCATGACAATGAAACTCATAATCCAAGCTTCAAGATGGCTAGTTGGAGGTCAACACTTGGACAGTGGACTGTGGCTTCCTCCGAAAAGGGCATATATGGATGACATGTCGACTTCTACATGCTCTAAGCGCCTCCCGGACACTCTACAGGGAAACATCTTATGGGCCCGCATGGAGATCAAACTCAACAAGCCATGTCCATCGTAAATGGCCGTCTCTCTGATGAGAAGTCTTACATGAATGGTAAGGCTACACCAACTGTCCTGGAGAAGCCCATCAAAAGCCTTGGAAGATGGTACAATGCAGAGCTTCAAGACAGCAGGTAGAGCAGCTCAGGCAGGACACAATCAGTGGCCTTAGGCAGATCAACAGTACTGCCCTGGTGATTCGAGTTTGGTTGGCTGCCTCGGCTTATGTGGCTAATCACCATCTATGAGGTAAGCTTGTCTTGGGCCAATCATTTGGAGAGGCTGGTGAATGCACAGATAAGGAAGTGGCTTGACTCACCAAGATACCTCACCAGCATTGGACTAAATGGGAATGGAGTCCTGTCCCTGCCCATTTCCAGTCTGGTAGAGGAGATGAGGAAAATGAGAGAGAACAGAGTGGAAGAGGTGACCATTGTGGAGCAGGAAGTAGCAAAGATTAGTAAGGATGAAGTGAGGAGGGCATTGAAGAGGATGAAGAGTGGAAAGGCAGTTGGCCTTGATGATATACCTGTGGAGGTATGGAAGTGTCTAGGAGAGGTGGCAGTGGAGTTTTTGACTAGGTTTTTCAACAAGGTCTTAGAGGTAAAGGTAAGGTAAAGTTCCACTGATTGTCACACACCTGAGTGTGTGAAATTTGTTCTCCGCACTTGACCCATCCCCTGAGGGAGCAGTGAGCAGCAGCGGTGCCGCGCTCGGGAATCATGTGGTGATCTAACCCCCCTATTCCAACCCCTGATGCTGAGTGTCAAGCAGGGAGGCAATGGGTCCCATTTTTATAGTCTTTGGTATAGACCTTCCAGTCTCAGGGCGGACACTCTACCACTAGGCCACTGAGCTGGTAGAGAGTGAGAGGATGCCTGAGGAATGGAGGAGAGGTGTGCTGGTGCCGATTTTTAAGAACAAGGGAGACGTGTGGAGTTGTGGCAACTACAGAGGGATAAAGTTGATAAGCCATACAATGAAGCTATGGGAAAGAGTAGTGGAAGCTAGACTAAGAGCAGAAGTGAGCATCTTTGAGCAGCAGTATGGTTTCATGCCAAGAAAAAGTACTACAGATGCAGTATTTGCTTTGAGGATGTTGATGGAGAAGTACAGAAGCCCCTTTTACACTGCCAGATTTTTGGGCAAATGTTGGGCCGTTTTGCCGGCAAGCTGCGAGTGTTTACACACAGAGCCAGATTGGCGAGTTGATCCAAGGTGCCCAATTTTCCGCCTCATAGGGTAGACATATTGGTGGAACCCATTTGGTTTAAAAAAGAACGAGGCACCTTTCCGCCACGGGAGGGGCTGTTGATGACTTGGTGGAGGAGCTGTTGATGACGCCACACCTGCGACCCACTGGCGGTGAATAAACAGGAAACAGCTGATAGCAGGAATGAGAAGCTAGTACTAGGAGCAAGAGGGAAACGCAAACCTGACAGACACTACCGTGAAGATGAGCAACTGGGGAGACAATGAATTGTGTGCCCTCCTTGTCCTCACAAAGGAAGAGGCCATTAACCGTTAAGTGACGGGGACGGTGAAGGGCAGGCCAACTTATGAGAGAATCGCCAAAGGACTGACCAGCCACGGCTTCCCTCCCACGTCACTGTTAACGTCACATGCTGAGCTACACATTTTGTTACTTGCTCACACCCCCCATTGCCCCGAAAAAGGCACATTCTGTATAAACAAAAGTAGGCAGGTGGCATTTTGCTGCTCTCCCCGATTTTGTTTTTATATGCCAATGCTGAAAGAAGACTGATTGGGCATTCCTGCAAATTTGCACAATGCCTATTTAAAAAGGGCTAGAGAAGGTCAGAGGGAACTGCATTGTGTCTTTGTAAATCTAGAGAAACCATATGACAGGGTGCCGAGAGAGGAGCTGTGGTATTGTATGAGGAAGTCTGGAGTGGCAGAGAAGTATGTGGTGGTGCAGGACATGTATGAGAGCTGTAGGACGGTGGTGAGGTGTGCCGTAGGTGTGACAGAGGAGTTTAAGGTGGAAGTGGGACTGTACAAGGATCAGCTCTGTGCCCCTTCTTGTTTGCTATGGTGATGGACAGGTTGACAGATGAGGTTAGACAGGAATCTCCATGGACTATGATGTTTGTAGATGACATTGTTATCTGTAGTAAGAGCAGGGAGCAGGTGGAGGAAAATCTAGAGAGGTGGAGGTATGCTGTTGAAAGGAGAGGAATGAAGGTTAGTCGTAGCAAGACTGAGTACATGTGTGTGAATGAAAAGGGCCCAAGTAGAATGGTGATACTACAGAGAATAGAAATAAAGAAGGTGGATGATTTTAAGTACTTAGGGTCAACAGCCCAGAGCAACAGAGAGTGTGGAAAAGAGGTGAAGAAACGTGTGCAAGCAGGTTGGAACGGGTGGACAAAAGTGTCAATTGAGATGTGTGATAGAAGAGTACCAGCAAGATTAAAAGGGAAAGTGTACAAGACGGTGGTGAGACCAGCGATGTTGTTTGATTTAGAGACAGTGGCACTGGGGAAAAGACAGGAGGCAGAGCTAGAGGTAGCAGAGGTAGCATGTTAGATGGTTTGGAGATAAAGTCAGAGAGGCCAGACTGAGATGGTTTGGACATGTTCAGAGGAGGGATAGTGAATATATCGGTAGAAGGATGCTGAGGTTGGAACTGCCAGGCAAGAGGCTTGGAGGAAGACCAAAGAGGAGATTTATGGATGTTGTGAAAGAGGACATGAAGTCAGTTGGTGTGAGAGAAGAGGATGCAGAGGATAGTTAGATGGAGGCAGATGATCTGCTATGGTGACCCCTAAAGGGAACAGCCGAAAGAAGAATTAGGAGGACAGGAGTTCAAGTGTGCCAACAATAGATTGGAGATGACCTTCTCAGAATCTCAGGACCTGGAGGTGAGAGGAACTGCTCCAACCCAGGCCACAGGGAAGAGATGGACTGCAGCTGCTATGGTGTTGGATGCGAAATCTGCTATCCAGCACTGAGACATAGTGGGCCATGTCCAAGAGGAGGATTTGGCCTTGGAGAAATAAGACCTACCTGGAAAAAGGCTACTCCAACTGAAATCCTCCAGTAGGAAGCAGCAAGGTGTGCCAGAGCCATATCCCAAGCCAAGCAAGACTGGATGAGATGGGAAGCAGTTGAGAGAAGGAAAGTCACGTGGGCTGAGATGTGGAGCAAGGAATCTAATCTTCTGAGCTTCATGATCAGAGCCACTTATGATGTCCTACCCTCTCCTGCCAACTAAATCTCTGGCTGGGAGAAGATCCTGCTCATCCATTGTGCTCTGTGCCAGCATCACTTAAGCATATCCTGGTAAGATGCAAGACCAGCCTAACACAAGGAAGATACACCTGGCAACACAACCAGGTACTTAAGTGCTTGGCAGCTGAGCTTGAGACCAAGAGGGTAACCACCAACACCATGCATCTCAAACCTTAGGATAAGTTCCAACGGTCTGCATTGTTCGTTCAGTAGGGAGAAAAACAAGTAGCAAGTCTCTTGCCTCCCGATTCAAGCCTGCTACATGAAGCCAAGAACTAGGACATGCGTGCTGACCAGTGTCTCATAGTGCCACCAGAGATAGAAGCAACCAAATTATGACCAGACCTGGGGCCTCATTTATAAAACTGTGCGCAGGTAATGTAACTAGATGTGATGTACGAACAAAGCACAGAAAGTGTTTACGCACAAAAATATCCTGATTCATAACACAGTGCTCACGCATGTCCCACACCTGTTTCCCTTTATAAATCACATTCAACTTGAAATGTGGCGCAGGTGAATGAGCATCTTGCCCCACTCATGGGTGCCTATAAATGGCCAGTGAAACGCCCTGCATTAATATTAATTAGCAAGAAACAGCATGAAGGAGAGCATGGCAAATGTAGCAAGAAGGTAAAAGAAAAAAAAAACTAAACTTCACACAATGTGAAGTTTAAGTTCTTGTTGGGGAGGTTGATAACAGAAACTCAATATGGGCATTACTAAGGCTAAAAATGCAGCAGAGTGGCAGCTGGTGGCAGATGCCTCAAACTGTGTCAGAAGTCAAGAAGTGGTCCGATATTAAGGTGTTAAGGCTATTTGCGCTAATTTATTTAGACAGAAAACTGAGGGAGGGTTGGAGGTGACTGTCAGACAGTTTCAGTGACTGTCTGAAAGAAAAACACTCTAAATGAGGGATACAGTTGTCATAGCTGACAAACAATCTGATTTTCTTGACTCAAATGATTTCTTAAAATACGCCTTGTTTTCATAAACGACGCATCGCATCCAGATGCTGCCGTGCAGCAGCAGCAGCATTTGGCTCAAATGCCCGGGTATAGGGCTCAGGGTCTGACATCCGTGTCAGGCGGTAGTGGCACGTTTCCCAGCTGTACAACATTGTACAACACAGCACCGGCACAGCTTGGTTTCTCTCTCTCTCTCTCTCTCTCTCTCTCTCTCTCACTCTCACTCTCTCCCTCCCTATTACTGCATCTTGCTAACTCGTATTGCAGCGGTGCCTGGATAGTGTGACGTGTGTGGCTGTGCTGCTGCCGTGGTCCTGCCAGATGCCTCCTGCTGCTGCTGTTATCATTAGTCATACTTCTACTGTTATTATAAACATGATTATTGTCACACATGTATACTATCAGATATTAATATATTATTATGAATTATAATATTATTACTTTCATTAATGTTGTTGTAAGCTACTGTCATTACCGTTTGTCCTGCATCTCTCTCTGTCTCTGTCTCTCTCTCTTTCTGTCTCATTGTGTCATACGGATTACTGTTAATTTATTATGTTGATCTGTTCTGTACGACATCTATTGCACGTCTGTCCGTCCTGGAAGAGGGATCCCTCCTCAGTTGCTCTTCCTGAGGTTTCTACCATTTTTTTCCCCGTTAAAGGGTTTTTTTGGGGAATTTTTCCTTATCTGCTGTGAGGGTCCAAAGGACAGAGGGATGTCGTATGCTGTAAAGCCCTGTGAGGCAAATTGTGATTTGTGATATTGGGCTTTATAAATAAAATTGATTGATAGATTGATATGGGTGCTTCTTTGTAAAGCCGGGCTCGACGCAGCGCAGAGATCCAGCAGCACTGCACGTGGCAGTTGGAACCGGCTAGTAAGTCACTCATCATCGTTGGCCAAACATGTTATTTGTTTACACTTTTCCTAACAGGGACACAGTGCTTTGCAATGACATACAACACATTTAACACACACAGATAAATTAAAAGACATAAAACAAACACATTATAAAACACAATATATTGGCTCATATAGGATAAAAGTGACACTCTGCACCAATATCTGCCTGACTAAGGCATTGGCAATGGCAGCACATACACTCAATTTGTCCAACTGTTCACATCATTATTTTACTGACTAAAGTTCGTCAGATTATCTAATGATTATAGAAAATACATGAGGAGTTTTAAAATAAAGATAAAGATCCTAACTTGTGTTTTAATGTGTGCACACCAGGGACTATCACTCAAAGCATGTTTGTTCTTTATTCATATTTGTCTGTTTTTGCAAGTGCACTCACCATATATAAAATGTGAGAGGTCATATCTGACTTGATTTTACACACTGATATCAAATTCACAACATTTCTTCATTTTCATCTTTCTGCCATGGGGGTCACAGTCTCTCATGTCAACAGTTTTTGTGCGTACGCATAGGTCAGCGCTTCCGTGGAAACCGAAGCACACAGCTGAAACACCTATGCTCTTGCACGAAGCATGCTGAAACTCCAGGGATTGTAACACCAAGTCCTAACTGATGAATCAAAACACAGCATGCATGATCAAAAAAGGGGACAGTAAAGTATCCTGAGCAATTCTGGCTAAGGGTCAGTGTTAAGGAGGTGTGAGGTCATTGTGATGATCATCAGTCATTTGGTGACACAGTGGATAGAAGTAGCATGAAGCTGTAAGTTTTAAGGCTCCACTGTAAAATGGGCTCAGTGATTAAGGTTGAAGGGAGCCATGAAGGAGGGAGAGGGGTTTTTCAGGGGTTATGATCTAAGTTATGACTAGTGAGCTTACCCAGGAGATATTCAGTCCATCCTGTTCATCACAACTTTCACCCATCATGTGGCTCTCCCTCTGGTTCTTCAGAGAATGTAAGACAGAGATGACCAGCTCTGTGGCCTCATCCTGAAACACACAGACACGCACGCATGGATGCACGCACACACAAAAAAAAACACAAAAAGGGATTTGCAGATAATGACATTTGCATACTCTGTACACAAATCACCACAGATTATTAGCATGCCACCTGACTCTGTGGGCCTATCCAAACGGTCTGGACAAATGTTACACTCAAACTATGTTCTAGGTCAAAGTACTTAAGTCACCCAGTCTCTATAGCCTACTTTACACTACATGGTTCAAGTGACCCAATTCCGATTTTTTCCTGTCAAGTGGCACAGATCGGATCTGTAACATGAACGTGTAAACAGGAAAAAAAACGCACGGTATCGGATATTGTCAGATCAGATTCAGGCCTCCTTCATATGTGGAAATATATCGGATATGAATCAGATATCTGCCAATAGGTCTGTAATCTAAACAGACAGATCGGATATTTCCTGGCAATCCATGTTGTACGTCATGAATAATGCGACGACAGCGCATTTTGATGACGTGCTCATGAAGGAAAGCAGAATAAATCGCACATTAATCGAAAACTATGAACCAAAAAAAGCACAATCTATCCCGAGTAAGACAAACTGCTTGATCCCCGTCTCCAGTGTACCAGCAGAGAACCTGCAGAACCAAATCAGCGAAAAAACACACTGGGCTACACAGCCTCTCTACCTGAGCAGCTGAAGCTGCGGCTTGCACCCTCGACACACAGACACACAGACGGTGCTTCTGCATGCCAGCCAAACGTGTGCGCAACTGTGAGAAATAAATATGTGAGGTGTACGCTGCTTTTCTATCTTTTTTTTATTTTTCTTTCTTTTTTTCTGTCAGCGACATATACTCCTAACACAGGGCGGGTTGTTTTTATTGACTGAGTTGATTATTAAGCCATAGTGATACGTGGATTGGCTCTGATAGCACCCGAATTAGCATGTACCTATCAATCATCCAGCCGCACCCGTCTGCAGCTGCACGGACATTTCCACCGCTCTGTGTAGGCTAAGTTACCTTTTAAATTATGTGGAACAGCGCCAGCTTTCCAGGTAATTTATTCTTTAACGATTAACTTCAAATATTTAAAGTTAGTCCTTAAAATTGCTTTCAGTAACGTAAACATTTCCATGCACGCAGTAATGTCACTGTAGCAAATACCGTGGGACATTAAACAGTGGTCAAGAGTGCTGGACCGGAAGTGTCGCACAAAAAAACGGAAAATGGCTGCGTTCTGTTTTGCCTCCGTGTCTCCGTGAAAAATAAGGTGAATAGAACATGTAAACAGCAGTCAGGAAAAATCGGATATAGGCAACAAATCGAATTTGGCATCAAGAAATGGTAGTGTAAAATCAGCCTATGTTGAACCACCACTCAGCCTTACATAGCCAACACTGATTGCCTTAACAATTTCTAAGAAAACCCTTTCACTTAATTGTAGGGATGCACGATAATATAAGCACGTCAATGGCTTTAAAATGAACTATTAGAACTGGCCCCGTATGCTTTTTCTTATTTTGCACAATGAATGAATATTACATTGGAAAGTATTGTATTTCATGTCTCCATCTCTTGGTGGGCCACCATGATAACAGTATGCATGCATAATATGATGTTAATTCCACTACAGACTACATGGTGGGGAAAAAAGTGGATACATCTATACTGGAATAAGTTATCGGTCAAATAAGTTGTTATACTGTATATCGGCATATCTGATATCGGCAAAATCCAATATTGTGCATCCCTATTTTTTCCACCTACTCCATTTCTTTCATGGTATTATTATTATAAGGGGTTCAAGCTTTAAATGATGTTGTTTTTCTGTGAATTAAAGATGTTTTTCTTCTTTTGAAATATTGGTGGAAATTCCATTGAGATGATATATGGTAAAAACATGAAATTATCACCAATAATTGGAAACTGTGTGCAAATGCTGCCCAAAAAATATAAGCTTAATAGTCCTGATGGGATCACTATAATTAAGACCGAGAAATATAATTTTGGAATGACCATGCGCCTCACTGTAAGCTGCATTGACCCGAAATTATAAGTCCAGATCAATGTGCTTTACAAGAAAGCTTTACAAGAACCATTAAAGTGCACCCAGCTAGATCTTCCACCATTTTGGATCTTTGAAAAACACTTTTGACACCGCTTCCTAAACTATATTCCTGATTTGTACCAAATTTTCTGAGGATCATTATTGGACCAAGCATTAAAAAGCTCCAAAAATCTTGTTGATATCTTACTGCGTTTGAAAGATATTGACCAATGAATTGTAGAGGGGGTGTGGCTCAGCACATAGAGAACCAACTCCATAACAGTTGGGCCAAAAACATGTAGGAAATGTCTACATAAGTATGAGCAACATACCCTGAAAGTTTCATTCAAATCGACCTCGAGGAGGTACGACATATACAACAAATGGGCGTGACATACATCAGACTATAAGTCAGAAATTGTACAATCTTTACAAAATTTGCAGAATATGTAATATAATAATGTTGAACGATGTGTGTAAAACTATTTTGAAATTGTTTAATGGGGGAACCACCAGTGACAAGTGCAATGGCCTTCCACAAAATTTGCCCATAAATCAATGACAGTTTGTCCAAACATCACCAAACTAAGCGGATATTTTTATGTTAGCCATTAAAGCATGCCCCCAAAATGTTTCTGCAGTTGACCAACAGAAAGCAACTGTGTTTCCAAAGAAGAGTGTGGCCTGGTAGAGGTTTGAACATACTTGACTGAGCATCTGTCCAATTGTCATTCAACCTCTTGGTTATCTTTAATGCTGGTGTCGTAAACTGTCAAAACGTCTTGATCCTTTGCAACTTATACGTTTTAAAGGTCCATGTTGGCTTGAGCTCCAGAATCGCCACTTGCAGTTATATTTATTATTGTATTCATTATTATTATGTGTATATATAGTATTATATATTATGCTTATTATTTATATGATGTATTTTTCTTTTATTATTTGCTCAGTCTGTCTTCTCTTTCCTGTTTCCAACATAAACTCAACTCAAATTTATTAATGAAGCACATTTAAAAACAACATTGACCAAAGTGCTGTGCAAAAGTAATAAAATGCTATAAACACATAAATGACAACAACATAACTGTCAGTTAGAAAGCTCACACATTTAGAAACACAGCACACAACAAACAACTGCTTTGCATATCTATGACAGCAAGAATACTATTATACCTGATCATTTTTTGTTTGCTTGTTTTGTTTTGTCCCTATAACTGTCTCCATCTACCCCCATGTATGCACGTATGACACTACCTTGATTTTTTTATACTGCCTTTTGCACTGATAAAAAAGAAAAAAAGAAAGTGAAGATCCAATGACAATATTGTTTTCAATTCAACATGCATACCAGGTATTGATCTTTATTACAACCTCGATTAAAAAAAGTTGGGCTGTTGTGTAAAAGGAAAAAAAAAAAAAACAGACTGCAATGATTTGCAAAGCCTTTTTTTTAAAAAAAGATATTTAATGTTCAAACTGATAAATACACTCATTCTGAATTTGAAACCTGCAACATGTCTCAAAAAAGTTGGGACAGGAGCAACAAAAGACTGGGAAAGTTGTGGAATGCTCAAAAAAAAACACCTGTTTGGAACATTCCACACGTAACCAGGTTAACTGGTACAAATTATAGTATCATTAATAGGTATGAAAGGGCATCCTCAAATGGCTGTTATTCGCAAGCAAGGATGGTCACTTTATGAAAAACTGCGTAGACAAATAGTCCAAAAGTTTAAAGAGGACCTATTATGTTTTTGGGGGTTTTCACTCTTCTTTAGTGTGGGGTTTTTGTTTTGTTTTTTTTAGCATTTTTCTGCCTCTATAAGGTCTGCTAAGTAAAAAAAAAAAAAAAATCCAGGCTAAAGGGAGACCTCTCTCCCCACAGACACACAGTTCCTCAGCTGCCTGAAACAGCTTGTTTGAATTTCCCGCCTCTACTTCTGTGAATTTATTGGCTCACAATGTAAGGCAACTGAGTCGCATCCCCAAACAAACCTGCTCCAAGCAGAGCTAGAGCAGAGGTTGCAGAGAGTTTGAACTGTTGAGGAGATTTGAGGAGACGCCATGTCTAGGAGATGCTGCTTTTTCATTGTGACCAAAAATTGCCCTTGTTTGGACTGCCAAACGAAGAAGGAACAAAGAAGTGGCTGGAATTTATTTTTGATACTATTCCTCCACAATACAACCCGGACATTTTATTGTGTTCCCTCTATTTTCCTGAGGACTGCTTCATAAACTGGCAACAGATTACTGCTGGATTTTCACAGCAGTTACTCCTGAAAGATGGCGCAGTTCCCTTTGTTGGACAAATCTGGAGATTCAGGATCACAACCTGTAAGTATGCTTCATGAGTTGTGTGAATTTGTTGTGTAAAAACAAACCAGGAGGCTGCTGCCAAGTGTTGAAGTGTGGAGTAGATGGCTGTAGGAGCTAATGTACACCTGCTGTACACCCAGTGCTTAGCTGTAGGCCTTGGCTAACTGGCTAACCATTGTTTTAAAATGCTTTTGCTACTCGGCTTACAGTTAGTTAGACTGCTAGCTGGGTGGTGTCGGTAAGATGAATTTAATAACTGAATTATGGAGAATCAATAAGTCATGCACAATCTAAGCAGCTAACTGCCACTAGCTCAAGTGATTAGCCGACAGCACAGCAACAGTCAGACCTGGGGTGGAAGTAAGACCTGCATATATTTATCAAAATGTGTGGCTGTACTCAGGGTTTGATTGTGAATCGGCTTTTGAAGAGGACCTATTACGCTTTCTACCTTTTCTTTTGTGTTTTACACAGCATTATAGCTGTAGGTCTCGGCTAACTGGCAAACCAAAGCTATTGTTTTGAAATGCTTTTGCTCCTCGGTGTACAGTGAGTCACACTGCTAGTCTCAATAAGATGAATTTAACGATTAAATTGTGGAGAATCTAACTGAGCTAAGATGTGAAGCATGTCCATGTGGGAACTGCCCATTGGTTCGACAGCCCATTGGTTCAACATCCCATTGTTCCGACCATATTAAACTTATTGTTCCGAAGTCCGTTCCGAAATCATCATGATGCCCTGTGGTTAAGGTCTGGTTAGGTTTAGGTACAAAAACAACTTGGTTAGGGTCAGGAAAAGATCATGGTGTGGGTTAAAATGAAAAAGAAAGTGACAAACACATAAGCCGTGAGCCTGCTCCGTCTCAAGCCGGTCGCGGCGCACCATATGCCCGCCGCAAGCCGTTCAGCACCGCGGACAGTCGGACTAATGGGATGTCGAACCAATGGGCTGTCGAACTAATGACATGGACCCGTCCATATTGACAAAAGTTTCTACACTTGTATGTGTCATGCCCAATCTAAAAAGCTAACTGCCGCTAGCTCGAGTGATTAGCCAACAGCACAGCAACAGTCAGACCTTGGGTCGAATTAAGATCTGAAATTTATTTGTCAAAATGTGTGGCTGCACAAGTTTGATAGTGAATCGGCTTTTATGGAAAATGTACAACCTGCTTTCTTTTTTACTTGGAGCTCTGTTACATGGAGGCCGTTCACAAAATTGTTACTAACATTGTAGTTAGTCTGAGTTACATAGCTGGAGAGATATTTATGTGATGAAAGGATGTTTTGTGTGTGTCTTTCTCTACCTGTGTTTGAATACCTGTGTTTGGTCTGCTGATTTTACAGGGGACAGCACTGTTCAGCGTTTTAGATGTTGACTTCATCTGGTGCAATATCAGTTTAAGTTACTTAATTTTCCTTTTTCTTTTAGAGTACATCACAGCAGGGCCCTGGTGCCCAACACCTCTCCACTACAGCCAGATTCCAGGATGTAGGATGCCAAACGGACCCTCCACAAACCGTCTCAGTGGGCACACAGTCTGTGGCATCTCAGGAGATGGTAGTGATCAGCACACACCTGTACAGGGCAACTCTGAGGGAGCAGCCCGAGAAGCAAAGGTATGTAACGCAGAAATTTTATGTGGTTTTGTGTTTGACATACAGCACCTGGAAATATTTTACAGTACTGAAATGCTGTTTCCCAAAAGCTACAGAATATGTATTTCTGCATCACACTATCACATGCTTTTGACTTTGTTATGATGTTAGAGCAGGAAAAAAAGGGACATATTTTCTTTCATTTGGACTTTCAGCTGTCATCAACAACTATAAAGGGCATAGGTTTCAAAACAAGTACGAGACCTCATGTTGAGTTGGATGAGAAAGACGGAGAAACTGATACAGAGCTAGTAGACCCTCATGACTCAACATGTAACCGTGGCAACTCTGTTAATACAGAGGAATCTGAGATTTATTTTATAAGTTTCATATTTTTTGTATATGTTACTATGAGCTATTATCAGAGTTTAAAAAAAAAAAACACGCTCTATGTTGCACCAATCACAATATACTGAGCGAGCTGACCAATCACAGCAGAATAGGCTGCTGGGGAGGAGGGACATAAGCCCAAACACAGCATTTCAGACAGAGGTGTTTTTTGAACATTAAAGCACATAAATCTATTCCACTAGATCCAAATATTATATATTAATATGACCCTGAAAATAAGCATAATAGGTCCACTTTAAGAACGTTTCTCAAAGCACAGTTGTGGGAATTTAGATCTCACCATCTACAATCTATAATATCATCAAAAGATTCAGAGAATCTGGAGAAATCTCTGGATGTAAGGGGCAAGGCTAAAAATCAACACTGAATGTCTATGACCTTTGACCCCTCAGGCTGCACTGCATTATAAGCCAACATGATTGTATAAAGGACATTAATACATGGGCTCAGGAATGTGTTGGAAAACCATTGTCAGTAAACACTGTCACAGTTCATCGCTGCATCTACAAATGTAAGTTAAGACGCTACCATGTAAAGTGACAGCCATATATCAACAACATCCAAAAAAACTGCAGACTTCTCTGAGCCTGAGCTCATCAAAGATGGACTGACACAAAGTTGAACAGTGTGCTGTGGTCTGACGAGTCCACATTTCAAACTGTTTTTGGAAGTAATGGACATCATGTCCTCCGGGCTAAAGAGGAAAAGGACCATCCACATTGTTACTAGCTTAAAGTTTAAAGCCAGCATCTGTGATGGTATGGGGGTGTGTTAGTGCCCATGGCGTCATGGGTAACTTGCACAGCTGTGAAGGCACCATGAATGCTGAAAGGTACATACAGGTTTTATAGAAACATGCTGGCATCTAAAAAATGTTTTTTTCAGGGACGTCCCTGATTATTCCAGCAAGACAGAGAGGCACATTCTGCACATGTTCCAACAGCGTGGCTTCGTAGTAAAAGAGTACAGGTTTTAGACTGACCTGCCTGCAGACCAGACCTGTCTCCCACTGAACATGTGTGGAACATTATGAAGCACAACATACAACAACAGACACCGCAGACTGTTGAGCAACTGAATATGTAAATCAGGCAAGAATAGGAAAGAATTTCACTTTCAAAAATTTAAAAACAACTAGTGTCCTCAGTTCACAAACACTTACTGAGTGTTGTTAAAAGGAAAGGTAATGTCACACAGTGATAAACATGCCCCTGTCCTAACTTCTTTGAGATGTGCTGCAGGAATAAAATTCAGAATGAGTGTATATTTACAAAAACAAAGTCATCAGATTGAACATTAAATATTTCATCTCTGTAATATACATTTAATATAGGTTGAAAAGGATTTTCAAACCATTGCATTGTTTTGATTTCGGTTTTACACAGTGTCCCAACTTTTTTGGAATTGGGGTTGTACAACAATAAAACATTGGAAAACCTAAAAATATACATCTATCTGACCAGTGTTAGACTTACTGTTCTCTCTTGGCTTGGCTCCACCGTTATCACCATATGGTCTTTAAACCTCAAACATACCATATCCTCTAAGGCAGGAATCTTCCCAGCTGTAAGACACACACACACACACACACACACACACACACACACACACACAAAATAACACAAAAAGGGATTTGCAGATAATGACATTTGCACACTCTGTACACAAATCACCACAGATTATTAGCATGCCACCTGACTCTGTGGGCCTATCCAAACAATCTGGACAAATGTTACACTCAAACTATGTTCTAGGTCAAAGTATTTCAGTCACCCAGTCTCTATAGCCTACTTTACACTACATGGTTCAAGTGACCCAATTCCGATTTTTTCCTCTCAAGTGGCACAGATTGGATCTGTAACACGAACATGTAAACAGGAAAAAAACGCATGGTATCGGATATTGTCAGATAGGTCTGTAATCTAAACAGACAGATCAGATATTTCCTGGCAATCCACGTTGTACGTCACGAATAATGCGACGACAGCGCATTTTGATGACGTGCTCATGAGGGAAAGGAAGGAAAGCCGAATAAATCGCACATTAATCGAAAACTATGAACCAAAAAAAGCACAATCTATCCCGAGTAAGACAAACTGCTTGATCCCCGTCTCCAGTGTACCAGCAGAGAACCTGCAGAACCAAATCAGCGAAAAAACACACCGGGCTACACAGCCTCTCTACCTGAGCAGCTGAAGCTGCGGCTCGCACCCTCGACACACAGACACACAGACAGTGCTTCTGCATGCCAGCCAAACGTGTGCGCAACTGTGAGAAATAAATATGTGAGGTGTACGCTGCTTTTCTATCTTTTTTTTTTATTTTTCTTTCTTTTTTTCTGTCAGCGACATACACTCCTAACACAGGACGGGTTGTTTTTATTGACTGAGTTGATTATTAAGCCATAGTGATGCGCGGATCGGCTCCGATAACACCCGAATCAGCATGTACCTATCAATCATCCAGCCGCACCCGTCTGCAGCTGCATGGACATTTCCACCGCTCTGTGTAGGCTAAGTTACCTTTTAAATTATGTGGAACAGCGCCAGCTTTCCAGGTGATTTATTCTTTAACGATTAACTTCAAATATTTAAAGTTAGTCCTTAAAATTCCTTTCAGTAACATAAACATTTCCACGCGCGCAGTAATGTCACTGTAGCAAATACCGTGGGACATTTACACAGTGGTCAAGAGTGCTGGACCGGAAGTGTCGCACAAAAAAAGGGAAACTGGCTGCGTTCTGTTTTGCCTCTGTGTCTCCGTGAAAAATAAGGTGAACAGAACATGTAAACAGCAGTCAGGAAAAATCGGATATAGGCAACAATAGGCAACAAATCGGAATTGGGCATCAAGACATGGCAGTGTAAAGGCAGCCTATGTTGAACCACCACTCAGCCTTACATAGCCAACACTGATTGCCTTAACAATTTCTAAGAAAACCATTTCACTTAATTGTAGGGATGCACGATAATATGCATCTAAGGCAGGAATCTTCCCAGCTATAACACACACACACACACACACACACACACACAAACTTACATGCACATATGCAAAAAACGGCCAAGTGAAATATATTAATGTGCGCATAGTATACAGTCCCCTACACATTTGAACACACACAAACACAAACAAGCTCACATGGTGTAAGCAGCTCCTGCTGGCTGTACGGTGGCAGTCTGTTCATGATGAAGTCTCTCTTCATGTGAGTGGAGGTCACTTCCTGCATCCCTGTTTCCATTTCATCAGCCAGAGATCTGAATCTAGCGGCTAGCAGCCTGGCGGTGTCCAAGCCTTCACTATTACCCTACACACACACAAATACAGCCAACAAACCCAGTCTGGGTCAGTGTGAATGCTTGTTGCTGAAATTGTGAATCAAAGCTAAAGTGACATTTCCCCAGTGTACAGCAGAAGCTTTCAGTGTTTGCAAGTCTATGTGTACGTCCACCAACTGAAGTCATAACTAAAATAACCGCATCAAGTTGTATGCCTTCGCACACCAGCGGAGTTGCAGTTGCAGTTGCTTTGTGGTTGCATTAAAATAGAGACCAGGTCTTTCCCACGCTGGTAAATGATAAATGCACTTATCACACACACATTCATACGCTGGCAGCAGAGGCTACTATGCAAGTTGCCACTAGGAGTGGGAATCACCAGAGGACCTATGATACAATATTATCACAATATTTACATCATGATATGATATTATTGTGATAATAAATGTACTGTAATATGCTGAGTATTGCGATTATTATAATTTATTACCTTTTTTTTTCCAACTGCAAAATATTTACCCAAAGGAAAATGTCAACATCAGTTTTACCTCCTAAGATAAAGTTTTCAGTCTGTTTAACTGACTTCAATCATTTTTTTGCAGCAAAATGTGATGCAAAGCAGACAGACTGACCATGACTGTCACAAAACCTCAACGGATTTAATGCCCTCTGAGAGGCCACATTAAGCATGTGAGAGAAACAATTCACACGCAGGTATTGTGCAAACTGAGAACTGAATGGCAACACCCTTGTTAAAAGGGAATAATCCCCCATTCTTGTGCTGCATTTTGCAGGTCTGCAATGTTTGCTCCAGTGTGACTTTCATGTTCTCTTTGACATAATGTGCCATTATAGTCGCATATGAATCCACTGACCTTGAAGCCCAGGTGTCCAAAGTTAATGCCACCCTTCCTGTTGTACTCAAAGATCCCTTGTTGCACGGTATACTGGTACCAACGGTAGACCACGGTACTTAAACACCATGGTACATATGATACCATAATGTTGGAGTACCGTAGTACTACGGTACCTCACGGTACCACTGCTGTGGGACAAGTTCAAAGTCCAATCGCAAGAGGGTGAGTGTCCATGCGCTGTCCAATAACGGCACGCGCCACCTGGCACTCAATATGCTGCTGCAGTGGTTTGTTTTCCAGAAACATTTCAGGTATTAGCTGAGCTATTGAGTATCTTTAAGCAGTGAAAGTTATTTTTTATTTATTTTTACTTGTAGGCTAGATTTGTTTATATATGCTACAGTGATTTGTTTTCCACAGAGCTCTACGGTGCGAGCATTTTACTCACATTTGCGACTAAAAATAGTTTTGTGCGAGCAAAAGAAATCATTCAGGAGCACGCTGTGCGAGTACAGATTTCAACCAGCAGCAGAAACGAAAGGCGAATCCTGTGGTTGTGGGTTGGACGGGGGTCACAGACAGGAATACAGCAGAGCGCTATGGCCACCGCAAGAAACCGCGGATTACCGGCAACCGAGAAGCCCGGCTCCAGGTCTAATAATTTCCTCTTTGTTGGTGTCACGACTGCCTAGTAGTACCTGAACAGCCGAGCCGTGGCGGCACACAGGTATGTGTCGTGTCAGAGGAGAAACGAGCCGTTCATAGTTCTCTCTTTGTGGCAGATAACGGTCCACAAACCTCACCGCACTTAAGGGACTGTTCTTAACTTGTCAGAGGAGGAGGGGGGCTGGTTGATTTTTGAAGTATGAATAAGTCAATAAGTAATTTATTCCATTGAAATATCATTGATGTATTATAGAAAAGATACTACTCAGAACCGTGATACTTTCACTGGTATCGTACCGTGGGTCCCAGTTTTGGTACCATGACAACACTACCCTTAACTTTATGCTTCACTTCCCTGTAGAGCTTGGGTACAGCTGTGTAGGTGAAAAAAGTCGGGACGGAGTCACATACCTGGGTTCCAGTGTTTATAGCATATAACAACAGCCTTTGTTTTCAACAATGCTGCATGGATCAGATCTCTGCACATGAAGTAGGTGATGGACTGTGTTATTTTCTGAGCTCTCAGAGTTAAATGGCTATTTTGTCAAGCTAAGTGTGTTCAGTGTTGATTGATTTTTCGACAGAGCAGGTCTAGCATTAGTTTGGCTGTCAGCGGCTAATGCTATCTCTGGTTGATAGTGTGTGAGGTGAGCCCTCATGTTTGTAGTATTCCCAGAGTATTTTATTCTCATATGACTCTGCCTGCAAATTACATATGTCATGTCCAAGTTCTCCTTTCTGTCCATGTTAAAAAACAATCTGAAATAAGTCCAGACGTTTGAAACACGGCACATTTCTGATTTCTTTCTCTAATGCCTCCATCTTTGTTTTGATAAACTTCCTGCCAAATGCCACGGACTGAGCCCACTGCTGAGCTCAAGAGGAAAAAAACATCAGCACCATCTCATGGACAGAAAAAGCAAATGATCTTATTCTAGCACCAAAAGTTGTATTAAAATGTGTATTTGCAAAAATGAATTATATATGTCATAAAAGATCGATACTTGGTGTCCGTGCATTGATAGAATATCACCATGCAAAATATCGCAATACCATGCTGTATCAATTGTACCCTCCATTTTGGGGTTTAGTATCTCTCCCAAGGACACTTTGACATGCAGAATGCAGGGGCCAGGCAACAAACCACCTAGTCTCGCCACCAGACAATCAGAGATCTCTGCCTTCTGATAGTCTGGGGACACTCCTTTCTAAAGTGTGTTTAACACACTGGAGAAAACGGCCGGCAACAAAGCAACCCTTCTTGCATTTTTGAAAAGGACACGCCCTCCCGGAAATGTGCGCTCCCCCTTTTCTCGTCCAGAACCAAACAAACACACAGAGAGCTTGAAAATGGATGCCGAGAGATTTAACTCTGTTTTATCAAACGTGTGCTCAGTCCACAAGATTGTGCAAATGAAGCACTTACAGCGACTTTGTTTGAAACTTTTAACACAGTCGGACTATGTTTACAAGCACAAGAGTTCAGCGAGCCACCGAAGGACCGCCCTGCGGATTTACTATTGGTTCTGCAACGTAAGGAGTTTTTTTAAACTCTGAAATTGTATCTGCCCATCTAAACACAAAATCAGGGAGAAAGACATCAGTCTTTAGTTAAGCAAAGCATCTAAAGACTGACTTGTGAGTCTACAAACCACCGACCCACTGATAAGTGGATAACTGCTCCACCTTCTGAGCTACAGCTGAATACAAGATAATAAAATACAAGGGAAGCTCATCAAAACATTGCTCTACAATGTTGTCAAAAACTCCACAGGGTATCTTTTATTCTGCAATTCTGCATACAGTACAACTAAAGTATCATTTTAAGTTGTGTTACATTGATCCACACAAACAGTTTTACCAGTAAGAGTCTTCTGGGTATGCCCTGTCTCAGGCTGACTTCACTCTTGCTGCGGTCACACAGCAAGCTAGGAAATATGTCCAACAGCAAATCTCCCAATGACCTGGGGTAAGGACAGGTAAAAAAGGACAGGTCAGAGATTATCAGAGAACTTGACATTATTTACCAGCCACATCACAGAGGGACAAATTTCCAACAATTGCCCAAATTTTATTTAAAAAATACCATACACCTGCTCCCTCATAAATCTGTATATATCCACAAACAGGTGCCCCAGAAAACATCGGTTATTGTAATCTCTGTCAGTATATGGACCCCGCACCCGCCATGGCGACTGCACTAAGCTCTTGTTGATTATTGGCCCAGTCGTCTGTGAAACATCTGATCCAATCACATTCTCTTTTGCCTCCTTAAAAAACACATTGGCAACCAGGTAACAAATGTATTTCTATGAGATGAGAGTGGAGACAAGAAGAAAACAACACATATGCTGTACTATGGCAACATACAGACACAGTAAATGTTTGAACAAAGAACTGTCACACATGTGGTGCTTCTCAAAGTTAAGGAAGGATCCTTTAACAGCTGAATTTTTAATAAGACTACATCATAGAATAACGCCGAAAGACTGTTCCAATACCAAGGATTCTTCAAAGTCTACCAAGGACAGAATCCTTCCTTTAGAGAGTTTTCAAGGTGCCCATGTGTATCCTCAGTAGGCATGAAGAACTAACAATTCTTTGACCACAATTTGCGTGAACTGAAGGCAGGGCCTCTTCAATAACACACACCTGGGTACTTGCTAGTAGTGTTGCAGCGATACATCGGATATGAAAACTAATGGTTATCATACTGTGTTCATCATACATTTGCTTATCTACTGTATTGGAAAAAAAGTGCAACTGGACGGAGAATCTCATCTTTATTTTAGTTATTTTCAAAAGGGACACTTTTTACATATCCTTACATTAAAAAAATGCTTTCAAGTCTCAGTGAAAGTAATAAAACGTTTGTTCAACCATTAAAAACCCTTCCATTTCCTTCCTTTAAGGATCATTCTGACTGATACTAATAATTCTGTAATACCATGATACCATGAAACTGCAATATTTTCTGAGACAGTTATTGTATGATGAAAATCTCATACCGTTGCAACCTTACTCGCTAGCCTGTTCCAATGTATTTCCACCTAATGCTTGGAAGGAATCTTGCCTAGCATCTCTCTAGGACCCGACTTGAGAGGACCCATCCTACTGAGGAAGCAACCTTGACTTTGAGGAGCAGCAACTGGCTTTTCCTTGCAGCCTTGTTGAATGCTTGCCGTAGATATGTCCACAGCTGCCACTACAGCTACTCCTGCACAGACAAGAGTGCAATTCTTTTTAATAAATAACTTGCAGGTTTTGTGTAAAGCATGTTGTTACATGGTATGTGGGTTGGTGGTTCCCTCCTTGGTTCTATCCATGTGTGGAGTAGCTCTCAGTGGGCAGCACCTTGCATCACAACTCTTTTGCCATCAGAGTGTGTTTGTAAATGGATGAATGAGAGGCTTCTTTTAAAAAGCCCTCCCTAAGTGCAGTCCATTTATCATTTCCACATCCTGAGCAGCAGTGGTGTATTTTGGCACTATAGTATACACTACATCAGTTATGTGTGGTCACAAATACAAGTACAGAAGTTCAACAGACATATCTTTCAACCTTTAGAGGCCAGTGCAGTTATGTGTTTCCTACTTCCAAGATGTATTCTGGAGTTACCCTCAAAAGGTCCAGTGTGTAGGATTTAGGGGGATGTATTGGCAAATATGGAATATAACATAATAAGCATATCTTTAGTGTATAATCACATGAAAATAAGAATTGTTGTGTTTTGATGTTTCTACAGTAGCCCACAACAGACACATTAAACACTGGCTCCAGATAGGGCCATTGGCATTACTGCTTTTTCGCATCAGCCACTGTAGTAAGAAGCCCATCTGCAACAAGCTGCGGAGTGCAAGTCTGGATCTAAGGTTTATCAGAGAAAAAAGGTGGGCACATATTGGCAGGTGCTGGGCTAGCAGTAGTCTCCGCCAAGCCAAACTGCGACAGAGATACACTAATTTGTAATGTGAAACTGCTTTATTCAGTGTTTTTACCAGTTTAAATATTTGGCTCCAGAACAATGAACACTGAGGGAATTCTAACCAGAAGAAGTTTTAGCTGGTTGCAATCTGCAATTCATTACAAGACACCACCAAGTCCCCCTGAGTCTTACACAATTCACCTTTAACAAAGCAATGATAAATTCCACTATACTTCAGTGAGGATCTGAGTAAATTCTTCATTGACAAGTTTTTAAATCTTTTTGCCAGAAATGATGATCCAGTAAGGTTCCATATTCTATTGACTTTACAATGCTGGACAGGAAAGCCTTCTCTGTTGTATTGATCTTTATTGTCTTATTCAAAGCAGACATCTTTTTTTATTATGATTCAGCTGGTACTGTGGCAAAACCTAGTGCACCAAACTAGAGATTGGAAATCAAATACTTGGAGCAAAGAGTCACGATGTGTCTGAAGAAGAGGCAATTCAGCCGCCTTTCACAGTCACAACACATTTGCTCCTAATTTAATCGGTACAGCTGTCTGCACAGGTTGTATAATGAGCTGCCATGCTATATGTGCATTATAGTGACCCAAAGCATGATCTAGAGCATATTTAAACCTTTTCAGCTGTTTAGCGTGCAGTATTAGTATTAGTATTAGTGATTGTGTGCCTCTGTATATTGCCAAAACGCATGTGACATCCACTCAATACTGTGTTTAGACAGGGTGTTAAATTGAAGGCTACAGAGAAGAGGAGATGTCATACATTCTCTGGTAGGTGCTGAGAGTCACGTGGGTGGAGTGGTCCACTCCTGCGGGTGTCTCTGCTTGATGAATGGTTCCTCTGGGAAAGTACAGAAGATCTCCTGCCTGTGGAGGGAGAGGATTACTCACTTATACAGAAAACAAAAATGTTTTATACCAACAAGATATTTGTCTCATGTTTTATTTACAGATATATGAATATAAATATTTGGGATGCTCTAAATAAACATGTATGACAGTGTATTTCAATTTCTGCCAATATCCAGCAACTTCACACAGCACATTGAAGAGGAGTACACCAACATTTCACAGGTCACAATCAACAACCTAATCAACTTTGGGTTTCTGCGGTATCTGTGACCAAAAAATGCATTTCTGGGGTGTTAGTCATGTAAAATCCTACTAAATGTCTTTTTTCTAAGACAAAACAACAATTTTACAGTGTCCTTTTATTGTGACCATCACAAGGCACACCTGTGTAGTAATGAAGCTGTTTAATCAGCATCTTGATATGCCACACCTGTAAGGTGGATGGATTATCGTTGCAAAGGTGCAAGAGCTCACCAACAAATATTTCAACAAATTTGTGTACAAATTTTTAGAGAAATAAGTCTTTCGTATGCATAAAAAAGTTTTAGAACTTTTACTTTAACTTGTGGAAAAATGGAAGCAAACACAAAAGTGTTGGGTTTAAAATAAGGATGTGATAGCTAGCTTAGCAGTGGAGTTTATGTCAGTCAACAAATGAAGAGAGGATAGCGTTGCATCAAAAAAGGACAACACAGCACCGTGGGACTAATCCTTGGACATCGTGGGTTTTTGTTTTGAATTGGCCTTTGGATTTAAAACCTTTTTTTTTTTCTTTACCGTGGTCAGGACAGCACATTGTTGTCAGTTACTGTACTTCGAACGCACGTATTCACTCCTCTGAGCTTCTTCACAGACTGTAACGGTAACACATCTGTGAGCCTGATTGTTTTATTCAACCAATCAATCATGTCTTTATTGCAGACTCAGTGGTCCATAAAAGAATACAATACAAAAACATAAAATACAAAATATACATTCCACATAAAAGACAGCAGTCCTATATAAAATGTACAAAAATGAAAACAAATACAGGCTTTTATCCCAATGCTCCCTGAGGCTAGATGTGCAGCGAATACAGCTCTTCCCTGGATTGGTTAAGGCCACAATGATGCAGTTTTCTATGTCTACATATGCATTTGTAGATTAAGTTCCTTAACACTGCCTTCAAATTATTGACCCTGGCAGTCACAAATATCTCACTCACACTGCACCATCTAGGTTTTTTAAGTAGTATTCTCAAGGCATCGTTATATGCCGCTTGAAGTTTCTGCACGCTTCCTTTTTTATAGCTACCCCACAAATGAGCAGTATACAGTGGTGTAAGTTACAATAAGATCGAAATAAAATCAACTTTACACTCTCAGAACACATGCTAAACTTGTGTACCAGGGTGTTCGCCTGAGCATACAACCTGCAGCACTGTCTGTAGATATCCTCATCATCTTTCATTTGTTCTGTGATCATATGTCCAAGATACCTGACCTTATTTTTTTAGGCAAAGAATATTATTAGATAATTTAAAGTCTGGAAATTTTACATATTTGTCCTCATTGGTTCTGCTGATTAACACAACACTCTTACTGGCATTATATTTAATATCATTTTCCACGTCATACTCAGTGCATATTTTAAGGAGCTGCTGAAGACCAGCGCTACTCTATGGTGTAAGAAAACTATCAAAAAGATGTGTGCATAATTTTAACCATTCGTATTCGTAATGTTAAACATTTGTATGTCAATAAAATTGTTGTACATAAAATTCTGCTGTCATATACGTGAGTCTGAAATTGTTCGGGTTAGGATTTTTTTTTTTTAAGATATTTTTTGGGGCATTTTTAGCCTTTAATTGATAGGACAAGTGTGAAAGGGGGGGAGAGAGAGGGAGTGACATGCAGCAAAGGGCCACAGGCTGGAGTCGAACCCGGGCCGCTGCGGCAACAGCCTTGTACATGAGGCGCCTGCTTTACCACGAAGCCACCGATGCCCCAGGGTTAGGATTGTTTTTATGTGAGTATGAATCTAAAAGCTGTGAGTGCAAAGTCTTGTGAATACAACTCTAACTTCTACGACTACGAAGTCCTCACTGTGAACACGAATTCAAGTTTGTGGATAGGAGTAGAAAAGTGTTGAAATTACATCTCTGAGGTCACAGGCAGGTCACAGGGCAAAGTAATCAAACCGCGATTCCTCCGAACGCGCATGCCCCAAAGGCAAAGATGGCTAACGACAGAGGACCGGGTGGAGCTGACAGCTTATGTTACTGTGTCCTATTTCTGCAGTCCTGTAAATCATTTTGTAGACCAAACAGCCTACATCAAGACATTTCTGATGTAAGCTGCTAACAGAGTTTATTCATTTATTTTTCATTTTCATTTCTTCCACACCATCACCAACACATGCTCATTCTTACATACAGGTAGGCCGTTCTGAAATGAAAAGTAAATACATGCTATCTATAACTAGGTGGTAAATAAACCATAAACATCAAATATCAAATTAAATGAATAGTATTAAATACATCTGCATCAATAACCTGGAAAATAAGCCAACAGTTCACAAAGAGACAAACCAGGCATACATTTAGGTACTCATACTGCCATCTACTGGTGGAGAGTCAGCTTAACCTACTTCCACTCTGTTTCGCTCAGGCAACAGCGCATTACGGTGGAAACCCAGTTAAATACCACCGCTAACAGTAACAACTCTGCACACACAGTAATTGTTGGTTAAACTATATTGCGAACTGTGTTGCACCAAAATATGCAAATCATTAATCTAAGACTTTACTCATGCTGTGTAGATGAATCAAATGCACAATATTAATCTACATGTATGTAGATATATATATATACAGTACAGGTCAAAAGTCTATTTACATTGTAGATTCTCACTGAAGGCATCAAAACTATGAATGAACACGTGGAGTTATGTACTTAACAAAAAAAGGTGAAATAACTGAAAACATGTTTTATATTCTAGTTTCTTCAAAATAGCCACCCTTTGCTTTGCACACTCTTGGCATTCTCTCGATGAGCTTCAAGAGGTAGTCACCTGAAATGGTTTTCCAACAGTCTTGAAGGAGTTCCCAGAGGTGTTGAGCACTTGTTGGCCCCTTTGCCTTCACTCTGCGGTCCAGCTCACCCCAAACCATCTTGATTGGGTTCAGGTCCGGTGACTGTGGAGGCCAGGTCATCTGCCGCAGCACTCCATCATTCTCCTTCTTGGTCAAATAGCCCTTACACAGCCTGGAGGTGTGTTTGGGGTCATTGTCCTGTTGAAAAATAAATGATCGTCCAACTAAACGCAAACCGGATGGGATGGCATGTCGCTGCAGGATGCTGTGGTAGCCATGCTGGTTCAGTGTGCCTTCAATTTTGAATAAATCCCCAACAGTGTCACCAGCAAAACACCCCCACACCATCACACCTCCTCCTCCATGCTTCACAGTGGGAACCAGGCATGTGGAATCCATCCGTTCACCTTTTCTGCGTCTCACAAAGACACGGCGGTTGGAACCAAAGATCTCAAATTTCTCATCAGACCAAAGCACAGATTTCCACTGGTCTAATGTCCATTCCTTGTGTTTCTTGGCCCAAACAAATCTCTTCTGCTTATTGCCTCTCCTTAGCAGTGGTTTCCTAGCAGCTATTTGACCATGAAGGCCTGATTCGCGCAGTCTCCTCTTAACAGTTGTTCTACAGATGGGTCTGCTGCTAGAACTCTGTGTGACATTCATCTGGTCTCTGATGTGAGCTGCTGTTAACTTGCCATTTCTGAGGCTGGTGACTCGGATGAACTTATCCTCAGAAGCAGAGGTGACTCTTGGTCTTCCTTTACTGGGTCGGTCCTCATGTGTGCCAGTTTCGTTGTAGCGCTTGATGGTTTTTGCAACTCCACTTGGGGACACATTTAAAGTTTTTGCAATTTTCCGGACTGACTGACCTTCATTTCTTAAAGTAATGATGGCCACTCGTTTTTCTTTAGTTAGCTGATTGGTTCTTGCCATAATATGAATTTTAACAGTTGTCCAATAGGGCTGTCGGCTGTGTATTAACCTGACTTCTGCACAACACAACTGATGGTCCCAACCCCATTGATAAAGCAAGAAATTCCACTAATTAACCCTGATAAGGCACACCTGTGAAGTGGAAACCATTTCAGGTGACTAACTCTTGAAGCTCATGGAGAGAATGCCAAGAGTGTGCAAAGCAGTAATCAGAGCAAAGGGTGGCTATTTTGAAGAAACTAGAATATAAAACATGTTTTCAGTTATTTCACCTTTTTTTGTTAAGTACATAACTCCACATGTGTTCATTCATAGTTTTGATGCCTTCAGTGAGAATCTACAATGTAAATAGTCATGAAAATAAAGAAAACGCATTGAATGAGAAGGTGTGTCCAAACTTTTGGCCTGTACTGTACATATATATATATATATATATATATATATATATATATATATATACATATATATATATATATATATATATATATATATATATATATATATATATAAACATGTTTTGGTGTATTTATTTACTTGTTAATTTGTCTGATTGATTAATTTATATTAATGTATTTTTCCTCAGATGTTACCCTGTGCTCGCATAACGTTAATGTTATAGAATGGCTAAAAAAGGTACACGGACCAAACCTGGCCCGTTTTTGTTTTTTTGGTCCATGTACCTTTTTAGCCATTCTATAACATCAGTCATCGTCAGTTTGATATTTCATTTTAACCAAATAACGGGAAAACGGAAATACCATGGTTTTTCATTTTTTCGTTTTAGACAAAAAAACTACAAATGATAAAACAGAGCTGTTTTTCCGTTTTTGTTGTCTGAATCAAAAAAAAAAACAAAACGAGAAAACCAAATTCAAATAACGGTCCGATTTTGGTTTCTTCCAATGCCCGTTGTCATCTTTGCCCTTTAAAAGAACGTGAGTTAAAGTAAGACAGGTGAGCTTCCCTAAGTCCAAGTAAATATGGGCCTTTCAAAATAAAAGCCAAGAGAATACAATAGCCATTCTATAACATTAACGTTATGCGAGCACAGGGTAACATCTGAGGAAAAATACGTTAATATAAATTAATCAATCAGACAAATTAACAAGTAAATAAATACACCATAAAATGGACCAATGGAAACAGGGATTGATTACATGTAGATTAATATTGTGCATTTGATTCATCTACACAGCATGAGTAAAGTCTTAGATTAATGATTCGCATTTTTTGGTTCAACACAGTTTGTAATATAGTTTAACCAACAATTACAAGCAATTACTGTGTGTGCGTGTGAGTACCTAAATGTATGCCTGGTTTGTGTCTTTGTGAACTGTTGGCTTATTTTCCAGGTTATTGATGCAGATGTATTTAATACTATTCATTTAGTCTGATATTTGATATTTGATGTTTATGGTTTATTTACAACCTAGTTATAGAAAGCATGTATTTACTTTTCATTTCAGAACCACACGTAGGCCTACCTGTATGGAAGAATGAGCATGTGTTGATGGTGTGGCAGAAATGAAAATGAAAAATAAATGAATAAACTCTGTTAGCGGCTTACATCAGAAATTTCTTGTTGTAGGCTGTTTGGTCTAAAGAATGATTTACAGGACTGCAGAAATAGGACACAGCAACATAAGCTGTCAGCTCCACCCGGTCTGCTGTCGTCAGCCATCTTTGCCTTTGGGGCATGCGCGTTTGGAGGAATCGCGGTTCGATTACTTTCTCCTGTGACCTGCCTGTGACCTCAGTGACGTAATTTCAAAACTTTTCTACTCGTACCAAAATCCCTCCCTGTCTGACACCATTGCTTACCCTGAATGGGCCTGATACACCATTACCCCATTTAACTTGCGCAATTTGTTTGGCATACCATTAAGCCAGAATTCGCACTCAATACCCAGACACCCCTCTTTCTCGCAATTTTATAAACAATTTTCTATGGTTAACATGATCAAAAGCTTTAGAAGCATCAATCAAGCACATACAAACAGATGAGTTCAGACCTCGATATTTGTTTACAATCTCTTTCAAGGCATATATGCACAGGTCAGTGCCATGTTTGGCTTTGAAACCAAACTGATTATCTGAGGAGTGGATATACTAATTTATTTTATCTTACAAGATAATTTCTAGAACTTTAGACTATAGGGATGTCCCGATCCGATCACGTGATCGGAAATCGGGGCCGATCACGTGACTGCAGACTCGATCGGAACTCGGACGTTATGACCCGATCAGGGATCGGATTTATATAATATACATATAAGTATATTTAAAGTCATTATTTTTATCAGATTTTTAATATATGGGCTATTGGTGATTCAAAATAAATTAGAATAAAATAGTATTTACTACCACCGTTTACAGAGTCAGACCTTGTCTGTGTCAAACGGCACACAGCCAGACAGCCTCACAGAAACAACGCATGCGCAGAGCATGTCAGTTTGTTTTGAAGCTGAGGCGCGTGCTATCATGTCTGCTGTGTGAAAATATTTCAAAGTGAACGACGAGAACGACGCAGTCGCAAACTGTCAGATATGTAAAATTGGGATATCGAGGGGTGGTAAGGACAAAGCTACTTTTAACACAACAAACTTGATACGGCACTTGAAAAACAAACACCCGACGCAATATACAGAGTTTACACAGGCAACCAAGCCGAAGGTTAGCCAGCCCACAGTGGAAGAGGCTTTCAAGAAGTGAGAGAAAATGCCCCGCGACTGTGAAAAGGCGAAAAAGATAACAGAAAAGATAGCCGAGATGATAGCAATGAGTGACCAGCCACTCTCCCTGGTAGACGACCCGGGATTTGTCATGCTTATGGAGTATGTGGAACCACGATACGACATGCCCTCTCGACACTATTTCTCAGAAAAGGCTCTGCCAGCGCTCCAGAAAAAGATTAGCGACAAGCTACTTGTCCTATTGAAAGACGTGCCTGATGTCGCGTTTACCACAGATATCTGGAGTTCGTCTGTGTCTCCGATGTCACTACTGAGCCTCACTGCGCAATGGATCAACTCCAGTTTTGTTTTACGCCGTGCAACTTTGCATGCCCAGGAATTCCGTGGATCCCACACAGCAGAGCGCATCCAGCAGGCGATGGAGAAGATGCTTAACAACTGGGGAATAGACAAGAACCGAGTTCATGTCATTTTGCATGATAACGCTGCAAATATGAAGAAAGCCATGCTGGATATGGGAGTACAGAGTGTGGGCTGTGTAGCGCATACATTCCAACTTGTCGTGCACGAGGGCCTGCTTTCCCAGCGCAGCGTCACAGACACACTGGCCAACACGAGGAAGATTGTAGGCCATTTCAAGCACTCCCCGCTAGCCTACTCCCGTCTGGAAGACATCCAGATGGACTTGAACATGGATGTCAAGCGCCTGCAGCAAGATGTGCAGGTGAGATTCCTCTTTCCATTATTTATTTTTATCCATTATTACTATTTTATCCTATTATTTATTCCCATGCACTTTTTAGTACTAAATAAATACTTTGCTCTGCACGTGGCTTGCCAACACAATTTCTTTGTCATAGTCAACGTCAACTTTATTTATAAAGCACATTTAAAAACTACATCGGTCGACCAAAGTGCTGAACACTAATAAAAATAAATAATAACAACATAGCCATAAGAAGACAGACTCTATCCATTGCACAGCCATAATAGTACTCTGCACAAAAATAAAGTGAATGAAAGCACACTCTTAATGATATTTTATATTTATTATGTGCAGACGAGATGGAACAGCAGCCTCTACATGCTGCAGAGTCTGTTGGAACAAAAACGGGCTCTCAGTGTGTATGCTGCTGAACGCACTCTACCAGCGACACTGACAGCCAACCAGTGGGAGCTGATGACGAAGACAGCGGAGGTGCTTGTTCCCTTTGAAGAGCTGACCAGGGATGTGAGCAGAGAGACTGCATCTGCAGCTGATGTGTTGCCTGCCATTACAGGTAATTTTTTATCATTTTGTATTGTAACATTTTATTTATATTGTTAGTTTGAAACAAACCATCATCCCTGCCATTCATTCATTCATTCATTCATTCATTCATTAGTCCTCAGACGTGTTCTGTTTCGAGAGGAAGAGCATGACCAGGGAATCAGGACCATGAAGAGGACTCTCCTGGAGGCAGTGGAGAAACGCTTTGCTAATGTGGAAACAGAGCCACTCTTCTACATGGCCACTCTACTCGACCCCAGATACAAAGATGGGCAAGTACAGTTAAATTAAAATGGACCTTTTGTGCAACATGATCATTATAAAGTCATCACCACACACCGGAATTAAGCCAATATTTTATTTCCCTTTCAATGTAGAGTTTGTTATATTGTTAGATTTTTAATTGTATATTTATTGAGTACATGTGTAATTTAGTTGCCTATGCTGTGCTATGTGGTGTGTCTTTCTTAGGTTGTTTTAAATTGTGTGTAATGTTACATTTATCTTTTTTTAGTTTCTTCACCAAGTCAGCCCACCTGACGCTTGCCAAAGACCACCTCATCCAGGAGGTGGCAAAGAAGACGGAGGAGAGGAGGGCCACCACCAGCAAAGAGCCAGAGGCAGCAGAGCCAGTGAGCAAGTCCCCACGTCATGAAGGAAGCAGCAGCCTGGCAAGCGCCTTTGAGGAGATCTTACAAGAGAGGCAGTCACAGGCCCGGTCTGTGAGTACCACATCAGCAGAGGTGCAGGTGCAGAACTACCTCTCAGAGCAAACCACCCCCCAGAGAAGCGATCCACTTGAGTACTGGAAAGAACATGCCACTCAGTTTCCCTCACTTGCTGCTGTTGCTACCAAGTATCTCTGTGCCCCCTGCAGCTCTGTGGACAGTGAGAGACTTTTTAGCGCTGTTGCAAATGTCCTTGATGAGAAAAGGAACAGGCTCTCAGCTGACAGGGTTGAGATGCTGATTTTCATCAAGAAAAACATACATGTTTTGAAGGTAGAGGAGAAGAAGGAGAAGAAATAGGAGTGTAGTTCCAAAAAGCACAATACTGGCCTTACTTGAGTCACTTTGTTTTATTGGCTCATTTGTTTTATTTGATATTTTAATGCCTGACTGCCATTTTAAGTTAAGCTGCTGTTTGTTTTAATACTAAGACTATTGAGTCTGTGATGTTGCACTAAGTTCTAATGTTGCACTAGTTCTAATGTGAAGAATAATTTTTCTGTTCTGACTTGAGAATGTTCAAGCTACCTCATAAGTGCTCAGTTTACAATACACTGCACTGCTTGCATGCACAGCTGTGCATGATAAGTGTTACATGTTAATATAAGAGCCATAGGTGCAAAAATATAATAAAAATAAGGGACATCCTGGATAATTTTCTTCGCTCTTCTTCATTTTTTAAATGTATTATAGAAGTATCGGATCAGGACTTGGTATTGGCAGATACTCAAAATCAAAGGACTCGGACTCGGACTCGGAGGCAAAAAAACCTGATCGGGACATCCCTACTTTAGACAGAATGCTGGCAAGAGCTATGGGCCTGTAGTTATCTAGGCTACTTATTTTTCCCACTTTGTCCTTACTAAAAGGACAGAGAGCATTGAGTCAGGCAACAGACCATGGACCATGAAACTAGTAAAACATAGAGAGAGAGGAGGAGCTGTTCTCACACTTGCAAACTTAAGGTGTTCAGCAGTAATGCGGTCAAGACCGCTAGCCTTATTATCAGAGATCTTATTAATAGCTCGATACACTTCATGAGACATAATCTCAACAGAGGCATCATCCCCAATACTATCTGCCTTATACAGATCACTTTTTAGACAGTTAAATAAGTTGCTATAATGCTATCTCCATACCTCTGCAATATTGTCTGTACCAGATGTTCCGTCTACAGTACATGGTAAAGATGCTTTACAGTTATTAAGAACTCTTACTTCTTTCCAGAAATCAACCACATTATTGCCTAGCAATTTCTTAGCCATGAAATCAGCCCTCATGGCTTTCTCATTTTTAGTGATGTACCTGATAGCGTACTTACATGTATACCTAGCATTAGTGCGCTGCTTGTTCTCAAGCTCATATCCTTGTCTGGGTCTGCCTGCGTCATCCCATAATTTGAAGGCTTCTCGGGCTTCAGCTTGTTGTTCAGCTACAAACTCTTTCCACCCAGGTCTGACATTATACTTCTTAGATTTACGCTTTAAAAATGGCTTGCTGCCTTTATGTAAAGCATCTACTATGTTATTATACATGGAACACACAGTTCTCCTATGCTCCTCATCCTTACAGTACACATCTCTGCACATGACTGCATCTCTACATATATGAACATTACTTAGCAGATCATTAGTACAGCCATAATAAGTTAGGAGGTCATCCTTTGTAAGGGATGTCCAGTTTATTTTTTCAGTACTGAGACTACCATCTCTTACTACCGCAGGTAAAATATCAACATTTAGCGTCATGGCAAATGTATGTGGTCTGCTGTTGACATACCATACAAAATGTCCATACCCCCCAGTGAGGCATGTGCATCAGCTGTACTGATACAGTGGTCCAGCCATGACGTGGTGTGCCAAGCCTCACTAATGTATGTATAACTATCTGTAGGCAGAAACACTTTGCTTGACAATATAAGATTATTATCCTCACAACATTGAACCATGTGATTAGAAAACAATGATCTGCTGTCCAGGAGATCAGCATTCATATCCCCAATGACATATATATTGGAGTAGGAATTATCTTGAATTAAAGAGTTGATGAATGCAAGCCTATGTAAATACTCATCCTCATTATCATGGCACTCATAGGGTGTATTAGGGCTGCACGATTCTGGAAAAAATGAGAATCATGATTTTTTGGCTTATAATTGAGATCACGATTCTCTCACGATTTTTTTCAACATAAAGATATATTGTGCTTATTTCCTGATACAAAAGGAAAAGTACCAAAAATTATAAATAAATAATAAAAAATATATCATCAAATAACGAAACCTATGATTGTGCCTGATACAAGAGACAGAAGGCACATAAACTCTGGTCAGCAGAGAGGGAACACTTCTGTTTTTAGCTTAAATGCAACAGCTGACAGCCTGACACTGACCATTAAAACAATAAACTTTAGTCTCTTGTCTTCTCTTACAGCTTTTGAACAAGTTTAACAATAATATCAATGTTGAACAACATTTTTCTGAGGTAGGTATTCCAGGCCTGGAATTAAGTCAAAATTAAATGTTTCAACTCCATGCATTTGACAAGAGTATTCACCTAACATAGCCTACATATCTTTAATTATATAATTATTTGTATGTCTCTATGTATATTTTTACATAAATCCTCAATATTTTATTTGCCTTTAAAAAAAATCCTCTTCCTTCATTTAATTTGACAGTGTTTACTGTTTTGTATTATATGTATTAATTCTCTGCAGGATCTTGTATGTTCTTTAATGAGCCCTCTTCCTCAGGGAGGATCTTGGCCTCCCACTTTGTTCCTGGCGGCAGAGCAGAGTGATCCATCTTTCTTCTCAGAGGATCTTTGTCCCATGAGAGCAGGCAGCTGTTCTCCGTGTCCGCAGTGTAAACATCTTTCGCTGGCGATTTGACAGTCACTAGAAGCACATTATGACCCTTTGTAAAAGTTTTTGTGTGGTACCTGTGTTGTACATGAGCTAACGTTAGCGGCTAAGGACTGAGAGGCTGTCGTGTGTGTGTGTGTGTCAGTACATTAACTAGCCGTAGCCTTGCTGTTTGTCATGTTAATGTTATCGTCTGCAGCCCTGAATAGCTTGTAAAGCTTTAGCATAGTTAGTTAACACATTTTTTTTCGGCCCATGTGTTTACTGCTACAGAAAATGAATAAATCTTTGGTTTATTTGCACAATGTCGCCTCTCTGCCGTCTTTTATCATGCTTGCTAACGCTAATTTAACTTTACCAGCAGATGTGTATGAGGCACAAACTGAGGCTACAGTTAGCAGTGTGTTTCCCCCGTCTCGTTGCTTTCCAATATGCCGGCCGGCTGTCGCTCTGCATCACGTGGTATAACGCTGCGTTGTTGGGAGCGCTTGTTTTCATGCAGATAATGTCGCGACTCCCGGCACGGGCGGGGCCGGCAGAATCGCCGTCATTGAAAAATTAGACTGCATATGCATATGAATCGAGATCACAATTTTATTATGATTAATCGTACAGCTCTAGGGTGTATACACATTTAGAACCATAAATTCCTTATCATCATGGACAAAGTGTATTGCAATACACCAATCCACACCAAGCCTTATCACATTTATCAATGAGTCCAGCTTCTGGTTCCAGAGAATGGCAACACCCCCAGGTATTCTCCCTCTAACTAACCCCATGGAGAGATCAGTAGTGGATTCCCCTGCCCCGTGGAAGTTATCATTAAGACAGTTTAATTTCTCCAAGTCCTGTTTTGCTGAAGAAGTCTCTTGCAAACATAGTATATCACAAGTGTCTAACAAATTGTCTACAACCATGCGGTGAGCTTTATCCCCTGCGCACTGGCCCATATGCAGGCCACGACAGTTGTACGAGACAATACGCATAGTCACTTATGTTGATAGGTGAATACCCACTGCACCAGCAGGCACCTTTCTTACCATCGCAGTCAATGCTGTATTTGCGCCGACAACTCCAGCCCTGCGCGGCTCATAGAACCACCGGACAAGTGCCCCCTCTGGCCAGAGCTCCGGAGTGCACATTTCACCAACTTTGTTGCACTCAGCAGATACTTTCAAAGATGTGGATGTACTGTGTTCAAGAGCAATCTTTTGGCAGCGGACCTGTCGGCCAGGTTTTTCTTTGAGGTACATAGATAAAGTTTCAGAGTCAAGGTCTGGTGAGAACCTAGAGGCGAAGGCACTCACCAGCTTAGACTTTAGAGTTTTGATGCCAGTCATGATTCCAGTCCCCACAACAGGCACCGCGTTGTGTCTCCTTTTCCGCCCTGAGGCAGCAGCTGATGATCCCAACTGAACCGCAGCCCTCCACGGCTCCTGCAGACGTCGGCCTTTGAGCTCTCTAACCACCTTGGTCCACTCTGGAGAGCGAGACACAGACAGCAATCCACCCGGAGAGCGGCCCACCACAGGCCCTTCCGCATCCATGGCCTTCCGACCCGACACAGACATCTCTCCCTGCTCTGGAGCTCTCGGCGTCGTGGCCCTCCCTCCTGTGCACGGTCCCGAGGCTCCCCGCGCAGTGGACTCCGGCTCTGTCGCTGCACCAGCCAGGTTAGCCACCTCCACAGCCACACCTGTGCTTGGCCTAGCCGAACCTCCGTCCACAGCCAGCTCAGCGGGTCGCTCCAGTACGCTTACTCTGCAGTTCACATCCATAGTGATAGCACGGAGCTCTTCATTTATGTCAGCCTGTAGCTGCATTGTTTTCTTCAAAGAGCAGAGTTCAACGTGCATTTTCTAAATTCTCCCAAGCAGACTCGAAATGTCCATGTTAGAAAAGGACACCGGGGGCAGTTCATCTAGATAATGCGAAACAAATCTGGGAATATTCTCCCAGCACTCATTCAACACTTTGAGACAGCTTTTTATGTTGTTGGCATCTCTCTGTTGCCCTTTATGTGACACATACCGCTGCGACGTTGGGCAGAGTTCAAACAAAACTTTTTTCAAGGATTCAATCCACTCGGAGTCAAAATTGGTTGTAGCCAATAAAACTATTTTGTCCTGGCTTAGAGTCTTAATTTTTACTGCGAGAAAGTTTAGCAATTCATCCTCAACAATAACCTTGCCATCGACAGTTTTATAAATGTCAGGTTGTAAGCGAGACCAACCAAACACAAGAGCAGCCTCACCACGCCGTGCATCATCCGCCATCTTTAAACGGGCACTGTGTAGGAATTTCTCCCATCTAGTGTTGAGATCGTATATTGCATTCAAACGGATAGCGCACTCTAGCGCCTCACTGTTTCAAACACGTATTACAACAACGGTCGCTGCTGTGTACCAAAAAGCTATGATAACAATGATGAAACCATGTCATCCAATACTTCATGGAGTATTCATTCAGGCTCCTACACAGACACAAGCGACAAACCCCCTCCTCACCATGCTGGCTGTGTTTACAATGTAGGACTGCTGGGGCGGGTGTAAATCAAAACAAACCAATCAAGTCTTGTCTTTTGACAACTGACAAGTGGCCCAACCTCACACACCTCGTCCCTCTCCTCGCAACAGCGCCGCTAACCGCTAACAACACTAACAGCGCTAACAGCGGCTAACAGCTGTTAGCAGCGCTGTTAGCTGTGATACTACTTCAGCAGATCTCTCCACCTGGGAAAGGCTACCCCGATGTTGACCCTCGTTTTTTGAAATCGCCGGTCACGTTGCCTTTTTGCCTTTTTTCAAATGCACCGGCACTTGTGACTAGCCTGCTTGCTGTTGCTTTTCGTCACTCTACCTGCAGGAGGAAACTGGAAACCGACAAGTGAAAACACGAAAGGCGATTCCATATTTCTCAAGTATGTCCCTGTACGTACCTGTGTTTTCAAGATGGCACACTTACATGATGAAACACCAGTCGCAATGTATATGTAAATGAGAATTTCGGAGCTTACGGACATACTTAGATACGCTGATAGAGGTAAATACACATGTGCAAGGACACACTTTTGACTGCAAAATTTGTTTGTCTCAAAGAACAACTGAAATTGTTACACATAGTGCCTTTAATGTGACCATTTGTGTGTCTATAGACACAGTACGTTCAGTATGTTTTATTCATAGTTTCATTGTTAATACACTGAAATGACAAACTTTTTGGGGTATCTGATTACATTACGATGATTCTGAATATTATCTTTACACAGCAGTATCAGTATTTCGTACTACATTGTAAGTCCTACACGTCGCAGTGACACAAACGTCCTGTGTGATTCTGTATACTGGCACTATTTCCCTCAGTGGAAACGAAGCTTCTATTTACTTTTATTTCACAGATAAGAACCAATAAATTGTTAAGACAGTAAAGCCTCCACTAAAATAGCATTTGAAGTCTTGTGTGTGATTTATCCTTTAGGGATTTATACTTCGGGATTTATCCAGGTTTCATATGAGAAGACGAAATCTCTACTCATCGCTAGGCTAATTTATACAATGTAAAATGCCATAGGCTGGCACTAATAACGTTAGCATGTTGTATTTGTTCGGAAATGTGTTTAGTACCATACAGTTGTTTTGTCAGTGAACTTTGTGAGTTGTAATGGAGCCAAATTGTGTGCCGTTGTTAAATGTCACTGTTGTCCCTGGTTTTATATGAGAAGAGGAAAAGACCGCTAGTTGCTAGGCTAATTTATACAATGTAAAATGCCATAGACTTGTGCTAATAACGTTAGCATGTTGTATTTGTGGGGAAAATCTGTCCAGATTAACACAAGTGTTTGTCTGTGAATGCTGCGAGTTATAAGTGAAGCCAATTTATGTACTTGTGTTTGAAATTTTCTCTATTAAGCCATATTTAATGTGTGTTTTGACTTCACTAAACTTTACAGCACTTCCCAGGAACCTCCGCCACCGACTAGTGTTTTAGAGGTGTAACTGCAGTGACACAGACACCACCGCACAAGTAAAAATGCTCACAATACCGTAGGCGACGTGCTTGACTACGTGCGTAGGGTCTACACACAACCATAAATCCCCTTTTACACATATTTATTTTATCCTCCGTTTATCTGTTTTAATTTTTGTCATTTATATTCTTCGTACATACTTGTTTATCTTTGAGATATGTTGTTCTGTTACCTGTGCTGTGTCATTTGTCAGATTTTTTGTACATATTCACTTTGACAGTTAAAAAAATAAAACAGTTTCTCTATTGACAGAAGTCGGCATGTTGGCCAATAAGGATATTTCCTTATAAGGCTAATATCGATACAGATGACGCGTCGATATTAGCGTGTATCCCTAGTTGAATTTATCGGTCAGTGTATGTACACAGTATATTTTGGGTGCTGTACCTTCAGTACGATATCATGGGTTGGGCTGCCAATCCTCTCCTCTGACTCCACGCTGTACTCTGCTGCCAGCGGAACAGTAGGACTATAGAGACGCCAATGTTTCTGTCCCTCCAGCTGCAGGATAAATACCTGAGAAAAAAGCACTCCATCAACAGAAGGAAAAATGCATGCTCTATCTCACACAGGGTCTGCCCTCTACTGGCCTCTAGGGATAATACTCTCCTCCAATCACAAGCACACATTCACCCACTAAAATTTGCATAAGTGTAGCCAGCAAATCAGGATGTGCCTTCTCTAATCTGTCCAAACCCCACAGTATATAAGGGAGTACCACAGCGCAGTTTGTTTGGCCTATACAACAATGGCCAAAATGATCATCATAATTACTTCAATCAATATTGAGATCATGATTATTTATCATGATTATTTTTTGTTTTTTGGGACAAAATATTTTAATTGTGCTTTCAAATTTAAATAAACAGCACTTCTTTCACTTCCATGTTCTGCTACATTCCTGCTAATGTTCAAATATCTGCATCAAAATGAGACTGGTCTTTACTCACACTGTTTGTCCCAGAAACAGAATATAAATAAATTTATACCAAACGTTTTTACCCAGAATTTAATCAACAGAGCACTGCTCTCACTTTCACATTGTGCTACATTCCTGCTAATTAACAAAGCTTTGCATCAAAGATAGACTTAAAATAAGGTTCTTCTTAAAGCCTCAGTGTGTAAAAATGGTGAGTAACAGTGACATCAGCGGTCAAATTCTAGATTGCAGCGCTCACTCGCGCACCCCTCCTGTCGGGTAAGTGATGGTGGCATCGTAGGACAAAAAGCCTTGCGCAGACAGCAGAGTTTTTCGAGTTTTTCAGGAGTATCTAGCGACAAGGTGAATATTTATTTAGGAATCTAAACCATGTTACGATATGTTATAGCTTACCAGTGAGATATAGGTTATCTGTGAGATATATGTTAGGAGTGTTTTATTTCTAATTGTTTTGGTAACATGAGCATTAGCACAGTAATGCTAAAATAACACGTTTTATGTGATAGTCATGGCACAGTGCGGTAAATATAGGTTGGTAGGATTATAATATATGCGTTTCCAGAGTGTTCTTCCACAGGACACAGGGAGATGAGGAAGAGGGAGAGGGAGAGGATGAGGGAGAGGGAGAGGAGGAAGACAAGGGAGAGGAAGGGGGCGTGAGGGTAGAAGCGGTGCAGGAACGGCCAGGCGAAGAGGTGTGTCTCAGCCACCCAGAGGGAAGAGGAGGAGGAGAGGGTGACAGCCTTCACAGCAGCGCGAAAGGAATCAACAGATTAGGCTGTAGGCTAGGCTAACCATTTAGCTGTAGCTCTGGGATGCCGTTGGCCAAGGCTAGGATAACGTTACCACGTAAACGTAGCCGTCACTCGAACTTAGACGAGAGGGAAAAGTAGTTGCAAACATGAAGCCAAAATGATTTTAAAATATCAGATTGAATTGCCTGTCTAGCAGAAAGCAGGCAACCTCCACATCCCTTGTGAAATCCTTCTCCTTCAGGAGTTTTTTCCACCTGGAATAAGCAACGCCGATATTCACTCGCGTTTTGTCCCGTCCTCGCTTATCTGATCTTTTTCTTTTATTTGGTGGCGTGGTTTCTCTCTTACGGGGCAAAACATATGTGTGGTCCTCCATTTAAAGTGCGACAGAATCATAAAAGTACAAAGCAGGTTCACGCAGAAGCGCCCGGGATTGAGCTTCACCTTAACTGTCTCCAGTGATGGCAAGTTCTAGGTAAACGCAAAAGGTGAAGCGCGTATATCCCTTTCGGCCACTGTATTCAAATATGGCGACGCAAGAGGGCAGCCTCCAGCAGACCGCACCCTGCCTGTGTATATATAAAGAGATCATTTTAAGCCTATGAGAAAGCTTCCATTTGTATGTGAATTGCATTACACTTTAGTAAATATATATTTATGAAAGCAATAGCTGATATTTGCTAATAAACAACCAAGTAAATTACACATTGTAACTTTAAGGCTGGGCAGTATATCAATTTCTTACAATATATAGCAATGTATTTTGAAGCAAGATATAGATTTAGACAATACCATCAATATCGATATAGGGTCAAGTTGCGTCACATAATGCATACCAGTGTTCATCTCTTCTCTCTCACACTCTGCACAGCTCTGCCCCACTCCCTCACTCACTCAACAGTCCTCCATCAACACTCAGAGACACAGAGCTGCTACTCTGTTTAATCTGTCTGTTCATTAGTCTATGGTGTGACATCGGCCTGTATGTTGCAGGGGCTACGCTAAATCAGTCTGTGGGATGAATGAAGTTACCGAAATAGCATACGTACAGTACTGTGGGCCTTGTCCTCTGTAACTTTTAGCTGTGTCCAGTCAAGCCATGTTGTGCCGATTTGTGTTTCCGTTATCAGTTTAGACGTCCGGTGCCACACCGAGCTGCACACCTACTGCTTCTCTGGAGTAGGTCCAAAACCCGGGCCGCCCACACTCAAGCAGGCAGCCGTGGTGTCTCGCCGACCACAGTGGACCCAGTTTCTCCCCCTTAAATAAGCCGTGTTATGTGAGACTCTACTCACCTCTGTCTGCAGGAGACCAGAGAGAAAGGCATTTTAAAAGTCTCTGTGTTCAGTACTTTTGTAGCTTCTAAGGGAATCTCTGTGGTTTGCAGTTTCTCTCCTGCGTCCTGTTTTTACTTTACATATCTGCTTTATTTTTACTGTTTAATGTAATGAAGGCGTGAAGTTTCTGCTCGAAAACTCAACATTTCCTTATTTTGCTACTTCACAATAAACGTTTTTACATAGGCTAACAAAATACGGGGGACTTTTATTTTCAAGACTATATGTAAATTAAAATATGTTTATTACCAAATTAGCAAAACTTGATTAGAGGCTTTTCTTCAATTTATATAAGTGTAATAATAAGGCAGGGAGGAAGAGTAAAAGCAGAAACTGCCACAGTGAGATGTTGATGAAGAGCTGCAGACAACAGGCTCTTACTGCACCTCTGCAAACAACTCACCTCCAACAGGTAAACTTCTATTTGCCCTGCTGTGGAAAAACACATGCAGCAAAAATAACAGGGGAATTCAGCCGTGGATCAGCTTGCAACTGAACATGTAGCCCACTTCTTAGAAAATACCGGGATATATATTGTGTATCGCCATTCAGCCTGAAAATACCAAGATATGAATTTCTGTTCATATCTCCCCAATCTGGAAATCCATCAGTAAAAAAAAATATATATATATTTTTTTTCTTCCTTTACCTCTGGAGGCACAGCCCGGAGTTTTTCGACTAACCGGAAGTGCAGGGGCCTCACACCCTTCACTTCCGGCGGTGCCCCCAGGGAATCGCCGTGTTGTTTACAAATACTTCGGGTAAAAAACCAGCAGAGTTTAGCTATATATCACATTTTTCACGTCACTATATCACCGTGTAGACTAATCTGATGTTTGTTAAGTCTGTAAACACAATGACTGAACAAACGTTACTATTTCTGTGTGCACGTAATTAATATGGTTATCGTAGATTAGCTGGGCTAACCGTTAGCTGTTAACGTTAGCCGTTAGCGTTGTCTATAACCATAGACTATAAAAATAAGGTAATAACTCAATAAACGGTCCATGAACAAAATATTTTGCGAATATCTTAGTTACAACATGACTGAGCTAGCAAAGCAATTTTGTGTTGCTATGTGTGGTATTTATTCAGTTATGGGAAATCATGATGTCTAGAAAGCATCAGTGGCTGCAGCTGAAAGGGACAGCTAACAGCAGCAGCAAAGCTAACATCAGGACTTCATCTGTTAAAAGCCTCCCATTGTCGGGTAAGATATGAAACTACTCCAGTTAGCTCAATCATGTTGTAGCTCAGACATCCGGAGCTTGCTGCTTCTGTAGGTACACATTTCCTGGGGACACCTGCACCCCCCCCCCCCCCCCCCCCCCCCGGTCGTCTTTCACACAGAGCTGCCGACAGATTCTATTTTATTACTGTGGTAATAGTACCATGACGCTCTGCAGCAACACTGTTATAAATGTCTGAGTTGATGCTGGACAAGGACAGGGATTAAAAGTACCATAACATTAGCAACACACTTCTTCTTAGCCTTCATACATTCACTGGACTGCAGATTGTGGTGTTTTTTAGGTGGATTTACAAGTTAGTTGTGTTGCTTTGTAACAGGTAAATTTCATGTCCAAGAAAAAGATGATGATGGCTGATGATGGGTGATTTTTGTTTTGACTGAAAAGTCTGCGTCTGTTTTTTTGTTTACTCACTCTTTATCCTTTATTTATTTTTTTTGCACTTTTGGACAGATGTCCTACATAAATAGACTAGATGTAAAATAACCAAAAATACATTGGTGTGTGGGTATCTCCTCTGCTATCCTTTCTGACTTTTGTTTTGCCCATCTAAAGCAGCAATATTCAGGAAACTTTCTTATATACACACACACACATATACATATATATATATATATATATATATATATATATATATATATACACACATTTGTATGTGTATATATATGTGTGCGTGTGTGTGTGTGTGTGTATATATGTATAACACATAAATGCATATATATTATAATGATATGATATATTATAATGATATGACAGTTGTTCGTCTTGAAGTGTTCCTCAATGCGCTGTTTGTATTCACGCTTTGTGTCCCTGATGGCTCTGCAGAGATCACCCCTTGCTCCAATGTAGGCCTGCTTATCCCCTGAACTTAAGGTTGCATCCCTCTCCTGCAGTAGTGCTCTCACATTAGCACTGAACCATGGCTTCTGGTTAGTATACACTTCTATTGTCTTTTGTGTTGTGACATTTTCTGTGCAGAAATTAATATAATCCACAGAGCTAGCATATTCATCCAAATTCACATCCTCAGCAAACAAACCCCAATCTGTGTTTTCAAAACAGTCCTGCAACACTGAGGTGGCTTCCTCAGTCCATGCCTGCACCGTTTTGATGGTGGGTTTTATTCTGCAGATCGGTGGTCTGTATGCTGGGTTCAGGATAAGAGACGGGGTCTGACTGTCCCAAGTGTGCAGACAGGGTTGCCTTGAATGCTCCTGGTATATTGGTGTAAACTTGGTTAAGTATGTTGGCCTCTCGTGTGGCGAATGTCACATTCTTATGCAATTTTGGCATGACCAGTTTGAAGTCTTCATGATTAAAATTCCCTGCTACAATCACCACACTGTCTGGGTGCGCCATGAGCTGTTTGCTGGCGCTATCATGTAGCTTATCCAGAGCTAAGTTAGCCTTAGCTTGCGGGGGGATGTAAACTGCCATGATTATTATGGTTGGAAGTTCCCTTGGCAAAAAGAAAGGTCTGCACTTTACCACCAGAAGTTCCACATCTGGGCAGCAGTGTCTCTCCACTATGTCCACAGCTGTACACCATTTGCTGTTCACGAAAATACATAGTCCTCCCCCATGGCTCTTACCGGAGTCTCTCGTGCAGTCAGCTCTGTAAACAGAGAGGCCCGCTAGCTGGATGGCTGTGTCCAGTATGTTGTCGTTGAGCCAGGTCTCTGTGATGATGGTCGCGCAGTAGGGCATGATTTTCACTCTGATTTCATCCATCTTGTTGACAAGTGATCTGGCGTTTGCGAGGAAGAGGCTTGGTAGTGCTGGTTTGTACAGGTTAGCCTTTAGCCTAGCCCGCAGGCCTGCCCACTTTCCCCGCTTCTGCCTCCTCTCTCTCCACCGCCATCGTTGCCTCCTCACTAGTGGGGTAACTAGTCTGGGAGTCGCCGGGGAACGGAGAATCTCTGGTGGTAGCGAAGTTGTATCAGCTACACAGGCTGTATGATATTCATGCTCGACTGTCATGACATGTCAGCTTAATTAAAAGCATAGCTGCAAATTGAAGCAACAATAGATGTAAAAACACACAGAGACAATACATCTGTGATCAGTTCCCTAATTTAATTTTAACAATTTTTTCAATCTTTTCGAATTTCTCATTTTATTTTATGGAAGTGATCAGTGTAAGTGCACTTGTTCTTTAAACTCAATTAAAAAAAGCTAACAATATAAAAGACGCCTGGTACATGTATTACAGGCCTATCAGTTTGTAGAACAAGTTTGTAGAACAGTTTTGAACAGTTGGAACAAGAGGCTGCACTGCAACATGCAAATCACTCCTTGTGGCTGCTTGCGCTTTTCCTCTCCTCGCGGCTGCAACTTGCGCTCTCTTCATCTACTTCATCACCACTGCTGTACACAATTTAAAAACTACAACACCCATAATTCATGTAAAAACTGCTGCAGCCAATGTGCAGCCGGCGGGAGCTGCAGGACGACTCAACCACCATGATCTGTTTTTAATGTTTTATCAGGCAATAACTACTCCAGACTCTGCTCTAGTGTAATTTTCGGGACAATCAGGGCAGGATTCAGGATTTGGGGCAGCTGCAGCTGCTCGGGACTGTCACAAATTTTTTGGGATGTCTGGTCACCCTAGCTGCAACACAAGCCCAAAGTATGATCGATCCACATCCATGTTTAACAGTTAGACAGGTGTCCTTTTTATGAAATTCTGCACCATTTTTTCTCCAAACATACCTTTGCCCATTGCATCCAAAAAGTTCTATTATAACTTTATTAGTCTACAGGACTTGCTTCCAAAAAGCTTCAGGCTTGTGAAGATGTTCCTTTGTAAACTTCTGATGTTGAATTTTGTGGTGAGGACACAGGAAAGGTTTTCTTCTGATGACCCTTCCATGAAGGTCACATTTGTATAGGTGTCACTGCACAGTATAACAGTGCACCACCACTCCAGAGTCTGATAAATCTGCCTGTAGGTCTTTTGCAGTCAAACAGGAGTTTTGATTTGCCTTTCTAACAATCCTACGAGCAGCTCTCTCGACATGTTTTCTTTGTCTTCCAGACCTCAACTTGACTTTCACAGTTTCTGTTAACTGCCATTTCTTGATGACATAATGCACTGAGGAAACAGCTACCTGAAAACACTTCGCTATCTTCTTACAGCCTTCTCCTGCTTTGTGGGCATAGATTATTTTAGATTTCAGAGTGCTAGGCAGCTGTTTAGAGAAGCCCATGGCTGCTGATTGATGGGACAAGGTTTCAGGAGTCAGAGTATTTATAAAGTTTTCAAATTCGCATCACCTGGCCTTTCCTAATGATGATTGTGAACAAGCCATAGCCCTAACAAGCTAATTAAGGTCTGAGACCCTGTTAAAAGTTGTCTGAGAGCTCAAATATTTTGGGGTACCTGAATTTTTGCATGATGCTCCTTTCGTTTTTTTAACTCTTAAACTGTACAAAACAAAAATAATACACTGACCTTGCTTAAAATGTTGAAAAGCGTGTTTCATCCTTAACTTCAGGCCTTTTGGAAATCAGTTCATCTCCTACTTACTCAACTATTCACAGTAAACGAAATATTGACCAGGGGTGCCCAAATTTTTGCATGACACTGTAGCGGCTCTGATATACATAAAACAAACGCACAAGTGTCTCTCCCTCCTGATCTCCACAGGAGACGAGAGAATTAAACACAATGAGACACCATCAGCTGTTGGTGGTGATGTGTTCACAGCCCTTACCAGCCTTACCAAGGCTTGGAACATTGCTTATCAGCCTCCCATCAGTCAGCCTTTCATTTCAGAGTATCTGGCAACTGGGAGGGCTGAGACATGACAAGCGTTATACAGTTACATCCTTTTGTCTTTCACCCTATGCAGGCAACAGGGAGGCAAAATTTCAACTGCTCTGCCCAGTTTTTACATTGGTCCTTCATGTAAAATGTATGACTCGTGTTTGTGTGCTTTTGGGATAGTGTGACCAATAAGGCCCTATCCCAGAAACGCCCTGCCCCTGCCCTACAGGAAGCAGTAAAGGGCCCTCCCGCTGTGGTCTGCACACACGGTACATATGGTGTGGCAATGTCTGAGGCCTTGTTAGGTGTGGCAAGTGTTGAAGACATACACACATGGACAAAATTGTTGGTACCATTCTGTTGAAGAAAGAAAAACCCACAATGGTCACTGAAATAACTTCAAACTGACAAAAGTAATGATAAATACAAAATTAACTGAAAATTAACTGATGAAAATCAGACATTGCTTTAGAATTGTGGTTCGACAGAATAATTTTAAAAAACAAACTAATGAAACTGGCCTGGACAAAAATGATGGTACCCCTAGAGAAGATTGAAAATAATTTGACCATAGGGACATGTTAAACTAAGGTGTGTCCTTTAATCAGCATCACAGGTGTCGTCAAACTTGTAATCAGTCAGTCTGCCTATTTAAAGGGTGAAAAGTAGTCACTGTGCTGTTTGGTATCATGGTGTGTACCTCACTGAACATGGACCACAGAAAGCTAAGGAGAGAGTTGTCGCAGGAGATTAGAAAGAAAATTATAGACAAGTATGTTAAAGGTAAAGGCTATAAGACCATCTCCACCATTATTTTGATCAAAATTGATATCACGATTATGCAAACGATTATGCGGCGCACGTGATGACTTATATTGTTTACACAACGGCATGTCATTTCTGTCTCTACATGCGCGTTTAAAATTCTCCTCTGCTCTCTGTATCACGCACGGCGGAGTTCGGCCCTGATGCGCACGCACGCACGCACACACACACACACACACACACACACACACACAGACAGACAGACAGACAGACAGACAGACAGACAGAGACACACACACACACCTCTCTCGCTCTCCCTCTGCCATTTTCCGCACTCTGTTTTTGAAATCTTCCGCGATCACCTGCCCCTCGCATTATTTGTAGTTCACCTACTTGACTGGCTCGTGGAGTGAAAAGAGGAGAGGAGGGGAGGGGGAGGTATTGCACATGCACGGCTTCTGGGTGTGTTTGATTTGCAACACAAGACAACGAGAGTAAACTGACAAGTCGCTGTTTGAGCCAAAGTGGACTGAATGGGAGACGACCGAGGAGGACACCACTGTTGAAAGCAAATCATAAAAAAGCAACACTGGAATTTGCCAAAATGCATATTGACAAACCACAAAGCTTCTGGGAGAATGTCCTTTGGACAGATGAGACAAAACTGGAGCTTTTTGGCAAGTCGCATCAGCTCTATGTTCGCAGTTACAAAAATGAAGCATACAAAGAAAAGAACACTGTACCAACTGTGAAACATGGAGGAGGCTCAGTAATGTTCTGGGGCTGCTTTGCTGCATCTGGCACAGGGTGTCGTGAATCTGTGCAGAGTACAATGAAATCTCAAGACTATCAAGGCATTCTGGAGCGAAACATGCTGCCCAGTGTCAGAAAGCTTGGTCTCAGTCGTAGGTCATAGGTCCTCCAACAGGATAATGACCCAAAACACACTGCTAAAAACACCCAGGAATGGCTAAGAATAAAACATTGGACTATTCTGAAGTGGCCTTCTGTGAGCCCTGATCTAAATCCTATTGAACATCTGTGGAGGGAGCTGAAACATTGCTGGAGCAGTTTGCTCATGAGGAGTGGGCCAAAATACCTGTCGACAGGTGCAGAAGTCTCATTGAGAGTTACAGAAATCGCCTGATGGCAGTGATTGCCTCAAAAGGTTGCGCAACAAAATATTCAAGGGTGCCATCATTTTTGTCCAGGCTAGTTTCATTACTTTGTTTTTTAAAAATCAAAAAAGGCTCCCGCACACTGTCTCACTCTCATATTTTCATTTATTTAAGCAATGTTTTGGTCGGTGTGACCTCCATCAGGCATTTCATTAGTTTGTTTTTTAAAATTATTCTGTTGAACCACAATTCTAAAACAATGTCTGATTTTCATTAGTTAATTTTCAGTAAACTTTTACTTATTATTACTTTTGTCAGTTTGAAGTTATTTCAGTGACCATTGTGGGTTTTTCTTTCTTTAACAGAAGGGTACCAACAATTTTGTCCACGTGTGTATGTACTGCAGAATCTTTGTTTTTCCCGCTCATATGGTTCTATCTCTTGGACATGTCAGGCTCCTTTTCAGGGTCTGTGTTCCCTAGAACAACACAGGATTGGTCAAAAGGGTTGGGTGTATGTCAGCTGTGTTGCACCGGACTCCTCAGTGAAAATGATACACCTTCATGTTCCTGTGCTCTTTGATGACCAGGATGTCTATTGCTTGTCTTTTGACCCTTGCAGGGTTAGATCATAGCTCCATAGAATTCTGTTGCTTACCCCCTGGGCACAGGTCCCCTACTTCTTCACTGCTGTGGCCTAGGATATAAAGAAGTAGGCAGGTGAGGGTCAGTGTGGCTGGGTCAGTGTTTTGTCATGATTGGGTGTTCATTCATTGGGCTCCACCCACTGTACCCAAAGAGTCCAATAGAGGGCAGAACAATATTGTAATTCTAGTTCTATTGGCATAAGTGGAGCTCTCTACCATGGAGACCTGTCGCTCCTATGCCACTCGCTGAAAAGGGTGTAGGATGTCAAACAGGGTTTTGATACTCCCTTATATACTGTAGGGTCTGCACATTTTCAGGGAGGCATGTCTTGATTGGCAAGCTACATTTACACAAATTTCAGCAGGTGAATGGATGCTCGTGATTCGAGGAGAGCATCACCCACAGATTCAAGGAGAGGGCTCTGCCTGTGCTAACAGACATGTGTTACAATACTGTAACCTTGGCTACTGAGACCTCAAGTCTGTACCTACTGTCTGCTGATTTTTTTCCATGAACTTTCATCAATGTCAGAGACTGAGATAAAATTGCTGAGGTGGATGTAAAGTATTAACACTCATCAAAGTTCTTCAAATTTAAAACACTATACATTTAGTATAGTTCAAACATGTTTTGATTCTGTAGTGTAAAGTAAATAAGTACATGTACTATAATACTGTACAACCAGCCAAAAACAGCTCGTTACTCCATGTTTCACTTCCACTTGCACAGAGCTCAACTACCTGAACCCAGGTTTATGTGTCTTGTTAGTTGCAACAATGTGTAAATGAACTACAACTAGTCGTACCGTCACTGCGAGGCAGGACATCTTAACTCAAGCTCTTGTCCTTTGTACTCCCTCGCTGGTGGAACAAGTTACTGAACTCGAGTCAGTTAGCAGAGTCTTAAAAAAAATCACCTAGACTGACCTTTTCAGAGAGTACTTAGGGGCCATGTCCACCAAAGCATTTTTGCTGAGGCTGGCATATTTTTATAATGCTCTGTAATGGGAGCATCGCGTATTTCCACTGTGCTACAAACTGTGCTGAGCACTGCCAGTAAGGTATTTATATTCTGAGCATCCACAGTTGAAAAATGTTCAACTTTGGCTAAAAATACTGCGCTTGTCACTATCACCTTAGCCGTTCAATTACAGTGGAGAAGAGAGAAATACCGAGACAATCGCCATATCTTACATGTACAAGTACTGAAGTGCAACAGTGGGGGAGATATCTGTTATATATGGTGTAGGGATGGGCAGCACAAGCAAAAACACTATTTGAAAATCGTGGCAACTATTCGACAATTTTTCGAATACTCATCCCCCCCCCACCCAAAAAAATAAAACGACTGTTCGAAATTCGAAAATCGTGACCCATCCCTAATACAGTGTATACATTATGTTTCCTCTCATGAACCCACACAGACCGGCAGGTCCCTCCTCTGTCCCTGCATGTTTCAGCCTTCCCCTAATCGAAAGCAAGTACTCTACCCTGTGCCGACATTTCATTTAACCCATTTTTAAACAGGTAAGTCCCGCTGAGATCAACAATCTCAAGTTTCAAAGGAGACCTAGCCTGAAATGTTTACTTCAGCGGATATCCTGTATCATTGTGATATGGTTGTTTGCTGGAGTCACCACACTGAAACTAATTGAACAACTCTACAAAAAAGCCATCAAGGTATTCACCAAAAAAACATATTCCTCACATCACTGTCCAATTTTTGCGAGGTACAATTTATTGAGTTTTGAACATTTAAAAACTTTTAAATACAGCTGCCTCATCTATAAAACCCTCAACAGGCTGGCTCCTCCCCTGTTGGAGGTTTTTTTTTAAACGGAGAGACAACACACTCAGTACCAGATCTGCCTCCAGAGGGGACTGCAAGGTGCAGTTCAGACAAACCTCTATAGGCCAAAATTCCCTTACTGTAAAGGGCAGTGTAGGTTGGAACGGTCTCCCAACCTCAATCAGAGACAGTCCCACTCTCACTACTTTTAAAAAACAGCTTAAAGGATGGCTATTGACTCATCAAATCTGCACCTATGAATGAATCACTGATCAGCCCTCTCATACAGTTCTCTACTGTAGCCCCTTGTTGAATCTACTGTATAACTGCTGTTAATATTGTTGTGCACTTCATATGTTGTTGATTTAACTGTTATTTATGGTATGTCTGTCTGTCTTTTAAATGTGAGGACTACGGATGGAAATTAGCTTCTAGCTAAATCCGGCATATTTACATGGCGTCATGTATTTGTACCGATTGTTCATTAATATGCACGGTCCTCTTCAAATAAACAAATAAAGTAAAGTAAAGTAAATGGTTATTTTTGCATTTCTATTGTCAAAGGTTGTGGACAGTTAGGGATGGGTACCGAACTCCGGTACTGAACGAGCCCCGGTGCTACATTCTTCAAGACCGCAGTATTGATAAGCTCTGACCTTAACGGTTCTGCTATCGGTACTGGAGCAGTCGCTTTTTTTTTTTTTTTTTTTTTTACAAGATAAACGTTATCTTGCACATTTATCTCACCAACTCCGTCAATTATCCGTCATTGTATCATAATTTTCGCTATTCTCCCTGAAGACGAGAGATCTGTGTCGCTCACCCTGGCTGCCTGCTGTGTGTGAGTGGAGAGCAGGGGGGCGGGGCTGTTGTTCCAGTGACACACGCACACAAGACAGCGCATACACCAACTCAAGCTCGCAGTCTACCTATAGATAGGTAACAATTGCGGAGAGAGCCAAACGGTCAAAAGTGTGGCTTTACATTACAAGAGTTGATGCAGACAGTGCGTTGTCACAAGTGTGACAAATGTTTTGCGTATAAGGGCGGCAACACTAGTAATTTGTCAAAACACCTTGCGAAAGTGCATCATATTCAGACGTACAGGGTTTGACTGTCCTAGCACAGCTAATTCATTTACATCCAGTCCAGGGGCCTCATTTATAAAAGAGCGCTTAGGATTCACACTAAAAGTCGATGTGCGCCCAAAAGCTGAAAATGGCGTGCGCCAAAAAATAATCTGATTTATAAAACCGTGCACACGCACATTTGCACGCAATGTTCTCTTTATAAATCACAGTCCTCCTGGAGTTGTGCGCACCCAGATCCGCCTCATATTCCGCCCTCTACACGCCCTAGTTCAAACAATAATTGGTCATGCAAATCACCTCATGAATGCGATCTGCATTCGATATTTGAGTTTTTTATTTGTATCGGCATCGGCCGATACGCGCGTGGGTTCGCGGATTTATTTTTCCCTGGCATGATTTACAGACAGGCATCCACGGGCAGCTCTGTGTTTCCGGAAGACCCTGCAGCGCACATGCAGCAAATCCTACTGTGTACAGTAGTTGTTGTTTTATTTATGCTTCAGCTTAAATATTTGTTTATTTTATAAAGACATTGCTGGAAGATTTAAGAGCACTGAACTCTTTTTTTTATTTGAATGTGTAATAATAATAATAATAATATTCTACCTGTTCTACCTCAACTTTCCATCTTGTTTTAGTATTTTTTACTGTTCAATAAATGTTTCTTATTTTAAACTTGAGACCTGTAATATTTGTTATCATTGTGTCATTTTTTTTATGTAAATTGAGGGAGCAAAAGCAGTATCGGCCCCAAATATCGGCTCAAGAAAATCGGCAGTCCATAATCGGTCATCGGCTAAGGGTGATGGAAAAAAAACGGTATCGGCCCTAAAAAATCCATATTGGTCTATCCCTAGTCACCGCAGTATTTATATGTTTATGGCAATTAGTCTGATCAGACACCTGGCCTGAATTACAGCATGAACCAGTAGTATCCCTGTCCCAAAATACAGTGTGTAATTTGAAATACTATTCAAAGATGAATTTGTAATAGGCACACATGTTTCTTCATGCCAGTTTTGTAATGAACAGCACATGTCTAAGTAGGGCTGATGAAATGAGTGTAACAGTTGTGCTTAATGGCTGTATTTCGAGACATAATAAATGCACTGGAAATATTTAGCTAAATAAATATATTCCATGCAGTCGTGCCATCCTCTCCCCCTCCTGCGCTCACAGTGATACGACCATATCACAAGAGTGGACAATGAGATGTTAGAGGCAGTGCAGATTAAATACATATTTAGAAAGAATATCAATTCAGGATTTGAGTTGGATTTTACAACGTTTTTATGAAACAATTACCACTCACTCCAAGCGCAAAATAAGGCTGCTGGATTTAATTTCAATGATAACGTGGATCTAAGGTGGATATAGCGTGACATTAAATTTGTGTGAGACATCAATAAAAATATGACTCCACTTCTCCACCCCGCTGTCTGCGTCTTCCGAAATGTGCACACGCATGACTCAGAGTTTGCTTACAGGTGCGCACGTTCTCCTGCCAAGTTTATTTTTATAAATCACAACCTTTGCGTGGTAAGTGGCGTACGCCACTTTCAAGCCCTGTTTTGTGCGTAAGCAAGCTTTATAAATGAGGCCCCAGGTTTGTAACATTATGCTAGCAGCCAACATGTGGAGTTAATACAGGGTATATGCAGGAATCCTGAGGTTAATTTCAATACCTTTTTAAGACTTTTTTAAGACCTTCCAAAAAAACTTTAAGACCTCATCGCCACTTCAAGCTGTCGTTAGCAGCAACGCATCTTTAACTTACTAAACAGTTGTAGTTTGCAATTAAATCTATGGAGCACAAACATACAACAGAACTCAGATAAGATGAAAAGGAATAAAGCTTGAAAGAATAAATTAAACCAAAGGCAGGTTTATTAAAATACACCTTAGGTCATAACAAGTAACAAAGCTCTACAGCTCAACATCAGCTATTCAAGGCCAACTTGCTGAAAGCAACAACCTTATGGCTAGCCCCTTGCATGTGGGATTTAGAGCTGACCCAAAAAATTCGAAGCTTCGAAGCTTCGAAGCTTCGTTCGATGGCACGGGATTCGATTGTGAAAAAAAAATAATAATAATTGTGGTGGTGGTGTGGTGGTTAGCACTGTCGCCTCACAGCAAGAGGGTTGCCGGTTCGATCCCGGGTGTGGGAGCCCTTCTGTGCGGAGTTTGCATGTTCTCCCCGTGTCAGCGTGGGTTCTCTCCGTGCACTCCGGCTTCCTCCCACAGTCCAAAGACATGCAGATTGGGGATTAGGTTAATTGATAACTCTAAATTGTCCGTAGGCGTGAATGTGAGTGTGAATGGTTGTCTGTCTCTACGTGTCAACCCTGCGATAGTCTGGCGACCTGTCCAGGGTGTACCCTCCCTCTCGCCCGATGTCAGCTGGGATAGGCTCCAGCCCCCCCGCGACCTTCAAGAGGATGAAGCGGTTAGAAGATGAATGAATGAATGAATATTTGGCCTTTTTTTCTCCTGTTTTTTTTGGGGGGGACCTTGAACGCAACACTAATCATGCCGTCCGTTTACGGTTGTTTTTTTCCCCTTTAGCCATATGTAAACTCAAAGAACGAGAAGCAATGTCTGTTACGCATATAAGATTTCATGTTCCAGTTCCAGTTTGTGTTTTTCATTGACTGATTGTTTTTGGTTGGTTGACAAATAAAGGCCGGCCCCATTAGGCCGAGTAAAGAAGTCAACTGGTCTGATTGTTGCATGAATTGCCTAAAAAAGTTTCACAGTAAATCAGAGAACAGGGATATTATTATTGCCACGGGTTATCTGAAATGGACAAAGGTATTCTTTACTGGTGAGTTAAGGGAGAATAGCTATCATGTAATTAAAAAAGAAAACATCTCCGACAAGGAAATAGAAAGCCTGACGTGCAATGAATGGAGACCTATTATCCTGCTTGAACACAGACGACTAAATTCTTTCAACAATGTGACTCAAAATAATGATAAAATAGATTGTATTGATGTAAAATAATATGCTGATGGTGACATTTTCCACCAGTCCACTGCACTCTGAGGGCTGAATTCACAAAGAATGAACTGCGGCCGCTGATAGCACCTTGAATTGCACTTCACTTGCACCTGCAGTATGCTCCGTCTTAACGTCCTATTCACAAAGGATATTGCGCTAATGATATACCAGCGCAAACACGCCCACAAAGTTTGGCAGCTGAGTGCAGTTTGCCCCTGATTTGCCCCTGGTTGCAATAAGCCACACATGGCAAAGTATAAATGCTGGCTTTGCGCCAAGAACACCGTGGCAGAACAATGGCAGACTTTGTTTGGCAAAGTACTGAATACTGTATACCCTCATGTAGCGATGTCTGCTGGTGAGTCAGTCTAACAGTGTTGGATGGGTTGAGGCTGTGGATTTGACCAAGTTTGACCACTTTATCACTATTCCCTCTCACTTGTAGCTGTTTTTTCGTTATCTTTTGAATTTCATATGAATTATGGAACCGTTTTTGTTCACGTTTGTTTCCTCTGTTTCGTAAAATAAATTATTGAAAGTTGCTTTTGAAGTGCGTGACAGAAGTGTGTTTTGAGAACGACCGCAGACTGACACCTGTTCAACGCATCAATATCTTCGGATGCCATTAAAGTAATAATGATTATAATAATAATGTCAAAATATTATTTACAGACTGATTTAACAGACGATCACTGCTGCCACGATCACTGGAAAGTCTGGGCGAGAGGCTTCCACAGAGGAGCACCCAGTTTGCACCAGCTTTCTAAAGACGTTATTTACTTCACTCAAACTGTGTGTGGCTATTAGCGCTGGTGTTAGTGAATTAGACGTTGTTTATCAATGAGGCTCATTTGCATAGAAAGGGGCAATTTTTGCGCCAAATATATGCATATTACCTCATTTAAATATGTGCAAATAACACCGGAGCACCGAGACGCAATCTGCTTGGCAGCGCAGTTAGTGGAGCATTTCACCCTCTGCGCGTGCTTTGTGAATTAGACGGTACCTGTTTGCTCAATTTTTACTGGTTTAGCGGCCGCAAAAGCCACGCAATCCTTTTGTGAATTCGGCCCTGAGTCTGGTGTCAGTGACACATGCTGCTCTGAGTCGCGCATCTGTCTGCTTGCGCTGCAGTGCGCCGAGGGTTTTAATTTTTAGTGTTAAATCAAAAGAACTCTACTCATCAGCAACCAGAAGTGTTTTTTCATTTGTGAATATTTTTATCTTAATTCTAGAGTTGCAAGAAACTACCTTTTCATCATAAATTGTAAGTTATTAACTTTTTTGTACTTTTTTTTTCGCTCAGCACCCCCCCACACACATACCCGATGGCAGTTCGAGTTTGCCTACCTACACATCGTTGTTTGTAATAGTCGCGAGGAGGAAAATAAATTATACATTCATGGATACTTTTTGTCAAAACTTGAATGCCAAGAAAATTTAACTTCATAAAATCGCGATTAAGACTTTTTAATACTTTTTATTGGCCTTAATTTTCCGACATTTGATTTATCAACTTTTAATACTTCTTAAGACCCCGCGGACACCCTGTAGTAACCATTAGCTATTTTGCAACCCTAGGGACTGTTCTTTACTCGTCAGGGTTCGAGGGTGGCTGGTTGATTTTTATTTTATTTTTTTATTTTATTTTGATCCCCCCCTATGTTAATCACTTACTGATGCTGTTTTTGAAGTATGAATAAGTCAGTAAGTAATTTATTCCATTGAAATGTCATTGATGTAGTATAGAAAAGTGATTCATCTTTTTATAAATGACAAAAGGCACATCTGCCTAATTTTTGCTGTGGTATTGTGATACTACTCAGAACCGTGATACTTTCACTGGTATCGTACCATGGGTCCCAATTTTGGTACCGTGCTAGCGTGCTTATTTCAATGGAATAAATTACTGACTGACTTATTCATACTTCAAAAAACACCATCAATAAGTGATTAACATAGGGGGGATCAAAATAAAATAAATAAATAAAATACAAATCAACTAGCCACCCTCCTCCTCTTCTAAGTTAAGAACAGTCCCTTCAGTGCGGTGAGGTTTGTGGACCGTTACCTGCCACAAAGAGAGAAATGTGAAGGGCTCGTTTCTCCTCTGACACTTCACATACCTGCGTGCTGCCACGGCTCAGCTGTTCAGGTACTTCTGGGCAGTCATGACACCAACCAAGAGGAAATTTTGGACCTGGAGCCGGGCTTCTCTGTCGCTGGTAAACCACGTTATCTTGCGGTGGCCATAGCGCTCCGCCGTATTCCTGTCTGTGACCCCTGTTCAACCCACATCCAGCAGGATTCGCCTTTCGTTTCTGCTGCTGGTTGAAATCTGTACTCGCACAGTGTGCTCCTGAATAATTTCTTTTGCTTGCACAAAACTATTTTTAGTCGCAAATGCAAGTAAAATGCTTGCACCGTAGAGCACTGTAGTGGAAAACAAATCACTGTAGCATATATAAACAAATTTAGCCTACAAGTAAAAAGAAATAAATATTAATTTTCACTGCTTAAAGATACTCAATAGCTCAGCTAATACCTGAAATGTCACTGGAAAACAAACCACTGCAGCAGCATATTGAGTGCCAGGTGGCCAGCGCGCGCCGTTATTGGACAGCGCATGGGCACTCACCCTCTAGCGATTTTGTACTTATACCACAGTAGTGGTACCGTGAGGTACAATAGTACTATGGTACTCCAACATTATGGTATCATATGTACCGTGGTGTTTTAGTACTGCGGTCTACCGTTGGTACTAGTATACCGTGCAACACCACTCTATAGGCAGGTATACAGGGTCACAAGGTTTTACTAACCGAACATACAATTGCTCCCTCTCCCTCCATCCTTCTCCATCTATCTCAAATTTTTCTTATTCTTTATGCACTATATGTTACTTCATGAACCTGCAACACTGCAGCACTTGTGTCAGATGTGATATGAACTGAGTGTTGAGGGTCTTACTTCTCTTTGATCTGCTGTTGCTTGGATTGTCTTTCATTTGTACGTTCCTTTGGATGAAAGCATCTTCCAAATGTAAATCTACAATTCTGAGGTATTTGCCTCTGCCACATTTTAAAGTTAAATATCATACATTTTTTTCCCTTTTTTGCCTCATACTTACTTGCTGGACTTGAGGACTATAATTACTAGCTGCTACGCAAAATAAGATTTTACAATGTGGAATAGCTCAATTTTAAAGTAGAGGAATTTGGTAGTGATGTGCAGTTCGCAAATGAGACGGCTCTAAGAGCGGATTCTTTGTAGCTAACGAGAAGAGCCGACTCCCGTCGGGGAGAGCCGAATCTTCAGCCGCTCCTGCATAGCTCTGCTGAGAATCCATGCAGGCGGAACTTAAAGTTGATGGGCACACTATGCGGCCAATCACATGCAAGGACAGTCCAGGACCATACCATTATGTGAAAGAAGGAAGGGGGAGAGACGCTTTAAAGACAGCGAGTGTAGTGGTACAGGCCAGGTACGCAGAACGATAAAGAGACGGGGGAGCCAGATTTAAATGCAAGCACGTCAATGATATTGGAGACTGCATAGGTGTGTGCAGAATTTGTAAAATGAAAATATCCATCAGAACAGGGTCAACAACAAACCTGCAAAGACATCTAAGAACTGCCCACTCATCCATGCAACTGAAGAAGAGAGGGCACTGTGGATTTTTTTTTGTAACAAAAAAAATGCATAAAAATGAGGCTATTATGAAAACACTGACTGAAAATTACTGAATGAAAACACACAAACCGCTCATAATTGCTAAATTATGCTAAAATAGAAGGCTCTGAGTGAGGCTGACGTACTACGGTAAACGTGTTGCGTCATTTCCGGTGTTTCTGTGATAGCGTCTCTGTGCTGCTCTAGCGAACTCCTACCAGCTAGTTCTCTGTTTTTCCTCACTTCAGCTGCTGAACATCTACTTAACGTCTTAACCCACACTAGTTCTGTTTACCTATAGCTCTCCTCTTTTTAACGACTTTCTTGCTAAGTTGGTGTTTGCACGTTATTAACCTTGTTAGCTACATTAGCTTAACAGTTAGCGATGGCTTCTCCTTCTCCTGCTCTCTCTTGCTCTGTGTGCCATGTTTAGTCATTCCTCTGCCTCCTTTAGCAACAGTGGTAATTGTAACAAATGTAGTTTATTTGCTACGTTGGAGGCAAGGCTTAGTGAATTGGAAGCAGGGCTCCGCACCATGGAAAATCACTCAGTAGCTGCGGTAGTAACCCCGTGCAGCTGGGAGGTTGGATAACTGACTGGAAGAAGTGTAGTACCAAGCCGAAGCCCATGGTTCACCACCAGCCTGTTCATGTTTCCAACTGTTTTTCCTCACTCAGTGGCACACCTGCTGAGGACAAAACTCTAGCCTTGGCAGCTCTATTTTGAGAAACATGAAGTTAGCAACACCAGCAGCCATAGTCAAATGTATCTCTGGGGCCAGAGCGGCTGACAATGAGTCTAATTTAAAACTGCGGGCTAAGTCTAAATGTAGATTCAGTAAGATTGTTATTCACGTCGGCTGTAATGACATCCCGTTACGCGAATGTCGGACTCCGTAGTTTTCTCTGGACCCCTTCCAAATCTGACCACTGAAGATATGTTTAGCCGCTTGTCATCATTCAATTGCTGGCTGTCCAGGTGGTGTCCAACAAACGATGTGGGCTTCATAGATAATTGGCAAACTTTCTGGGGAAAACATGGTCTGATTAGGAGAGACGGCATGCATCCCACTTATGATGGAGCTGCTCTCATATCTAGAAACCTGGCCAAGTTTATTAGTAATTCAAAATCCTGACAACCCAGAGTTGAGACCAGAAATCAGAGTCGCAGTCTTACACGCTTCTCTGAGCTTCTCTGAGCTTCAGTGTCTGTCACCTGACAACCTAAATTATTTAAATCTAAAGTCAAACAAAGAGGAGTTGTGCATAGCAACCTAAGAGAAATTACAACCTCTTCTGTGACAGAAAGACAAACAGCAGGAGAATTAAATTAAATGTGGACTGTTAATAGGGCTGTTCGATTAATCAGATTTTAATCTAGATTACGATTTGGGCTTTCAACGATTATGAAAACAAAATAATCAACATAAAATGATTATGCGCTTCTTGTCCGTTTACTCGTCAAATCAAATCAAACGCACCCGGAAGCCACGCATGCGCAATACTGCCCCCTCCCCTCCTCTCTTCTATTCACTCCACGAGCCAGTCAAGTAGGTGAAATCGAATAATGTGAGGGGCGGGTGATCGCCGAAGAGTTCAAAAACAGCGTGCAGAAAATGGCAGAGGGAGAGCGAGAGAGGTTGGTCGGTTGGTCTGTGTGTGTGTGTGAGTGTGTGTGTGTGTGTGTGTGCACATCAGGGCCGAACTCCGCTGTGCGTGATACAGAGAGCAGAGGAGAATTGTAAACGCACGACCATGTGGAGACAGAAATGATGTGCCGTTGTGTAAATAAGTCATCACGTGCCTCGCATAATCGTTTGCATAATTGTGATTTCAATTTTGATCAAAATAATCGTGATTATGATTTTTTCCATAATCGAGCAGCCCTAACTGTTAAATATCAAGTCTCTATTGTCTAAAGCAGTGCTAGTAAACAAATTAATATCAGATAATCATATTGAGTTACTCAGCCTCACTGAAACCTGGCTGTGTCAAGATGAATATGTTAGCCTAAATGACTCTACTCCTCCCAGTCATAATAATACCCACATTCCTCGAGGCAGCAGCCGAGAATGGGGAGTTGCAGCCATTTTTAACTCTAGTCTATTAATCAGCCCTAAAACTAAACTAGATTATAATTCCTCTGAAAGCCTAGTCCTTAGTCTTTTACATCCGACCTGGAAAACCTTGCAGCCACCTTTCTTTGTTATGGTGTACCATGCTCCTGGCCCATATTCTGAATTTGTATCTGAATTCTCAGAGTTTTTATCCAGTTTAGTTCTTAAATCAGATAAAATTATTATTGTAGGTGATTTTAACATTCATGTTGATGTTGATAATGACTCCCTTGCTACTGCGTTTATCACATTATTAGACTCCATTGGCTTCAGTCAGGGTGTACATAAACCCACTCACTGTTTTAACCACACCCTTGATCTAGTTCTGACGTATGGAATTGAAATTGATAACATAGTCTTTCCACAGAATTCCTCTCTATCAGATCATTATTAAATAACTTTTGATTTCTTTCTACTCGATTACACGCCACTCAGCAACAGTTGCTATAGATTTAGCAGATAGTGCTGTCGCAAAATTTAAGGAAATGATTCCATCAACGTTAAATTTAATACCATGTCCTTCTGTAACAGAGGTTTCCTGTACGGACTTTAAACTCTCCCGAATTGATCATCTTGTCGATAGCACTGCAGGCTCACTGCGAACAACACTCGACTCTGTAGCTCCTCTTAAAAAGAAGTTAACAAAGCAAAGAAAGTTCACTCCTTGGTACAACTCTCAAACCCGAAAATTAAAACAAATATCGCGAAAATTTGAAAGGAATTGCTGATGACCCAAACTGGAAGAATCTCGTTTAGTCTGGGAAGACAGTCTCAAAATGTATAAGAGGGCCCTCCACAATGCCAGAGCAAACTATTACTGAGCATAAAAATAAGAGCAACCCCAGGTTTCTTTTCAGCACTGTAGCCAGGCTGACTGAGAGTCACAGCTCTATTGAGCCTTATATTCTTTTAGCCTAGCAGTGATGATTTTATGAGATTTTTATTGACAAAATTCTAACTATTAGAGGCAAAATTCATGACCTCCTGCCCTCAGATGGAACCATTCTGCCCTCAATCACAGCTCTAACACCTAATATATATCTAGATAGCTTCTCCCCGATTTCTCTTCAACAGTTGACCTCAATGATTTCTTCATCCAAATCATTGTGTCTCTTAGACCCCATCCCAACTAGACTACTTAAGGAAGTCTTACCTTTTGGTAAATCTCACATTAGACATGATCAATATATCTTTATTAACAGGCTATGTGCCACAGTCGTTTAAGGTAGCTGTAATTAAACCTCTTCTAAAAAAGCCCACCCTAGATCCAGAGGTGTCAGCCAACTATAGACCAATATCTAATCTTCCCTTTCTTTCAAAGATCCTTGAGAAGGTAGTCGCAGACCAGCTGTGTGACTTTCTCCACAATAATAACTTATTTGAGGAATTTCAGTCAGGATTTAGAGTGCATCATAGCACTGAGACAGCACTAGTTAAAATTAGACTTGCACCGATTAATCGGCAGTGCTCGGAATCGGGCTGGTTTTCACTTGATTGGCCATGACCTGCGACCGGCCGGTCAGTCTAAAATATGTCGAAATAAAACACCGGTCAAATTCCGCCACGCCGCATGATTGACATCCTGTAACATCAGCAGCGCACACACACGCACATGTGCAACTCGTGGCTTGGGCAATGTGAGGAAGTGAAACATGGGCGGCTTCTCACCTTAATCATTCACGCGCACACATCAAAAGAGAGAAGGAGAAAGTTGTTAATTGTCCGTGTTAAACTTAACTGCGGAGCTCTCACTGCTGCACTGTGCCGCTTGAAGCTGACGAGGCACGTGTCCGCGTGCTTACTGGCGTGGGGAAAGACCTGTGTGAGTTTTCCACAGGAGATATTTTTACTTTTTTGTCTGTTCAAGAAATTACCCACAAATGCTATACACTAAGTTTTATTTTACTTATCCATGTTTTTATTTATGTATGCCTTTTTACTTATTTATTTTAATACTGTACCTGAAGTTATATTTGAGCAAAAAGGGAAAATCTCTCTTAACCTGTGCCAATTTTTTTTTTGTTTGTTTGAGATGATTATTGAAATGCTGGTTGTATCACATTGCAATATCTTGTGTGCTGTAAAGGGGTTTGAAAAAAATGAAATCGGTATTGGCCCAAAAAAACTGTAATCGGTGCAAGTCTAAAATTACAAATGATCTTCCAATTGCTTCACATAAAGGACTCGTCTCTGCACTTATTAGAGCTTAGTGCGGCATTTGACGCAATTGACCATCAAATTCTGCTACAGAGACTTGAACATTTAATTGGCCTAAAAGGTTCTGCACTAAGCTGGTTTAAATCTTTTTTATTTGATCGTTTTCAGTTCGTTCATGTTCATGATGAATCATCTTTATGTACTAAAGTTTGTTTTGGAGTTCCACAAGGTTCTGTGCTCGGACTAATTCTGTTCACTTTATATATGCTTCCCTTAGATAACATCATTAGAAATCACTCTGTAAATTTCTATTGATACGTGGATGATACACAATTGTATTTATCGATAAAGCCAGAAGAAACGGATCAATTAACTAAACTTCAAAAATGCCTTAAAGACATAAAAACCTGGAAGAGCTTGTTCTTAGCCCCAAACACCTCAGAAATTCTTTGATGATATAGTTTCTCTGGATGGCATTGCTCTAGCCTCTAGCAGTACCGTAAGAAACCTCGGAGTAATATTTGACCAAGATTTGTCTTTTAACTCCCATGTAAAACAATTCTCGCAGACTGCGTTTTTTTTCATCTGCGTAATATTGTGAAAATTAGGCCTATCCTGACCTGAAAAGATGCAGAAAAATTGGTCCACGCTTTTGTTACCTCTAGGCTGGATTACTGTAATTCCCTATTATCAGGTAGCTCTAATAAGGCTTGGAAAACTCTCCAGCTAATCCAGAATGCAGCGGCACATGTGCTGACAGGAACTAAGAAAGTAAAATCCAGAATTTAATTTAAAATCCTACTCCTTACTTACAAAGCTTTAAATGGTCAGGCTCCGTCCTATCTGTCAATTTGACTTCAACTGTTATGAAAAGTTTTGAGAAATACATGTTGTCTGTGCTTAAGGCAGAGGCCAATTTGGCACTTGACCCATGCCAGTTTGCTTATAGGCTGGGGAGAGGTACTGATGACGCCATCAACAGCATCACCCTCTTCACAGTCAAGCACTTGGAATGCCCAAAAGCATATGCACGGATTTAATTTATTGATTTTAGCTCAGCTTTTAACACACTTCAACCCCATCTGCTCATCTCAAAACTAAGGCAGATAAGTGTCAACCCTTTTTTAATCAAGTGGTATTTTTCCTTTTTAACTAATCGAAGTCAGCAGTTAAGAGTCAATAACACCCTGTCAGAATACAAATCAATCAGCACAGGTGCCCCACAGGGTTGTGTCAGCTCCCCGGTCCTTTTTACACTTTACACAAATGAATGTACAAACAGCCACCCAGGGAACCTTGTTTTTAAATTTTCTGATGAAACCGCCATCCCCAGCCTAATGCACAAAGACTCAAGCCCTTCAGCCTATTTTTCTGAAATAGAAAACTTTGTGCAATGGTGTGATGCTCACCATCTTATTTTGAATGTTAAGAAAACTAGATGGTCTTAGACCCGAGATCAGTAAGGGACCATAGTCCTGTTGTGATACATGACTCACCCATTGAGCAGGTCAACTCATACAAGTATCTTGGAGTTCACTTAGATTACACTTTTAGTTGGAATGTCCACGTTGAAGGTCTGTGCTCTCATTTACAGCAAAGATTGTATTTTTTGCGCAGACTTAGAGTGTATGGTGTGGACAAAAGCATCATGTTTTTATTTTACCAGGCAGTACTACAGAGCTTAGTCCGATACGGGATGTTAGCCTGGTATGTCAACCTCGTTGTCAAACTGAAAACTAACCTTGCTCGTCTGGTCCACACGGCCATGAAGGTTATGGGAAGAAGGGACTAGGGTCGGGTCGGTTCTCGGTAATACCAATCCGGTCCGGTACTCCGTCTTGGACCTGTTTTTTTTTTTTTTTTTGAGACCGACCGGACCGCATACGTCATTTTACAGCCTGTGTCTGCCTCTTCGCCAAACACACAGTGAGCAGGAGAGAGAGGGGGACTGAGCTAGGGGGTGAAGGTGCGCATGCGCCGAGGCCTCTACTGAAGCCTGGAGTTTGTTTAACAGTGACGGACGGGGAGTCGATAATAATGGCGGACAATTTAGTCTCAAAAAAATCAAAGAATGCGCCAATATGGCAACACTTTGGCTTTGAGGCAGATGAAGGAGGCAACCCTACAGACTTAGATAATCCAAAATGCAAACAATGCATGAAAAAAGTTTCGGCTTCAGGTGGCAACACTTCTAACTTGAAGAAACACATGAAAAAACAGCATGCCCTCATCGCTGCACGGCTCGGTCCGATAGGGTCTTCGTCCTCTGCTGGGACTTCATCAGCACAGCTCTCCATTGAAGGGTCCTTTGCAAAGGGCACAAAGCACAAGCGTGACGGTCGCAGATGGAGGGAGTGCACTGAAGCAGTCACCACATACCTTGCTGCAGATATGGTTTCCTTCCGAACTGTTGAGAAGCCAGCTTTTAAAAGACTGCTACGTACACTCGACTCTCAGTATGAGCCCCCCGGTCGAAAGTACTTCTCAAAAACTGCCATTCCAAACTTGTACAATCGAGTGAGAAATGAAGCCCAAGCTGTACTGTCTTCAAATAGCCACTTTGCGCTGACGACGGGCGTGGACCAGTCACGGTATGACACCGTACATGTCACTTACAGTTCATTTAATTGACAAAGACTGGAAGATGGTGTCAAAGTGCCTCCAGACACACTTCATTCCCAAAGACCACAACACAGAAAACTTGGCTGATGCACTTGAAGAGCTTCTGAGTTGTTGGCAACTGGATCCGAAAAAACTGTCAGCACTAACAACCGACAACGGATTGAATATCAAGAATACGATCAAGGATCTGAAATAGCCGTGGGTCAATTGTTTTGGCCACAACCTCCACCTTGCCGTGAACAATACACTGAATAATCTACCATTAAAGAACACCATAGATAACACTATGCAAGCCTGTCACAGCATCACTAGCCAATTTTCTCACAGCTGGAAGAGGAGGAGGGAGCTGACGAAGGCACAGAAAGAACTCAACCTGCCAGAGCACCAGCTTGTTACAGTGAGATATAATTTAATGAAACAATACACGTGTATACGCACGGGCGCACATGCGCGCATACACACACATATTATTATCAACGTTATTCATACATAATGTATTATTGCTATTATACTATTGCTACTATTATAGCCCATTGTGTATTATCATCCAACAAGATTGTCCAACTCATTGGGGGTCCAAGCGTGAAATGATCAAGCGAATGATGGAGCAGCAAGACGCAGTAAACCGTGTTCTAGAGAACGACAGAAAGGCCATCACCAAGCTCAACTGGCAACACAAGGATGTGTTAGCCTCCCTCGACAAAGCCCTCAAGCCAGTCAGTGATTTCACTGACATTCTCAGGGGGGAAAATATGTCACCATATCGTCACTCATCCCAGTGCTCAAATTCATGGAGACTGATACTTTCGGCGCTGCTGAGGGGGACGTAGATCTCACCAGGGATGTGAAAGCTGGCATCTTAACGCGACTGAAGGGAAAATACAACGACGACAAAGTCAGGGAGATTATGCGCGTGGCCTGTTTCATTGATCCACGGTATCGTGGGACTCGTTTCTCCGGTGCGGAGTTGGAGGACACTGTGCGCAAAATGGAGGAGGAGGTCGTCACCCTGGCCAAAGAAATGGAGCGACCGGAGGATGAGGAGAGCAACGCAGCAGCTGCACCGTCGCCACCTAAAAAGAGAAGAAGTTTGGGGAGTCTTCTCAGCGACACAGCAGCGGCCGCTGCTGCCATTCCAAAAACCACAGAGCAGAGAGTTTCAGATGAGATGCTCATCTACAAGCAAGAGGCAGTGGCTCACGGAGAAGAAAATCCGTTGGGATGGTGGAGAAAGAGCCAGTTTCACCTTCCACTGCTGGCAAACGTAGCACGCAAGTACCTTTGCATTTGTGCAACCAGCACTGCATCTGCGAGGTTGTTTAGCAAAGCAGGGAATGTTGTTACAGCTCAAAGGTGTCATTTGAAGCCGGCAAAGGTAGACATGCTGGTGTTTCTGGCTAAGAATCTTGAGTTTGATGACTGAGTCTGACAACAACAGGTAAGCTATGCCAGTCAGAGACAGGTCAATTCTGCTTGAGGCCGAAGATTTTGCAATAATTTTTATAGTGCTTTTATTATTATTATTATATTATTATTTCTCTTAGTGGGACAATAAAGTATATTGTATCGTATATCTTAGAGAGCCCATAGTGCCATATTATCCCACTAGAACACTGCTCTGAGAATGCAGGGTTACTTGTGGTCCCTAAAGTCTCCAAAAGTAGATCAGGAGCCAGAGCCTTCAGCTATCAGGCTACTCTTCTGTGGAATCATCTTCCTGTTTCGGTCCGGGAGGCAGACACCGTCTCCACATTTAAAGGGACAGTTCGACATTTTGGCAAATTCGCCTATTGCCGTAATCCCTATAGTCATATGAGTAGGTACATTACCTTTAATTGTCGGTGCGTGCTAGGGCATTAACGACTTTGATTTTTTTCAGGTCAACTTATCTGTCAAAGTCGAAGTAGAGTTGACAAGTCATTTGATGACGTCATCACACTGACACGGTGGAGGAAAGTGAAGTATCTCCACACATATGATGTGTGTCTGTCAAGGCCCGAACATACTCGGGCGGAACGTACGCGGAACAGACTCTGCGGAGGTCCACGCGGACTCAAAGCGGACATCCACAAGCCCTGTGCGCGCAAAGCTCAGATTTTACGAGTGCGCGGACTCCGCTCCGTGCACCAGTGACTGCTCGGCATGTATTTTTCACATCGTGGGGATTTTTCATGGACATTTTTACAGGAAACTACAACGCGGAAGTGCGCTCGACTATGAAAGCCCTAATGACTGGAGTCTGCTCCACTTATAGTACGCCCGAGTATGTTCACTTAGTCAAGGATAAAGTATCAGCGTAAGCCAAACAGAGGCAGCGACTGCATTCCGTACACAAGCGCACACAGAGAGAGAGAGGGAAAAAACACACGACTTGTCGACTCCACCCGGGGGCTGTCAACTTGTGCCACTGACGTCGACACGATGACAAATCGACTTTTCTGTTAATGCCCCAGTGCGTGCTGTTCTGACATCGGTGGGGCAGAGCTGCCCGCTGAAATGGAGGTAAACGGTACAGGTCCCTCTCTCCCTCAAAACTAATCAAATACACCATCAAATGACTCCAAAACGCTCTTGAGAACAACTTGTAGCTTACACATTCACCACGCTATGAAATAATAATGTAATATTACGAGACAGAGTTGTTTTGAAGCCAAATGCAGAGCCGGAACTACATTCCAGACATGCAATACTTCCTGGGCGGAGTGATCTCAAACAGCGTATGTTTAGTGCAGTTACTCCTGTCATCAAAACAACAAGTTTGTTGAGAAGAAGCCAGAATATACAGAGGAAGAGTTACAGGTTTTGGAAGAAGAGAGAGCAAGAAGAGAGGCTGGGGCTGCCGAGCAACCAGGGGCTGAGGGGAGACCCAGAGCCGGTGGTGTAAACGTGGGGCGGTGCAATATAAATATAGAGTACGCCTCACAATAATCACCGGAACACAGGGAGAACATGCTAACTCCACACTCATAAATCACCACAACTCCTGAAGGAACAACAACATAAAATGTTCCCTAGCAGTCTGTTTATTCCCAACAATGAGAAGTAATGCCAGTCACTTCACTACATGCTCTGGGTAAGCACTTATCCATAACATAACCACAACAACATTTGCATTTTAGCCTTATTTACCATGCTTGGGTTGTAGGCTAATCTTACTCAACATGGAGGTAACGTTACAGCAGAGGGATTGGTGAGCAAAATACACAACGATCACTTACCACGTCTGCTCATTTAGTGATGCCGACAGATGGTATGGCAGTGTCTCTCAAGAAAGGAGTCTGAACCATTCCTGAGCTTCTGCGCTCCATCCTTTCAGCGTAGTCCTCCGGTAAAAAATGGCAGGAGCTCCCAAACATTTTCCGGACCATTTCCACAGGCGTGCTGAGGTCGATGTCCAGCACAAATAGCCATTGTTTCATCCTGTCCGTATTACTAGTTGGAACTACGTGAAACTTCACTTTGTTCCATGTCTTCGGCTTGTTACTGCAACCTTTTACAATGCATGTGTAAACCATGATTTACAAAAACACTTGTAAACTTTCCTCAAACCTTCTGGTGTGTCCAGCTGACGATACCGCAAATGGCTACAAACAATAACAACGGCACTGTCTCAGCTGTGCACTGTGTCACTCCGCCCAGTGGTTTACTCAAGAAAGTAGTTCAGAGTATTTGCTTCATGTGTAATGTTACTAAATTATACATTATTATTTCATATCGTGGGGAATGCGCAAGCCATGTGTTGTCCACTAGAGCGTTTTGGAGTCATTTGATGGTGTATTCGATTAGTTTTGAGGGAGAGAGGGACCTGTACCGTTCACCTCCATTTCAGCTCTGTCGCACCGATCTCAGAACAGTACGCACTGACAATTAAAGGTAATGTACCTACTCATGTGACTATAGGGATTACAGCAATAGGCGAATTTACCAAAATGTTGAACTGTCCCTTTAAGACTAGACTTAAGACTTTCCTTTTTGATAAAGCTTATAGTTAGGGCTGGCTCAGGCTTGCCTTGGACCAGCTCCTAGTTAGGCTGACATAGGCCTAGTCTGCCAGGGGACCTCCTATAATCCATTCATCCATCCATCCATTTTCATCCGCTCATCTGGGGCCGGGTCGCGGGGACAGCAGGCCAAGCAAAACACCCCAGATATCCCTCTCCCCGGCAACACTTTGCAGCTCCTTCTGGGGGATTCCAAGGCGTTCCCAGGCCAGACGAGATATGTAATCCCTCCAGCGTGTTCTGGGTCTGCCCTGGGGCCTCCTACCAGTGGGACATGCCCGGAACACCTCCAGCAGGAGGCACCCAGGAGGAATCCTGATCAGATGCCCGAACCACCTCAACTGACCCCTTTCAATGCAAAGGAGCAGCGGCTCTACTCCAAGCTCCCTCCGGATGTCCGAGCTCCTCACCCTAACTCATTTCCTCCGCTTGTATCCGCGATCTCATTCTTTCAGTCACTACTCAGACTTCATGACCATAGGTGAGGGCTGGGACATAGATGGACCGGTGAATTGAAAGCTTTGCTTTCTGGCTCAGCTCCCTCTTCACCACGACGGACCGGCACAGTGCCCGCATCACTGTAGAAGCCGCACCGACCCACTGATTCATCTCACACTCCATTCTACCCTCACTCGTGAACAAGACCCCAAGATACTTGAACTCCCTCGCTTGAGGCAGTAACTCTCCCCAAACCCGGAGAGGGCAAACCACCGGTCCATGGACCATGGCCTCAGACTTGGAGGTGCTGACTCTCATCCCAACTGCTTAACACTCGGCTGCAAAACGCTCCAGTGCATGCTGGAGGTCACGGCATGATGGAGCCAACAGAACCACATCATCTGCGAAAAGCAGGGATGCAATTCTGAGGTCCCCAAACCGGACCCCTTTCTCCTCGAGATACTGTCCATGAAGATCAAAAACAGGATTGGTGACAAGAGACAACTTTGGCGGAGGCCAACACCCACGAGAACATGGTCGACTTCACACCAAGTATGCGGACACAGCTCTCACTTTGGTCACACGGGGACCGAATGGCTCGTAGCAGCAAGCCTGGAACCCCATACTCCCGTAGTACCCCCGACAAGACCCCCCGAGGGATGCGATTGTAAGCCTTCTCCAGGTCCACAAAGCACATGTAGACTGGATAGGCAAACTCCCATGCCCCCTCCAGCAGCCTTGCAAGGGTAAAGAGTTGGTCCACTGTTCCACAACCAGAACGGAATCTGCATTGCTCCTCCTGAATCTGAGGTTCGACAATCGGTCGGAGCCTCCTTTCCAGCACCCTGGAGTAAACTTTACCCAGGAGGCTGAGCAGTGTGATACCCTGATAGATGGAACACACCCTCCGGTCCCCTTTTTTTAAGATGGGGACCACCACCCTGGTCTGCCACTTTGCAGGCACTGTACCTGACCTCCACGCGACACTGAACAGGAGTGTCAGCCAAGACAGCCCGACAGTGATGCAGCCTTCAGCATCTCAGGGCGGATCTCATCCACACCCAGCGCCTTGCCACTGGGGAGCTTTTTAACTACCTCAGTGACCTCTGCCAGGGATATGGGCGAGAGTTCCCCCGAGTCCTCAGGCTCTGCCTCTTTCTCAGAGGACGTGATGGCCGGGTTCAGGAGGTCCTCAAAGTGCTCCGTCCACCGCCTGACGATGTCCCCAGTTCGGGTCAGCAGTTCTCCCTCTCTGCTGAGCACAGCCTGAGACAACCCCTGCTTTCCCTTCCCGAGTCGGTTAACAGTCTACCAGAACTTCCTTGAGGCCAACTGAAAGTCCTTCTCCATAGCCTCCCCTAACTCCTCCCATACCCGGGTTTTTGCTTCAGCAACCGCCACAGCTGCAGCCCTTCTGGCCAACCGGTACCTGTCTGCTGCTTCAGGAGACCCCTGGGCCAGCCAGACCCAAAAGGCCTCCTTCTTCACCCTGATGGCCTCCCTCACCGCTGGTGTCCATCAGCGGGTTCTTCGGTTGCCGCCCCGACAGGCACCGATAACCTTCTGACCACAGCTCCTAGCAGCCGCCTCCACAATGGAGGCTTTGAACATGGCCCACTCAGACTCCATGTCCCCAACCTCCCCCGGGATGCGCAAGAAATTCTCCCGGAGGTGGGAGTTGAAAACCCGACGGACAGGGTCCTCTGCCAGACGTTCCCAGTTCACCCTCACTACACGTTTGGGTTTACCAAGTCTGTCTGGCAGCCTCCCCCGCCATCTGATCCAACTCACCACCAGGTGGTGATCAGTTGACAGCTCTGCTCCTGACACCCGAGTGTCCAAGACACATGGCCGCAGATCTGCTGATACAGCCACAAAGTCGATCATTGATCTTAGGCCTAGGGTGTTCTGGTACCAGGTACACTTATGAACCTCCCTGTGTTTGAACATGGTGTTCGTTATGGCCAGTCCATGGCTCGCACAGAAGTCCAATAACAAAGCGCCACTCGGGTTCAGATCAGGCAGGCCATTCCTCCCAATCACCCCCCTCCAAGTTTCTCCGTCATTGCCCACGTGACCGTTGAAGTCCCCCAGGAGAACTATGGAATCCCCAGCCGGCATCCTTTGCAGGACACCACCAAGAGACTTCAAGAAGGCCGGGTACTCCGCACTGCCGTTCAGTGTATAAGCACAAACAACAGTCAGAGACCTTCTCTTTGCGACCTGCAGTCGCATCGAGGCAACCCTCTTGTTCTCCGGGGAGAACCCCAACACAGCGGCGCTCAGCCGGGGGCTTGTGAGTATCCCCACACCCGCCTGGAGCCTCTCACCCTGAGCAACTCCGGAAAAGGAGAGATTCCAGCCCCTGGACCAGAACCAGTGCTGTGAGTGGAGGTGAGCCCAACTATACCTAGTCGGTACCGATCCACCTCCCGCACCAGCTCCGGCTCCTTCCCCACCAGAGAGGTGACATTCCACGTACCAAAAGCCAGCCCGCGACGCCAGGGATCGGCACGCCAGGGGCCCTGCCCCTACCTGCCACCCGGCACACAATGCACCTGACCCCAATTTCTATCCCTGCGGGTGGTGGGCCACAGGGCGACGGCTCCATGTCACCACTTCGGGCTGAGCCCGACCAGGCCCCATGGTCTAAGGCCCGGCCACCAGACGCTCGTTGGCGAGCTCTCCCCCCTGGGTCTGGCTCCAGGAGGAGGCCCCAGTTTCCCCATAACGGGCAAGGTGCTCTTCTCCCGAGTGGTCCGCTTCATCGAAGGTCTCTGAATAACCTCCTGTAATACACCGATCACCTTTTCTCCTTCTCTCTCTCTCCCTCTCCTTTGCTAACACTCATGTCCTGCATCTTACTGCATCTCGCTAAAAGGGGATTTATGGTCGTGCACTGACCCTATGCACGTAGCCTACGCACGTCGCCTATGTTGTTGTGAGCATTTTTACTTCTGCGGTGGTGTGTCTGTGTCACTCTGCAGTTACACCTCCAAAACACTAGTCGGCGGCGGAGGTTTCTGTGAAGTGCTGTTAAGTTTAGTTGATTCAAAACACACATTAAACATGGCTTAATAGAGACAATTTGAAAAACAAATAGACAAATTGGCTTCACTACAACTTGCAGCATTCACAGACAAACACTTGTGTTAATCCAGACACATTTTCCCCACAAACATGCTAACGTTATTAGCACAAGCCTATGGCATTTTACATTGTATAAATGAGCCTAGCAACTAGCGATCTTTTACTCTTCTCATGTAAAACCAAGGACAACGGCAACATTTAACAAAGGTAACAGCACACAGCTTGGCTCCATAACAACTCACAAGGTTCACCGACAAAACAACTGTCCTGTACTAAACTCATTTTTTAAATAAATACAACATGCTAACGTTATTAGCACAGGCCTATGGCATTTTACATTGTATTGATAGCCTAGCGGCCGGCAAGCTTTCCCTCTTCTCATGTGAAACCTGGATAAATCCCGAAGCATAAATCCCTGAGGGATAATTCACACACAAGACTTAAAATGCTATTTTAGTGGAGGCTTTACTCTCTTCACAATTTATAGGTTCTTATCTGCGAGCCTACGTCATAACCTATGTGTCGATTCAACGCAGAACTAATTACGTGTTACTCAGCTCTACTGCATGTCACTAACTGTTCTCCGGAGCCTTTGTGCTCCACTGTCTCGCAGGTTAACGTATATTGAAGTGGTGCCTGGATGGTGTGACGTGTGTGGTTGTGCTGCCGCCGTGGTCCTGCCTGATGCCTCCTGCTGCTGTTATCATTGGTCACATACATATACTATCATATATTAATATACCAAAAACATACTGTACCACAATAGCCGTAATTATTACTATAATAATATTACTTAAATTAATGTTGTTTTAAGCTACTGTCACTACTGTCTTTCGTGCATCGCTCTCTGTCTGTCTTCATGTATCATTTTGCATACGGATTACTGTTAATTTATTATGTTGATCTGTTCTGTACGACATCTATTGCACGTCTGTCCGTCCTGGAAGAGGGATCCCTCCTCAGTTGCTCTTCCTGAGGTTTCTACCATTTTTTTCCCCGTTAAAGGGTTTTTTTGGGGAATTTTTCCTTATCTGCTGTGAGGGTCCAAAGGACAGAGGGATGTCGTATGCTGTAAAGCCCTGTGAGGCAAATTCTCATTTGTGTTACTGGGCTTAGGTAGTTAAGTTATGATAGATAGATAGATAGATAGATAGATAGACAGACAGACAGACAGACAGATAGATAGATTTTGGCTGTTGAGTGAGTCCAGTCATGGATTCATTGTCTTACCTCAACATCATCATAGTGAGGTGGAAGGCCCTGGGACTCCTGTGGTGTGATGTAGACGTTAGAGCCCACCAAGGCTCCGAAGAAACACTCCAGCTTTTCCTGGATCTTCCACAACTCATCCTGCAAACACACAGGAACAACTGCATGAGAGCTGTTTCTGACAAATCAGACAATTGGATCTGAGATTTCAGATCCATATTTGTATATCTGGTGCACTAATATGACTGCTGACACAGTGTATCAAAACATTTTGAAGAATACCAAGGGTCACATAAAAGTTATTTTGATTAAAAACCCACATCAAGTGAGTTGCTGTTTCCAGTGTTGGGCACTCTCAAAATGTAATAAATTACATATTACTAGTTACCTTCATTTGAAGGTAATAAGCTACTTTAAAATATTACTGTGAAGAGTAAAAAGTTACTTAATACACCACTTTTGCATTACTTTGATCAAAATGATCTCATATATATATATATATATATATATATATATATATATATATATATATATATATATATATATATATATATATCTATACACACAGTACAGGCCAAAAGTTTGGACACACCTTCTCATTCAATGCGTTTTCTTTATTTTCATGACTATTTACGTTGTAGATTCTCACTGAAGGCATCAAAACTATGAATGAACACATGTGGAGTTATGTACTTAACAAAAAAAGGTGAAATAACTGAAAACATGTTTTATATTCTAGTTTCTTCAAAATAGCCACCCTTTGCTCTGATTACTGCTTTGCACACTCTTGGCATTCTCTCGATGAGCTTCAAGAGGTAGTCACCTGAAATGGTTTCCACTTCACAGGTGTGCCTTATCAGGGTTAATTAGTGGAATTTCTTGCTTTATCAATGGGGTTGGGACCATCAGTTGTGTTGTGCAGAAGTCAGGTTAATACACAGCCGACAGCCCTATTGGACAACTGTTAAAATTCATATTATGGCAAGAACCAATCAGCTAACTAAAGAAAAACCAGTGGCCATCATTACTTTAAGAAATGAAGGTCAGTCAGTCCGGAAAATTGCAAAAACTTTAAATGTGTCCCCAAGTGGAGTCGCAAAAACCATCAAGCGCTACAACGAAACTGGCACACATGAGGACCGACCCAGGAAAGGAAGACCAAGAGTCACCTCTGCTTCTGAGGATAAGTTCATCCGAGTCACCAGCCTCAGAAATCGCAAGTTAACAGCAGCTCAGATCAGAGACCAGATGAATGCCACACAGAGTTCTAGCAGCAGACCCATCTCTAGAACAACTGTTAAGAGGAGACTGCGCCAATCAGGCCTTCATGGTCAAATAGCTACTAGGAAACCACTGCTAAGGAGAGGCAACAAGCAGAAGAGATTTGTTTGGGCCAAGAAACACAAGGAATGGACATTAGACCAGTGGAAATCTGTGCTTTGGTCTGATGAGTCCAAATTTGAGATCTTTGGTTCCAACCGCCGTGTCTTTGTGAGACGCAGAAAAGGTGAACGGATGGATTCCACATGCCTGGTTCCCACTGTGAAGCATGGAGGAGGAGGTGTGATGGTGTGGGGGTGTTTTGCTGGTGACATTGTTGTGGATTTATTCAAAATTGAAGGCACACTGAACCAGCATGGCTACCACAGCATCCTGCAGCGACATGCCATCCCATCCGGTTTGCGTTTAGTTGGACGATCATTTATCTTTCAACAGGACAATGACCCCAAACACACCTCCAGGCTGTGTAAGGGCTATTTGACCAAGAAGGAGAGTGATGGAGTGCTGCGGCAGATGACCTGGCCTCCACAGTCACCGGACCTGTATACACACATATATATATATATATATACATACAGTACAGGCCAAAAGTTTGGACACACCTTCTCATTCAATGCGTTTTCTTTATTTTCATGACTATTTACGTTGTAGATTCTCACTGAAGGCATCAAAACTATGAATGAACACATGTGGAGTTATGTACTTAACAAAAAAAGGTGAAATAACTGAAAACATGTTTTATATTCTAGTTTCTTCAAAATAGCCACCCTTTGCTCTGATTACTGCTTTGCACACTCTTGGCATTCTCTCCATGAGCTTCAAGAGGTAGTCACCTGAAATGGTTTCCACTTCACAGGTGTGCCTTATCAGGGTTAATTAATGGAATTTCTTGCTTTATCAATGGGGTTGGGACCATCAGTTGTGTTGTGCAGAAGTCAGGTTAATACAACTGTTAAAATTCATATTATGGCAAGAACCAATCAGCTAACTAAAGAAAAACGAGTTGCCATCATTACTTTAAGAAATGAAGGTCAGTCAGTCCGGAAAATTGCAAAAACTTTAAATGTGTCCCCAAGTGGAGGCGCAAAAACCATCAAGCACTACAACCAAACTGGCACACATGAGGACCGACCCAGGAAAGGAAGACCAAGAGTCACCTCTGCTTCTGAGGATAAGTTCATCCGAGTCACCAGCCTCAGAAATCGCAAGTTAACAGCAGCTCAGATCAGAGACCAGATGAATGCCACACAGAGTTCTAGCAGCAGACCCATCTCTAGAACAACTGTTAAGAGGAGACTGCGCGAATCAGGCCTTCATGGTCAAATAGCTGCTAGGAAACCACTGCTAAGGAGAGGCAACAAGCAGAAGAGATTTGTTTGGGCCAAGAAACACAAGGAATGGACATTAGACCAGTGGAAATCTGTGCTTTGGTCTGATGAGTCCAAATTTGAGATCTTTGGTTCCAACCGCCGTGTCTTTGTGAGACGCAGAAAAGGTGAACGGATGGATTCCACATGCCTGGTTCCCACTGTGAAGCGTGGAGGAGGAGGTGTGATGGTGTGGGGGTGTTTTGCTGGTGACACTGTTGGGGATTTATTCAAAATTGAAGGCACACTGAACCAGCATGGCTACCACAGCATCCTGCAGCGACATGCCATCCCATCCGGTTTGCGTTTAGTTGGACCATCATTTATTTTTCAACAGGACAATGACCCCAAACACACCTCCAGGCTGTGTAAGGGCTATTTGACCAAGAAGGAGAGTGATGGAGTGCTGCGGCAGATGACCTGGCCTCCACAGTCACCGGACCTGAACCCAATCGAGATGGTTTGGGGTGAGCTGGACCGCAGAGTGAAGGCAAAGGGGCCAACAAGTGCTAAACACCTCTGGGAACTCCTTCAAGACTGTTGGAAAACCATTTCAGGTGACTACCTCTTGAAGCTCATCGAGAGAATGCCAAGAGTGTGCAAAGCAGTAATCAGAGCAAAGGGTGGCTATTTTGAAGAAACTAGAATATAAAACATGTTTTCAGTTATTTCACCTTTTTTTGTTAAGTACATAACTCCACATGTGTTCATTCATAGTTTTGATGCCTTCAGTGAGAATCTACAATGTAAATAGTCATGAAAATAAAGAAAACGCATTGAATGAGAAGGTGTGTCCAAACTTTTGGCCTGTACTGTATATACATATATATGTATATATATATATATATATATATATATATATATACACACACATATATATATATATATAGGATCTTTCATACCCACAGCTATCAGACTCTATTCATGTCAGAGGTGATAGAGTAGCCAAAAATTGTACTCAAGTAAGAGTATTGTTACTTTAGAACAATATTACTCAAGTAAAAGTTAAAAGTATTTTGCATTAAAACTACTCTTAAAAGTACAATTTATCCAAAAAGTTGCTCAAGTAAATGTAACTCATTACTACCCACCTCTGGTTCATACTTAATAGTAATGTCAATAGCAAGTGGAGAAATGAAGATACTATTGATGTCATTATTGCAGGTGCAGAATGCAGTGGTCAGTGGAAAGACAGGGCTTGCATGTACAGATGAGCAGCGCAGGTGGATTGCAGGGACATCAAAGAATCTTGAGCCGAAACGTCTGAGTCAGATCAACTTCAGACACCACAGGGCAGAACAGCAATACAGTGTGAACTGTAGAGCTGTAGTGACTCAATCACTCCCAAATACACCACATCATCTGTCACACAAAGACTTCAGAGACAGTGTAGACAAAGCCCCTACTATCCAACCACTTTTTTCCCTCAAGAACACCTTAATAGGAAAGCTTTATAATGCCTCACCATCTGCAGAACAACCTAGCAGGGGAAACAGTGCAGTTGATGACAAGATTTTTCAGCCACACCAGGTACACAGTTATGGTCTCAGCTGCGACCCATGCAAGACATTTTACCAGGCATATGTTGAAGTTTGTGATGCACAAGCAGCTCAACTAGAATTAGAAACGAGAGAGCAAAGTGCATCTGATTTGTGGCACAACTGTAGAAAAATCAGACCTACAGCAAGCTCAGCAAAAAAGGTTCCTGTACATGCAGCCACAAGCAGTGACAAATTTCTTTGTGAGCACATATACCCCTCCTTTCGTGGCAACTATGCTACTAACTATGGTAAAGAAAATTAAGTTAAAGCTTGCCGTCAACTGAAAGAATAGGGCATGAACATTACTCACAAGGGCACTGTTCTAAGTGTCCAAGAACCATGGCTCTTTGCCGTCCGGATGGGGTCATTGACACACGTGTGCTTCTCGAAATAAAATGTCCTGTGCCAACCCAACTCTCACTCACTGATCAGCTTACTCAGAAATGCAGTGATATCAAGCTAGTAGATGGAGAGCTGCAGCTGCAGAAAACTGGCAGAAGAGGATACTACATGCAAGTACAGCTTACAATGTTTTGCACAGGTCTAAAGTCTGCTACACTTCTGATCTGGACACCCAGTGAGCATGTTTCTTTTACAGTGCAGTATGACGAGGCGTTTGTGTGGGAGCTAGTAAAGCGCTTGAGAGGTTTTTACTTCTCACGTATGCTACCTCGGCTTGTAGAGGAATATGCTGCAGGACGGCTTAAGCTAAATGAAAGATACACTGAAATAATGGGCAAGGTTTAGTGCACATCTGCACATGTGGCATGAACATTAATGTGTGCCATACATTAAGCGAATCGGGACGACATTCATAGTGAAAATGATGATTGCTGTTTGCCAAAGCTCAAAATCCACAACCCAAAGATGCTTAGTTTACTGTCATAGAGGACAAAGGAAACCATAAAATATTCACATTTAAGAAGCTGGAATCAGATAATTTGGACATTTTTTCTTTAAAAAAATATTTATTATCGATTGTCAAAATAGTTAGGGATTAATTTAATACTTGACAACTAATCGATTAATTGTGGCAGCTTTACATTAACAGTGACAAGAATTAATTGTTACTGATAGCACTAAATGTACATAGTTTATATTATGCAAATGAAATGCATGAGTATTTGCATTCTGTACAACAGAGTTTAAACAAATTCAAAGTAACGTTAAAGGTGACATGGATTCATTGTTTTAAGTGATGACACTAAATGTATACAGTTTATACATTGTAAAATGAAATGCAAAAATATTCACATTCTGTACAAAATAACAAACATGCAATGAATGTTCACATTAAATCCATAACTCTCTACATGTTTTGCACCCCTCCATCTTTCAACTATTACAGCACCACTTCATTTGACAGTCCTTTACAATGTCCTTAATAGCCCTGTAAAAGTAGTCCGCACATGTTGATTTCATGCTGATTTATTTCTAATCACGAATGAGATCCTCCCTCAAATTGGCAAGAGCAGCACATATTCTTAAAATCTTGTCTGTTTTAGGAGCCATGCTGATCGGAACAACCTGTGATAATATTTTGTATACTTTCAAACCTCTGATTGCTCTTTCAACATGAATTCTTACATGTGCAATTCGTCTGGTGCTTGTCACCTGTTCCTCAGTTAGTTGTCCATGTTTTTTTGTAAAAGAAGGCATTACCAATTTTACTTTTCTCTCAAACAGCAAATCTTTTATGGTAAAGCCTCTGTCCGCCATTACGTAGTCCAATATGCCTGAGTCCATGGTGATGAATTTGTCACTGCATCGCCCTCCATATGCTGGAGAAATGAACATAATTAGTCCACATGGGGCAACCGCTACCAGGTATTTCACTGTGTTATGTGAATAATAATGGCTGTATGATTCCCCTCTTGAATCAAGATTTTTGGGTTTCTGTAAGAGGCTTTCACTGCAGTCCACAATGCATGTTGTATTAGGGAAGTTACTCTTAAAAGCTGCAGGCATGGTTGCACGAATAGTTTCTTTTGGAAGCCATGGAATTAGAGGTCGCAAAACTTCCTCTAGTTTGTCAATCCAATATGAGATTATTTTGCTAGCCATGCTCAGTGATACATGAAACTGTCTACTCAGATCACCTACTACACGGTTGGTCTTTAATTTCATAAGTGTCATGAGAACTTGATCTCGCACAGACATTGTAAATGAATTATTGGCATACCCTTCCAAAGCTGACACAAGAATGTTAAATGTTTCTAGGGATATACCAGTGTAGAGCAAAGCATCAGCATCATTTTGAAGCAGGAAGTAGCCAATCTCATCACACTGAGTCATCTTATCCTGCAGGTCTTTTCTGCTGGCCGTCTGGCAATAATCATGATCCTGTCGTGCAGGGTCCGCCCACTGTGTATGGACTGAGCGCATCTGTGGTTCAGGGGGATGTGCAGGACTTGAGCTCCTGGTCTGGTCTGAGGCAGTTGAAGAGAAGTCAGGTGTACAGTCTGAAAAACACAAAAGTATGGCTAAGTTACACACTAGTAACATGTCAAAAACAGAGACACGCACATCCCAATGTCCATTAGGCTGGGTGCTGGATACATATGGAAGTCATAGATAAAACGAAAAAGCATTTTTTCGTTTTATATAAGTTACACACTAGGATAGTAACCACTGTAAACAAGCAAGTATAACATGTCACATGTTGAACCCAGTAGAGGGCATTGCATTAAACATTTTACCTAAGTAAAAGTACAAAAGTATTGGCATCAAAATAAACTGGTCTTGAAGTACCAAATGTAAAAATACTCATGCAGAATTGCCCATTTCATATTCATATCATTGGACTGTAATTAGTAATGCATAAATTTAATGGTGCAGCTGGTAAAGGTGGGCTGAATTTCATTACTTTATATTCTGCTGGGTAGCTTAACCTATAACAATATATCATAATTTACCAGTTAATGTATGTTTTGTATTGATAATTAAATCTGCAAGGTAACTAGTAACTAAAGCTGTAGTGGAGTAAAAAGTACAATGTTTTGCCTCTGAGATGTACTGTTAGTGAAGTGGAAGTATAAAGTATAAAAAAAATGGAAATAATAAGTAAAAGTACCTCGAAATTGTACCTAAGTACAATTGTAATTCATGCTGTTAATGTTACCATCCATTGGTTGAAGTTATAATTACGTTTACCTGTTTGAGATTAACAGCTGTAACATAAGTGAATAATTTATAATAGTTTGTTTTACTGTAAGTTCTCTGCTACAGAACCACACACAATATATGTAAAACAGAAAATAACAATATATGTAAAACAAGAAATAACTTACCAGGTCCATATTGTTGTTGTTGTTGCTGCTGCTGAGCCATTTCAGTTGCACGGCCACGGACTAGCTTACGCCTCTTCTTGGGCGGAGGTCGGTCGTAGCCCAGATAAAGCTCCGGATCGGGTGCAGATCCGTGGGCTTTTTATCGACGAAATGAAAAGAGCAAACATAAACTTTCTTTGGAGGATATTTTAGTTTTAACGCCGCAAGCCAAGCTAGCCGGCACCCCTCCTTGCTCGGCATGGTGTGTAAGGCGTAGGGCGCAGGACATGGACATGTCTTGCGAAGTTTCTGGTGTTCAAAACAGACGGTTTCTGACAAAATCTTTTTGGAGTTGTTGTGGCAGCCGACAACGGCGCAAGTTGAACCTGAACCCATGTTTCCAATAAAATACGAATTATGGTGCTAGTTTATCGATAGCTCAACCGTTGCTTTCGTGCTCGCGCGGCAGGCTGAGTGAGCAGTGGCGTTGAACCGGAAACAGGTTGCCGGATAGCGGAAGTAGTTGTCTGTCATGGCAGCGCCTATAGGCTTCTGGAGAAACTTGTGAATAGGCCTATTCTGTTAATTTCACCATCAACACGGGGTTAATTATACAGGTGGTTATGGTCACACAGTGACAGTTAATTGCCATGATATATGTTGAAAGTGGCGTTATACAAGATGTGCTTTTGCCAAGTAATATTAACAAGTCAAATTTCACTATTGTCCTTGTCTTTCTTTAGGGTGTAATTGTGATTTTAATGCATTCATTTGTTCAACGTTAACCATAGCATGATTAGGCAATCCCAAGTAGGTGTCATTTATTAATTGTTGGCTTATTGACTACAATAATTAATTCTAGCCAACTTCAAAAGATGATGATCTTTAACTGTGCTGACCGCCTGTTTACCCCAAAATACATGTTACCAGGCTTCACTTTGATATAGTTATATGTAATGTCAGATGAGATGTTTCGCATTTTTAACAGGTATTTTAGTGCCTTTTCTGCAGGTCTGCACTACATATTACCGCATGTTTAATTCTTTCATGTTAATATATAGCCCATATGAAATGATTTCAGGGACACAAACTAAGCTTAATACAATGAGGTAGTTCTGCAAATTAAACAAATTTCAAGCCTTAGCAACCAAGTTGAATTGCAAGGCAAAGCAGAATTTTAAAACCACAAGTACTTGGCAGAAAGTAGTACTTAGGTGGAATGAACCTTAAAACTATAAATAATGAAATAGAAAGCTGTATGCTGGTAGAATAAACCTTTAAAACTGTAAGAGAGAGTATTTCGATGGAATACTGTTTTGTTTGCACTTCTGTGGTCATTCAAATCAGCAGTTGGTGCTGTGGCGGGAAAAAAAGGATCCTAGAACTGTAGTCCTGAAAGTGCAGCCTCCTTTACTGCAGGAATGTAGTATTGGCTCTACCCACTGAGCTACTGGGCACCCCAAGTGTTCATTTTTTTGGGGTTATGAATAGTTTTTTTGTTGCTATAAAAAGGAGGTTTGACATCATGATTGACAGCTGCAATTGCTGATCTAGTACTGGTAATCAATAGCACTGCTCCTGATTGGTCAAACAGCAGGAAATCTACTGTGAGTCGCTACTGTGCAGACTGGCTCCGAATGACATCACCAATGCAAGATGGCAGCCACCGGGTGTTTTTCAAAGTCAAGGAAGGATCCTCAAATGGCCGAATTTGAAGGAAGCTACGCCATTAACAACAATAATTAAAGGAAGGACTGTTCCAATGTCAGGGATCCTTCATAGTTTCACCGAGGACTGGGTCCTTCTTTAAGAGAAATTCCAAGGATGCATGCGTGGATCCTCCGCGGGTATAAAATCCCCACAATGCTTTGCACACGATTTGCTGGAAGTGAAGGCGGGGCCCCTTCAATGAAACCTGCACCAGCGGAGCTCTGCAGGATTTAGATAAATATGTCATTTATTTGGATTAATGTCTCCACGAGTTTTATCAGACAAGCGTGAAAAAAAAGAAACAGAAACTTACAATTTCCAATGCATCTACTACCAAATGAGATTTTTGGAAATAACGTGATTTAGATAAAATATAAAAGTTTTTTTAAATAAATCATTCACAGCAGAGATGGAACGCTAAGTGTCCACCTCCCCTCCTCCCCCCACTATTCACGTGATAACGACATACAGTAACTGCTCTCATTCTGTCAGCTTTAATTGGTGTATTTTTCAGGGGAATCACGGTGAGAACACACTAAAGACATTAGAATATCCTCCGGGTCAAAGCATCATTCAGTTGTTTTGAGGTGAATTTATTTCAGTGGATTACCCAGTGGTATAATGTACAATCGGATTCGAAGCAGTGCAGCTCATAAGATCAGATCTGTTGTAGCAGAGTGCAACACAGAAAATATGGAACACTTTGACATGACAGTGACAGCCTATCCCAGCTGTCATTAAGCGAGAGGCAGGGTAAACCTGGACAGGTCCCTAGACCAGAGGTCTTCAACGTTTTTCAGGCCAAGGACCCCCAAACTGATGGAGCTGGGACCCCCTACTACATATATTGTATTTTAAATTGTGTTTTATATTAAACTGGGCCTAGTACCATGTATAAACGTACCTTGTTATTGTGCATTCAATACTAAGCTATTCAAATAATGCACAGGTTCAAATATTCATGTTTTTATTTTAAACATGTGCAAGGTACAGTGAGTAGGGTGGCCTTGCCACTGCCATTTATAACCGTATCTTGTCAACTGATATCAATGCCAATATCAACACTGTCTGTCAACTGCATGATAATCAAGCATGCAAGCTATTCAAATTGACGTTTCTATTTTAAACATTAATGTGGAAACAGTGAGTGATGGCCTATTAGTGCTAGTGTTGTCACGATACTAAAATATCAAACTCGATACCGATACTAAGGATGGTACTCGATACTATTTTCGAGAAAGAGAGAGAAAGAGGAAATACCAAAATTACAGGCAAATATTGCTTTAAAAAAAAAAAAAAAGTCATAACATCACAAAAATAAAACAATACAATCTTTAGGTCAGGGCTATTCAATTACAGTTTCAACTGGGCCGGATTTTAAAAATCAGATAATGTCAATGGGCCACATTTTTAGCAGCAAGGAACCAATCCACTTTTTTTAGCATATAGACAGACAGACAGATGGATAGATAATCATGCATGGCCCTCCTCAACATAAAGCAGAAACAGAATAAAAAAGAGCTATCAATGCACAGAAGCATAATAAGTGACATTAACAATATCTATCAACAAACACTATCTCTCTACCAGCATCTCCCTCTCCATTTATTCTGCTCTCTGTCCCTCCTCTACTGAGGAGACTGATGTGTAGTTGGAGCTTCTTTCAAGGAGGAAAGCGTAGAAACTGTAAAGTCCGCTTTTATTAGCAGATTAGCTGCTTCTTACAAACATTAGCAGGAGGATAAAACAGTAGACCTTTAGCCGACATCTTGGCACGTTACTTCACTACTTCCTGTCTGGACTTCCAAAATAAAAGCATTTAAAGTAGTTCAACTCAAAGCTTTCAAAGGAAATGAAATCTCTGGTTAAATACAATATTCTCGTTCCTTATGACATGTAAATATTGTAAATAGCAACATTTTCAACTGTAAATACTTGCCCTTTTAACTGACCATGAATTTACTTATTTATTTAACTTAAAGGGAAAGTTCCGTTTTTTACAACCTGGACCTTATTTCTGGCATTAAATAGGGTTGTTTACTCACCCAGATAAGTTTGGTGTCGTTTGGAGTCCTTCGGAAGATATTTAGATCCGCGAGAGCCGCGTACATCCATATAGTGGGAATGATCGGGGCACCGACAATGAGGCTCTAAATAACATATTATCTGCCGCGAAACTCGTTCATTTCACCAGTATGTTCTTATGAATCACTAGAGTTGCTTGTCATCATCATCCGGGTCATTTATACTGACCTACTAACCTCTGACCTGGATGATGTCATCCAGGTGCGTGCACGCCGCCGCACACCCGCAGCACGGTTCTGTTTACAACTGGAATTTGCTACTGTTAGTTTTTTTGAAACATGGCTGAATATTTGTCAGATTTTAAAGGGTTGTGGACGACGACTTTGAATATGATGGATGTCCTTACCGTTTTGAGCCAGAGTATACGGATGAGGAGCTCTTTGAAAGGAGGATGTGAAGGCAGAGAGAGGAACAGCTGGCCAGAGAACAACAAACCGCTGCATGTCCGAGAATAGATGCTAACTGGTGGTGTTCTTGTGGACAATGTTCCACTATGCCAACAGAGGAGGAATGCCTTTGTTGCTCCGAGTGGGATTTGAGGCCAGGAGATACACGTCTGGAAGTCTCCAGAAATGACTGTCTCACAACTACAGAGGATTTCACTTCTATGATCAACCGGGCTGTTTTTCTCGTGTCCCGAAAGTAAACTGGAAGACCCAGCCAAAGCCTGCAAGACCGAACGGGCAACTTTCGATTGAGTAAGTAGCCTACACACGTATAAATTGTTTATTTTCCTTGAATTTGTTTGCTTGATAAGTAAATAACTATGAGAATTTACATTTCTTTAGTTTCTTCTCATCGCTTGTGTAGAACGGCCCGCACACTGCACAACAAACAGAGGCACTTCTTATGCAAAACGTGAATTTATTATTACATAGTGCTCAGTGACAAAAAGTGAGAAACAGAAAGGTGACCGTTTCGGTGGTAAAGAGGACTGTCTTTACGAATTGCCTCTGTTTTTTTTTTTTTTTTTTGCAGAGGTTAGCAGGTCAGTATAAATGACCCGGATGACGATGACAAGCAACTCTAGCGATTCATAAAAACATATTGGTGAAATGATCGAGTTTCGCGGCAGATAATGTGTTATTTAGAGCCTCATTGTTGGTGCCCTGATCATCCCCACTATATGGATGTACGCGGCTCTCGCGGATCTAAATATCTTCCGAAGGACTCCAAACGACACCAAACTTATCTGAGTGAGTAAACAACCATATTTAATGCCAGAAATAAGGTCCAGGTTGTAAAAAAAGGAACCTCCCCTTTAACGTTTCTTAACACTTCCGCCCGATGAACAGATGTTCATCAATACTCAGTCCATCACTTTAAACAATCTCTAAAGGATATATCAGTTGAACACTGCTCCTCAACAAACTGCCCGCAGATGTGCGAACAGCACAGGAAACGAACAAGTCCATCTCTGCCTGAAAACAGTTCGGCTATTCTGCCCATTTTCCATGTCTGTCTGGGCAATCTGTCCTCTCCAATCAGTACGACATCTCCCACCTTCAGCACAGTGGGTATAGGGGTCTTACACTCGTGAAGTGATCTCAAGTCCCTCAAGTAATCCTTCATCCAGCTATTCCAAAGGCTGGTTAAGAGTCTCTGCCGGTATTTCCACCGCCGGCCCATGTCCTCTCTGCTCACATTGGTCGCCTGACAGAGTGGAACCAGGGTCTTTGGTGGTAGGGAGGTTAATCTTTTCCCAACCAGGAAGTGAGAGGGTGTGAGTGGCTGCGGCTCTGTTGATGCACTGTCCACGTATGAAAGAGGTCTGTAGTTCAACACAGCCCCTATTTCTGCAAGCATTGTCGTCAGCTCCTCGAAGCACAGTGATGCCTTCCCTAGTACCCGTTTTAAACATGCCTTTAGAGATCTCACTAGTCTCTCCCAGAAGCCACCCCACCATGCAGCTCGCTCGGCAATAAACTTCCAGGTGATCCCTTTATTGGTAAAGAATTCGGTGAGCTCTGATCCCCTGACTGACTTCCACAGTTCTCTCAGATCTTTAACTGCTCTTTTGAAGGTTTTGGTATTATCTGAGTAAATAACTTTACACAGTCCTCACCTTGCAATAAACCTCTTTAAGATAGATAAATAGAAACCTTTCTGTAGTTAGATCTGTCACAAGCTCTAAATGCACTGCCCTTGTGACAGCACAAGTGAAAAGAGCAATATATGCCTTGGATTGACCACTAGTCTTGACATATAATGGCCCTGCAAAATCTCAAATGGTGGGGACTCAGTAACTCGGTCTCTGGGTAGGGGAGCTGTGACTTGCTTTGCTGGTTTCACCTTCAGTTTCAAACCTATGTAGCAACGTGAAACCATTTTCTTCACTAAGTGTCTCTCCTTCAGTACCCAGCATTTTTCCCTCATCTGCACTAGAGTATCTCTAACCCCAGAATGCATCACTGTCTCATGGCAGTACTGAACCAGTAATTCAGAGTACTTGAGTAAAAGATGGCACCCTCAGTGCGGACGCCTGTTACAGCAGCTCCTGCTCACCGCTGAGCTTTTTTCAATTTCTTTTTCATTTAACTTTCTTATTTGGAGTTTTTTTCAGTAGCTAGCACTTATGTTCTGTTTTGTCATGGAGATGAAGACTGCTCTCTTTATAGCGGTCTTTCTTCCATTTTACTATGGATACGATCGTGTGCAGGGACCCGGTGCCCAGCCGTGGCTCCATTGTTTACACCCAGGACCAGCTGTTAGCGCTACAACACACCGTGGTGCGGCCCGAGGAGAGGTACGACATTCCCAGTGAGCTGCGGAGACAGGGATCTCACGCCGGAGTGCAGCGCCGACAACAGAGGAGATGGTACAAACCCGTCCATCGTTATGGGGAACGTAAGATCGCTCCCCAACAAGATGGGCGAGCTGTCGGCGCTGACTCGCCATCAGAGGGAGTACCGGCAGAGCAGCATGCTGGTGTTTACAGAGACATGACTGAACATGGATGTACCGGACAAGATCGCCGCGCTTGACAGATTCCAGGTCATCAGACACGACAGGACAGCGGACAGCAGTAAGAGGAAAGGAGGCGGGCTGGATGTGTTTGTGAATGATAGATGGTGTAACTCTGGGCACATCACTATCAAAGAACAGCATTGCTGCAGGGACATTGAGCTGCTGGCTGTTGGCATGAGACCATATTATCTACCCAGGGAGTTTTCTCATGGCATAATGGTAGCAGTGTATGTCCCCCCATCTGCAAAGGCTGAGTCTGCTTGTGACATTCTCCACTCTGTTACAAGTAGGCTGCAAACACAGCACCCTCAGGCCCTCCTTCTGATCTCTGGGGACTTCAACCACGCCTGTCCATCCACCACCCTGCCAACCTTCACCCAGTATGTTTCCTGCCACACCAGAGACAATAAAACACTGGATTTATTTTATGCCAGCACCAAGGAGGCATACCACTCATCCCCCCTGCCCCCCCTGGGAAGAGCTGATCACAACCTGGTTGATCTTCTGCATGTTTACAGACCTCTGGTGCAGAGAGAACCAGCAACCACCCGCACTGTGAAGAGGTGGTCTGATGAGGCCGAGGAGGCCCTGAAAGACTGCTTCGAAACCATTGTGTAGGAGGTACTCAGTGATTCCCATGGGGAGGACACTGACAGTCTGACATCATGTACTACAGACTACATAAACTTCTGTGTGGAAAGCACCGTACCCACCAGGATTGTAAGCTGCTTCTCCAAAACCAAACCCTGAATTACTCCAGATATAAAGGCTCTCCTGAAGGAGAAGCGGAGAGTTTTTAACTCTGGAAATAAAGGAGGAGCTGAAGGCCGTGCAGAAGGAGATACAGAGAAACATCAGCTGAGGAAGATAAAGACGAGGAAGGCTGCGGGTCCAGACGGCATCAGCTCCAGGCTCCTGAAGTCCTGCGCAGACCAACTGTGCAGGATAGATGAAACCATCTTCAACCTGAGAGTACCACAGCTGTGGAAGACATCTTGCATGGTACCTGTGCTCAAGACTCCGCACCCCAAGGACTTCAGCAGCTTCAGACCGGTGGCATTAACATCACACCTCATGTAGACTCTGGAGCGCCTGGTCCTGTCTCGTCTCCGCCCCACAGTAGGCCCTTCAATGGACCCGCTGCAGTTTGCCTACCAGCCTGGCATTGGGGTGGACGACGGCGTCATCTTCCTCCTGAATAGAGCTCTTTCTCACCTGGAGAAGCCCGGAAGCTCTGTGAGAATCATGTTCTTTGATTTCTCCAGCGCTTTCAACACCATACAGCCTGCACTTCTGAGGGACAAACTGGAGCACATAGGGGTGGCTAATCACCTCACGTCCTGGATCCTGGACTACCTCATGGACCGGCCACAGTATGTCTGGACCCAGGACTGTGTATCGGACTTGATTGTCTGCAGTACGGGGGCCCCACAGGGGACGGTGCTGGCACCGTTCCTCTTCACCCTCTACACTGCAGGCTTTTCATACCACACCCCCACCTGTTATCTGCGGCAGTTCTCTGACGACTCTGCCATCGTCGGCCTCATCACAGATGGAGACAACAGGGAGTACAGAGAACTCAACCAAGACTTTGTGGACTGGTGGCTGAGGAACCACCTTCAGATCAACGCGGGTAAAACCAAAGAGCTGATGGTGGATTTCCGCAGGCGCAGACTCCTCCCCCCAAAACCGATGAACATCCAGGGAAAGAACATTGAGATGGTGACATCTTATAAGTACCTGGGTGTTCATCTTAACAATAAACTGGACTGGACTAATCACATAACAGCACTATACAGGAAAGGCCAAAGCAGACTCTACCTGTTGAGGCGGCCCAGGTCTTTTGGAGTGCAGGGGGCGCTCCTGAAGACCTTCTTTGACACTGGTGGCATCAGCCATCTTTTACGGAGTTGTCTGCTGGGGCAGCAGCGTCTCGACTGCAGATAGGAAGAGACTGGACAAGCTGATCAAGAAGGCCAGCTCTGTCGTGGGATGCTCTCTGGACTCTGTGCAGGTGGTGGGAGAAAGGAGGATGACAGCCAAGCTGTCATCTCTGAGGACTAATGACTCCCATCCTCTGCAGGAGGAGATAAAAGCTCTGGAAAGCTCCTTCAGCGATAGACTGCTTCACCCAAAGTGTGTGAAGGAACGCTATCGCAGGTCCTTCCTGCCTGCTGCTGTCAGACTACATAACCAGCACTGCTCACAGTAAACTGCACCATGGACACTTTATTGACACTATGGACACTTTATGGACACCACAGCTGTCTGCTGTTTTGCACATACAATCACTTGCACTAGATGTGCTCCCTTTATCCACTGCTCATTTTCATTCACTGCTGCTCATTATTATCTACTTCTCATTATTATTATTATTATTATTATTATTATTATTATTATTATTATTATTATGATTGTTATTTATCATTGTTTCTTGTATTTTTGTACTTCATTTGCATGCCTAGTTTTTTAAGTTTCAAGTTTTTAAGTTTAAATTTTGAAATCTTTAATCTGACTCTTTCCCCTTGACTGCTGTAACACTGGAATTTCTCAATTATGGGATCAATAAAGGTGTATCTTATATTATCTATTATTATCTTGTGGGTGCTGCTCCCTGAAGCTAAGATTGGAGTGCTGTAGCCTGCCTCCTACACAAATACGACTGTTTTCATCTAAGAATGGTTTAAAGTCCCTAATTGTTGACACTCTGCTAACATCTTGTCCAGCTTTCAATGCACTAACTTCTTGGCTGAAACTGTGCTCTTGTGCCACCCCCATCCAGTACATTTCTGCTGCAGTGAGCTCCTGTGCAGTTAGCTCTCCCTGAGTTTTCTGACTAGATCTGGCATTAGTGATGAACCTTTTCACCCAAGCAGTTATTCTTAGCACTGTTTTCAACCTGCTATACTTTTCTAAGTCTAACAGTGGGTAAGCTTGTTCAGTGCTGGTAAACTGCACTACAGTCTGAAATGTAGACCTAAGCTCAGAGTTTATGTCGTGAACAACACAGTCCTCATCAAAACTTTCTACCTCACCAGGAGATGACAGTGGAGTTGGTCCGCTTCACCACAGCTGACTCTGAATGAGTGTTTCGACGCTCTGGCCTCTAGTTGGCAATTCTGCAGGATTTATTTTGCCACAGCAGTGAGACAATGACTCTGGATCTGTCAGACCTTGTATTTCAGTCACTCTGTTTGCCACAAATGGCTTCCACCTTTGTGCTGTGCTGCGTATCCAGTGAAAGACAATCACTGAATCTGTCCACATGTTAAGCTGACTGGTTTCCATGTCCAGTGGCTTGAGAAGATTGTTCCCAAGCCTTGCACCGATCAGTGCAACCATCAGCTCTAAACGTGGTAATGTCATTTTCTTTAATGGAGCCACCTTTGACTTGGATGCAACAAAGCTTGTCACAACTTCTCCTTCCTCATTTTGTCCTTGCAGATAGGCCACAGCGCTGTATGCCTTCTCATTAGCATCACAGTAAACATGCAGTTCGACTGTCTCGGAGATTGGCTGGATGTCAATTTTGTGCCATCTCGGAATGGCCACCAGGTGGCGCTTCGGCAGCTCTGCACAACACTGGTCCCATTTTTCAGTCAAGTCTGGTGGGAGTTGCTCATCCCAACTGATTCCCCTTTCCCACAATTCTTGAAACAGACATTTTACTCTTATGGTGAAGGGAGTTAGGAAACCTATGGGAACAAAAATATGAGCTGATGTTTGCAGCACACTTCTCTTTGTGTTTTCTTTGCCTTTCAACATTTCCAACAGTCCTTTCAGATCAAACACAAAGTCATTGCTCTCTGGTCTACATACTAAACCCAACACCTTGAGCACATTTCCACTTTTGTCTGTCTCGGTTGTATGTTCCAGTCCACTTTCTATCCACTTGGCTCTCAGCTCCAGTGCGTTTGTCCAGCATGGGACAGAATTTCCTTTGCTGCTGTGGTGACTGAAAAGGCCTCGTTCACAGTAGCTGAGCTGGAGATAAAATCATCCACATCAGGGATCGACCGATATGGGTTTTTTTAGGGCTGATACCGATACCGATTATTAGTAGTCAAGGAAACCGATAACCGATACCGATTATTAGTAGTCAAGGAAACTGATAACCGTTATTTAGAACCAATATTCATTTGCAGTATAAAATAAAATTTTGGTGTCAAAATTTAGAATAACACACCTGGGATTAGACTGAATACAACAGTATACTGTTTGTTTTTGTACACTGAAAATCTGTGATAAAAAGACCTTAAACCTTTGTAGAATAACACAAACTCTGACGCAAATCTTGGTTGAAATGGTTGGTTGTTTTATCATACAAAAAACAGAAAGTGCAGAGATCTCTTAAAGTTCAATGAAAATGAAATGGCTCCTGATTTTTTTTATAAGATCAAAGTAAAAACTGAACTGTACATTACTGAAATTTGAGTCTCGGCAATAAGTTAAATTATCTAAAAACAAAACCTTCAGGGATCTTCTAGCGGCCTTTATAAAAGTTCACTGAAATAAATAACAGTTAATTAATGACGTCTTATGTTCTCTCTCAGGTACATCTGATCCAGCCTGATTAAGTGCAAACCAATAAAGAGGGTGGCAGGAACAGAAACCTTGGCTCACTTCATTTATTGATAGCTTTAGTAGTTATTACTTTTCAGATTATTTTTTTTACATCAAATAGCATAATTACTTTATAAATAAAGATTAAACTTTCAGTGGTTACCAAACTTATTTTTATCAAAGTAATTTGTAATTACATGTACTTAATATACCAGTCACATTCCATTTTTTCAGCAAAATGAGTACTTTTACTTTAATGCCAAGTAAATTTAATTGATATTCTTCTATACTTTTTAAATGCATCTCTAAATGAACTAATGAAGCCTACGAAACAACTTCACATCAGTTGCTGAAGCTAGCGTGCATGTGCACACACACACACGCACACACACACACAGAGACACACACACACACACACAGTCCATGTCAACATAGCTGCACACAGACAACAGTTTCTTCTCAGCGTGACACACACACACACACACACACACACACACACACACACACACACACACAAGCAAGCGCCATACCGACCATACACACCTGAAATGCACTGAAGTAAACTTCATGTCTACATGTCCGTTAGCTTTAGCAGCCGATGTGAAGTAGTTTTAGACGACATTATTGTTTCAAATGGCTGCCCTTTGTGACTCGCGAGCAACTGCGAGGGGGGGAACAGACACTGAGATACAGTATGAAGATGGCGTGTTTATCAAGCATCAACAGTGGTGTCTTTAAATCTTCAGCATAGAGGATTTCTTACTGCAACTTCGACATTTTCTGTTGCCTTGCCTTCAAACATCACACTGCTGCTTCACGGAGCAGTCCTCTCTCCCCTCCTCTCTCTCTGTGCCGCTGCAGCGCTGCATCTACCTTCAGTGTTGATTGGCTCACTTGTGCCGTGTAGCCAATCAGTGGGGGCTGAAGGCGGGACATTTGTTACACAGCACAGAGTGGAGACTTCAGGCAGACAGGCAGAGAGAGACGACTGCATGAGAGCCAAAGGAGCGCGTTTTAATTAAAATAAACGTATTTTAATTAAAAAAACATATTTTATCGGCTATCGGTGGAAAAAAAAAGCCGATGCCGATTATCATAAAAATGCTGAATATCGGCCCATATTATCGGCAGTGCCGATTATTGGTCGATCCCTAATCCACATACAGGGACTCTCTCAGTGCCTGCACTGTCTTGGGCTGCCCTGTTTCATACATCTTGATGTGTTTCCTTATTGTTGCAGCTAAGAGGAACGGGCTGGGTGAAACTCCAAACACCACTCTGTTCATTCTCATGATGCGCAGCTCGTTTTCACAGTCTTTGGTTGGAGGTCCATGTAGCCACAAGAGTCTGATGCCGTCTTTATCTTTCTCTGCCAGAGCGATCTGTAGAAATGCCTTGGTTATATCTGCAGTGAAGGCTATCTGCCGCAAAACATTGCTGACATAATCACCAGAGGAGCCAGCCCTAGAGACTTGGAGGAGAACTCAGAGTAGCAAAATGGGCCAGAGTTCCTGAGCTTGCCAGTGAGTGATTGGCCAATCAAAGCAGCAAAAGAAATAGCAACCATTGCCAAAGAAAACATCAACAAGTTGCAAAAGAAAGCATTTGTGGCTGCACTGACAAGAATCGAGGAGGAAAAACAAGAACCAAAATATGCAGAACAACAGAGACCTCCGGTAGGGTCAGCTATAAATAACCTTGTGGATGTTAAGAGGTTTGGCCTTCGCTCCTAACTGGTCAAGACAGTAGTATGGATCTGGAGAGCTGCAAAGCGGTTCCTTGGACAAAAGCAAGCCCTGAACAGTCCAAAGTGGGAGGGAGTGTCCCTAACAGGAGTCATCTCAGTCAAGGAGCGGGAGGATGCCTTAAGAGACATTTTTCTTGCTGCACAAATAGGTAAGTCTTTTCCAAGCACCACAACAGACCGGCTGGTGTTTCTGGGATGTTGGTATGTCGTGGCCGAGTCCAGAGCTTTAAAGAGGACAACGCTGGTGTTCCCATCTTGCCCTATGATGCCTGGGTATTGATGCTGCTAGCTCATGAAGCTCACAGTGAGAGTCATGATGGAGTGGCGGGAATTTTGCTCAAAATGAGAAGGAGGGCATGGATTGTAAAGGGGCGGAGAATCGCTCAAAGGGTTGTTGATTACTGTGTGACCTGCAGGAAGGCAAGAGCTAAGAAATGTCAACAAGTAATGAGTGATCTTCCTCCTGAAAGAACAGCACCTGCTGCACCCTTCCAGTTTACGACAGTTGACCTCTTCGGACCTTACCATGTCAAAGATGACGTCAAGTAAAGAGAGACGCTTAAAGTCTGGGGAGTTGTTTTCTGCTGCGTGGCCAGCAGAGCGATCCATACAGAGGTAGTCAACACTCTATCCACTGAAGGTTTCTTGATGGCTTACCAAAGGTTTACAGCGATCTGCGGGCATCCATGGAAAATCTGGTCAGATCCAGGCACCAATTTCATTGGAGCAAAGCCAGTGTTTGAGGAGGTGTACAGATTCCTGGGCAGCCAGGATAAAGCAGCCCTGGAAGAACATGCTGCCAAAAATGGAACGGCGTGGATGTGGAAAATCCATCCAGCTGATTCTCCACACCGGAATGGTGAGCGCTGCAAAGTCTTGGAAGAGAACCTTCACGCAGCTACAGTGAGTTCCAAACAGTTCTCTATATGGCCACCTACCTGGCAAATGAGGGACCAATTGATGCCGGGATGCAGAGCCGCGAGGATTGTGTTCAGTATGTGACACCTAACAGCCTTCTGCTCGGCCGAGCATCTCAAAACGGGGACTGTGAGGCTTTCAACTTCACAACCTATCCCTATAAAAGGCTCAGAGCAATGCAAGCTGAGGTGAACAAGTTCTGGAGGAGCTGCAGCCAACTCGCATGTCCCAACTTATTTGTCAGGAGCAAGTGGCACACAGCACAGAGAAACGTCACCGTTGGGGATGTTGTCAGGTTAAGTGATCAAAATGCACTAAGAGGACAGTACAGACTTGGCAGAGTCATCGGCACAAATCCAGACAAAAAAGGCATTGTGAGGGACGTCAATGTCAGAATCTTCCCAAGCTACTGCATTCCCTTGACAAGAGTTCTGAAAGGGAACATGGCTCATCCAAAGAAAAAGGAGAAAATCCATGCCACCCTCCTTCACAGGGATGTCAGGCGGCTCATCGTCTTACTACCTGCAGAGGAACAGATGGAAAGAAAAGTCAGCAACCAATCCTTGTGACCACAAAGTTTGCCTTTAAAGCCGGCAATCTCCCCAGTGTTTCCAAGGAAAAACAAGTGGGAGGTGTCAAGTCAAACTGAAGTTTAAACGAGTGCTAATTAAAGAACTACAACAACTGCAAAAGAACTACAAAAAAACAGAAGGAGGAACCATCGCACAGTCACTGCCCGGACTGTAAAAAAACGGCGCACGTCATCACAGGTGCAGATCATCACAATCAGGTACACAAACAGCGGCAGGCAGAGAGACAGTTCCCTCGTTGTCTTAACCCCTGCAGTAAGCCCATGCAGAACATGAGCTTCTACAAACACCAGAGAGGCAGCCGGTAAGACGCTGTGATCAGAGACTCTTGCTGATTGTTTGTGTTAGCGCTAACTTAGCCACAGGGTTGGTTGCCCAGCGATGCGTGGCTTGTTAACCATTTAATGCCCTTAATGTCCTGAATCTATTGAAATGTGGTGAGAATGTACTATGTAAAATATGTAAAGATTAATAGGTACTTTTGTATTGAGCACATCTGAGGGTTTCACTTTGATCTTGAAATTTGGTAATTTATGAAATGAAAATTGATTGTGTTGTGTGTTAATCACAGAAGCAATTAAGCAATTTAAATATAGCATGATTTGAGCATTTCATATTTTAATATTCAATGCAAACATTTCATATTTTGAATGTAAATAGTTGTGTAATTTGTGTACTAATTTCACTTTATTAAAATTTGACCATAAAATGTGATTGAGGTTAAAAAGTGTTAAAATACATAGTTAATGGTTAAATACAGTTGAAATTGAGAAAGTTTGTTAAAATGCATTAAAAGTAGAATAACAATAAATATTAAAAATAAGTAAAATTCATACTTACCTGACAACATGTTAAAACAACTGACAGCAGTGGGTAACTTTATTTGCACTTAATTTGCAATGTAATGTAAACATGTTGGGTTTCACAGTATTTATTTATTTATTTATTTAGGTGTTTATTTTTCTGGTATTTTGTATACTTCTCTTGTATTTTGTATACTTATTTCCATCATTGGCATTATGTACAGAATTTAAACATTTTTTTCTTTTTCTGTGTTTCTTTGATTAAAAGATTTTTCACCTAATGGCTAATGGAAATGGCTTAAACTGCTTGCACTTGGAAAATAAAAGGAAAAAAAAAAAGAAAAGCTGCCTGGTTATATGAGTGAATTCCAGTTAAACCTCTGGGTAGATGACTCCATCCCTTTCAAGTGGGGATACTGCATGGCAAAACCTTAGGAAACTTGACAGTTTGTGTCTGTCTTTGCTTCACCTTGTTCACAAACTGACTGGTGATGCCTGCGACTGCAAAAGGCGCATGAAACATTCTTGACTCTGCAAAATTTTGCTATGTGTTTTGGGCCTAAGCACATATAACACCTCCCTAGTTTTCTCAACTTCTCTTTACGTGCAGCCACTGAACTGTCTGGACAGTTTTCTGGTTTATGACTAGCACTGCTGCATTATATACACAAGTCTGAGGAACAATACTTGCTGTGTGCAGTGCAGCTGTTGAGGGTGTATTCCATTTTTTGTGTTTGTTTTCACTGAAGGATGTTGGCTTGGTGAAGGATCTGTTGCTTGGCGGGATTTCTTTCTGAGTGTTTCCTGGTCTGGTGAGCTGAAGCGCCCTCTCTTTGCCTTGTACTTCTTTCCAGAAATTGAATAAGGTCCTGCACCTTCCATTCACCACTGGAGTCTGATTTGCATGTGTAAGCTAATGCAATGTCCTCAGGCAGAGCAGGCAGCCATATGTGTCACTATGCATTCTTAAGGACAGGGCCATGCCTGACTAATATGGCACCCTAGGCAAGATATTTGCTGGTGCCCCCCCCCCCCACCCCGCCAAAATATAAAAAATGCAACTGTAACATCACAAATTGCACAACTCTGAAAATTGGAAAACATAAATATACAGTATATGAATATATGCCTGGTTGGTAAACAGTGAGTGGTTTGTGCAGCAGCACGCTAAACATTAAAAGAAAAGATAGGCCAATATATTCAATTATGTTGCTTATTCGTTCCCCCAAACACTGAGTCTTTCTTTCCAACTTTCTCTAAGACATTAACTGACATTAACTCTAGCTGAATGCTGAAAGTATTCCTAAAACAAGTGGCTAATGAAGTTGCAGTAACATTGACGTTATGTAGTAGTAAACCTAACTGCTAATCATTAGCGGCTAATGAGCTGACATTAGCTTGCAAGAGCTTCAGTAACTGTAACTTACGTTGTGTTTCTACCATTTTAAATGAAGTGTTCATCACATCACATCATTACCTCGGTCTCGTTCACGTTTCTCCTCCTCTTCTTTTCTTTGTTTTTGTACTGTGCCCCAGAGGGCTTTTGCCTCTTCATGATGATGGCACCCGACTGTCAATTTGTCACTCAGCAACATCACGTTACAGAAGACGGCAAGTAGCGGGGGGAGGGGGGAGGGGGGAGGGGGGCGCGGTTAGGGACCGTGGTGAAATTGATGCTGCCTGCCAGAGAGGTAGAAGGATGCCAAGCAGGCAGAAATTTAAATCAGAAATATTATTTCATTATTATTTAAAGACGTATGGCTATATGTACTGTTGTTGTTTTGTAGTGTATTCTTGTCTAATTTTTTCGAACAGAATGGGGAAGAAAAAAAAAACAAAAAACACCTCAATCCCTGGCACCCTCTGGCATGCTGGCGCCTATAGCATTTGCCTAACCTGCCCTATGGGCGGCACGGCCCTGTCTAGGGATTCAAGACTGAGTATCTGTATTTCACATTCGTCGTACAGATTCCTGAGAGCCTACATGTCGTTTTCTATATGTTCTCTGACATTTATCCTAATGATATGAGGCGGTCTTTGTGGAGAAAAAGCTTGCTTAGTGGACTAACTTTGCACTTGAAAGGATGCCCGTTCAATTAAGTTTTAACAGGTCTGACACTACGGCTGTATCTAGGCTAACGGCTAACATGCTAACTATTATTTCTATGTCACTAGTGACTTGAAACAAATTTAGAACGATAGGAGACAGGCTGAAATAAACCGAAATTTCCCTTTAATGTTTATTTAAAGACATTATAATTTGTGAAAAAAAATGGGGGGAAAATGTAAAAAATTGTCTAATCAACCAAAAATGTCACGACCCCTCTGCAGTACCCCTAGGGGGTCCGCGGACCCCCTGTTGAAGACCTCTGCCCTAGACTATCACAGGGCTGACACATAGAGACAGACAACCATTCACATGCACATTCATACCTATGGCCAATTTAGAGTCACCAATTAACCTGCATGTCTTTGGATTGTGGGAGGAGGCTGGAGTACCCGGAGAAAACCCACTGACACGGGGAGAACATGCAAACTCCGAGGGTTCCTGGTTCAAACCCCAGGTGGAGGCAGCTTTAAGGAATGCAGAGTAAATGAGTAACTTACAGACAGACTGACATTAGCATCATTTATCCCAAGAGAAACAACGCCATGATTTCCCCTTTGCTGAAGGCACTCTCACCTTGAACCTCTGGGGCTGGTGGAACTGGATGGTGGCTTTATTCTGAACAAAGTTTTTACAGAGTGCACTGTTCTTAACTTGCCCCTGCTTGTTGAGCACCTTTTTCTTGCCATTGATGCAGCGAACAACGTTGATGTCCCTGTAGTATTCCAGATTGTTGGAGCACAGGCTCTGCAGGTCAGACAGCTGGAACAAAGACTGGTAGTAGGAGGCTGTGCTGGGATCAGATCTCTGGAGATGGAGGGGTTTCTTCTCCCAGTACTCCCTGAAGAACTGCTCTGTACCCATGGGCTGGATGAGGCTCTCGAACAGGCTGACAGGGCTGTTGAAGCACAGGGGTGATGGGATGTCACTGTGCTTTAACCTGCTCTGTTTAGGAGGGAGCTGCTCATCATTATCACTGCTTCCTCTCTTTACACTCTTTGCTGTGCTTTTCTTTGGCATTTTAATCTGAAAAATGACAAATTCAAAATACATCATGAGTGAAATGCTGACTTGAAATCAGGCTGAGTCTTTTCAAATGTGAAATTATGATTACTTCAAATGAAAGTTTATATAAATTTATTCACTACACAACTGTAGCACAACTACATAGACAACTGTAGCCTAATCTCCTCCTGTCTCCTGTGAGACATGAAATTTGACATATATATATATATATATATATATATATATACACACAGTACAGGCCAAAAGTTTGGACACACCTTCTCATTCAATGCGTTTTCTTTATTTTCATGACTACTTACATTGTAGATTCTCACTGAAGGCATCAAAACTATGAATGAACACATGTGGAGTTATATACTTAACAAAAAAAGGTGAAATAACTGAAAACATGTTTTATATTCTAGTTTCTTCAAAATAGCCACCCTTTGCTCTGATTACTGCTTTGCACACTCTTGGCATTCTCTCCATGAGCTTCAAGAGGTAGTCACCTGAAATGGTTTCCACTTCACAGGTGTGCCTTATCAGGGTTATTTAGTGGAATTTCTTGCTTTATCAATGGGGTTGGGACCATCAGTTGTGTTGTGCAGAAGTCAGGTTAATACACAGCCGACAGCCCTATTGGACAACTGTTAAAATTCATATTATGGCAAGAACCAATCAGCTAACTAAAGAAAAACGAGTGGCCATCATTACTTTAAGAAATGAAGGTCAGTCAGTCCGGAAAATTGCAAAAACTTTAAATGTGTCCCCAAGTGGAGTCGCAAAAACCATCAAGTGCTACAACAAAACTGGCACACATGAGGACCGACCCAGGAAAGGAAGACCAAGAGTCACCTCTGCTTCTGAGGATAAGTTCATCCGAGTCACCAGCCTCAGAAATCGCAAGTTAACAGCAGCTCAGATCAGAGACCAGATGAATGCCACACAGAGTTCTAGCAGCAGACCCATCTCTAGAACAACTGTTAAGAGGAGACTGCGCGAATCAGGCCTTCATGGTCAAATAGCTGCTAGGAAACCACTGCTAAGGAGAGGCAATAAGCAGAAGAGATTTGTTGGGCCAAGAAACACAAGGAATGGACATTAGACCAGTGGAAATCTGTGCTTTGGTCTGATGAGCCCAAATTTGAGATCTTTGGTTCCAACCGCCGTGTCTTTGTGAGACGCAGAAAAGGTGAACGGATGGATTCCACATGCCTGGTTCCCACTGTGAAGCATGGAGGAGGAGGTGTGATGGTGTGGGGGTGTTTTGCTGGTGACACTGTTGGGGATTTATTCAAAATTGAAGGCACACTGAACCAGTATGGCTACCACAGCATCCTGCAGCGACATGCCATCCCATCCAGTTTGCGTTTAGTTGGACAATCATTTATTTTTCAACAGGACAATGACCCCAAACACACCTCCAGGCTGTGTAAGGGCTATTTGACCAAGAAGGAGAGTGATGGAGTGCTGTGGCAGATGACCTGGCCTCCACAGTCACCGGACCTGAACCCAATCGAGATGGTTTGGGGTGAGCTGGACCGCAGAGTGAAGGCAAAGGGGCCAACAAGTGCTAAACACCTCTGGGAACTCCTTCAAGACTGTTGGAAAACCATTTCAGGTGACTACCTCTTGAAGCTCATCGAGAGAATGTCAAGAGTGTGCAAAGCAGTAATCAGAGCAAAGGGTGGCTATTTTGAAGAAACTAGAATATAAAACATGTTTTCAGTTATTTCACCTTTTTTTGTTAAGTACATAACTCCACAAGTGTTCATTCATAGTTTTGATGCCTTCAGTGAGAATCTACAATGTAAATAGTCATGAAAATAAAGAAAACGCATTGAATGAGAAGGTGTGTCCAAACTTTTGGCCGTACTGTGTATGTATGTATATATATATATATATATATATATATATATATATATATATATATATATACATACACACACACACACACACACACACACGTATACACACATATATATACACACACACACACACACACACACATATGTATGTGTATATATATATATATATATATATATACACACACACATACATACACATACATACATACATATACATACATATACATACATATATATATATATATATATATATATATATATATATATATATATATATACACACATACATACATACATACATACATATAATGCCCACCATGATGTCATTTAATTATTAATTTTGATTAGCTATAAATGTTTAGACACATTTTAAGTCACACAATGTGCAAAAAATAGCGTAACAGCAGGGTTGTGCCGAGCAACAGTGTAGTTACACATTCTGATTAACAAATGTTGGTTTTGTACAAGTGAAAATAAATGACTTAGAGCTGCATGTTTACACACAATTTTGCTTTAATCTCATATGTATAACACCACAGTGCTCATGGGAGCCTGGACACAGAACTGATCACAGATCATATTTACAAAAAATATACACAGTGTACAGTAATATTGTTTTTTGCAGAGATGCTCGGGAAAATTGAATACAGAAGGAGTCACTCCGTCCCTTAAACGGACAGTCTGCCCAGTCCTGTCGAAGTCCTCAGGTCTGAAGTGACAGCTGCAGATGACTGAGGAGTCACTCGGGACAAAGTCCTTTCTCCTCACTGCTGCTACCCATGCCCGTCTTCTATCTGTGTTTTTTGGGAAACTACATGCAAAATAAGTGTGTCAGAAAAACGCAGTTCCACATAATTTGTAGTTAGGCTACAATTCAGTCCACAAGTTAACTACTAACGTTATACTGCGTTATGTCACGTTGGTGCCATGAAACAGATAGTTGACAATTTGGAATAACACATACAGTGACATAGCTGTTTGACAAAGCATCATAATTTTATAAGTAATATTATATAAATGTTAACCTTTTATCTTTAAGTTGTGTGACATAGCATTAGCTTAATTTGGCATTAGGACCAGATTAGGACAGTTACTTTACTTGATCAGCTTAAAAGAAGGATCACTTTTTGATCTCATTAAACATTTTCGTAACAATATTGTAAAACAACTTCTTACCTGTGGAATGTTATTCCCTTCTGCTTGGTTTTAACACTTCTTTCGTTAGTACACCCAAATGCAGAGCAAAAATGTGGCATTTTTGCCGAGTCTGACATGGGTCTGAACCGGTCAGAGCACCTAGGCAAGATGGCAGCGGTATTGACGCAGCCCACAAGCCACGGTGCGGCATCTATGTATATATATCTATGCCCTCTAGTGATGGTGAAATCGAAGCTTCATGAAGCATTGAACCACTTTGACACACCTGCTTCAAGAATGACACGCTGCTTCGAAGCATTTCATACAGTCAGAAGAGTGACATCTGTTGGCTGTGTGTCAGAACTGCATCTAAGTGGAAGACCAGCCCTGCGTTCCAATACCCATACTACCATACTATTTAGTATGCCAGAAAAAGAATTAGTGTGTCCCAATACATAGTATGTCAGATGCAGTATGCCAAAAGTACCAGGATGTTCTACTACATCCGGTCATATTTCGCAGTATGCATGTCAGCATGCTTCTTTGGCCATTCTGACCCACAATCCTTTGCGCAGCGGAAGTTACGTCACACTGACTGAGCTGCGTGTACAACCAACGCCCACACTTCCTTTCATACATGGTTTATTTAATTTGAGATACTAAGACACTACATATTAGGACTGCAATGATCTGATTATATACTGTCACATATCATACAGTTTTGCAAGAACACAGTTACAACATTCAACTTTATTGTGATTATAGTATAATCAGTGTTAGGGTTCAACTATGACTACAATATAGAAGATTCTACCAGTACAGGCAGTGGTGTAAGTGTGGTATAAATAATGAATGCATATGACTAAATATGAATACACTATGGGCCAGGTATGAGCAGTATAGACTAGTAAATATATAAATAGTAAAAGTCAAATACATATTAAGTAATGTAGTAAGAATGTGCAAGTATGTTACACTACAAATAAAAGTAATATGAATGTAAGGCTGCTTCACGTGCAGACAGAATATAGTGCCAGCAGCTGCACAGCTGTAAATATATTCAACATCAAACATCTGGCTCGAGTGTAACACCACTAATGCCCTCATCTGATGAGTAAAGGAAAGTCCCTAATAAGAATCGCTGGTTCTTAACGTTCATAACCAGATTAACAACAATAAATAACAGTTGTAAATAGAAGACACTATGGATCGTCACGACTGATGAACCCGAGAATGATGATTGTGTTGTTGTTGTTAAACAGCATTCCGCCCTCGTGTCGTTAGCTGAAGGCACAGTGAATTTAACGTCCCCCCTGCAGACAGCAGCCCGCTTCACACACAATACGTTGTCTTTCTGTTAGAGTTTACCAACTTAGCAGACAACTCACCTTTTACCCACAGCCGAGATGAGCCTCCTCCTGCCCTAAAACGTTGTTATGCCCCACGTGAACTAAATCGTGTTTACCGAAATATGTCCGAGTGGAAACTTGTCTATGAGCACAAACGTGTTCTTCTTCTTCTTCTTCTCTGGGGTTTAACGGTAGCTTGCATCCTTAGCGTTGCATTACCGCCATCTTCTGGAGTTATTTGACTCCTATATTATCCAGTGTCTCATATCTTCCGTATCAGTCCAGTTCTTTTTAGAAAGCATATCAAACACTTTCTGCCTTTCCCAGTCTCACCACACGCCAGTATGTCCTTTAAGCTTGATCATGTGAGTCCTTCTCTCCTCATCTCCTCCAGCATTTCTTTCCGTTCCTGTCTGTATTTGTTGCAGTTCGTAATCACATGTTCCACTGTTTATGGTGTCTGACAACAGTCACATAATCCATTTACATGTTTCCCGATAATGTGAAGTGTCCCATTCAGGTTACTATGTCCAATTCTCAGCCTTGTCATCACTGTCTCCTCTCTCCTGTTTCCTCCTCTGCTTCTCCCAGCGCCCACTCTCTTCTGTAGTGCATATAGGCCTAGATGTCTCCCTCTCACCTCCTGCTCCCAGTGCTGCTGCCATTTTTCATTTGTTTTCTTCCATACTGTGCCCTTTCCTTCCAGTTTTGATAACTTGATCATGATATCTATATTTTCTTTTTTTAACTGCTTGCTTGGTTATAAGATCAACTTTCTCATTTTCTCATGTCACAAAAACGACCCCTTAATATTTGTTATGATTTCCAAAAACTTAGTTAACATTTCTCACCTGTGTGCTGGATGTATGGGCTCCAGCAGATTGACCCGACCGACCGGACGCCATCATCGCAAGCGAAGTGGACACTACGCTGCGTTCACAGTGCTATGTGGAAATCAGACATATCAGCACTTAAAATGTGGCTGTTGAACTGCAAAATCTGGCATAATTTATCGCTCTTATACCGCAATTGGTGCTCAGTACTGTCTAAAACAGATTTCTACATGGAAGTTTGTCACTGGCATCAATTTTTACACTGCCAGTCACATGAATATGGTGTATATAAGTGTGGAGTCAAAATTTTTTAGTTCCTACGTTCCCTGAAGGCACTGTCACTCATGATTCCACACCCCTCTCAGTTGATGCCACGCCCCCCACGCCACATCAGGGTCAAAAGTCTGAAACTCAAAAAACAGATTTGAAACTGAAAAAAAATCTGAAAAGATAAAACATGCAACTGAAAAAATAAGACCTCAAATGTTAAAATATATATGGAAGTGAAAAGTGAAAATAAATTATTCATTCAAAAGAATTACCAAAGTGAATCAAAATTATATTTAACCTGAAAAAACGTTTCATATACTTATTTTTATTTTGAATACATTGTTGAATTTTGAAAAATACAACAATGTATTCAAAATAAAAATAAGAAAAGCTGAAGAAAAACTTATCACAAGAGAATATTATAGAATATCAAAGAAAAAGGGCAGTGGCTCGAATATGGATCTACATTAGGGTCAAAAGTTTTGTACTTGAAAAAATAAAATTTGAAACTGAAAATTCATGTGTTGAATTTTCAGTTTCAAATTTTATTTTTTCTCTCTGAATGCTCTGTTTTGTTCTTTCATCGCTCTACTGCATTCCTTGTTCCACCACAGCACCACTTTCTTCCTACCCTGTGTTGTTCTTTTTGGTATACTCAGGTTTGCTGCATTTATTATGTTCTGTAATTTGATTCATGAACTCCTCTATGCCTCCTTCTAGAGTTATCAAATGTGCTGACTCTTCACAACGTAACCTAAATTCTTGCCAATTTGCCTTATCAAAGCACCACCTGGTAAATGTATTCCCTTCTTGTAGACATACACTTGTGTTTACAATAGTAAGCACCAGGAAATGATCACTTCCTACAGTTGAATCAGTCTTGACATACCACTCACAGGTATTCACAATCTGTCTGACACCATTGTAAGATCCAAGCATGACATCGTACCCCTGTTCACGTCAACTCTCGTACCTTTTCCATTGTTAAGGCAGACTAGTGACCTTTCATCCATCATTTCTTCCGCTACATTCCCATTTCTGTCTGTGTGCGTGCTACCCCACAAGCTGCTGTGTGCTTTAATTTCCCAACACCATATTTCTTTCCTAGATACATTCCCTGCCATTTCCTGGAACATTTCAGCAGTTAAATTTCTACATGGATTATAAAAATTAATTAGTTTAATATTTCCCTCGTTCCTTGGGCTGCAAATTTCAACAACAGTACATTCCATATCTTCAGGGGAGGGGATCTCCCTGTCGGCCAAGCCATCTATGAGAAAAGTAGCACACCCTCCACCATTTTGGTTGTTATTTCTGTCATGTCTTATAGAACTGAACCCTGGAATCACAAAATTTAACTGAGGTCGTAGCCAAGTTTCTTGTACACATATTACATCTGGAATTATATCAAATTCATGTATATACTTTTTAAATTCTTGTCCATTGGCTATGAGGCTTCTTGCATTCCAAGTACCATTAGCAATATGCTAACCCTCCACATGAGCATTATCTGCAACTTCAGTTTCCATTAGTAGTGCATGTATCTGGTCTGCTTTCACATCTCTCATATCAAGGAATCTTTCTGCTGCTTCCACAATGGTCTTGATCCTGTCACTTTTCTTTTTCAGCTGTGATGCAACATTAATAGTGTGGCAGATGAAGACCACAAAGTTCACTTTGTTCACAACTAGTGTCTCATCATTAACATTGCATTTATGATTGCAACATATTTGTGTAGTCACAGGGGTTTGTGTTCGGGCCTGATCATCTGGTGCTTTACTGTCACTCTGTACTGCATGTCTTTGTGCCATTTCACTACAGTTCCTGTTGTTTGTTTCTGCCCCCCTAACTTTCTTCAGTGCTTCTGCATATGAGACTTTATCCACTATTTTAGCTCTCTGGGCCTCTCTGGCTTCCCTCTGCAATACACATCCTCCATAGGCAGCGCTGCGCTCTCCTCCACAGTTACAGCATTGCACCTTAGCGTCTTTGTCACATTTCCCGTACTCATGTTGTCCTCCACATCATGCACACCTTAGCTTTCCTTTACACTGTTGTGCCGTGTGCCCCATTCTCTGGCATGCATAACACCTGAGTGGCTTTGGTATGAATTCCCTCACAGTGTAGTTCATATATCCCATTTTCACTGAATCTGGGAGAGTTTTCTCAAACTGGAGTACTACTGTCAGTGTTTCCTTCAGTGTGCCATCCCTTTTACTTTTAAGCCTTGTGGCATCGATCCCTTTTTCTCCTTGTATCTCATTTTTAACATCTTCCATTGACATGCTTAGTGGGACTCCTGAGATTACCCCTCTTAAGGCCCTGACCCATCGGGTCCATGTCATTGGTTCGACAGCCCATTGGTTCGACATCCCATTAGTCTGACTGTCCGCGGTGCTGAACGGCTCACGGCGGACGTATGGTGTGCCACGACCGGCTTGAGGCGGAGCAGGCTCACGGCTTATGAGTTTGTCACTTTCTTTTTCATTTTAACCCACACCATGATCTTTTCCTGACTCTAACCAAGTGTTTTTTGTGCCTAAACCTAACCAGACCTTAACCACAGGGCATCATGATGATTTCAGAACGGACTTCGGAACAATGAGTTTAATATGGTCGGAACAATGGGATGTCGAACCAATGGGCTGTCGAACCAATGGGCAGTTCTCGACCCACCAAGCCGACGGCAAAAGAACTAGCGGCGATGAAGCCGACGAAGCCGACTGTTCCGTCGTCTACGTCGCCTCACGTTGCCCTGTGTCAGTACATTTGAGCACACTGCACAGGCCAACCAGCCAACGGCCAGTTCTGCGCATGCATGAGAGGAAATAACTGGAAATAACCGGAAGTCCAACGAATGCATGAAATATAAACAAAGAAGCTAGCGGTTGCTTAGCATTTTCACGCCACTCTCGCTCGCCACAGATGGTTTCGTGTAGCTGATAAAATGTCTGATAAGTTGCAAATGGCACTGGCATTGTCAGCCCTTGGTCTTTTGCTTGTGGAAGAAGAGAGGAAGACGCAGAGAGGAAAAATGAGAAACCGCACAAAATGGGTGAAATCATGGATACTGCAGCAACAGGCTCAAGGGGCTTTCCCAAACCTGTGTCGAGAGCTGGAGACAAATGAAACCTCCGATTTTAAAAATTTCACTCGGCTCTGTCCTGTCCAGTTTCACGTGTTGAAGGAACTTGTCAGTCCGATCATCCAGAGGCAGAACACTAACTACCGGGATGGTATCTCCGTTGGGAAGCGGCTGATGATTATACTGCGCTTCTTGGCAACAATTATGCAAGCTAAAGGTGTCACTATATTAACAGTATATAGGCTATATATACATACATATATAGATATAGATAGATAGATATGGCAGTCAGTTTGTCTGATTTATGTTTGTCTCATACAACTTGCAAATTTTCCGGGATGCACATTTCCATGATATAAAAACACTGACGTAAATAAAATCCCTGAAATTGGGTGAGAATGATTGTCAAAATAATATATGCACCTTGCACTTTATATAAGTATACTGCACTTCACAAATAGTAAAATATTTACTTATTATTACTAGAAATATAATGTAGTTGATGATTTACAATTTCAAAATGTGTTTCATCTGTGTACACCAGATATGAATAGTTCTGGATGAATAAATAATTCTTGTTGTGGTACTCCAAGCCCTTTCAGTATCAGTATTTGAAACTGTGGCTGTATTTAATCAGAAACAAATCATTCAAAACTGTCTTTCAATCTTTGTTTGTATGTTTAAATATCTAAAGCCATACACAAGTTGTGTAGAATAATTACTGTATGGGTGTAGGGACAGCTGTGAATGCTCTTGACTGTGGAGGTACATAACTGGTCTGGACAGTCTTTTTGGTATGTAAAAACACTACATTATCCTAGCCAGACAGTATTGTGTGACGTTAATGCATGGAATGGTGGTATTCAAGTCCTTTCAGTAGCAGTACTTGAAATGCTGAAAGTATTTAATCCATGACAATACATACACAACTGGTTTTCAGAGCTTTCTTTGTATGTTCAAATTCGTAAAGCCAGACACAGGGCGTGTAGGGCGGTTACTGAACGGGCGTAGACACAAGTGTGAATGATCTTGACTGTGGAAATGTAAATATTATGGGGTTCCTTTTAGTATGTAAAGACAGCACATTAATTAGCCGAGGTAAACAGTATTGTGTGACGTAAATGGATGGATTGGTGGTATTTCAAGCCCTTTCAGTAGCAGTACTTGAAACTGTGACTGTATTTAATCCATACAATACATACACAACTGTTTTTTATGCTTTCTGTGCAAATAATTCACACTGTAACAGATAACTGAGTTATGTGCTTTTTACTTTTACTTTTACTTTTTGTGAATAATACAGTTTATTTTAACGGTAACACTACATAATACAGCCCGCGACTTAGAGCGTACCTACCGCTCACTTAGAGCGTACCTACCGCTCACATTGCACCTAATTTAACAGAAGTACTGAGTAACCCTCACTCACTCCCCCCCCCCCATTTCCCTCATGTTTTACAGTATAACTAGGCTGCTTCTTAGCGCGTAACTCCCGTTGACTTATGTCCTACTTTACACCAACTTCCACAGAAGTACAGAGTAACTCTTGCTCACTTCCCCCACTATTTCCCCCGTGTTTTACAGTATAACTAGGCTGCTTCTTAGCGCGTAGCTCCCGTTGACTTATGTCCTACTTTACACCAACTTTCACAGAAGTACAGAGTAACTCTTGCTCACTTCCCCCACTATTTCCCCCGTGTTTTACAGTATAACTAGGCTGCTTCTTAGCGTGTAGCTCCCGTTGACTTATGTCCTACTTTACACCAACTTCCACAGAAGTACAGAGTAACTCTTGCTCACTTCCCCCACTATTTCCCCCGTGTTTTACAGTATAACTAGGCTGCTTCTTAGCGCGTAGCTCCCGTTGACTTATGTCCTACTTTACACCAACTTCCACAGAAGTACAGAGTAACTCTTGCTCACTTCCCCCACTATTTCCCCTGTGTTTTACAGTATAACTAGGCTGCGTCTGAGAGCGTAACTCCCATACAATTACGTCTTACTTTACACCAACTTAGAGTAACTCTTGCTCACTTTCCCTCGCTACTTTCCATGTGTTTTACAGTATAACTAGGCTGCGTCTGAGAGCGTAACTCCCGTACAATTATGTCCTACTTTGCCCGGACTTACAGTGTAACTCCTCCTGGTCTTTTTTTCCCCACCAATCATTTTTAGTAACAGGTATATTAAATTAAATAGTCTGCTGTACAATATGGGCACAGCCTTTCGCTCTTTGCAATTGTTACAGTCTTGTTTTTTCTAAGTGTCAGCAGGCAAATTTCACCCCTGTTCCAGAGATGTACTATTCATTATGGTTTGGAAAAATAATATGTTGGGAAATGGGTATACAGTATGGAAATTGGCTAATAACAGGCTGGCTGGTAGCAAACTTACCTCTCTAAAATGCACATCTATGGAAGTCTCGTACTGTCATCCAAGGGCAAAACACAAACTATACAGTAATAAATCCACAATAATGAGTCATTCAGAGTTATAAAATGTTTTTATTATGTGATTACACAGAAGACACATGACAGGCACTATTCCTTTCATCCATACTCTGTAAGTACAGTAATTTTTATTTATTTCATTTATCCTTTATTTAACCAGGTGAGTCCCATTGAGATTGACATCTCTTTTACAAGGGAGCCCTGGCCAAGAAGGCAGCAAACCAAAATTACAACAATAAAACATCATAAAACATAAACAGTACATAGATAGGTACATGAAGTACATACAGTACACATCAAACTGTAATCAGTGTCTAAGTAGATCTTAATTTCCCTGTAACTACTTTTAACCCGGGCTGTATTATGAAGTTTGCGCTGTTATCCCCTCCTTAGTGTGTAAGTAGACTCTAGCTCTCCTGGAGGTACACGCTAACTACGGGGAACCGGGCTGTATTATGAAGTTTGCACTGTTATCCCCTCCTGTCCATGAGACTTCACGATAGAGGATAGATAGTTCTGATTGTGGTGGGGATGATATTCAAATTGGATGGGGCTTTGAATTTAAAGGCATGTCTGCCGGTTTCAGGAAATATTCTGGGAACTTTGAAATATGGTTGGGTAGTTAAAGGACAATTCCAGGAAATTTCAACCTGGGGCTGTCGTTTCCTAACATTTTAGGTCTAAAAGAAGGATTCTGAAGATTTTCGTATTAATCGCTCCTATTTTGCAGTAGTTGTGTCCGTCCCCGTACTGCTGTGGCAGCGATGAATGGGAGGGGATTGCATTTATGCTGTTTACATCCCTCAAAACCGCATTTTTTTCCCACAGACAGCATCAGGTGGCTACTCAAACATACACTGAGGGGTTTGTCTACTTCAAGCAAGCCGACATGTTTGGAAACGGAGCTGTAATACAAAGTCTTGCGGAGTCTCGCATGAGTCTCGCGTGAGACTGCAGTTGACACGCTCGGTGTGTTTACATGCAGTCTGAAGCTCCCGTTTGTGTCATCAACACAGGAATATCAACTCGGAGGCACGGCGGTTTCGTAGTGTAAGTATTTTCTCAATAATGGCTGATGACTTCATGTAAACAGACTAAACCAGCTCCTTCCACTTTCATGGCGATTTTACAGCCATTAGGTTTGTTTTTTATGTTCCGTTCCGGGATTTTAATTTAATATCTTAAAGTTTCCTTGTTCTTGTTTCTTTGTTTTTCATTTTCCAACATTATATACAGTTTTATCTTTGCTTTGATTGTTAGTTTATACGTGTGCTGTGTGTTTAAATAAAACAATAAATTTAAACATGTTGAATTCTTTTTTTCTTATTTTATGCAAAAATTGTCTGATGACATGTTGTATGGTATTAGTTTGTGACACAAAAGTGAATTGAACAGAACACCTAATCCCAGGTCCCTTGCTGTAACATCAGAGGGACATAGTTTGCTTGACATTGTCAACAGAGAAAGTACCGGGTTTATTTTCTTACAATATTCCCTTATGATTCCTCAGTTGTCTTGAAGTTGCTTTAATGTTTGTTTGTTTGTTTGTTAGGTTTTACGTTGTTAACTGTCAATTACTAGATCGCTCTGGCATAGTCTCATTGATCAAACAAGGTGTCAATCACAGCCACTCTGCTTAGACCAGCAGTCATTGGTCAAACAGGGAGGCGCACATTTCCCATTGGTTAAGACAGGAAGTACCACCTCTCAGCGAGGCCGAGAGGAGAAGCTTGTACTGCGCAGGCACAGGAATCAGACGACGGAGGGAATCAAGTGAAACTACACAATGTCTACGGTGAGAAATGTTGCTGTAAACACAACGATAACACTCCGAGATCCTCGCAGGAGACGTGAGGGAGGGACCGAGGACCTGTGCTGTGGGAGTGTTAATGCATTTATCAATGTCTTGGTGAGTTGATGCTAACGCAGCTAGCGATGTTAGCTTGTGCTGCAGAAGTCGCCCGTCATATCCACCTTATTTTTCACGGAAACACGGAGGCAAAACAGAACGCAGCCAGCTTCCGTTTTTTTGTGCGACACTTCCGGTCCAGCACTCTTACCACTGTGTAAATGGGAATCGCCTTGTTGTTTACCTTGCTGAGTTTAGCTATATATATGTATATATCACAGTTTTCACGTCACTATATCACCGTTTAGACTAATCTGATGTTTGTAAAGTCTATAAACACAATGACTGAACAAACATTAGTATTTTCTCTGTGTGTAATTAATAACATGGTTATCGTAGATTAGCTGGGCTAACCGTTAGCTGTTAGCCGTTAGCCGTGTCTGTAATAACTCACTAAACTCACAAAGTGGCCCGTGAAAAAAATATTTTCTCCAGCGGATGTCTTAGTTACAACATGATTGAGCTAACTGGAGTAGTTTCATGTCGTATTCGACAACGGGAGGCTTTTAACGGATGACGATCCTGATGTTAGCTTTGCTGCTAGTGTTAACGTTAGCTGTCCCTGTCAGCTGCAGCCACTGATGCTTTCTAGACATCGTGATTTCCCAAAACTGAATAAATACCACACATAGCAACACAAAACTGCTTTGCTAGCTCAGTCATGTTGAAACGGCTGGATGGTTGATGCGTACATGCTGATTCAGGTGCTATCAGAGCCGATCCGCGCATCACTATGGCTTAATGATCAACTCAGTCAATTAAAACAACCCGTCCTGTGTTAGGAGTGTAAGTCGCTGACAGAGAGAAAGAAAGAAAAGGGAAAAAAGATAGAAAAGCAGCGTACACCTCACATATTTATTTCTCACAGTTGCGCACACGTTTGGCTGGCATGCAGAAGCACCGTCTGTGTGTCTAACTGCCTTTGCCCCTTGTGTCCTTACACGACACAAATCATGACGTGCTCGCGGAACCAGGAAATCCTCCGAAGGCTAGACCGTCCCATTTTACAACGGTTGAGGCGGCGTTCGGAGGATGCTCCTGCATCCTTGAAGGACGCGGCCGCGAAGGCTGCGTCCTTCAAGCACGCAGACCCTGAATCGGGACATAGCTATAGTGTGTGTGCTTCCCCTCTACACTACACTTACTTGGCATTGCAATTACTGTTCGCGACCTACTTGTCACTCTAAAATGCTGCACTTGTTTTGCCTCGTGGCCCCTTTCCATTTGCATTTGTGTTAGTGTACTGTATACATTTGCACCATTACAGTTGGGTCATGAATGCTATTTGACCGATGAATAGTCAAGTGTAATACGGTGTGTGCACTGATGTAGCCTACATTTTTGAAATATGTTTTGTTATCCATAGTTAAGTGGAAAACAGATAAGAATGTTTAAAAACACAAACTTTGTAGTTCAAAAGGAAATGTAATCCACTTGTTATAGTTTAAAAGGCTAATGATTCATGATGTGAAATGTAAAGACAGGATAAAGTATTCCATACCGAGAAAAACTTTACAGTTAAAAGTTTGCTCACTTTGTGTTACTGTGATGTATTTACGTAATAATGATAATGACCACAAAAAGAAATTGAAGTTGATGATGCAACATAGTAATACCTCTCTTTCTGCACAGGTGATGTTTTTTTAGAGATTCTGTGGAAAATTACGCAGAATCTTATTCAACCTGACGAGGGAGATGGCTAGCCACCCATGACCCCGATCTCTGCCTTGACCCAAGGAGCTGGATCAAGATCACCTTTTATCCGAAGGAGCTCATACATTCTTCCATCTCCATCACTGGGTGTCACACTCCAGTATGATAGTAGTACCACAATAATCTTTTCCACTTGACTTTTGACTTAGAAAGTACATTTGTCAACTGAAACTGACTTGACTGACTATTTTTGACTTAGAAAAACCAAACGGATCACAATAAAAGATCAAGACTAAATTGAACAGTTTATAACAGAAGGAACAAAACTGAACGTAAATAACAAAAACCAGTAGAAATGTGTTATTTTATGTTGTCAGGGACACTTAGTTTCGTCTTTGGATTGTTTTCAGATGATGTTATCTTGTGAAACATTGAAGTAACTGTGTCCTAACTCACTGGCTCTAATTACACATTAGTTACAGTGGTAGTAGACTGTACTTAGACACTAAGGAGGGGATAACAGTGCAAACTTCATAATACAGCCCGGTCCTCCGTAGTTTGGCAGTACTCACAGGAGAGGTAGGCTATACCTAGACACTAGTTACAGGGAAATTAAGATCTACTTAGACACTGATTACAGTTTGATGTGTACTGTATGTACTTCATGTACCTATCTATGTACTGTTTATGTTTTATGATGTTTTATTGTTGTAATTTTGGTTTGCTGCCTTCTTGGCCAGGGCTCCCTTGTAAAAGAGATGTCAATCTCAATGGGACTCACCTGGTTAAATAAAGGATAAATGAAATAAATAAAAATTACTGTACTTACAGAGTATGGATGAAAGGAATAGTGCCTGTCATGTGTTTTCTGTGTAATCATAATAAAAACATTTTATAACTCTGAATGACTCATTATTGTGGATTTATTACTGTATAGTTTGTGTTTTACCCTTGGATGACAGTACGAGACTTCCATAGATGTGCATTTTAGAGAGGTAAGTTTGCTACCAGCCAGCCTGTTATTAGCCAATTTCCATACTGTATACCCATTTCCCAACATATTATTTTTCCAAACCATAATGAATAGTACATCTCTGGAACAGGGGTGAAATTTGCCTGCTGACACTTAGAAAAAACAAGACTGTAACAATTGCAAAGAGCGAAAGGCTGTGCCCATATTGTACAGCAGACTATTTAATTTAATATACCTGTTACTAAAAATGATTGGTGGGGAAAAAAAGACCAGGAGGAGTTACACTGTAAGTCCGGGCAAAGTAGGACATAATTGTACGGGAGTTACGCTCTCAGACGCAGCCTAGTTATACTGTAAAACACGGGGGAAATAGTGGGGGAAAGTGAGCAAGAGTTACTCTGTACTTCTGTGGAAGTTGGTGTAAAGTAGGACATAAGTCAACGGGAGCTACGCGCTAAGAAGCAGCCTAGTTATACTGTAAAACACGGGGGAAATAGTGGGGGAAGTGAGCAAGAGTTACTCTGTACTTCTGTGGAAGTTGGTGTAAAGTAGGACATAAGTCAACGGGAGTTACGCGCTAAGAAGCAGCCTAGTTATACTGTAAAACATGAGGAAATGGGGGGGAGTGAGTGAGAGTTACTCAGTACTTATGTTAAATTAGGTGCAAAGTGAGCGGTAGGTACGCTCTAAGTCGCGGGCCGTATTATGTAGTGTTACCATTTTAACTATATATTTGTAAATACTCTTGTTAAATTTCTATATTTTCACTTAGCTTTCCACTCTTGCAAAGAGCACCTGTAATGCAAATAATTTCCCCTCTGGGATCAATAAAGTATTTCTGATTCTGATTCTGATTATATTTACAGGGGAAAGCTTCAGGAGCCTTTCTTACCAGTTCCAAGTGGGAGTATCAACAATTCAGCAATTGGTTCCTGAAACCTGTACAGCAATCTACCAGGTTTTAAAGGAGAAATACTTGAAGATATGTGTGATATGAGGTTCATAGTGCTGTCTGTTAAATTTATCAGGGGTCTGACATATGAAACTAGCCATCATGGGTTTTACATTGTATTTTCCTGTTTTTCAGTGCCCAGACACAATTGAAGAGTGGCAGCAAGTAGTCGATGGATTCCAGCCTCAGTGGACCAGCTGGCTCCTTATTGCATTGTGGCAAATGAGGCATTTCCCTTGAAGGAGTACCTCATGAAGCCATATCCGAACCGCAGGCTATCTGTAGAGCAACGCATCTTCAATTACAGGCTGTCACGAGCTCGGAGGGTGGTGGAAAACACTTTTGGAATCCTAGCCAATCGTTTTCGGGTCTTTCTAACCACCATTAACATTCAAGACACTGCCAAAGTGGAGGACATTGTTTTGGCTTGCTGTGCTCTGCACAACTTCCTGCGGACCGAGAGCTGTGACCAATACATGGCAGGGATCGTTGACCAGGAAAGACCAAATCATGACACTGTCCCAGGAAGATGGAGACAAGACCCTGACCTACAGCAGGCTTCCCTGCCACACACAACCAATGCTACAACACGAGCCAAGCAGCACAGGGATGAACTATGCCGTTACTTCATGTCTGATATCGGTGCAGTGCCTTTTCAGTGGGGCAAAATATAGGAAATGTGTATACCTATTGATTGTATGATATTATAGTGTCTGACTGACAAAAAAACAACTTGGCTGTGTGTTTCAGGTCTATGGCTGTAGTCTAAAAATACACAATAAAGTTATTTTGCATGATACATTCTTGTCTGGAGTTCAATCTATTGAAAGTACACTCTCACAAAGTCATTGAAAGTACACTCTCTCAAAGTCAAAGTGTTTTATTACCAAATGTGCAGGACAATGAAATGCTTATAAATGTAACAGTCAACTGCATAGCACAGCATTAAAAGGAACTATTTACATCTGTTACAACTTCCACATCCAACATTACAGATTGCTAAACTGTGTGTCAGAGGTTTCTGATGCCAGGTTCTGGTCCACTGAATACTTGAAGAGGCAGTTGTCCACATCGTGCTGGAAATATGGCAGTAAATGTGGGGGCAAGTTCCGCATTCTGTGCTCAATGTTCTTGCAGTAGGCATGGATGGCATCATTGCTCTCTTCCTGAGAAGCTAACTTCTCCAGGGTTTGACCAATGGTGCGCATCAAGTGAGATGACTCCTCACTGACAGACTTGTCCAGCATCTTCCTGCTGCGTTTCACCCGAGGCCTCGGCGTGCTTGACTGGCTGGACGTGCTTGGCAGTGGGTCCTCTCTGGTGGGTGTAGGTGCGGACTCTGCTCGAAAGATGGTGGATTCTGCTAGGGGAGTGCTGGGTCTGTGTTCAGCAAAGAAGCATGGCTCCTCTGAGGTGCTGGTCCAGTCTGAGGGTGTCTCAGAATCAGCATCAGCTGAAGGTTCCTTATAAAAACAAAAAATAAATTCACAATTGTGGAAGATAATGGGAGAGTGAAACCAAGTTAATGTACGAAAGGATACATGTGAAATTAGGGGTACAAACTAGGGCTGCTCGATTATGCCAAAAATCATAATCACGATTATTTTGGTCAATATTGATATCACCATAATTTAACACGATTACTTTTTGACCACTTCCCACTTTAATCTAAATAACAACCGGGGCTCGGTGCTCCGGTTGGATACAAACAGCTAGCTAACTCACAGCTAGCCCCGGCCCTCAACGGAGAGAGCCCCGCTAGCCGCAGCACGACCGGAGGGAAACACAGCAAGTTAGCCTCCGCTAGCTTCCCAGCTAGCCCCGGCTCTCCGTTGAAATGACAGAGAAAGAAACAATGTTTTCTTTTTACTCAACAAATAAAAGGGTTCAGTTACCACGATAGTTAGGTTGGAGGAGGTTTCCTTCCTTTTTGTGTAGGGCTCCAAAAGCTGCAGCTGGGTCAGTATCCACTGCTGCCTGCCAGTCTTCTGTGCTCCAACACTCCCCGAGGGTGCAAGTTTCTTGTACCGGGTATACTGGGTTCGCAGAGATTCCCACCTCTTCCTGAACTCTTTCTCTGACAAACAAAAAGAAAGAACTTATTCATCGTGTGTGAGCTAGAAAACAATTACGAACAGTTCCTGCTAAAGAGCTCAATGGCCAGAAAGAAAATCTTACCCGATGTAACAAGCTTATTTTCAATCTCACGCCAGAGCTCTCTTTTCACCACTCGGTTGGCATAGCGTTTTGCTGTGATGTCGTACAGAGCTGGCCTCTCCTGAATCATTGTGATCAGCTGGTCTTCAGTGTTGTGAAAATAATCATGAAAGTAAGCCTTCTGTGTGTGCCCTCTGTACTTTATCATTTGTTTTCTTTTGTCACTTCTGTTTCTCTTCTTGTGCACTGATTCGCTAAGCTGAACAGCCAGTCAGTGATTGCTCTCACCTGAACAGCCAAACAGAGTGATCTCTCACCGACAAACCCCGCTGCTGATTCAACAGCCCTATTGACTTTGTCGTTTGCTTTCTTTTGTCATTTCCGTTTCTCTTCTCATGCACTGATTCACTAAGCTGAACAGCCAATCAGAGTGATCTCTTTCACCGACTAGTTCCGCCGTCGATTCAACATGCTCAATCGGCCAAAAAGCCGCCGACGCGGAAGTGCCGACGGTGCGGGACACACCGCAAAATCTAGGCCAACAGACACTCACCGACGGCCAACCGTCGGCTTGGTGTGTCAGGGCCTTTACTCTTGACATTGCTCCAGGGATATGAGCCTTCATCCTTTCTCCTTTTAGTGATGACATTATAAGTATCTTTTCTTGTTGTTGTTTACTGGTTGCATGTATCAACACTGTTATTCAAAAACCTGGCGTATTTGATTTTACCGATCTCTTCCTCGATTGCTCTGGTAAGTTTAATTGGGTGATAGTGCCCACCATCCTGATTGAATTCGATCACCACTTTCCATTCGCCTTCTAAAGCTTGCTCCGTATTTTTCTGCCTTAAATTCTGACTGCTTTTAGCTTTCTTGCTCATACCACCCCTGGCTTTGCTGTCATCCGACCAACTTATCGCTCTGTCTCGTGTATTTCTCTCTGTCAGAGCCCTTTTTTTCTTCCTAGACTGATACATCATCCAATCCATTACATTTTCCCTTCCATCTGAGCTAGATGTCATGATGTTACAGTCAGAGTACAGTTTATGCAAATCAGCCAAACAAAACTATCCAATCCTACTGCGCTACTCTTGCCACATCACCATCCGGGTCTCCACCGTACAGCCGTGCTTGTCGTCAACATGTCAAAGATGGTGGATAAACCAAGACAGTCCACTGCAAGTCAGTTTCCTTTATCAGTGTCACGTGGGGTTTGCGACCACCACGCCCCTTTAGGAGACTAACAGCAGGTCCTGAATCCATTGACTTCAGTGGGAGAAATTAACGTGATTACAGATTATGGCCAATTCTTTTGCCCCATAGTCACGGAAGCAAATATTGGACCCATTTATCACAAGCCACATATCTTCAGAACATTCTGACACCAAAATGGCAAATTTCAGACGGACAAATCAGGAGAAAATTTACTTTGTTCAAGACCTGTCTCAACAACACACTCTCGCGAGATCTGGCAACAGATATCTCCTCTCTGGTGCTGAAATCAGTGCAGTTTCACCAAAGATACTGGATTAAAAAAATATTTTTTCCAGCAGATATCTTAGTTACAACATGATTGAGCTAGCAAAGCAGTTTTGTGTTGCTATGTGTGGTATTTATTCAGTTTTGGGAAATTACAATGTCTCATCAGTGGCTGCAGCTGACAGGGACAGCTAACAGCAGCAGCAAAGCTAACATCAGGACGTCATCTGTTAAAAGCCTCCCGTTGTCAGATACGACATGAAACTACTCCAGTTAGCTCAATCATGTTGTAACTAAGACATCCACTGGAAAAAATATTTTTTTCACAGACTGTTTACTTATTTAGCTTACGGCCAGTAAGGGTACACACATGTTGACAGAAGCGAGGTTGGGGATACTTGTCTTTGATTGGTGGTTCTCCATCGTCTTTGATTGGGGTACGGGAGACAACGCCTACTTAGGAGACCAAAAATATATACCATTTCATACAATGGGAGTATATTGTAGGTGGGCCATCTTGTAGTAATCCAGTATCTTTGAACGTGTGTGTGTGTGTGTGTGTGTGTGTGTGTGTGTGTGTGTGTGTGTGTGTGTGTGTCTTGTTTTTCTTCTACTTATGAGATTCTGGCAGGCTGGACACTGACAATGCATAATGCTGCCCCCTGCAGGCAAAGCTCTACTTCTTCTTCTTCTTCTTCTTCTTCTTCTTCTTCTTCTTCTTCTTTTGCTGCTGATAGTCCGCCATCGAGACTGATGCCATCATATACATATCATCATATTCATATGTCATATAAGTTGATGAACAGTGCCTATTCATCTGTCCCTGCAGATAACAAGATATATATCCCATGAAAAGCCTTTTTTTTTGACTAAACAAAAAAGTATTTAAGGAGACCAATTATGTGTTTCAGGGTCATATTGATATAAATACGTAATATTGGGGTTTAGTGGAATAGATTTATGTGCTCTAATGTTCAAAACACACTTTATATGTCTTGTACTGCTCACTGCTGCAGCACCGCTGTTCGAAACGCTGTGTTTGGGCTTATGTTCCGCCTCCCCAGCAACCCAGTCTGCTCTGATTGGTCAGCTTGCTTAGTCTGTTCTGACTGGTGCAACGCTTAGAGTGTGTGTCCAAAACATCACATCCCTTACCTTATCTGACTTCACCTCAGGGGGCTGCCGCAAAACAGCAGCTAACAATGGCGACCGTTCGCCCTCATCAGTTTGAGTGAAGAAACACGAACCGATAGACTCCAAAGCTGCTTCGACACAAGCACTGGAGTGGGACGTTTCACAGTGCTAAGTTTTTATTTTGTAGACGTCTTATATTTCAGTTGTAACATGATAACTGTAACTTATCTGACATTATGGTAGCAGGCTTATCTATGATCAGACTAATGTAGCTTGTATTGGGTAATAATACCAAAGTTATTATAAATTCTGCTACTAACACATTTCCCGTTAAAACCACAAAAGGTTTTAACCCGTGAATTCATCAATTTTACCACAGCAGATTGAGCAGAACATGACATGTAATGAGATACAACTGTGTAAACTCAATTCTGTGTAAACTCAATTCTGAACACTCAATTGTGAACACTAAGGTTTCATTATACTGAAAAAAAACGACTTAAAAATGGAATCTGAAATGCTTTTCATTATGTAAATAAAGAAAACAGTCTCACACCAAGAACAAACAACACTGTTACACAACTTTTCTTTATGAAACAGATAGATACAACTGTGCACCTTCTTTGTACAAGTCCCTCTGTTTCACCAAATTTAGACCAAGAAACTTTACTGTTAGTTGCCTCCTTAATGCAATAAAACACACTTAATTCAAAATCAACATAAACAAACAAACAAAAATCACCACAACAGTAGGCCTATTTGTTAGTTTTTCCACCGTTCCAACAATCACCTAAGTCCCATTTGTTTGCCGACCAGTGGGGCTAACTGATATATTATGCTTTTGCCAAATCCTGTCGGCAAACCGGCAAAAACGTCCTTCCTGGAAACCAAGGCTTCTAGGGCAGTCTTCTGTTCCTCTCTCAAGGAAAAAGATAAGTGTAGTTGGCTTTGCGTTTCTTCCAAAGCTAAACTGAATGGACGCGGTCCTTCGGCAGCTGCCACCTTGGCTGTTTACTTTTCGACTCCTACAGCGCAGCGCTGTCCTCATCATGTTACGCCAGCCCAGAGCCCGCCTCTGTCAGATAGACTGATCTGATTGGTCTGATGGCGATTTACCTCTGCTCGTCAGGGCCAGATCCCCGTGCAGAGCAAATTCAAATTTGCTAGGGGTGGGGCATCTCGATTTCCAGGTTAACAATCAGCAGGTCCGTTTTTGTCAAAATTCAACAATAATTCACAGTTAAATGTGTCTTAAAGCACAAAAGTCCATTCACAAAACCAGTAATTTTCCATCATAAAGCATTTTACAAAACACTTCATTCAAACTGCACAGTAACCAAATGAATACAACAACAAACATTTGTGTAAGCTTTTCATTTCTCTTTTACTTTAATAAAACAGTGACATGAACCCAACAGTCGGCTTCACCACAAAACAAAGCCAGCGGACAGCTGCCGCCGCTCGATTTTCAAATAACACCGTTTCAAACCGCTTTGCTGTGGGACAGTCTGTCCGCTATTCTGCACATAGCCTATTTATGTTGTAAACATGTGAATGCATGAAGATAGAGAGTTAACAAACAAGCTGTACAAACATAACATCAACACTTTTTAGCTCAACTGTGTGAAATAAAAATCACTTAACGTGCGACCACCACAAGTCCTGAAGGGAATCCAAAGGGCAAAAAAACGAAGTTTAATCCAAAGGCTCAAGGAAAGAGCTTCAATCTCTGCAAACAGCGGCAAATGTAGCTCTTGGTCTCAACCAAAGTCTCCTCTCTCTCTCTCTCTCTCTCTCTCTCTCTCTCAATTCAATTCAATTCATATTCACTTTATTGGCATGAATGTTACAAGAACTATGTTGCCAAAGCATTAATAATCAATTAAACAAAACACAAAATACAATTTGTAGGTTAAAATACATATAAATGAAATGAAACTTAAAAAAATGAAGAGAATAATGTGTGTGTGTGTGTGTGTGTGTGTGTGTGTGTGTGGAAGGATTAATAAGATTGGGTATTATTAGGCAATTACAGGTTGTCATTTACAATGAAAAACATACACATATGATTCATATTAAATGATAAAAATAATAATAAAAAAATAAATAACAATATTATATTATAGCAATAATGATTCTGATCAGCATTCGTGTGTTTCTCCAGTATCATGGCAGAGTGTTACACATTGTGCAGCTAATTTTACAAATTGTGGATCTTCTCCCAGATATACAGTACAGGCCAAAAGTTTGGACACACCTTCTCATTCAATGCATTTTCTTTATTTTCATGACTATTTACATTGTAGATTCTCACTGAAGGCATCAAAACTATGAATGAACACATGTGGAGTTATGTACTTAACAAAAAAAGGTGAAATAACTGAAAACATGTTTTATATTCTAGTTTCTTCAAAATAGCCACCCTTTGCTCTGATTACTGCTTTGCACACTCTTGGCATTCTCTCCATGAGCTTCAAGAGGTAGTCACCTGAAATGGTTTTCCAACAGTCTTGAAGGAGTTCCCAGAGGTGTTTAGCACTTGTTGGCCCCTTTGCCTTCACTCTGCGGTCCAGCTCACCCCAAACCATCTCGATTGGGTTCAGGTCCGGTGACTGTGGAGGCCAGGTCATCTGCCGCAGCACTCCATCACTCTCCTTCTTGGTCAAATAGCCCTTACACAGCCTGGAGGTGTGTTTGGGGTCATTGTCCTGTTGAAAAATAAATGATCGTCCAACTAAACGCAAACCGGATGGGATGGCATGTCGCTGCAGGATGCTGTGGTAGCCATGCTGGTTCAGTGTGCCTTCAATTTTGAATAAATCCCCAACAGTGTCACCAGCAAAACACCCCCACACCATCACACCTCCTCCTCCATGCTTCACAGTGGGAACCAGGCATGTGGAATCCATCCGTTCACCTTTTCTGCGTCTCACAAAGACACGACGGTTGGAACCAAAGATCTCAAATTTGGACTCATCAGACCACAGCACAGATTTCCACTGGTCTAATGTCCATTCCTTGTGTTTCTTGGCCCAAACAAATCTCTTCTGCTTGTTGCCTCTCCTTAGCAGTGGTTTCCTAGCAGCTATTTGACCGTGAAGGCCTGATTCGCGCAGTCTCGTCTTAACAGTTGTTCTAGAGATGGGTCTGCTGCTAGAACTCTGTGTGGCATTCATGTGGTCTCTGATCTGAGCTGCTGTTAACTTGCCATTTCTGAGGCTGGTGACTCGGATGAACTTATCCTCAGAAGCAGAGGTGACTCTTGGTCTTCCTTTCCTGGGTCGGTCCTCATGTGTGCCAGTTTCGTTGTAGCGCTTGATGGTTTTTGCGACTCCACTTGGGGACACATTTAAAGTTTTTGCAATTTTCCGGACTGACTGACCTTCATTTCTTAAAGTAATGATGGCCACTCGTTTTTCTTTAGTTAGCTGATTGGTTCTTGCCATAATATGAATTTTAACAGTTGTCCAATAGGGCTGTCGGCTGTGTATTAACCTGACTTCTGCACAACACAACTGATGGTCCCAACCCCATTGATAAAGCAAGAAATTCCACTAATTAACCCTGATAAGGCACACCTGTGAAGTGGAAACCATTTCAGGTGACTACCTCTTGAAGCTCATCGAGAGAATGCCAAGAGTGTGCAAAGCAGTAATCAGAGCAAAGGGTGGCTATTTTGAAGAAACTAGAATATAAAACATGTTTTCAGTTATTTCACCTTTTTTTGTTAAGTATATAACTCCACATGTGTTCATTCATAGTTTTGATGCCTTCAGTGAGAATCTACAATGTAAGTAGTCATGAAATAAAGAAAACGCATTGAATGAGAAGGTGTGTCCAAACTTTTGGCCTGTACTGTACTTTTAACAGTTCATCACATTTAACTGAGATTTAACTGACCTTTTGATCATGTGTAGAGAGAGAGGGAAGTGTCCCAGCTCTGCTCTACATGCCTGGTTTGGACAGTTTCTGTGGACCTTGAGGATTTCCTTGCAGAATTGAAGATTAAATTTCTCTGTGGGTGTTGTGTCCCATGATGTGTGCCTCTGGGTAATTAAAGGGCCCCACACTTCACTTCCATACATAAGTATGGGTTTGATTACACTGTTAAATAGTTTTAGCCAAATTGAAATTGGAGGATTGAATTTATATAGTGAACTTTTGATGCTATAGTAGGCCCTGCGTGCCTTTTCTGTGAGGGAATTTATTGCTTTGTCAAAGCTGCCGGATACACTGCTGATGATTCCTAGATAATTATATTCCATTGTATACTGAAGTGTGGTCCCTCTTACACTGAAAACATGCTTGGATTCCTGTAACCTGGCCTTTTTTTTTTTGGAATACCATGACTTTGGTTTTGTCAGCAGAGAGAGGTTCTGCTGTAGACCATGTTCTGTTGGGGACGGTAGAACCAGGTCATCTGCATACCTGAGGAATTTAATTTCTTTGCCTTGTAGATCTAATCCTGGGCTTGGGGACTGTTCAAGAAGAGTGGCCAATTTATTGATATAAATGTTGAACAGAGTACGAGACAGATTGCACCCCTGATACACCCCTTTTCCATGTTTGCACGTGCCCCCCCCCCCCCACCCCCCACCCCCACCCCCAAATGCCCCAATTTTTTTTTTTTTACTGCAGACAACGTTGGCTATTTTTCTATGATCTTAGATGTAAATATTGCATGTTTCTTTCAGATAAAACACATTTTTGACTTGTGAATGGGTCAATGGAATTTCTTGCAATAATGAAAAAATACTGGCAATCATGTCTGCCTGGCACAAACCACATGTTATGGACAGCTGTGAAGTGACAGAATGTCCCAGCATCATGGTTCTTATATTGCCAGATTCCAGAGAGTCTCCCCTCTTCATATATGGCAGAACTTGCTATGGTGAAATACATTTAAAAATGTAAGAATTTAGTAACACAGATTTGTTTTTTTCATTGATAAAAAAATTAATACAAAATATAGGCACATAGAAGGATATGGAATGATGGCAAATCTGATTAGCCCAGATTGTCCTGAAAAAAACAAGATATAGCATGTGTATGTAGCCTTTATAATGACTGTGATATGAGCTTTAAAGTAAAGGCAGGAAAAATACCCCAAAAAAGGCCTAGGGCCCATAGGGTTAAAAAGCCAAAAATTGGCGGCCATCTTGAATTTGAAGGTCAAAAATAGGTCAAATTAATAAATCTACATCATTTATGAATTTCTTGACCCAAATAGTCCCAGAAACCATGTATTATGCAGCACTGTGGGCAAAACCATTAAAAACCATTAAATTTCCAGCTTGGCTGACGGCAGTCATTTTGAATATAGGGCTCTCACGAAATTTCCCCACATTTTTGTGAGGGGCACCCCTGCTAATTTTTTTCTTTAACCTTTATAGATAACAAATCCAGTGAGAAACGAACCTTCGCTCTCCACGGTCACGGAACTGCTATGGATGACCCAACTACTCTGTGTTTATCTCCATAACAACTGGTGTAACAACAGTAGGATCATTGCTCACCATTGTTGTCCAGACCTTGAGGCTCTCTCAATGTCCTGCAGACCATTCTACCTTCCCCGGGAACTGAGTGTTGTCACTGTCTCAGCTGTCTACATACCACCGGATGCTAACGTTAGCATTGCTCTTAGTAGCTTAGCAACCATTGTAAACAAACTGCAGCGTGCCCATCCTGAGGGCCTTACAAACCACTCGTACTTTCAAATGCAGAGGGGGGTTGGGACGAGGTGGGACGAGGAGCAGAGGAGTGTCTAAATGGAGCGAGGGGATTGGGCGGAGGGTAAGAGAAAGAGAGTGCAAATTTGAGCAAGGAGTAACTCCCATGCGGACCGGATGGCTGTGATTGGTCAATTTCTTCTTCTTTGTAAACGTAGACCATGCTACAGAAGAGGTTACTCAGGTTGCTGTTAACACAGATGCCCCTATAATTGCTGGGGTTGTAATATCCAGTTGCCAACACCAGGTTGAAGTGTTTTCGCACGGCAAGTTGGAGTTTTAAATTACTGTTTTTCAGCATCTCTGAGTTAATGCTGTCTATATTGCAAACTTTTCCATTTTTAAGGGTTTTGAGTTTGTGCTGCATTTCTTTAATGGTGATGGGGTAGTCAAGGGCACATTGGTTGTCCTTCACTGTCCTTTCTAGTTCTTTAAGTTTGTCTATTGTTAAAATTTGGTTGGGATTCAGACCGTGACACTCTGGATTTTTATAGAGGTAATCAAAGTAATCTTTCCAGATTTTGCCATTTTGAATTGGGTTGGTCTCTGTACGTGGGTTTCTGTTGATGTTTTTCCATAATTTCCAAAAGGTGTCTTCATTTATAGCTTTTTCAATTTTGTTGAGTTCTTCCCCCATATAATGCATTTTTTTCACATGAAGGAGTCTTTTGTATTCTTTCAGAGCTTGGACATATTCAAGCCATCCCATTAGGTCACTTGGGTTCCTGTGCCGCTTCCAAAACAGTAAATAATTATTTAGGTATTTGAGAAATAAGTGGATAAAACGTACAACTATCACTTTATAATGTTTCTGAAGTGTTTCCCTGATGGATTACTTCGCTCCTCGATGGATTCTAAAAACACGTGATGGCTCGTAACTGCTGAACGTCGCTCTGGACAGAAAGTAAGTCACATGTAAAGTTCCTTTACATAGATTAAAAGTTTAAAAGCATTAAACGTAACAAACGAGTGCTTTTACACTCATATGGGAGAAGATCACAGAGGGTTGATGATGGAGCTGAAGTCAGGTTTTTATTGTGAGAGCTGCTTCATTCAGGTCATTGTTTACTTACTGGCACCTGAACTGTGGCGATATGCTGTTCAATATTCAGCCAATATGATCCAAAATGATTACTTTAAATCCGGGTTACGGGTTGGGCTGTGGGTCGTGTTTCAACGGGTTGGACTGGGTTGCGGTACTAATTGGCCTGATGCGCTGGTTTGCGGTTCGGGTGCGGGTTTGTACGTCGCCGGGTTGGGTCGGGGCGGATCTTGAAAACTGGACCCATGCAGGACTCTGGAACAAACTGAAACGATCAGATAAATAAGATTTAAACCAGCTTAGTGCAGAACCTTTTAGGCCAATTAAGTGTTCCAGTCTCTGTAGCAGAATTTGATGGTCAATTGTGTCGAACGCCGCACTACGATCTAATAAAACAAGTACAGAGACGAGTCCTTTGTCTGTAGCAATCAGAAGGTCATTTATAATTTTAACTAGCGCTGTCTCAGTGCTATGATGCACTCTAAATCCTGACTGAAATTCCTCAAATAAATTATTATCATGGAGAAAATCACACAGCTGGTCTGCGACTACGTTCTCAAGGATCTTTGAAAGAAAGGGAAGATTAGATATTGGTCTATAGTTGGCTAACACCTCTGGATCCAGGGTGGGCTTTTTTACGAGAGGTTTAATTACAGCTACCGTAAAAGACTATGGTACATAGCCTGTTAATACAGATATATTGATCATATCTAATATGAGTGTTAACTAAAAGTAAGACCTCCTGAAGTAGCCTAGTTGGGATGGGGTCCAAGAGACACGTTGATGATTTAGATGAAGAAATCACTGCGGTCAGTTCTTGAAGAGAAATTGGGGAGAAGCAATCTAAATATATTTTAGGTCTTACAGCTGTGTTTGAGATTAGATAGGTACTATCTGAAGACAGGAGGTCATGAATTTTGCCTCTAATAGTTAGAATTTTGTCATTAAAAAAGCTCATAAAATCATTACTGCTAAGGGCTAAAGGAATACAAGGCTCAATAGAGCTTTGACTCTCAGTCAGCCTGGCTACAGTGCTGAAGAGAAACCTGGGGTTATTCTTGTTTTCTTCTATTAATGCTGAGTAATAGTTTGCTCTGGCATTGCGGAGGCCCCTCTTATACGTTTTGAGACTGTCTGCCCAGATTAAACGAGATTCTTCCAGTTTTGTTAATCACCAATTCCTTTCAAATTTTCGTGATATTTGTTTTAACTTACGGGTTTGAGAGTTATACCAAGGAGTGAACTTTCTTTGCTTTGTTAACTTCTTTTTAAGAGAAGCTACAGAGTCGAGTGTTGTTCGCAGCAAGCCTACGGCGCTATCGACAAGATGATCAATTCGCGAGAGGTTAAAGTCGGCACGGGAAACCTCTGTTACTGAAGGACTTGGTATTGAATTTAACGACGTAATCATTTCCTTAAATTTTGCAACAGCACTATCTGATAAACATCTAGTATAGTAACGGTTGCTGAGTGGCGTGTAATCGAGTAAAAAGAAATCAAAAGTAATCAAATACTGATCCGATAGCAAGGGATTCTGTGGAAAGATTGTTAGGTTAGCAATTTCAATTCCATACGTCAGAACTAGATCAAGGGTATGGTTAAAGTAGTGAGTGGGTTTATGTACACCTTCACTGAAGCCAATGGAGTCTAATAATGAGATAAACGCGGTGGCCAGGGAGTCATTATCAACGTCAACATGAATGTTAAAATCGCCTACAATAATAACTTTATCTGATTTAAGAACTAAACTGGATAAAAACTCTGAGAATTCAGAAACAAATTCAGAATACAGGCCAGGAGCACAGTACACTATAACAAATAAAAGTGGCTGCAAGGTTTTCCAGGTCGGATGTAAAAGACTAAGAACAAGGCTTTCAAATGAATTATAGTCTACTTTAGGTTTAGGGCTGATTAACAGACTAGAGCTAAAAATGGCTGCAACTCCCCCTCCTCGGCCGCTGCCTCGAGGAATGTGGGTATTCTTATGACTGGGAGGAGTGGATTAATTTAGACTAACATATTCATCTGGACACAGCCAGGTTTCAGTGAGACTGAGTAAATCAATATGATTATCTGAAATTAATTCGTTTACTAACAGTGCTTTAGACGATAGAGACCTGATATTTAACAGTCCGCATTTAATTCTCCTGTTTTGTCTTTCTGTCACAGAAGAGGTTTTAATTTTTATGAGGTTGTTATGCACAACTCCAGTCCATTGCAATGGATTGTTTTGTGATAAAAAAAAAAAAAAGAGTGCAGGTAGAAAATGAAGACCAAGACCCAGTCTCCCAGTGGGACAAAGAAGAGGAGGGAGTTTCGAAAAATGAATCTGAGAGAGGAACTCGTGAGCCAGGACCTGAAAGAGCTCCAGAGCAGTCTATCGCTGCTACGTGAAACATTTCTGCCATTGCCTTGTGGTCACTTGTATTAGGCTAAACTATTTTGTTGAATATTCTTTGGCCAAATTCAGTTAAAACCACTTTTATATCGAACATGCTTGTGCTGTGTATCATAGCTGCTTTTATTGAAAAAGCAAGAACCTCCTTATAAAGTAACTGAAGTCATGAAAATCAATTATTTTCTTAGCACCCCCACGTATCGCTCAAGCTCCCCCTTAGCCCCAGGAGAGAAAAAATCCTGGCGCCGTGCCTGCTCTCTCTCTCTCTCTCTCTCTCTCTCTCTCTCTCTCTCTCTCTCTCTCTCAATCTCTGCTCTCACTATCGATCACTCTCACAAGTCTGTTATGCTGGAGCCTCCTATTTATAGTTTCACCTGAGCATCAATCAAACATTCAGTTCAACCAATCAGGAGTGGCGGGACAGCTGTTGCATGCAAAGCTGCAGGAGATGCAAGATAGGACTTCCTTGAGCGGAAGTTGGCAGAATAAACGTCTTCTTGCGTTTACATATGGTTTTACAATACAGAATAATACATTTACATGGTGTTTAAATTGTAAATCAATAGTACACTTAACATTATTTGATATATTAAAAACTAACAATAAAACAGTGATTTTAAACAAACAATTATACAATAAAAAAACTTGGTATCTAATGACATAGTATATAGCATTAACAATCTTACAGTGTATCAGTCTAACAGTTACATTGCACCATTTAATTAGTGACTTTTTACCCTGGACTGTGTATTATTAACTTTTTAATAGCACTAATAATATTGAATGAATTGTTTTATATCTTAACCTTAACCCTTAAAAGGACCACACCAAAGATAAATTACACACAACCTCTTGATCAATGATCATATTGCATGCTGTTTGTTTTATTTATAATGTATTGCCAGAGACAATGGCCTAATCCCAAATCGGCCCCTATCCCCTCGCCCTATTCACTCCCCCTCCATTTGCGCGGTCACGTGGAGCTGTGCCATATTAAGGGCTGTCCCAAACCAATTATCGCTGAGTGCGAGTGGACTGCTCAGCCCTTAAATAGCGAATGTGCATCAGTGCAGGCTTCTGATGAGCTTAGCAGGAAGCGCAACATCACAATGGAAGAAACAACGTACAAATGTAAGAGTTCCGTCTTTTTACTTTGTAAAATATTTTAGATCAAACACACATTTGTTTTCCTCAAACAAACTCACAGAATATTTGGTGTCAAAAGATGAAAACCTACGTGTCCATATGCTTAAATAAACTATCTAAATCTGTATGAAAATGTCCTCATCCCATTCTCATGATTTTCAAAAAATATATAATTATGTGTTCACAGGGACAGAAGAAAAAACAAAGCAGTTAATCAATCTACAAATAAAAAATGTATCTCTTCACTAAAAAGAGGAATGCTGCAAAGCAGGGATGGGAGTAAGATTGCCCAGATTAATTAATGAAGTTCATCTGTGAATGTGTAAACTGTGTCTCAAAAATATGAAGAATTACTGTAATTACACTGCACTGTAACTCTTGTCTGACTTATTCAAATTTATTTTTAATTTACCTCATTTTATTTCATATTTAAAAAAATAAATTTAATAGCCTATTGCTCTACTTTGCTGTCACAAAGCATCTGTAGGTATCCATGGTTACCTCTGCTTCCTTCTTCGGTAGAGTGGCGAGGGCATCCCATGGTTTGGCTTCTCTTTTATACACTTTCCCTTAATCAGGAGTGCCCTCCACAGCTGCTTGATTTGGAGCGACACTCGGTAGTGAAGTGGTAGTGGGTAGGGAGTGGTTTGGGATTGGGCCAATGACTTGTTGCCATACTGGATTCATAAAACACTTGTGGAGTTTGTACAATATTTCTGCAGTGGCATGATACCTGACTACCATACCAAACAGAGTAATTATGTTTTACTACCCTAATAAGCCATTAATTCCCCAAATCAACCACTGTTTCCTTACCTTTCCATGTTTATTTTAAGTCAATTTATACAAATCTTTAATTGAAATAGAGTAAAACTGCAGTGACTGTATCTCAAGTCTGTTTCATTTTTAGTGCCACTTGTTGGCCATTTGATGGTACTACAGCTTACAAAGTGCCATTGTATACGCTTATATCACACCGTTCGCCATTTTGAAAATTTCCTGCGCGAAAGCGAGGCTGCGGTGGGAGGACAAACGGAAGTGTTGTAGGACCGGCGATGCCAGTATGGCGTATTGTTTTGTACCAGACTGCAACTCTTATCAAAGACGAGAAAGTGATCAAAACTTGTCATTTCATTGATTTCCGAGTAACCCAGACACCCGTCACCAGTGGATTGTCAAGATACGGAGGGATGTTGGACGACCCTATTTTCAGGTAATGTAACGAGGTAGCTGAGCTAATGCTTAGCATAAGTAAGCTAACATAACAGTAGCTTACCCTGATAATAACCTTGTAGAACTCGTAATATTAATTAATACACATCAACACTCACGTTAAGACATCTCACATCTCAGATCACAGACAACACAAGAGTGTGCTCCAAACACTTTTCAAAGGACTGCATTGTAAGATTGCTCACCGGGTTGAACAAAGTGAAAAACGGGAATGTGCCAACTGTTTACATGTTGCCAGCCAAGGATGAGGAGGACAATTCAACGCACCCAGAGGTAACTATCATCCGTCACTAGGTAAATCATTTGCGTATCTGCATGAAAAAGATAATAAATCCATTGGTATTCACCCCCAATTGTCATGTCGATGTAGGGTCCCTGTTTGTGGCAGGGGGGCAAGAGCATCACAATCCGGATCAGAAAGTGAACCATTGTGAGTATTTGCAGTTATGTTTTAAACCTTAGCTGTACAGATACGAACTACATGAGATCACTGACCTACAATGTTTTTATCATGATTTAGTAGTGCATCTGGTTACTTTGATGAAGATGAGGAAGACGTGGTTGTTTCTAATCTGCATGAGGAAGAAAACTGAGTTACCAGTTATGTACAGCGCTGCTACTAGTGATTTCACTTATAATAAATCTCAAAGTATGAAAAAATGAAATCTGCTAAAATCTTTACTTTACCTTTTGTTTATTTTCATTGTTTTGTAAAGTTTTGCTTTATTTCCATTTCTAATTGTATTTGGAAAGTTTCAGTCTTTTACAATGACTTTGCTATGTATTTTTTTTATTGTTGTTTTTTATATAATGTCATTTTTTTCTGTCCCTTCAACACACTTCTAATCAGGTTTTGGAGGCACTGCGTGATCATGACTACCTGGAGGAGACACTATCTGTGGAAGAACAACTTGTTGCAGCACAGAGGGAGATTGCTCGTCTGGTTGTGTTTAATATCATTAGATTGTTTTTATACTGCAAATAAAGTATTTGTGTTAAAATTATGGTTCCACTTGCATCCGTCATGCGATCGGGAAAAAGGCCCCTCCAAACCAAGCTCCTGGGCTGAATTTCAACCCCAGCCCGCCACTGCCTACAGTTACAGAAACCATTCAAACATCAAAACGTTAAGCTCTGTAAGGATTTTCCAATGTTTGTGGCAATATGTTTGATATTTCTGCACGTTCAGCATTTTCTTTCATTTCAGCATTCTGCCACTACTAAGTATTACTGCTTTTACTATTTTTCCTGTACATTTTCTGATTATTTACTACTTTTGCATACCTTCAGCTACAGAAACCATTCAAATGTCAAAACGTTCAGTTCCTTAAGGACAGTCATACTCTGTTTTTCTACTTTTTATGCTATTTTAAAGTCTGAACTACTGCTACTACTGCTAACTCTTTATCTACTTGTAGTAGTACTGCTTCTCCTACTTCTCCTGTACATTTTTTGATTAATCATTACTTCTACATACTTTCAGCTACAGAAACCATTCAAATGTCAAAACGTTCAGCTCTGTGAGGATTTTCAGATGTTTGTGGCAATTTGTTTGATATTTCTGCACTTTCAGCATTTTCAGCCATGGTCTTGAATTCATTTCAGCATTCAGCATCCGCACGCATGTTCCGCAGGAAATGCATTTTCTAGTTCTTCTTTTTCTTATTATTTCACCCTTTCTGCATTCTTTGTCCATTAACTACTACCATTTTTGAATTACTGTAATCAACTTTTTTAACTGTTTTCAGACATTTTCTGAGTTTATAATGGGTCCCTATGAGCAGAATGTTTCAGAGCTAAAGTTGAGAACTCAACTGGCAGAGTGCAGAGAGTTTCTGAAACATTTCTCTGTAACTCGCTGTCAAGGCCACAATTTTCACTCTACATACATCATTCTTGGTAGAAATTGAGTAACATTGTCCTCTTTCCAGCAGTGTCACTTTGGAAGCAATCAGACCTACACATTTGGCACAATGAGCCTGAAAGTCAGAGAAACCCCACCAAGTGACGCATTGAACTCCATGTTAAGAGAGAGCAGAAATCTCTGGAGGACAGCAGATCATACCAGTTATCTTACCTGCGACAATTATCACATTTTTGACTCCACAAACACAATATTATATCTATGCTTTCGGGACAAGTGTATCTCTCTCACCATCATGTTATTTTGATGATTAGACCAACGGTTTGGGAATAGGAAGAACTAGTTCGAGGAGTTAGATCTCCACTAATTCAGCTCTCTTCTCTGTGTTCTGTGTGTGTGTCTCTCTCTGCTCCTCTCCCAGCCTCGTTAATCACCACAGCAACGACCTCTGACACACAAACACAGGCCTGTGGGTGTGTGGGTGTCTCACAATCTCAAAGGCAGAGATTACAGCAGCAGATTCTCCATTTTAAACAGCATCTAAACATTATATATCAGTGTTTTCCATCTATCACATACTACTACAGCCTTTATTACTAATACTGCTGTTGCTACTTTTGTGATTATGACTGTTAAATACATATTGTAACGTACCGTAATATTATACACACATAGTGCTCAGTACTTATTGTACGTTAACACAGCATGAATTCATACAAATTAAACAAAATTATTACCACTTTTCTGACTATCCCTACTACTTCACCTTCTTCTTACACATTAAAACCAGCATTGCAGTGTAGCGTAAGCTTTTCATAACACCTTCAAATATTCCTCACATTCATACATGCATTGTATTATTCAACGTTTCAAGCGAGCATTGCAGTGTAGCGTAAGCTATTCAGCTCTCCCATTATCTTCAGAAATTGCATTCTCTAGTTGTTCTATGAGGTCCCCTTGCTTGCACCATCACACACAGGCCTCCTACACCAAGTTCACCTTTCCCAGGCAGGCAAGATGTGCCAGGCCTTACAGGACACACATGAAACAAAGTCTGTTTAAATCACAGCATCACAGGTACACATTTTAAACGTAAACCAGTCCCTCCCTGCACTTGATCAATCAATCAATCAATCAATCCACTTTATCTATAAAGCCCAATATCACAAATCTCAATTTGCCTCAGAGGGCTTTACAGCATACGACAGCCCTCTGTCCTTAGGACCCTCACAGCGGATAAGGAAAAACTCCCCCAAAAAACACTTTAACGGGGAAAAAATGGTAGAAACCTCAGGAAGAGCAACTAAGGAGGGATCCCTCTTCCAGGACGGACACACGTGCAATAGATAGATGTCGTACAGAACAGATCAACATGATGAATTAACAGTAATCCATATGACAGAATGAGACAGAAAGAGAGACAGAGATAGAGAGAGATGCAGGACGGTAATGATAATAGCTTACAACAACATTAATTAAAGTAATAATATTATAATGATAATTACGGCTATTGTGGTACAATATGTTAAAAGTATACTGTATATTCATATCTGATAGTGTACTAGGGCTGTCAAAATTGCTCAAAAATGACGTTCAAATATTCCTTCTAAAAATAACTCATAGGTTCGAACCATTTGAATTTTTTTTTTCCGCATTATGTCCACAAGAGGGCAAACTAATACAAGGAAACATACTTGTATATGTATTAATACAAGGAAACATAACTACCTGTAGGTATTTTTATTTCAACATAAATGTCTTTGAAAACATTTACATACCTACACATTAAAACACATAAAACAATTATCTATAACATTACATTATAAACGACCGCGGACCTCTCGCTCGCCCCCCCCCCCTCTGACCCGTGACCACACCGCCCGCGGAAGCGCTGCGAATAGCCTTGAAGCACCGGACCGTGACTGGCTCGCGCCCTGCAGTGATCGTTTCGGCGTCTGGTCTATTTTCTGCGCGAGCCGTGAGCAAATGTGTCAAGCCGGGTGACGGAGACAACAGCTGGGAGCAGAACCGCTTGTCGACCAGGCTGGAGAAATGCGCGTCTGATGCCAATGCCCAATCGCAAAGAGGACAGCTGCGGTGGTGTTTTTTTTTTTCTCCACAATCGAAAATCAGTTTTCACATTTGAAGGTCCATTTTTTTTTCAAATTCGAATTTAAATTCGAATTTAGAATATTCATTGACAGCCCTATAGTGTACATATTTGACAATAATCATATGTGTAACAGCAGCAGGAGGCATCAAGCAGGACCATGGCAGCAGCACAACCACACACGTCACACTATCCAGGCACCACTGTGATATAAGTTAACCTGCAAGACAGTGGAGCACAAAGGCTCCGGAGAAGAAGCCGAGTTAGTGACATGCAGTACAGCCAAGTTAGGGAGATGCAGTAACAGGACATGAGTGTTAGCAAGGGAGAGAGAGAGAAGGAGAGAAGGTGCTCGGTGTATTATAGGAGGTCTTCCAGCAGACTAGGCCTAAGTCAGCCTAACTAGGGGCTGGTACAAGGCAAGCCTGAGCCAGCCCTAACTATAAGCTTTATCAAAGAGGAAAGTCTTAAGTCTAGTCTTAAATGTGGAGACGGTGTCTGCCTCCCAGACCGTAACAGGAAGATGATTCCACAGGAGAGGAGCCTGATAGCTGAAGGCTCTGGCTCCTGATCTACTTTTGGAGACTTTAGGGACCACGAGTAACCCTGCATTCTCAGAGCACAGAGTTCTGGTGGGATAATATGGCACTATGAGTTCTCTAAGATATGATGGAGCCTGACCATTTAGAGCTTTGTAAGTTAACAGTAGGATTTTAAATTCAATTCTGGATTTTGAGATCCATTGATCTCCATGGGATTGATGAACCCATCAGGTGTTTTCAGTGTAATTGCACGGAGGAAGAGTCACTTGCCTTTTGAAAACTGGCTCTGTAGTTGATTCACTGTACTGCGTCACTGTAATTAGCCCGGGTTATCATTGTGTTGTTGTCAAAAAGCTCACAGTGGTGGTTCTAGCCAATATCAGGGACCAGACTGGGGCCAGCATTTTTTTAGAGGCAGTGTTGGGCAAGTTAATCTCAGAATGTAATATATTACAAATTACTAGTTACTGCCATTTAAAAGTATTAAGTTACTTTACAGTATTACTCTCTGTTTATAACAGTTAATTTCAAATCCAGTGCTGCGCAGGTCTAACCCATTCATGCAATCATATACAGTGGTTACCACTTTGGATTAGAATCCCCTGCTTATATTACTAATAGAATGATGATATACAACAATAGAATAGTGTAGACCCTTGTAAATAAATGAATAGCCTTGGACACAGGGAGGGTCAGGCAGAAGATCAAAGTTCAACAATTATGAGATATAGATGAATATTTGTGGGCCTATGAGACATGTTAAACAAATGTTGAGGTTGGCAGAACATGACGGCCACAGATTAATACACCAGAGCTGGAAGACCCAACTGCCAGTTCCCGGTGTGCCAGTCAGCTACCGCAGCACTGGAGAGACAGTTATGCATAATAACAGGACTGTGTGGCGGCATTGCTCTGCAACTGTAGGGGATGTGAATGGAAACACATCCAACATATGACTAACATCACCCAGATGTGCCAATCACCAGTATGAGAAAAAAAACAAACCTGAGGCCAGCCCCTTATCCCTGCTGCTTTCAGGCAGCCTTAGGACACAAAAGCATAATGGGATACGTTGTAGACGTCACAGGTCTATTGATGGAAACACACTGAACATGATAACACACAGTACAGCATGACCCAGCTGTGCCAGTCACCAGCAGCACTCTTCTTGTAGCATATAATGACATGACAACACACTATAACCTTCAGGGGATATCTTTCCTACTGGTGCACTGGTGGAGTGGTGTGGATCAGTGTGGATGAATAAAAAATTAAAGCAATAAACAGTTTATTTCAGGTGGAAACTCATTATGTGACACTGTAAATGGAATATTATCCAAAATCCTGTTGGTAAGATGTTATATTGTTTAATTATTGCTATAATGTAATATGTTATGTAACACATTACTTACAAAAGTAACGCATAACCCCCAACAGTGTTTAGAGGGGCCAGTTAAATGACCTCAGAAAGTAAGTTGTCATATAGCATATGTGGGGTTCAAAAGCCAAGTCAGACAGATTATCTAGAGAAATAAAATAAAATAGGACGTGTCATTTTACCAGCAAAGTTAACAACTTCGTGTAATGTAACATAATTAATAATTATTATTTATAATTATTAATTATTTTATGATAGCCATTTTTCATACTTTATTTGGAGATCTTTTACGAGGTCAGGCCCATGTTGTGGCATAGTCTTAACAATGCGGCCCCTTGGTGAGGCATTTATTCCAACACACACTAAAGCTTAGTTCACATTACACGATTTTCACCCCGATTTTGTCGTCGCAGAGGATCTTGAGAGCCACCTTGGGTCGGAGGTGAGTCGGCAGATAGTCTGCCAAGACAAGTCCTCATGTGTGAACAAGCCTACAAGCAAGTTGCCCCCTCGTCTGAGACTGGTACTAGATATCTGGCATGCTAGAAAACTAGAGAAGTGTGACATGACTGACAAAGAGCATCAGCCAATGAGAGGTGGGATACGTCCCACATCAGCACGCAGGAGGACGGAAGAAATGTGAGGAGGACAAGTCGGCAAGCAACAACAATGGGGGCATCCATAGGAGCAGGTAGAGCGCGTTGTGTTTGGACCCAGGCCCTGGAGGCAGATCTAATTCAACACTGGGAGGAATATCCATGCCTTTACAATGTGTCATCTCCAAGTTACCACGACTGTCTGGAGAAAGAAAAGGCGTGTAAATTTTGTGTAATATCGCCCGTCTAAACATGTCTTTTGATAAATGAGGATACCTTCAGTGATTACAATTTGTCGTATTCAACGTTGCTCTTGTACTACGTTGTGTCGTCATGTATAGCATGCATTCACGTTCCTCTCTGAATTTTGGTTCAGAGCCGAAGAAGTGAAGACAAGGGTGGCAAGTTTTTGCACACAGTTCTCTCGGCTTATCAAGCTGAGACCAAGTGGGAGTGGGACCAAGCCCTTAACTACAAGGCAGAGGTGGCTTCTGGCAGCTCTGGATTTTAATAAAAAGCACGTGGTCCATTGTGTGTGTGAGACAACTGTACATATGCTTTCTTTCCTGACGTTACAGTTCTACACAGCAAAGGGTACTGTGTAGTTGCATCAAGTGTACGTAGACCACATGTTTGCATTTTACATGTGGGATGTCTGCTGAACTAGTACAATTTTGCATCCAGCTGAATTTACCATGTCATGAGGAGTCTTCGAACCTGTACCTGATAGAAAATCCAAAATCATCTCCACCGTCACTGTCTACATGTACCACGTTGCCATCCCCATCTCTCCCCGCTACACCAGATGAAGGTGCTCATCCTGCAGTTCCCCCAAGGGGAAGGAAACGCAGGAGGGAGGATGACATCGAAACACAAAAGCTTGACGTCCTGAAGCAAATGACGGCGGTATATACAGAGAGATCCAGCCACTTTGCGTCATTTGGAAACCAAGTGGAACTCGAACTGATCAATGACCCAGCAACAGTTTCCAGGTTAAAAAAAGACATACTGTGCCTTATTTATGATGCCCAGAATTTGTCCCTGACCTCTCCAGCACCACCATACCACGCCAGCACACCAACTAAAAGTGTGCGGCACACACATTGGAGTTTTCTCGAGAGCCTGAATGAACAATGACAATGCCTATTGGCTTTATTTTTATTTTGTTTGCAGTGACTTTTATTTTTTATTTTGTTTGCAGTGAACACTTATATATATATTTATATATTTTTTCTGCACTTTACCTGCATGTTTGTTTGTTTTTGTGTTTGATTCAGTGTATTGTATTTGTTTGCTGTGTATTTGTCTTCATTGGAATAAATGTATGTGTGGCCTCCCTCGAAAAAAGGGGAATTATGTTGCAACTGCTTTTCAAAGTAGACTTCAGACAGGAACAAGTTGTTGTTGATAGGGTGCAAGATGCCGACACCTGTACAAGTGTAATGCAAAATGTGTGAATAGTCAGGGAGCATACAGTTCAAATCTGGACAATTGAGAAACTTTTTGCATTATACTTGTCCAGGTCTAGGCATCTTGCACCCCATCAACAACTTATCACGTGATCAATTCAACCATTGTATGATCTGATTAGCCTACATGTCCACATGCTGCTGTCTCACACCCTACCCCCATCATCAACTTGTGATGTGACCAGGCTACCCAAGGCTATGCAGGTTTTATTCAGGCTATGTTTGTAACTTTAAGAAAAACTAATTTTGTTACTCTCACTCAGATTTCCTTGAAGATGTTTCCTGGGGGGGGGGGGGAATTTGAGGTTGAACATGCTGTGCTTTAGCCAATCACAATGGAGGGGACGGGGCCGAGACATGCAGGTGTCCCCAGGAAATGTGTACCTACAGAAACAGCCAGCTCTGCATCCATGATGACTGCTCCACCCAAAAAGCCATCTTGTCAACGTGAAAAACATGGACAACAGCACAACTTACAAGCGTTGTGCATCCACCAGCACACCTTATACTCCTCACGACAGGAAAAAAAGGGCATTAGCGGCAACGTTTTTACTGCCGTTTGGTTCGAGGTGCAGGTAGGAGTGTAACACTGGGGGCACTGACAGAAGTGAAGGGGGTGAGCAATCCCTGAGGCCCCTGCACTTCCGTTAGTCGAAAAACTACTGGGCAGTGCCTCCAGAGGTAAAGGAAAAATTTTTTTTTTTTTTTTTTCTTACCGATGGATTTCCAGATTGCACATACAGCAACAGAGACCTTTGCTTTATTTTTACTTCCATGCAATTCAAATAACCCACCTGTAGCCAGATAGCGCAGGGTCAAGGACAGACGTTCTCTACAGGATATGGCAAGCCTAAATCTGGTGTCTGTCCTTGCGATGTATGGCTCTACCAGCCCCAGCAAGAAATCAAAGTCCTCCGCTGTCATCCGTAGCATTTCCCGAAAACCCGTTTGATCATTCAGCTACGAAAGGTACAATAATCTGGGTCAGAATACATGCATAGACTATAATGACCATACAATGCAAGCTAATAGGCTAGTGGCACAGTGGCAAGCGATTTTCATTCATAGAACTCACCTCCAACTCTCTCTGCAGAATTGACAACCTGCGCAATCCGCGTGCAGCAACCCATTCCTTCATCCAAATCCTTTTCTTCTTTTCCTGTTTCTTCTCAGCACAGAGCCAGGCGCAAACGACCTGCAGAGCTCCAAGCTGTCGGACATCCATGTTGACAAATAAAGTTTAGCGCCGGGGACCTTGATAATATCCTGTTTTGTTCACGCGTGACAAAACGTAGTTCGGTGACGTCACCGCGTTATCTGGGGCTCTGTCGGCAAGGGCTCGGTGGAGAAATCTTGTGGTGTGCACACACAGGTTGTAACGCAGTTGGCGAGACTCCCGATGACAGAAACACACATCGCCAGGTGTGAACACTCAAAAGATTATGATAGTCTCCGCGACTCAAGATTGGTTGGCCAGTCATGTAATATGAACTCGCCTTAACTTGACTGGTCCTCAGGGTCTGCATTTGGAAACAGGCCACATTGAGAGTGAAGCTGCAGCTCCTGCTGTGAGCATGCAGAGGTGACAAAACCAGGGAAGGGGGTAGCAGACCATCCTGCCTATGTCCTACTTCTATGGAGGTTCAGGAGAAGAGAGAGGGAGCCCTCTTCTTTGGTTTAGGGGCAAGAGAGAGATGGAAACAAAAGCTTCTCCTTAAGTTGGCTTGGTGACATCACAGAGTCACATGTCACTTTAGCCCCTTTTGCACTGCCAAATTTTCGGCGAATGTGGGGTCATTTTGCCGGCAAGCTGCAAGCGTTTAGACACAGAGCCGGACTGGCGAGTTGATCCGAGGTGCCCAATTTTCCGCCTTGTAGGGTAGTCATATTGGCGGAACCTTTTTGGTTTCAACAGAACGAGGCGGCCTTCTGCCATGGGAGGGATGACTTGTGGGAGGAGCTGTTGATGATGCCGCACATGCGACCCACTGGCGGTAGATAAACAGGAAACAGCTGATAGCAGGAATTAGTGAGCAGCTAGTAGCAAGAGGGAAACACAAACCTGACAGACGCTGTAAAGATGGGCAACTGGGGAGACAAAGAATTGTGCGCCCTCCTTGTTCTCGCAAACGCCATTAATCGTCAAGTGACGGGGACGGTGAAGGACGGGCCAACTTATGAGAGAATCGCGAAGGACTGATTAGCTGCGGCTTCCCTCCCATGTCACTGTTTACGTCACATGCTGAGCTACACGTTTTGTTACTTGCTCACGCCCCACATTGCCCCAAAAAAGGCACATTCTGTATAAATAAAAGTAGGTAGGTGGCATTTTGCTGCACTCCCCGATTTTGTTTTTATACTGCCAATGCTGAAAGAAGACTGATTGGGTTTTCCTGCAAATTTGCACAATTCCTGTTTAAAAAGGGCTTTTGACAGTAGTGCCCAGTGATGTTCGAAGACTGGGTCCAGGGCAGGTCCGTCACTTAGGTGTGACAATGAGGCATCCTGTGGAGATGAGTGCCAAAAGGTTGTCCTTTGTTTGATGAACAAAGAACATGTCAGAATGTCCATTTCAGATACTCAGAGGAAAAGCCTTCTTATGTCCAGTTTAGATCTGCACAAATGACAAATCATCTGTGGTCCAGTGAATCCCAGCAGTAATACAACAAACATCATTACATTGAGTCGGTAGTAAAGTTTTAGACAATACATTTATGTTTACATGAAAAAGAAATTTATGAAATACATGCTAAAATGCAGGACATACAGAAAAAAACCTATGAAGTGTTTCACATTCTAGTTACCTTTATTCATTATAACCATAACCACTTAACCTGTTAGGGGTTGCTGGGGGGGCTGGAGCCTATCCCAGCTGACATTGGGTGAGAGGTGGGATACACCCTGGACACATTGCCAGGCTATCACAGGGATGACACAGAGAGACAGACAACCATTCACACTCACATTCACACCTACAGCCAATTTAGAATCACCAATTAACCCGCATGTCTTTGAACTGTGGGAGGAAGCCAGAATACCTGGAGAACACCCACGCTGACACGGGGGAGAACATGCAAACTGCACACAGAAGAGCCATGGACAGCTGGTGGATTCAAACGCAGAACCCTCTTGCTAATGGGCAACAATGCTAACCACTGCACCACCATGCCGCCCTGCTGTAAAGTGACAGTGCTAACTACTGTATCACCATGCTGCCCTGTGTGAGGCGACAGTGCTAACTACTGCACCACCATGCTGCCCTGTGTGAGGTGAGAGTAGTAATCACTGCACCACTGTGCTGCCCTGTTGTAAGGCAGCATTGCTAACCACTGCGCCACCATGCTGCCCTGCTGCAAGGCGACAGTGCTAACAACTGCAGTACCATGCATCCTGCTCTGAAGCGACACTGTGAAATGCTGCACCACTGTACCACCCTGCTGTAAGGTAACAGGACTAACCATGGTACCACCGTGCTGCCCTGCTGTAAGGCAGCGGTGCTAAGCACTGTATTACTGTGCTGCCCTTCTTTAAGGAGACAGTGCTGCTAACAACTGTACCACTGTCCTGCCCTGCTGTAAGGCGACAGTGCTAACCACTGTATCACAGTGCCACCCTGCTGTAAGGTGACAGTGCTAACCACTGCACCACCATGCCGCCCTGCTGTAAGGGTCAGTGCTGACCACTGTACCATCATGCAAATAACCTTTACTTTAATTTAGCAATGTATCAAATGACAGTGTCACATTGTAAATTGGTCACTCTCAGTAATGAAGAATGATCACCTTAATCTGCAGCTCCCTCTGCTTTACAAGGCTTTAAAGTGAGTTTTTAGCTCATTCTTTGGCTGTCAACTCACAACTTTACGCTTCACCCCACTTTACCCTTTACTTTAGTCCACTGTTTACTGCCTGCTCCAAACCAGTCAGTAGAAAGTGTTATAAAGTTTATTAGTGAATAGCCCCTTGAGATGAACCATCTCGTTTTCAAGGGGGTCCTACACAAAACATACAACACACTTCATTACAATGGACACAATCACAACATAAAATATACATACATACATAGCTCTCATTTACCAACCCAGCCCCATATAATTCCCATAAGCCCACAATACCCTCACATGATAAAATTTGAACAATGCAGTAGTATTTATTGAAAGCACAATGTAAGCAGTGCTCATCATAATCGCGCAATAATGTGATATTTAAATCTTAAAAGATTTAGTCCCCCCCCCTCCCATTCCTAGTAGTGGTATATCCCACACTCTTTCCAACGGGCGGGGCTAGCAGCCGTTAGTACTTGGCAGCAGTAGCAGCGTGTGGCTGGACCCGGCTGCCCACATTGTGCATCGCGGGGTAAGATGTACACTCACACAGACACAGTTTAACTTACACAAGTAACAACACATCCCATTTACTGTTACAACAAGCCCCAGGCCCAGGCTGATAATATAAACTGTCTGCAACATTTCTCCTGCATTGTTCAAAAGCCTACTCAATTACGAGTGCTGCTAAGCTAAAAGCTAATGATTAAGCTCAGAGTTTAGTAATAGTCAGAGAGGACAGGAGAGAAAGAAGAGGGAGAGGACAGGACAAGAGCAGTCAGTGGCGGAGCAGCTCGTAGCTAATGGGTACCTGTCTGTAGGCTTTCCACCTGTCAGTGAGACAAACATGACTATTACACACGGTTGTGAGGTGCGCAGCGGCAGATCTCACAGCACACTGTTTATAAACCAGTTTACCAGTTTAATTGCAGGAAATGTTTAGTTGTTAAGCCATTTCTCATAGACATTCACTCTGCCTGTTGGAGAGATAGAAAGAAGATTAAAGCGTCAAATTGCGGTAAAAGATGCTGTATAAAAGACAGGCTACAACTTTTTTTCCTTGTCCACCCCTGGAATTATTCTCTAAAATTTTACTGTTTATTGTCCCCCCCAACTATGAAAGCCCCTGCCTAGAGCATCAATATACTACTACTACTACTACTACTACAGACAGACACAGTTAGAGACTAGCCAAAGAACATTTTGGAGCATTTACTCAGGAGCTGGTAAAAACCAACAGAGCTAAATGACACAGATCTCTCTCTCTCTCTCTCTCTCTCTCTCTCTCACTCAGCAAAAACAGTGTGTACCACTACAATAACTTGGCTAAATTTTAGCATACTGTTCTGTATCAGATACTGTACTGTGTATGCTTTACTTTAAACAAGTAATGCTGATAGAGAAAGCACCACAAATACAAGCCATTTATATCACCAGACCTCTCTTACAGAAATCTTTGCATAGCATATTGCCCTGGCAACAGCCACAGGTAACAAATGACCATCTACCTCAAAAATGTCATCCCATTGTTCACTTGTTGTCCTTTACACACAGTTACCAGTCTATTGGGTATATCATAAGTATCTATTTTTTGTAGCTATCGTATATAATCAATTACAACAGCCCCTCATTATTAAAACATCTGTTGATAATGATTAGATTGCTGGTGTTGATTCAGCTCTGTCGTTATTTTGGAGGCTATAGTGTGTGGCCCAGTTAAATTGAATCAGATTATATTCAGGTATTTTAATGGTTTTACCCACTAAACTGGTACATCATGGTAGGTCCGTATAGCAGGAATGTACAGAACTAATGTCCAAAACAACAACAAAACCCTAAACTTGTTGAGAAGACTCAGAGAATCTACAAGTGCATATTCAAAAGTCCACAGTGAGTCCTGGGATAAGATTTTCTTTCTACAGCCAGAGCAATGTTCATCCATCAACACTGACAGCCATGCAGAAAGTGATAGCCATACTATTACAGCCAATGCAAATAAATGGACTGATTACACTCTTATGAAAGCTGCCTTCAAGAGTGCAAGGAACATTTTTCCTCCAGTTACTATCCAGCTCATGCACTCTAAATCATAGGCATGATTAACACAACTCTAAAGTGGTAGTTAAATGTTATGTTGAGACAACGTCTGATTTCAGAGCATAGAGAGAAATGTTACATTGTCAATCAGGGAAACAAAGTGTCTTTTATTTATTGTTAATCTACAGTATTTTGTGAAAGTATTTTATGAGGAAAAGTGATAATTAGTCAAATGTATGTGCTCACATACGCCTTTGAAAACTTTTCCTATATTGCTTTTGTATTTGTATATTAGACAGTTAGCCCTCTAATGGTCTTCTTAACCATTTGCTAAAGCAAATTTTCACTAAGTGTGCTCAGTCTCTTTGAGCCATGTCTAGTGTTTGGTTGGAATATTTTCGACCAGGGGTTTTCAACCGTTAGTAAATCAAGGCTCACTTCTGATTGTTAAAACATAGGGCCACCTTCCCAAATAATTGATTAAAAAATGACAAAAAAAGAGGAAAAAATACAGTGACTGTAAATATGTGTCACGCCACTGTCAGCTGTTAATATTGTGATTACTTCCTCTTGTGTCTGAAGCTTGTCCCTTCTCCTTAGGAAATGTTCTTTTGGCTTCCCAGCACATCCTGGCTGCTTTGTGTTTCAGTGTTTGTGGAGGCTTGATGGTTTTAGGATTTTACAGTCTTCAACACACTGGGCTTTCAGCTCAGCATCATTGCCTGCCATTATGAATCCTCATGTCATGTATTCTGGATCATATTTCCCAAATCAAGTCTATATACTTTCTTTATTTGAAGTCTTGAGCTCATTTAGATAACTAAATGAGCTAACCCCCCCCCCCCCACACACACACACACAAAACAACAACAACAACAACAACAACAAATACTATTTAAACTAACTGGCAGTTCTTCCATAGCCCACTAGATGGCACTATAGATAAAGTCCAGTATCACAGATCACAATTTGCCTCGGGGCTTTACAGCATACAACATCCCTCTGTCCTTTGGACCCTCACAGCAGATAAGGAAGAACTCTCCCCCCCAAAAAAAAAACCTTTAACAGGGGGAAAATGGTAGGAACCTCAGGAAGAGCGACTAAGAAGGGATTCCCTAGGACGGACAGATGTGCAATAGATGTGTTGTGAACAGAACAGATCAACATGATAAAATTACAGTAATCAATATGGCAAAATGATACACTGAGAGAGAGCGAAAGAGACAGAGAGAGAGAGAGAGAGAGAGAGAGAGAGAGAGATGCACAGCAACAGCAATAATTACAGAAATATGAATAATAATAATAAAAGTAGTTTATGTGCTTATGTGCTTTATGTGCTTTATGTGTATTTTGTGATTTATAATGCACGGTATGTTCAATGGGAGACAGGTCTGGACTGCAGGCAAGCCAGTCTAGTGCCTGAACTCGTTTTCTTTGAAGTCACACTGTTGTAACGTGCAGAATGTCTCATTGTCTCAGTGGAACAAGCAAGGATGTTCCCGAAAAAGATGTTGTTGGCAGTATATGTTGCTCCAAAATCTGTATGTACCTTTCAGCATTCATGGTGCCTTCACAGATGAACAAGTTACCCATAATGCCATGGGCACTAACACACCCCTATACCATCACAGATGCTGGCTTTTGAATCTTGTACTGGTAACAATCTGGATGGTCCTGGATGGTCCTCCCATGTCACAACATCCATGATTTCAGAAAACAATTTGAAATGTGGACTCATCAGACCACAGCACACATTTCCACTTTGTGTCAGTCCATCTCAGATGAGCTCAGGCTCAGAGAAGTCTGCAGCGCTTCTGGATGTTGTTGATATATGGTTTTCACTTTGCATGGCAGAGTCTTAACTTGCCTTTGTATATGAAGCAACAAACTGTGTTTACTGACAATGGTTTTCCAAAGTGTTCCTGAGTCCATGTCATATTATCCTTTATACAGTCAATTCAGATTTTAATACAGTGCCCTCTGCGGTGTCAAAGGTCACAGCCATTCAGTGTTGGTTTTCAGTCTTGTCCCTTAAATGCAGAGAATTCTCTGGATTCTCTGAATCTTTTGATGATATTATAGATTGTTGATGGTGAAATCCCAAAATTCTTTGCAATTGTGCATTGAGAATAGTTGTTCTCAAACTGTTGGACTGTTTGCCCCCATAGTTTTTCAAAATGTAACCCTCCTTGCTTGTGAACACCTAAGCCTTTTTAAGATGCCCCTTTCACATGTATTAATAACACTATAATTTGTTACCAATTAACCTGTTCACCTGTGTAATGTTCCAACAGGTGTTTTTTGAGCATTCAACAAGTTCTCCAGTCTTTTGTTGCCCCTTGTCCCAACTTTTTTGAAACATATTGCAGGCACCAAATCCAGAATAAGTGTAGGTATATTTTACAAAAAACAATAAAGTTTATCAGTTTGAACATTAGATATCTTGACTTTGGACTGAATTAATTTGAATATAAGTCAAAAAGGATTTACAAGTCATTGCATTCTTTTTTTTTACATTTTACACAATGACCCAACTTTTTTGGAATTGGGGTTGTAATAGCAGTAGTAGTGAGCAGCAAGCAGTAAAAACGGCAGCAGTTTGCCGCAATTTGTGAGAACCTGTGAGACAAGGAAGCACAAAGGCTCCAGGGGAGAAGTCAAGTCAGTAACATGCATCAGTGGGACATGAATGTTTGCAACTGAAGAAAGAGAGAAGGAGAGAGGACCTCAGTGTATCATAGGAGGTCCCCCTGCACACTAGGTCTCTATCAGCCTTACTAGGGGCTGGTCGAAGGCAAGCCTCAGCCAGCCCTGACTATAAGCATTATCAAAGAGGAAAGTTTTAAGGGTACTCTTTGATGTAGAGATGATGTCAACCTCACTTTGTAAGACCAAAACAAATTCCCAAAGTGTACTGCAGTTTTGAGAACCTGACCTTTTTAGGTGCCCTCCTTCAGGGAAGTTTATGGCAGAAAAATCACTGATAATTGAACTCCTTCATTAGGGGGAGCAATTCACTCCCAACCTGGAAGAAAGACATCCACTTTTTACTGGCAGACAACCATGGCCTTAGCCTTGGAGGTGCTGCAAACCCCACCACTGGGTGGTGGAGATTATGGTCTGATGAAGCCAATAGAACTGCATCATCTACAAAGAGCAGAGAAGAGATGAGTGATAAAAGAAAACCCTGTCAGAGCCCAATACTCAAAAAAAACTCTTTGAAAACCTGTTTCATTTCCTGAATACAGACACAGCACTTACTCTTATAATATAAGGACCAAAGTCCCATGACCCCTCAACTAACCTGCAAGGGTGAAGAGCTGGTCCACTGTTGCGTGACCAGAACAGAATCCACACTGCTCCTTCTGAATCTGAGCCTCCTGTCAAGTACCCTGGCATGACCTTCTCCTGAGGAAAATTAGCTGTGTGATACCTTGGGAACATCCTGCAGTCCCCCTTTTTAGAAAACAGAATCCTGCACAACGACTCCATCACCTGATAATTTCACCAGTTAGAGTCAGCAGTTTTGCTCCCCTGATGAACACAGCCTGTGCCAAGCTTTGCTTCCCCTTCCTGAGTCGTCCACAACCTCCTGGCCTCCTGAACACACCTGGGTTTCTGCTTAGTCAACCACCAATGCTGCAGCCATCAGGCCTCCCACCTGTCCACTGTTTCAGAAGACTCCTGGGCCAGCCAAACCAGAAAGGCCCTCTTCAGCTTCACTGATAACCTTCTGACCACAACTAGGAGCAGCTACCTCCACAAACACCATGGATACATAGCCCAGTTCACCCTCCCTGCATGTTTGGGTTTAGCAGGTCTATACCACAGTCTCCCTCCACCATCTCATCCAACTCATCCCAAGTGGTGATCAGTTAACAGTTCTGCTCCTCTCTCCACCCTAGTGTCGAAGATATACAGCTGCAAAACTGATGATATGACCAAGTTGATAATTGACAAGCAATACAGCAATTAAATATATTTATTGTAATAAAAGGTCCAGTGTGTAAGATTTTGGAACATCTAGCTGTGAGGACTGCAGATTGCAACCAACTGAAACTTCTTCTGGTTAGAATTGCTTTAGTGTTCAGTTTTTTTTTATCAGGAGCCAAATTATCCACAGAGGTCTCTTCTTCTCTAAAACAAATGCATCACATGATTAAAACAAGTAAAAACTCTGAAAAAGCAGTTTCACATTACAAACCACTATTTCTCCAATGCTGTTTGGCCGGTCTGCAACAAGCACCTGCTAATGTGTGTTCACCCTTTGTCTGATCGTGATTTTCAAGAGGTTTTAAGCAGGAGCTTAATGATCCACAGAGGTCTCTTCTCTCCAAAACAAACAGACCAGGTGATTTAAACCAGTAAAAACAGTGAATAAAGCAATTTTGCGGAAAAATCAGTGTTTTTTCTGCGCAGTTCATTTCAGAGAGGTTATGGTAGTTAGCGGTAACTACCATAACCAACGTGAAATTCAAAAACCTGAATGTCTCTCATTCTCAGGTAATAAAAAAGATGAGTCTTATTTTCAGGTGATTATACACTAAACTAAGCATACTTACTTCATTGTATTCAATTTTTGCCAATATATCTCCTAAATCATACACACTGGACCTTTAGAGAAAATGATACAGTAAATGTTTCTTTTTTTCCTGAATCAAGTTTTTGAGCACATTTTTGTGTTTGAACTTCTTCAAGAGACTCTATCATTTAAGAGTAAAGAAATCAATATTTCCTATGTGCAATAAAGTGAATTCAACCATTCAGTGTGTCTTATATGTTGCTTTTTTATTGTGTACTTATTTATCAAATCTATTGTTTTTACTGATGCGTCTTGTTTTTGCATTATCACCCTTGCTGCTCTTAACACTGCAAATTTCCCAGCTGTGGGACTAGTAGTGTATGGCAGTGGCGTTGTTAGGTCTGGGTGTCTGAGGCTTCAGCACACCAAGTCTCAGCTCCCATTGAAAGCTTTTTAATTTGCGCTGTGACGTGTACCGTTTCGAGCACAAGGCTCTAGAGCTCTGACTTTTATACATATGTATCCAGCACCCACTCCAAATGGACCTTTGACTATTTTTGTCTGAGGCTTCAGCCCAGAAAGTTTTATAAATAGTCCCAGTTTTTGATATATAGGCAATATACATGTGTTTAAAAATATAAGAATAGGCCTTATCATAAAAAAGCCCCAGATCTAATAATCTGTCATTCTGTTTGTACTGGTGTTCTACAAGGTTGTGTTTTATCTCCACTTCTGTTCTCTCCATATACAAATGAGCTGAAATATAATGGTAAAGACTTCTCACTTATTAAGTATGTTGATAACATGGCCCTGGTTGCCTGCCTGCAGGATGCTGACAGCCCCTCCTACTCTTAGCACATCAACCACCTTTCCACCTGGGTCAATGGCAGCTTCCTTGACCATAATGTCAGTAAGACCAGGGAGCTGTGTCTGGGAGGAACGATGGGAGTGGCTGGCACACGGCCTGTCTTCAGGTCCATTACCATGAGAGGGCAGGAAGTGAAGCAGGTCACTGAGTTTAAATATTTGGGAACTATCATTGATGACAAACTGACCTTTCAGCCTAATGCAGACTGGATTTACAAAAAGGCTAGGCAACGTCGCTCTCTTCTCAGGAAGCTGAGGAGCTTCAGTGCTAGTAAACACACCCTGGCAATAGTGTACAGGTCACTTACTGAGAGTGTTCTCACCTTGAACATGGTCTCTTGGTATGGGAACCTCCTGGTTAGAGATAGGAACAAGCTGACCCAGGTGGTTAATCAGGCCAGTAAGATAATTGGACACAAACAAATGCAACTTCAGGACCTATTTAATTGGGCTACTGCAAAAAAGGCTACTCAAGTTTACAATGACCCAACACACCCCCTGCAACCATCTTTCAGGCTGCTGCCATCTGGCAAGAGACTTGTGGTCCCTCTAGCGAAGAAGATCCGCTACAAAAATTAATTTGTGCCCTCTGCTGTGACCAACAGGGACATCTTAAAATAATCAACAAGCTTGTGATCACTGTTGCTTTTAATGCTGCTTTTATGCTGTGATGTATTTTGATGTACTTACTTATCTTCATTATTTATTGTGCTTTATGTTTCATGCTGTATTTTATATGCCAGATGCCAAAGACAAATCTCCATTTCATGTAAATGTAATGGACAATAAAGTTTTCTTATCTTATCTTCTACTTGCACTTGAATAATACACTTAGTTACATTCCACCACTGTAACAACATAAATATACATTTAAATATTTTTCCCAACTGTAGTCATTAAATTTTCAATGAAAGCAGTTGTAAAGTATTCTGTTTCTACCAAATACTTATTACTAACAACTAGGCTAACAACACAATTCATAATTAAGAGGAAGTTTTTCGTTTGTTTGTTGGTTTGCTTTAAGTGAGTTAAGTTTAAAGGGAAAACAAGTTGACAAGTTGTTCTTTTTTTTTGGGGGGGGGTCAACAAGATGCCAGAGAACGTTAATCAAATAAAATGTAGGGGATCCGCCTGGACCTTCCTGAAAAGGTCCGGGCTAAGTCACCAATGTTCTTATATCCTAAAAAAGGATGATTTATATTTACTTATCGTATCTAATCTTATCTTATCTTTGCTAAGTATTTAGTAGATAGCGAGAAGTATGTAGCTATTTGTTGCATTTATTTGTTTGAATTTTCTGAGTATTGCTGTAAATAATGTTGAACATAGTGTTTCAAATGTTGGAGAGCCATGTGGTAGTTCTTACACACACTCAAACACTCACACTCTCAAGCACGCACACGCCTACAAGGAGAGACAGACGGACGGACAGACACTGCAGCCCTGGTCTGAGAGGTTTCCAGCCCAGCTCAGTTCGCGGTCTTCTGTTGCCCTGCTCTCCACATTTGGTTACAACACGCATGTGTTAAATCTATCAGTGCTTAGGCCTATTTATTCTATTTTCGACACACGAGACTGGCGATGTGCAGAGCGCAGGATGTGGAGCTGTGTGGATATCTGGATGGATGAATAGATGAGCGGAAAGCTGACAGCACCGTGAAAACACCGTGAAGTGGACGTGGCGTGCAGCGGCGGGGCTTCTGCAACTTTGTCTGCTTGTACGGTTGAACAGGTGAAGCTGGGCAGTTGAACAAAGCTTGAAAAGGATGGTCATCGGAGTGATGGGATAAACTAAACGCGCGATCTGTTTTTTGGAATCACATAACAGAATCCTGCTAGTCATTTAAAGTTTTTTATTTAAACATCATGAGCAAAATTTAATCTCTGAGTAACACAGCCGTGTTTTTTAGCCTACATGAGTCTATGGGAAAAATCTCAGCGGAGATTTACTTTTATGCAAGAATCTTTTATGTGAAACTTCTAGAGATGAAGGAAAAATGCAAGAACGCAGCGAAGACGCGGAGAGAAAAAGAGAACGGAGAGTTTTATGAGCTGGCCAAACTGCTGCCTCTGCCGGCGGCCATCACCTCCCAGCTTGACAAGGCCTCCATCATCCGACTAACCAGCAGTTACCTCAAGATGAGGGCAGTCTTCCCTGACGGTAGGAACAGTCAAAGGGCTGCACGCACAGGCACTAGGATTATTAACATATAACATAGGCCTATTTATATAAATAGGGCCCACTGAAATGTCACATTCTGAGGGCGGAGGACAACAAACAAGGGACGAACAAATAGTAGTAGTAGTGACATAGGCTATATAAATTAATGTAGTACACATAACACATCAGAAACACGCACTCCATATGATTTACAATAGTTACAGTTAATTAAAGCCATTCTCTGTAAGAAAGTAAGCTATAACAAAATCACAGATCAAAGCCTTTTCCCCATCGTATTATTATGAAAAATATATCAGCTGCAATATGAAAAGTAATAAATATTGGAGTATTATTCAGTTTATTGCATTTAATTCGATATATTCCAAAATACATGCAATATAATCGTCTCAGTACAGGAATGAGGGATTCCATCAGAGGGACAGCCGTGCGGGATCTCGGTGTATATAAACGTCCAACTAATACAGAGAAGTTTCCACACTGTGTCTCTTAAATTGTTTGTAGTGCAGAGGAGAGAATTTAAGTGTGCACCGGGGACAAATAGATTTATACACTTCTTTTCTGGTACCACTTTTTAACAGGCATCCTTAGCAAAGGCTATGAGTAATAATTACGTCAGTAATGGAAAATTTACTGATGCTTCACATTGTCAATCGATTTTTAAATAAATGATTTATTAACTAGGCTATTTTCAAGCCCACAAGTTACAACTTATAAACCATTTTCAACGGGCTACTTAATTGTAGCTACACAAGTCATCTAAATAAAACTTTTTAAAAGTAAAAAAAAAAATGTCACGTGAGTGTTAAAATACTTTGCCGGTCGTTTTTGCTCAGAGAGCTTGCTACAAAATGTCGAAGTCTTTGTACCATATTTAGACTTTCCTCTGATTACTATAATAATCTAATAATAATAGTTGTATTTGTATCATTACTTTTCCGGTTCTTCTTGCAGTAGTAAAAGTCAGTGTTTGCTCCTTCACTCAACCATAATCTCTGGGCTGTTAAACCAATTTTGTTAATTAGGGTGTCATCGAAGTGTTGAAGTTGTTTTCCCACTCTGATTAAAAGCTGATGTCTACTTTAAACGCCTCACTCATTCATCAAGGTAATTATTTCATTAGGACGCATACAGCTACACTGGGGCAGGTTAGAGGGCAGAAAAACAGAGCCTTTCCTCTCTGTCATCACTCATAAAGTCAGAGTGAACACACGGCCTTCTGTGGCCGGGCCACCCGGTAGAGTCCAGCCACCTCTTTGTCCGGGACGCAGTAAAGCTTCAGCGGCAACAGGCCTGCGCAGTTACTCCCTCCATTAGTCTGGGAAATGTTATGTGCATATAGCCAACGGTGTGTTTTTTAGGAATCCAGAATGCCATAGATCCAATTTGTGGTGGATTAGTTTGTAGCCCCGTAATCCCCAGTAAGGATCCATAATGCAGGGCCGCGGGATCTGGGAAAGTCCAACACTCTGGGGCGCGTGGAAGCACTTCATTTATCACTTCACCATGTGTTCATTAGACCTATATGTTATTGTAAATATAGGCACATATATCAGACAGGTTCAGACACGTCACATATTCCCGTTGATCTCCGGAACACTGCTGTAAATGTGGTGAAGTCAGCTAATTTGTGACATCAGGTAAAATGGGACAAATAGGGTTTTTTAAATATTAGCAGCCAGTCACCGAACATGTTATTGCATTGCTTCTGCAAATCTTTACATGAAATAATCATATTTATTGGTATGAAACAAACCTTTTTGCGCAGAGCAAAGAGTCAAAAATCACTGGTCCCAGAACTTCAAAGAAAAGTGTTGCTTTTTCTCATTTTGGTAATAAGAATTCTGACGCTTAAATAATAAGGGTATAACAACAAAAATATTGTAGGGTGTTGCATTTTATTAAACGTTTGTCTTATAGGCTAATCAAAATATTTTCACACAAGACTTTATTTTTATAGGAAATAACTGTGAGTGAGTACTTAATGCATTCAGGTACAATAGGGAAAATAAATTAAGTTCAAATAAAACATTTATTCTGAAGTGAAACCAGCAGGTTTTTAGACTCCCAGGGGCCTAACATCATGACTTACGCTGACACACACACACACACACACACACACACACACACACACAAGTCTATTCTAGACAACATGGCAGCAACAAAACAAGCAGCTAAAAAACACAGGAGAAGTATGGCAGAAAAGATGGACGTTTTTTATGAATAGCCATAGGTTACATGAATAAATTAATGACTGAACTGATAAATAGATTTAAGCATTCAAAAAATAAACATGAAGGTTTCATATTATCTTATCAGCTGTCCCATTTTACCTGAACATGTCATCACAGAGAAGTAGGGGTTCTCAGTGTGTTTGAAGGTCCAAAGTTTCTAAATTATTTTACTTGGTAATATATTTTCTTTATAGAATATAGCAGAGATCCACAACAAGTTCTAAAAGTAACACTTAAGGTAGTCCTCAGAGTTTTAGGTGGTTGTCTTGGCTATCTACTAAAAGCGTCCCAAATTCCCCGACTTCACTCTAACAGCGTTAAGTGGATAAAGCGTTTTGACTCTATTTACAGAATACTATTTTATTAGTTAATTCATGGCGCTTTCCGTAAGGTTGGCCAGTACAACATTACCGGCTGGCCGGCATACAGCAGTAGCTCTGTTGGGTGTCTGGGAGATAACGCTAAAATGAAGCTTTTATCATTTTCGATCATTTGAATGCAGCCCAACGAGAAGCGGATCCACCCGTCTGCGGCACAGACGCTTGATTGGTGATGTGTAGCTTTACCTCTACTGTTCAAACATTTCGTTGCTATTTGTTTCACATGGTGTCACAAATATTAACCCAACAAGAAAACTAAACAGGCCTAATAAAACAGTTGTTAAGTTCATATGGACTGAAAAACGGCAGTTTTACTGTGGATGGCCTAGTTCAAGCCTACAGGCTCAGTTTTTGCACATTTTTGCATATCATTTCACATTTTATTGTATTTTATGTTTATATCATAATTTAGCATTTTGTTATGTTTTTGTACTAATTTAAAATTGTTAGTTTTAGTTATTAAACCAAGTGAGGAATCCAGCTAGGTCACAAAAGGTTTGGAGTAATTTTAGCTGCCACTATCAAACTGATTTAGCTATTATTTAGATAAGATTATTTGGATTAAGACTAGATTATTCATTCCTGTTTTTCCAAAGCCACACAGCAGTGTTCCATTGTTAAAAAGAGCTTATGTTTTTTCTGATGAAAACCTTGTTGAGGCTCAGAGAGTCAATTTAATACTGAAGACAAACAGTCCACACAGTTTCTGTTCTTGTCCGTTTGACCTGTGGGCCAAAAAGTCCAGCTCCCAACAAGCTGAAAAAATGAACACAGTGAGAAAGCAGGAGTAATTTCTTAATTTTAAAAAATGTGTCTGTAACTGGCAGTTTGCCATTATTTGTACCTACTTTTTTTTTCCTCGTGGGGTGATTTAGAATAAAGATTACAATAATCCATAAGGCAGCAGAGTCCTTTATTAAATGTGCTACTCATTTCTGGCCTATAGATGTTATCGCAAACTGCAACACTGCAGATGACCATAATGAAAACAACTTAAATTCATGTTATAATTCTTCATACACAGCCATTATATAATTCTCGGGGGTGGAAAGTAAAGTGCAAACACCATTGGTATAATTTAGAGGCCCTGGGGCTTTAGTTCAGTATTTCTATTGTAACAACTACCTCCCCTTAGAGCTGCAGTTATTAGTTACTATTTTATATGTCGCTTCTGTTTAAATGATCCATCAGTCTAGGCAATAGTCAGACCTGAACCTGCCACAACTTTACAAAACCTGAACACATTCTTATTCTTAAAGAGTTTCAGAATGATTTCAGGTAGAGTACAAGTACTCTTCACTGTTCTGTAACTTCTTGTTGCGAGGAGGGGGGCTATCACAGCCAACATTGGGCAAGAGGCGAGGCAGGATGATACACTCTAAACACATCGCCACACATAGAGACAGTCAGCTAGTTACCGTCACATTTATATCTACACACAATCTAAAGTCTCCATTTTAACCCAACCTGCATGTTTTTGGACTGTGGGAGGAAGCCAGAGAATGCTGAGAGAACCCACGCTTACACAGGCTGAACATGCAAACTTCACACAGAAAGGACCCATCCAGCGGGCTCAAATCTGGAACTGTCTTGCTGTGAGGTGACAGTGCTAACCACTGCACCACCATTGAATTTTGAATTGGAAAATGAGTGCATGTTGACAATTTATGTTTTCATGTCCTATTTCTTGTAACCCTAAAAATTAAGATTTTATTTGGTATTTTTTCAAGTAGTATTTCTTATAAGCCCTCAGTGCTAATATTCCAGCTGCCCTGGTATAAAATTACAATTGATGTGAAAAGCAGAACTGATTCTACAAACTGACCTGCTGAGCGAAAACACTGTTCTTCAGTTCTGTCAGGCTTTCAGCACTACTACGTGCAGGAAATGATTTGGTAGAAATGAAATACTTTACATCCACATAGGCTTCCAAAAATATTGATTCTGCCTTATTAAAGTCAGCTCCTTATGCAGCACAACCTTTTTTTCATTCTAGATGTATATAAACTTGTATTTTTTTTAGCTTGGTGCTGATGAAACAGCAGCAGTTCACCCTTTCTCTAGAAGAATCTGATAATATTCCATTATGTGATATGTTAGTAATTGAACAGCTATATCAGCCATACATTTATTTTGGACCACTTTGACTGTTACCAGTGTATTTTGTAATCTGTTTCTCAGTGTGTGAGAGGGACATGCAGCCAGAAGCAGCTGTTTGGAATCAGTGTGGATAGGCTTCAAATCACATGAAAACATAACGTTTCTGACACTGAAGTCAAGCATAACACCATATACAGATTTTAAAAACATAGTTGACATGCTGCATTCTAAAAACATGCACCATGATATGTCACATTGTTGACCCCCCTAGCCTGATGACAGCTGGACATTTCATATGTGTCTAGCAGCAGAGCAGACACAGGGCTCTCTGAATGCCAGCATGAATTATGGAAAAAAAGAGTTTAAATTAACAGTGTCAGGCACTAACATTTCAGTTCCTCCTGATCAGGTGATCACATAACCCTCTGTGTCTCCAGTGTGTCCTTGTTTATAACTGCTCCCACACATATGTGAATATTTATTCATTATTTTAAGTGCCCAAGAAACAGAGATGCCACTCAGTCTATTGGGCTTATACTCACCTTTATTGGGCTTTATAAATAAAATTGAAAATTGAAATTGATTGGCATGTTTTACAAATCATGTCTTGGTTCTGTGTCCTAAAGCAAGAAACATCTGTGCTCTCCTCAAAGTATGCATCTGTTGGTGAGAAAGTAAAGAAAAAGCCAATTATGGACATGCACAGTAGGTAGTTATGAAGTATACTGCTTGCACAAGGGTGTGGATAAGGATACAAAGCCAACACATTTTCACTTCAAACTTGTCATAGATAAATGACATTTCAACAATTATATATATTATATATATATATATATTATATAAGATCATACTTTAAATAACACTTTACACTTTACTCCACTGGTGTGTCCTCTGTTGTTGACCTGGCTGTGCCTGACCACTGTGTGTATTTTAACATCACCAGTTTTAGCCAGGCCCCGGTGAGAACGATGAGGAAATGCTACCTAACTTCTGAAGTGGCTGCAAATTTTATCGAGATTTTACAGAGCACTCCTGCTGAAATTTTACCTGCACCCTGTGATTTTATTGTGGAAAATTTTAACAGTAAATTGAAGTCAACACTTGACTCAGTGGCTCAATTTTAGGTCCAATTCTTTTTAATCTATACATGCTTCCCCTTGGGGACGTCATCAGGAGGCGCGGCATCAGCTTCCACAGTTACGCAGATGATACACAGTTGTACATCGCTGTGTCTCCTGATAACGCAGGGCCAATTGATACCCTTTTAAACTGTATTTTAGATATCAAGTCATGGATGGCAGTGAATTTCCTACAGCTCAACCAGGACAAAACAGAGGTTTTAATTATTGGTTCTGAAGGCAAGAGAGAGAAACTTTTTCCAAAACTACAAGATTTTAAACCTTCAGATTGTGTGAAGAACCTGGGCATCATTTTTGACTCTGAGCTTAGTTTTATTCCACACATAAAAAATGTAACAAAGTTTTTATCATCTTAAGAATATAGCCAGAGTCCACTTGTTTCTCTCTCAGGCTATCATGGAGGTGCTGATGCATGCTTTTATCTCTTGTCGTTCAGATTACTGTAATGCCCTGCTCTCAGGTCTTCCCAAAAAGACCGTCTCTAACCTGCAATTACTCTAAAACTCAGCCGCATGAGTGCTGACGAAGACCAGAGGGCGGGCACACATTATATTGGTTTTAAAATCACTGCATTGGTTCCCCGTGTTTTTTGATTTTAAGGTTCTTTTATTAGTTTTTAAATGTCTTAACGGTATTGGGCCATCTTATTTATCTGACCTGCTTTTATCATATCAACCCTCGCAGATCCTGAGGTCCTCCAGCACCGGTCTTTTAATCATTCCAAAAGTTAGAACTAAAACCCACGGGGAAGCTGCATTCAGCCATTATGGCCCTCACTTATGGAATAGCCTGCCGGAGAGCATCAGGACTGCAGAGACTGTTGATGTTTTTAAAAGGAGGCTCAAGACTCGCCTTTTTAGTTTGGCTTTTAACTGATTTCGTTTACTCTTTGAATTCTTCTATTATATGTTATTTTAATCTCTAATGCTTTTAAATGATTTATTTTTTAATCCTTTATGCATTTTATTATTATTAAATTTCTAAATCTTTAATTTTTAATCTTTAAATCTTTAATTTTTCTAAATCCTTACATTTGTATGCATTTTATCATTATTTTATCTCATACCTGTTTTATCCTATCCTATTGCCTTTTAGTCTTTTAGTTTTTAGCTCCAGTGTTTACTCATGGGGGGCCTCCACACTGGGAGGTGTGTCCGGTCCGCGGGGACGTCGTCCTGATGAGATCCCTCAGGCCCGGAGGACTAGGAGGCTCTGCACCATGTGTGGAGTCTACCCCGGTCTATCTGGGTCGAGGTGGTCTCTGTGGTGGCACTCCCTGTGGCCGTAGGCTGTGGCTTTAGTTGTGTTTTGGCCGATCGTTTACAAGACAGCAGCGTTTTGGGTGCCTGAAAACGCAACGTTTTGAAAACGGGTTCCAGAGTGCAGCTTTTTGGAAACGGCAGTGTCTGCAAGCAATGCAACCTGTTAGAGGTCACCAGCCCAGGAGGATTGTGGAACAGGCTGTCGAAAAGGCCCTGTACGACTTGAATGAGCTTGGCAATGTGGACGCCGTGAAAAATCCACTGGTCACAAAATCGATCGAAAGCAAGCTCCCAGAGTCTTTGAAGAAGGAGTGGCTGGTGTATGCTGCTGATGACGGGAGAGCTGTCCAGTACCAGAACTGCTTTGACATGCTCCTCACGTTCCTGAGAGCACAAGAAACAATATATGAGCAGTTGGACCAGCTAAAAGACGAAGAGCCCAGCAGGAAAGAGACCAGGTTCCAGCAAAAGCACACCAGAACACAAACTGCCAAGGCCAGTAGTGAACCAGCAGGCTGCATCATCTGTGGTGACACCAAGCACAGAACAAAACTGTATTTCTGCAGGAAATTCAAGACCAACTTAAGACCTTCGGAGAGGAGAAATGCGGTGATGCAGCTTGGTGCTTGCGGTCAGTGCCTCGAGGTTCATGGTGAGGATGGATATTGCAAAGCCTCTTTCCTGTGTAAGTGCAAAGACCAGCACCATTACTACCTCTGCCCTTTTGCTGAAACCAAAAATCAGTCCCAAAGATCAGTTAAATCTGGCACAGTGGGAGGTGGAAGCAGGAGATACACAGAGGCTCAGGAGGAGTTCCTCTCCAAGTTGTCACCGGAACTGGAGCGGCAGTGTTGAGATGCTTTCTGCAACGCAGTATCCAAATCTTGCAACTCCGCAGTAAGTGAGCATGGACTACTGGTGGAATGTGGCTTGCAGGAGTTCCCCGTCATCATGATGCTCCTTAACATCACTGCCAATGCTGGACAAAAGGTCGGAACTCTGATTGACTTGGCCTCAGACACAAATTACATCACGCATAAGGCCGCAGATGAGCTGAACCTCCGGAGTGAAGACGTCACCCTGGTGGTCCATGGAGTTGGTGGGATGAAAGCCTTGGTTGAGACCAAGCAGTACCTGTTAAAGATCTGTGTGAACACCCCCAAAGGCACTCTCAAGGCACACCAGCTGGTGTGTTATGGGCTGGACAGCATCGCTGAGATTCATAGACATGTGCTGGCAAAAAAGTTGCAAAAGATTTTCCCTGATGTTCAACTCCATGAGCTGAAGAGACCCACAGAGGTCCAACTTCTTAGAAGTCATAAGGAAGGACAATTGGTGCCTCAGAAAGTTCGCTCTATTGGAAACCTTGTCCTCTGGGATGGCTCACTTGGGAAAACTGTTGGGGGCACTCACCCTGACCTCTTCGAAGAAGCCACTATGACAGTCCATACCTCCAAAATTCACTTTGCTTGCTCAATGAGAACCGCAGCAGTGAAATACAAAGAACTCACCTGTAAAGATCCAAATTTCTGCAAGACTCCTTTCATCCAGGCCAACACTGCAGCTGCTAACAGAGACATTCTGAAATGGTGGAAGTGGGACAGCATAGGAGCTGCTTGTGAGCCCAAGTGTGGAGGTTGCCGCTGCGGGAATTGCCAGCCTGGAGGCAAAGAGATGTCACTTGCCGAGGAAAGAGAACTGGAAATGGTGAGAAATGGTTTAAAGGTATAATATGTAGTTTTTCCACATAAAAATGTCTAAAAACAACTAAACCAATATTATATATTTTGTTTAGTTGTGTACTTTGATTATCAGAAATGTTTCCAACAATTTTTCAAACCCAGATAAATATGAAATATTAATAAAAGTTACGGACCGTGTCATTAGGTCGCATGTCAATGGCAACGTAACTCCAGTTACCATAGCCATTAAATGAAGGAGAAGAAGAAGAAGTAGACCGGATGAGACGTCAGAGAATGAACGTTACTGTTGCTAGGCTAAGCTAACTCGTCATGGATCATGATTATGCATTGATGGTTGCTGCACCTTCTGACACCGAAGCTGTTCCGGTAAACAAGCCGGTAAAACAGAAACGTACGGGTCAACCAAGCAATCCCAGAAGAATTTGGGATAAGAAGAGAGCTAAATCAAGGATAAATATTTGTGTGGCCTTTCAGAGATGGAGAGAGCTTCGTGAAAATCTAGGACTACAATTCGACGCCGACCTCGCGTGTGTTCTACTAGACAGGTAAGCAAACATCTGGCTGATGTTATCTAAATATTAATCATTTCCACCAGTGTATTGCAAGCACTGCTGCCTGCCGGGGCACCAGCGCTCCGGCCAGCGGTTATATGACTACAGCTCCCATGATCCCACGCTACTTTGTGACGTCATCCAACTCCCTCTTCTCTTCTTATTGTTTTGGTTTGAGACCCCTAGTGGCAGAAAATTACATATTGCACGTTTAAGATATGTAAATGGAGATGACCACTGCAAGAAACCACACTGGCATGCCAAATATCCCTGGGCGGAGGATCCAACATCCTTGCCCGACAACAGGAAGGCCGTTGAAGCAACATTCCTCAGGACGGAGAAACAATTGGCAAAGGAGCCAGAGTGGAAAGCTGCCTACGCCTCCCAAGTTCATGACATGGTCCAACGTAAGGCCGCAGTAAACCTGTCCAAGGAAGTGCAGGAAGACTGGACCGGGTCAGTATGGTATATCAGTTATCTCATTGCCCCAAATCCGCATTCTGTCTCCATGCTGTCCTGCTGAGGTTCAGAGCGGGAGTCTTTGCTGCCCTGGGTGACATAAAAAAAATGTATAAATCCGTCTGGCTGGACCATGATCTGCACAGGTTCCTTTGGCGGGACTCTGAAAATGACCAAATTGAAAATTATGACATAAGAGTCAACATTGGAGACAAACCTGCTGGATGCATTGCTCAACTGGCCATACGTGAAACTGCCAACTTACCTCAGTTCAGTCATCTCAAAGAAGAAAGGCGCGTGCTGCATCAAGATGCCTATGTTGACATCATCCTGACCTCTCACGACAACCTGAACCAGCTGAAACTCATCACATCTAACACTGAGCGGATCCTAGATGCTGAGGGGTTTTACATGAAGCCATGGGTCTACTCCAGTCAAAGTGGGAGGAGAGTGCCCAAGTGTGAGGAGACAGGGCCCAAGATAATAGTTCTACCAAATCAGCTCACAGAAGATGACAACAAAGCCCTCGGCCTTGGGTACATACTCGACGATGACAAGCTCCACGTCATGGTCGCCGTGAACTTCTCAAAAAAGAAGAAAAAGCTGCAACTCGGCCAGAATCTACTCAAAGAGGAAGTGCAGTTACAAACTCCAAAACCACTCACCAGAAGAGAGCTGTTAAGCCAAGTTGCAGGACTGTATGATCCCCTGGGTCTGGTGGCTCCGGCGAAGCAAAAAGGAACAATCCTGGTCCGAAGAGCTTTTCAAGAAGCAAAGGCAAAGTGCTGCTCAGCAAAAGACACCTGGGATGCTGCCTTGTCAGACAAGCTCCGGGAGGATGCCATTAAGCTCCTGGAGGAATATGATGAGCTGGGCAACGTAAGATTCACCAGGTCCCTGACACCACCAGATCCCAATGGCAAACTTTGTGGCATCACCTTCTCTGATGGCAGTGAGCACGCATATGGTGCTGTGTTATATCTGCGTTGGAGTTGCAGCCATGGCACAGCCGTGAGGCTGGTCGAATCCAAGGCCAAATTGACCCCTCTTGACCAAAAAGGAGATGCTGTAAAAGCTGAAATGTGTGGAGCCATCTTTGCTGCCCTGCTGAAGGGTTACTTTGAAAGACACTGCAGAATCCAGGTGGAGAAGTGATGTCATCTTTTCGACAGTCAGACCATCTTAGGAGCAATACAGTGAGAAAGTTACAGCTATCAAACTTTCTTTGCCAACCGGGTCGGAAAGATCCAGAACAGCACAAATGTCCGAGATTGGTGGTGTATTCTGGGAGCAGTGAATGTTGCAGACCTCATAACAAGAGGAGCTGGCCCCAAAGACTTGACTGAGGACTCAGAATGGCAGATAGGTCCAAAGTTTTTAAGTCTACCAGAAAGTGAGTGGCCAAAGAGATCCGCCAGGGACGTTGCCGCTGCAGCAAGAGAGAACATCGCAAAAATCCAAGAGAAGTCATTCATTGTAGTTCTTAACAGAACCTACCTGAAGGAGGACCCAGGGCAGAACCAGCATTCAGTCCAGAAGATGTCAAGCAGGTCACCTGCAGGACTAGCAGTCCAGATGCTAGTTGATGTAAGGCGTTTCAGTAACCTGACACGGCTGGTCAAGACAGTGGCATGGAGAGCTGCGAAAAGGTTCCTGCGGGTCAAGACTAGAGCAGAGTCCTGCACGGGTCCAGTTTTCAAGATCCGCCCCGACCCGGCGACGTACAAACCCGCACCCGAACCGCAAACCAGCGCATCAGGCCAATTAGTACCGCAACCTGGTCCAACCCGTTGAAACACAACCCGCAGCCCGACCCGTAACCCGGATTTAAAGTAATCATTTTGGGTCATATTGGCTGAATATTGAACAGCATATCGCCACAGTTAAGGTGCCAGTAAGTAAACAACGACCTGAATGAAGCAGCTCTCACAATAAAAACCTGACTTCAGCTCCATCATCAACCCTCTGTGTTCTTCTCCCATATGAGTGTAAAAGCACTTGTTTGTTACGTTTAATGCTTTTAAACTTTTAATCTATGTAAAGGAACTTTACATGTGTAATAATAGACTTACTTTCTGTCCAGAGCGACGTTCAGCAGTTACAAGCCGTCACGTGTTTTTAGAATCCATCGAGGAGAGAAGTAATCCATCAGGGAAACACTTCAGAAACATTATAAAGTGATAGTTGTACGTTTTATCCACTTATTTCTCAAATACCTAAATAATTATTTACTGTTTTGGAAGCGGCAGCCATGTTGATTCTGTCGCCCAATCACAAATTGTGTTATTAGATGGTGAAACGCGTGAAAACAGCTGAACCAATGACCGTTGCGAAATAGCGGAGGCGATCCTCAGAGAGTAAATAATGACCAAGATAGTTATCTGTAGTTTACCGAACTAATGACTGATGTGTTTATCTAAAACCCGCGATCTGACCCGCATGTTATTTTTTCCACCCAGATCCGAACCCGGGAAAAAAAGTTTTTTTAAAAACCACCCACAAATCAGCTGTTTTTGCGGGTACCCGCGGGTACCCGACCCAGTGCAGGACTCTGGACTAGAGACGTGTCAAAGTGGGAGGCAGTGTCTGGATCAGGCATCATCACGGTCAGCGAGAGACAAGATGCTCTTAGAGACCTTTGCCTGGCAGCGCAAACACATGTGACTTTCCCAAGCACCACAACAGACAGACTGGTTGTCTACAGGGACGTGACAAGTGGACTATTGGTGTGTGGTGGTAGAGTCCAGTACTTTAAAAAGGATGGCAAAGCTGTTCCCCTCCTACCCTTTGATGCCTGGATCGCAACCCTTTTGGCCCATGAAGCTCACAGTGAAGGACATGACAGAGTAGCGGGGACCTTATTGAGGATGAGACGGAAGGCTTGGGTCATCAGAGCGAGGAGGATTGCCCAAAAAGTTGTTGACAAATGCATCGTCTGCAAGAAAGCAAGAGCCAGGACTTGTCGACAGGTAATGGGTGACCTACCTGAAGAAAGAACAAGACCAACCGCACCATTTGAGTTCACTGCCGTCGACTTATTCGGACCCTACCAAGTGAGGGATGACATCAAGAAAAGAGTGTCCATGAAAGTTTGGGGAGTGGTGTCAAGCAGGGCCATCCATGCAGAGTTGGCAAACACACTATCGACGGAGAGTTTCTTACTTGCTTACCAGGGGTTTACCACACTCCGTGGCCATCCATTAAAGGTCTGGTCCGATCCTGGTACCAACTTCGTTGGTGCAAAACCCGTTCTGGCGGAGCTGTACGCTTTCCTGGGGGAGCAAAACAAAGAAACCCTGATTCTCCACACCGAAATGGGGCTGCAGAAGCCACAGTGCGGATCACTAAGAGGGCGCTCCAAAGTCTCGGGAAGGGAACAGACCTCAGCTTCAGTGAGTTCCTGACAGTACTCCGACTAGCAGCCAACCTCGCCAACGAACGCCCCATAGATGCGAGAGCTCAGAGCCTAGAAGACCGACTAGAATACGTCACACCGAACTCTCTCTTGCTTGGTCAAGCTTCGCAGAGCGGTGATCTCAAGACGTTCGACTTCGCCACTTATCCGTACAAAAGACTGCGAGAGATACAAGCCCAAGTCAACCACATCTGGGAGTCCTGGAGTCAGCTCGCTGGTCCAAACCTGTTTGTGCAAGGCAAATGGCACACCACAGAAAGAAATGTCGCCATTGGAGACATAGTCTGGCTGTGTGACCAAAATGCGCTGAGAGGACAGTTAAAGCTTGGGAGAGTCATCAGCGTGAATCCTGACTCGAAAGGTATCGTAAGAGATGTCAATGTTCAAGTCTCTCCAAGCCATTGTGTTCCGGCCAACAGCTCAAGACCAGCTGTCAAAGGCTCAGCATCCAGCGACAGGAGAGGTACTGTGCTGCATAGAGATGTCAGAAGCCTTGTTGTCCTCCTTCCAATAGAAGACTAGGACAAGCAAGACCACTGACGCTACAACCTTGGGCTCGCCTGGAGTAACCTGGAGGTTGTGTGATCTTCCCTAGGACCCAGGGAAAGATCGAGTGGGAGGTGTTGCGGTGAGTCAAAGGCGGCTCCAAGCGCATTCCGCTCCTGCTCCTCAGACGGAGACTGATTGTCCCACTGTGTGTGCAGCGGGGCACGCACACGTATGCCGCCGCCGGCAATCGCTCACCCACGCCAAGCCTGTCCGCTGTGTGTGAGGCTCCACAGGGGAGGCAGATGAGTAATCACCTGAGCTGGGGAGTGGGGCAGGTCAGCATTGTGTGTGCACGCCGGGAGTCAACGGACGCTTTATGGAGGAACGGGCAAGGAAAAGGACTCTAATACTCTGAAAGAACTGCCGGTAAGCGTTCGGGATTGATGCTTGCCTCTCTGGTTTCAAGACCTGGCGGTGTTTGAGCCTGTTAGTTGAATTCTTTGTTTGCTGGGTCACTTGTTTAATTTAGTCATAGACATTATGTGGCATATGTGGCATAAAGTTTGCTTTGCTATTTGTAATCTGTGACCCAGGTAGTTGTATTAGCGTGCGGAGTGATGTGATTCATGGAAATGCACTATTAAAATATTTCAGTTAAAAGGATATATTAAAATAGATTATTAGTTAATTATTTGGTAAGCAGACAGAAATCAGGTACAAGCCTTTGAGTAAAAGTGTGAAATATCAGTAAACTGTGAATTGTAAAAAAAAACTGTTAAACTGTGAACTGTAAAAAACTGTGTGCTGTAAAAAACTGTTAAACTGTGTGCTGTAAAACCTGTTAAAACATGTAACTTAAGACATTTAATTTAGTTAAAAATCTAAAATAGGAATAATTAGTGAGTCTAAATTTAATGTCATTTCATTTGAAGCTACTGCTAAAATCCTTTTTGCTGACATTTGTGAAAGTTAAAGTGGCGGGTGTGTCTATAGTTTATATGTGATATTTGGCAGTGCTGTGCCTTTGTGTGCTGTTATAATCTAAAGGTAAAGGTAAAGTTCCACTGATTGTCACACACCTGAGTGTGTGAAATTTGTTCTCCGCATTTGACCCATCCCCTGAGGGAGCGGTGAGCAGCAGCGGTGCCGCGCTCGGGAATCATGTGGTGATCTAACCCCCCAATTCCAACCCCTGATGCTGAGTGCCAAGCAGGGAGGCAATGGGTCCCATTTTTATAGTCTTTGGTATGACCCAGCCGGGGATTGAACCCACGACCTCGCAGTCTCAGGGCGGACACTCTACCACAAGGCCACTGAGCTGGTAATCTATTCTAATTTTGGGTGTTTTTTGTTTTATCAAAGGTTTTTCACCTGTGCTCATCATGCAAATCATAAAAATAATCATCATAAAATTAAGTGCACTGAGTGAAGTCCAGTGTCTGGTTTCAAAGAGTGTGAGGCCCTTCCCTTTCAAGTGTGGGAAAGCTTGCACCGACACGACACTTGACAACCATGGTCTTTCCTTTACATTAACTGTACCATAGATATCATACACAGATATTGTAAAACAATTCAAATGCCATTGAACATAATTGGGAATGTTGCAGAACAGTCCACTAGCAATGTTCTGTATGGTAATAGGGTTGGATGTAATGAACATAAGATGGTCCCTGCTGTCTAAACAGTAAAAGTGGCATCATTTGTAATTCTAAGTTGCCATGAAAGAGCTGATCATCTCCAATCTGCCTGATCTTTTTTTACACCAGCAGTAGGCAGTAGTGTCACTGACTTGGACGAAGCAAAAAGATTAGCTTGCTTGCATGTTTGGGTGTTTTGTTGGAGGCCTCTCTGTCAGCAAGCCCAAACAGTGTAGTGTCAGTGTGGGTTAATAAGGTGGTCAATTCAACAAAACTACGCAACAACAAAAAATTAAAGCATGAATTCTCACTTCCCTCTACTTGTATTTCATGCAGATAGTTTTGGTTTCAGTTGTCCAGGTTCAGACATCTCTACTCCCAACCCAACACAGTGGAGTTGGATAGAAAGTCATGTGTAGAATAAGACTGAGAGTGTCCAGTCATTCAAGCAGCCCTGTGAGCTGAACAGTACAGCTGTGTTTCAAACTAAATGCAGACGTCAGTCAGCTGGTAAACATGTTCACAATGACTGCTAACATGCTCATGTTAACCTGGTATAATATTTACAGCGTTAACCGCCTTAGTTTAGCATGTTACATCGCTAATATTTCTTCAATAGCAGTAAACTCACTGCATCACTGAGGCTGACGAGAATGTCATTTTGTAGGTATTTTATTTCATAAACCAGTGTATTAGACAAAGGGATGTTTTGACCTGATGATGGCGCAAGATTAAAAGTGAAGGGTTCACCAACATTAATAGAATTCCTTAGGGGACATGAATGTGTAAACCAAATATCATGGCATGCTAAAACCACACACGCACCTCATGATGGCCCTAGTCAGGGATCACCAAAGTTAAAAGGATACATCCTCTGGGAACCAAGAATGCTTGTAAAACATTTGGTGCCAATATATCCAGTACATGCTGACATATGAAAACAGCAATTGTAGCTTTACTTGTCAGCCCTCAGCCCCTGGAGAGGCCAGTAGAACAGGGAACCAGGGGTCTTCTTGATAAACTGATTACGCACAAAACCAAGACTGAATGAGGCATACGCGACCTACCTCATAAAAGTTGTGATCTATAAATACAGTCTTGATGAGAGAAACTTTGATCCATGCTCACGAACATTTTGGAGATGGAAAATTGGCGATGCAGATGGTAAGGTGGAGGCCTAATTGTAGAAATTATTGAATTTTTTTTGGCACACGCCATTTTTTGCTTTTGTACATACATACATTTTTAGTATGGATCCTACACACTGTTTTATAAATGAGACCCCAGGCAAGGTAGAAGAGAGCAGAGCCACTACAATGACAAACATCAGTCAGAGTCACAAGAAAGGTGACATCCCCTTGCTTTTGCAAGGACTTGTTGCCCAGAATCAGAGGTAAAGAGTACAAAGTTAGCATGACCACAGTGGCCACATTTATGGGAAATACAGTAGGTTGAAATATACCAGAATATTCCTATCTGAATAAGTTACTGCCTCATATTTCTCTGCTGCGGAGAGTCTGCAGACAGACTACTTACTGTCTTGCTGTCATATATATCACTGATTGAAACAGTGGCCTGCTTTGTAGTTTATTTGCTCACGCTGCTGTGCAAGACTTAGAGACATAACTAGATTAACCTGTTTACATTCTATTCAAACATCCTGTATATGATCATCACACATATGATTATAAGTGGGATACTGAGTGTGTATGTGCATGGGTGTGCCCTCAACTAGAGTCATGTAGTTAATAAACTGAGGACAAGAAAAAAATGGTAAGATTTGTAAGCATCTACATCCTAAAATTCTTGTCTATACAAAGTACGATAGAATAATTGTACAAAATATTACAGGAAACCAAAAAAAGGAAGGGTTTTTTTCTCTGCTATTTGTCTCTAACATACCCATGGCTTTATTAATTTGAATACCCATGGCTTTATTATTGTAGGCTTGGTGTTTATACTGTAAATAGACTTAGAATAAATACTATTGGCATCATAAAACGTGTTCAAGTCTTTATGACAGGTGCTAACAAAACCCACAAATTAGTACAGAAATGACACACTGTCCTTTGTGGAGGATTCAAAGACACAGGAACTTGGATAAGGGATATCAGTCATTTTTTATGTTTCACATCATATCCCTAATGAATTATAAAAGTGACAGTGGTGCACATTTAAATGTACTCTCTGAGCAGCAAGGTGTGGTTTATGACATAGACCAGAAACTGGATAAAGTTGAGTTAAACTAAAATACTAAAATACCATGTGCTCTGACAGCACATATTTGGGGTTGTCCCTGAGGACTTAAAAAACACAGCTAACCAAGCTGCAGTTGTGTCCCTCTCTAAACTGCTTGCTTTATGATTGATTCTGCACAAATAGGATAAGGCTACACCACCTTCTTACCAGTGCTCCAACAAACAACTAAAGCGCACTGCTCTTAGTATCAAAGAATCCAAGAATCAAATAATTAAAAAAAAAAAAAAAAAAAGAGAAAGATCTGGCAACTTTGTCTTGTATTTTCAAAACAGGTCAACCCTCCAATTTTCTTTTCTTTTTTTTTAATCTTTTGATAGTGTGTGTGTATGTGTGTGTGTGCGTGCGTAATGTCTGTGGCCTGGGAATAATTGTTGTTTATTTGTTTATTATTTGATTTTTATTGTGAAAATTTGATAAATGAATTTCAATATATGTAGATGATTATAACATTCCCAGCCTGGTACCACATCCTCTTTGGTATATTTATTTTTATTTTCTTTTTCTTTCTTTTTAATATTTCTTGCCAGGTCTTGGTTGTATCAGAGAGCAGAACTACATAACTCTGGAAGGTCGAAGATGCACAAAAATGTTGTTATAGTTTCTTACCATTGTCAATGCCAGAATCTTACTGGGGTGGCTTTGTGGAAAATGATAGCAGTGCTCAAACAGATGCTCTCTCTTCTGGAAATAATGCCCTCGATCTGCACAGTGTCAAACTTGCATGTTTGGTGTGAAAGCCCAGTGACTGTGTCTTTACCTCTCTGAGTATTTTTCTTTTTGATGATAGATGGAGTGTCAGGCATCGTCTCCCTGACTGTCTTACCATGTCTGTCTCTCTCTCTGTAGGTCTGGGTGATGGATGGGGTCAGTCAACAAGGTTCAGTCCTCTGGACAGCATGGCCAAAGAACTGGGTTCCCACCTTTTACAAGTCAGTACAGGAAACACAGGAAACACTACACTCATTCTCGCACTGCAGTTTGCTCTTCCAGACTACTGTAGTGTTTCACTATTCTATGGGATGACTGATGACTGAAACTGCTGCTCTAAACCAAACTATATCACTGTATGCTTACTGTGTTTTAAACGATGCTTTGCTTTGCAGCATTAGAGTGGGAATCAGCAATTAGCAGCAGGTAGCTTGTAGACCGAATATTGGCCTTACACAAAATCACATTGTATTGTGCCCGCAATTACATTTGAAATTTGCCTTTTACAACACATTAGTGACTCTGGGCTTCTGTGTGTGCTTCATCAGGGAGTGCTGTTTTTTGTGCAGACCAGTGGTGTTGTTAGGCCTGGGCACCCAAGGCATCCGCCCTGAATGTTTTATGAATAGCCCCAGATCTAAATTTTATTTAATTCTAATTTTTAAAAAAAAATAAATAAATAAGAATGGGCCTAATAATAATTTTTTAAAAAGCCCCAGATCTTATGATGTTTCATTTCGTTCATGCATTAAAGCCCTCAAAAATAATATGATGTTGAATTTAAAACAACGCTTTGGGTCCTCTGTGTCATTCAAGCAGCACATTTTGTTGTGATTAGGTGCAACAGAGAGAGTGCATCAGTAATCACTTCAATGTTGCAGCTGGTAAAGGTGGAGCTCATTTTAAATGCTTTATATCCTGCTGTGTAGTTTTATCTAAAATTATACTTCATAATTTATTAGTTGATTATATTTTTGTATTAATAATCTAAGTTTTCACAGCAACTAAATTAGACAACTAAATTAGACAAATAACTGTAGTGGAGTAAAAAGTACAATGTTTCCCTCTGAGATGTAGAGGGTTAGAAGTAAAGTAGCATTAAAAGGAAATACTCACGTTCAAGTCCCTTAAAATTCTCTAGATTTTAATGATAGCAGCTGCAAAGTATTCTGTTTCTACTCTATTGTATGCTGATTTTTTTAAAGCATTAAAATAGAGCTTGTTCATACTAAAAAGGTCATACATCCCTCACTGCAGGAACCAACATAGGGCTTTCTACAACCCTAACCTGTACAAACCTTTTGAGGTTTGGTACCATGCTCTTCATTACTTTTTCATTGTATTTTCATTAATATGCAGCAGGGAGGTCATGATATAAGAAGCGCTGCTGATATTACAAATTTTCCTGAAAATGTATCCATGGCATTGTGTTGAACTACTTAATGGAAACAAAAGCAGAACCTTCAATGGATACACCTTCTGCTACATCAAGTTTCTGCAGTGGAAAAGAGAAATAGCCTACTATAATGCATATTAAAATCAGGTATACTGCAGAGTTCTGGGGTCTCATTTATAAACATTGCATATGCACAAAACGAGGCCTGAAAGTGGCATACGCCATTTCCCACGCAAAAGTTGTGATTTATAAAAGCAGACTTGATGGGAGAAACTTTGACTCATGCTCACGAACATTTTGGAGATGGGAAACTGGTGACGCAGATGGTCAGGTGGAAGCCTCATTGTAGAAATGGTCAAATATTTTGTGGTGTAGCTACGCCATTTTTGGCTTTTGTCTGTGCATACATTTCTAATATGGATCCTACGCTACGTTTTTTAAATGAGACCCTTGATCTGCTGCGGGTAACTCAACTGGTTAGGATGTACACTGTGGGCTCTATTGTGGTGTCGGTGCATTATGAGGAACACAGCTCTGCCTTTCCTGGGCTGCTCTGAAGTTGATTCCTCACTTGCGCTGGTTTGGTATCTTGGTGACTCGTGCTCGTCATTCAGAGGAGAGGCGCGGTAGAGCGTGTGACGATGCCAATCCAGCTGCATGCTGCAACCAGGGGTGGGTAGTAACTAGTTACATTTACTCAGTTACATTAACTTGAGTAACTTTTTGGATAAATTGTACTTTTCAGAGTAGTTTTAATGCAAAGTACTTTTTACTTTTACTTGAGTTATATTGTTTTAAAGCAACAACACTCTTACTTGAGTACAATATTTGGCTACTCTACCCACCTCTAAGTACATAATTACATATATATATATATATATATATATATATATATATATATATATATATATGTACAGTATATGTAAGAACATATTTGTGTTTCTTGTGCCTTGATTTATGTTATGTTTGTAAAGATTTAATTTATTTTTGTTTTAGTTAAAGGGGTATCGTTTAAAATACATGAATTTGCAGATTATTATTTTTGATTGATTGATTACGTTCATGTTCTTATTTTACAAATAAATCAGACGTTACTCAACAGTTACTCAGTACTTGAGTAGTTTTTTCACCAAATACTCTTTTACTCTTACTCAAGTAATTATTTGGATGACTACTTTTTACTTTTACTTGAGTAATATTGTTCTAAAGTATCAGTACTCTTACTTGAGTACAATATTTGGCTACTCTACCCACCTCTGGCTGCAACCTGGGTGCGCGTTGCGCGGTCTGCCTCCGCCTGTTCACTTTAATTGATGTAACAGCCCAACGTCTTAGAAATCACGAAACATGTTTTGCTCGTCTTTCCATTGCTCTTCTTATTGTTTTATTCCGATAATGACATTAATGTCAGTGAGACAGAATGTAAAACAGAGCGATTTATGCCACATTTTCAATTTTACTTTCCTTCTACTTATAGCATTGTGGTGGTAGCTACCCAGCAGCAGATCGTTTTTCTAGGCCTATAGATCACTGACATTGTAAAACTGCGCACTATTACACATGATGACGGTCGGGTGTTCAACATGTCCAGAAAGGTGAATTCAGACAAATCCTTGGCAGGATATTCGAGGAACTAGCTGTATCTATTATGAGACCCCTCGACCCTGCGCAGTACAGAGCGTCCTCTGAGGAAAACTCTCGATAAGATATCTAAACTGTTATTGCGTCATGGCGGGGACAGCTCTGTGTTTAAAAGAGACGGAAGCCCCTAAAACACAGTTTCTTTCTGACCCCCCCACCCGTGCCTTAATGCGCCACAGTTGCGCCAGACTCTCACTCATTTTCTTTTTTCATATCACTTGACTAACAGCTGCACCTTAAATATTTTCACGACTGTTTTCACCAGCGTGGCCTTCTGCTAACCTACTTTAAATATTCATTCTAGTACTATTTTTCTCATGCTGGCGAGACTGTTAAAAACTATTACTGCTGATGAAATTATTATTACACAGTACATGTAAATTTAAGTTTAAAAAGGCTATATGTACTGCTTCTGTCAGCTCTTCTGCTCATACTTTTTCTCTTTTCCAACCATTTCCACTCACCTTTGTTTATTTTACTTTCAGTATCACAATCATGTTTATTTGTAACTCCTATTCACACTCAGCACACATGAGAGCAAGACACAGTTCTCCACAGATCACGGTGTGATTGAGAAATATAAAAGACACATTTAAAAATACATGTAAAAACATACCTCCATGTGACAAAGCTGCCACATTTAGATGTACAATGGTGTTTCTCTGGCTCTCTCTCAAATAAGTGAATTGATCACCAAACAGTATCAGTCATGGTTATTAAACACTAAAAAAAGAGAGACATTTATAACAGCTATGAAACAATTATCTACAAAGAAAAATGATAGTCAAATGCTTAGACTGGGCCAGTACTCTCCAGCGTGACATGATAGATAAATGTTGACTTCTGTTATGTATTTCTCAGTATTGTCACTTTTAAATGAACGGTAATCAATTGGTGGTAATCAATTTGTGTCAAGCACAATAGGCCTACTGAAAAATGTGCAGCTGCTCAGAGGTACAGTATGTGGTCTAGTTAAGACAGAAAGTCACTGGATAAGAGTTTCCAGTTCTGCTTGGCCTCAAAATTCCTGTCCATAAAAGGACCATTTAGTCAGGGCATGTATTAGGCTTAACTTTTGAAAATTTCTGCACATTTAATGCTAAATTTCATTTAAAAAAATAGTTAATGTACCATCAAATAATTAATTCACACACAATGTGTGCCCTTAAATTTAGATTAGTTTAGTTTAATGACAGATTTATTCCAATATAAGCACTGAATTATGTTCCTTCTCTATAGCCTGTTGAGTCATGAATGATGCAAGAGATCAGCCAAATATATAATATGATAATATAAAATATATTAGAATTATTAAAATATCTGCAAAATGTTCACTGCCCTTATTTTTCAGTTTAGTTTATTAAGTCAACGCTCAAGGCCTTTAATTTAACCAATCTTCACTGAAAATATTTAATAAGAAATAGGTAGATATGGTACTGATATACAGATTTTCCCTGTCTATCATGTTGCCATGCACTGAAAACAGAAAGGAGAGCGTTCACTGCAGTTAAGATTAAACATGGTCTCATTCATTCATCAACAGAAAGTAAAAGGACAAATAAATTAAACATTTATTGATTTCATTCATCAAGTGGGAGAAATACAAATGGGCTACTGATTTTTTATTTAAGTGTTCACACTTGGAATGATATATTTTTACTGGGATTTTTACAGTATTCATTTATACCCTATTTTCACCAATTTTATTTATTTATTCTTTCACATAAACACACATAAACTCCCAGGTGTTTTTCTTAATAAAAATAAAAAACTAAGGGGCTTAATAAAAGTAAGTCAAGGGTAAATAACACAAATGTCTATACTTATTAAATTGCTAATGGCTGCATAACAACAAAGTTGTTAGGAGGCAGTGCTGAAAATTTTAAGAATACTGGCACCATCCACTTTTACATCATAATGGCAAAGCTATTCACACACAACACTGTAAAAACTCATTAAACTCATAACTCATTACTTACTTGTGTTTAACAGTAACTACTTTGTCACTGCTCCCCCAGACTCTGGATGGCTTTGTGTTTGTTGTTGCCTCTGATGGCAAAATCATGTACATCTCTGAAACAGCGTCGGTCCACCTTGGCCTTTCCCAGGTAAGACCCTCTTCCTTGAAGTCACTCATACCATAAAAAACAGTATAATAAGAGCATGTACCTTATGACATAACACATTTGGGATGTGGCAGAGATGGAATAGTACAGTGGCCATTGCAAATTAAAATAACTCATCCAAATGAAGAAAAATCTTCACCAACTTGATGGCACACAAAACATCAATTTAATGACACATGCAAGCATTTAGAGAACATCTTCACCAACTCAGAGGGATGTCAACTGGATGTTTTATTGTGTTGTCAGTTGGAAGTTTTAGCCTGTTGTCTATTCGATGTTATAGTGGGTCATCAAGTTTATGTTTTAGTGTGTTGTCAAGTTGATGTATTAGTGTGTCATCAGTTTGATATTTTAGTGTTTTGTTAAATTAATATTTTAATGTGGTGTTAATTTGATCTTTTAGTGTGTCGTCAATTAAAACTTTTAGTATGGTGTTGAGTTGATGTTTTAGTCTGTCCTCAAGATGATTTTTTTAGTGTGTCATGAATTTGATCTTTGAGCCCGTTGTGAATCTGATGTTTTAGTGCGTCACGGTGATTTAGCCTGTTGTCAAATTTTTGTTCCAGTCTGTTGTCAATTAAAAGTTTTAGTGTGGTGTCAAGTTGATGTTTTCAATCAAATTGACGTTTTTATTTTATTTTATTTTTTCAAAACTTTATTTAACATGTAAGAAGTTTACAGAATGCAAATCTTCAACATTACACATATATGTCATATATCACATATGCCAGGGGGGATAAGAGTTTACAAGAAAATATTAAAATGATCACAAATATTAATGGTTTTGATTGCCTTTTGATTAAGGGAAAATTTAATGGAATCGATGTACTGCTTGACCTCACTGTAGAAAGCAACAAAAGAAGGTTTTCTATGTGTAAACTTACATTTGTGAATGTGAAATCTTGCCAAAAGTATGATGAGATTAATAATAAATGTTTCATTGGGTTTTGCCGTATTTCTGTTAAAGTCAAAGAGTCCAAACAGTACATCCCTCCAAAACAGCTTAAATTCTTTTTCAATATTGTTAGCAATAAAATTACAAATATCGCTCCAGAGGCTTTTTAAATGAGTAACAGTTTCAATATTTACAGAACAAAAGTGCATTTCACATCTATGTCTCTTTTAAATCTTTTAACAATATGATCATTAGATGGATAACATCTATGAATTATTTTAAACGAAATTTCTCTAACTTTGTTGGTCAACAGGTATGGGTTGGGTAAGAGCCAGACCTTTCTCCAGTCAATATGTTCCATGTATTTATTCCAGTGTGAGACAGCATACGGAACTGTAATGACATCCCTTTTAAACAGGACTCTAATCAATTTATTGGTTTTACCAGGACAAACAGTTTTTACCAATTGGAGTATCAGTCAAGGATAACAGGGATAGTTGTTGGGTTTCCACTCTTGGTTGAGATCTTAATAACATGCAAATACCAGAAGGGATTGCTCCAGGTGACACAGGAACATTGTATTCTGCTAGAAATTCATCATAAGAGTAGAGAAGACCATCCCTGTTAAATAATTTGTCTTACATACACAATGTTATTATTAAACCAGTATTCAATAAAAAGGGATTTGTGTTTAAACAGTATGTCCTTGTTGTTCCATATAAAATATTTATGGGGTGAAAAGTTATGTTTGAAAATGAGAGACCATGAAAGGAAGGCCTGGCAGTGAAAGGATGATATTTTTATTGGGATTTTGTCAATATTGTAGTTACAGGCTAAGAAAAAGTTTAACCCACCCAGTTTTGATAGAATATGGAAGGGTATGACATTCCAGATAGAGTTAGGATTTTTTTTTTTTTTTAAAGTTTCAGCCAGTTAATCTTAAATGTATTATTTAAGGTGCAGAAATCTAGAAAATTTAGTCCACCATTTTCATAGTCATTCATTAGAACAGATTTCATCGGATGATGAGTTCTGTTTTTCCACAAGAAATTGAAAAGCAGATTGTCAATCTTAGTAATAAGTTTGATGTCCACATTCAGAGATAGAGATGCATATGTTAAGTGTGATACTCCTTCTGCCTGAGTAGAACTCTAAAAGAGAGATCCCGTAATAGCCACTGATTTAGCTTTTTTTTAGTTCTTTGGATAATAGGATTGAAATTTAATGAAGTTCTTTTTTGTTGGTCCTTGGTATTTGTAATGCCTAAGTAAACAACTTCATTTTTGACTGGGATACTACAATTAGATGATTTAGAACAATCCTTAATTGACATAATTTCACATTTATTAAGATTCAAACTTAAGCCAGAGGCCCTGGAAAACTCATTTGTAGTATTTATTGCAATAGAGACTTGATTTTCATCCCTAAGAAAGAGTGTGGGGTCATCCGCCAGATGAGTAATAATAAGTTATCTGCCTAAAATATTGATGCCATTTACCTCACTTGATCTGATGTGATCAGCCAAAAGCTGAGCCACCAAGAGGTCTGTCTAATGCCTCTAGCCTCTTGCACTCCACTTGTTTTGTAACGAAAACACCTAAAATGACATACCCAAATTAAAATGACTTTAGCCTCTGGACCGATCTGACTACATGCATGCATACGGTCTTGCCAGAAAGAAAATCCCTGAAGTTTCTTGTGAACGTGTCAGAAACACTCTAGGTGATACAGAGACAGAGCAATGGGCCCCTGAAGTCAGTAAAAAGTTGAAGATTTTGCCTAAAATAAAATAAAAAATATTTTTCAGGATGAATAACTGTCTGTGGCTTCATCTGAGCAGGTAAATGACACCGTGGGGCTGTAAGCACCCTTGAAACATTTGTTTCAAATTTGAAGAAGATTGCTCAAAGTATGACCATTCTACAGTGTTTTTTCCGTGAAAAGATCCACGTGGAGCTTCAAAAGACAAGAGCGGTCACTCTGCTTCAAAACAACACTCAGCCAACTTCTAACATTGTACCTTGTTGAAATCAGGTGTGATTATGATAGCTGATGTTGTTTATGACACAGAAACACCATAAAATATCACCAAATAAAGCCATATGAAACGTGAAAGTTATGATCCAACTTTCTAGACGGTATATCTCAGCCAAAAATAGTGGTAGGAGTGAGACTCTTACCTTTTATAAAAGATCTAAGTCCCCACTAGCGGCTCGAATAATCCTTTAACTTTTCCCGTCGAAAAATGGCACGACATGCCTTGTCAGCATTCATCGCAATTTGGACTTTGTGTGTTTAGGCTGGTGCAAAATTCATAAGAAATAAAAGAAAAACGATGTTATTTTTGAAAAGTCGAGAGCTTCCTGAATCCGGCAATACCAATCATCTCATGGTTTGATGACGTAGTGCGGCTGTGAGATACCATTTAACAGAGGACGGGTGGGAGCGAGGACGTCAGCGTCCTAGCGGAGTTAGAGAGGCTAGTGTAGTATCTGACGTGCCACATGTTATGTGATGACCGGGGTCTTATATGATCAGTTAGGGGCCCAGGTCAAGATTTTATTATGGCTTAGGTCAAGGATAGATAAGTAAGATGAAAGGTTGGATTCCATCTAGATTGTCTCTCTGTCATTTGTCACATTTTGTTTCAAAGTTCATCAAAACAACCAACCTGTATATGCAGGGTAAATTGAGCCGTTATTCAGAGCAGTTCATATTGGCTTCGAACTCTCTCTCAAGCATTCTAGATGCTTGATAGATGCTGTTCTTCTTTTAATAAATCTTTCTTTATGCAAGCAAGATGGTGTCATCAGAGACTTCTTCATTACCTTCACATCATCGCTATTTAAGAAACAACACTAGACACGTTAAATCTGGGAGACATACCACCCGTTAGTTTAATTGAGCTATTACTTTTGTTGTATAGACTTTTGATGCTTTTCTTAAGGGATTGTAAAATGAATGGATGCTCAACAGTGTCAAATGCTTTGTAGAAATCTACAAACAGCATGAGCCCACCGTCCTCCACCATCTCTGGATAATCCAAAATGTCTAAGACTAGCCTAACATTATTTGCTATATGCCTCTTATTCATAAAACCTGACTGTGTTTCTTCTATGATAGAGTCCAGTACTGACCTTAATCTTGCAGCCAATAAGAGAGCTATTATTTTATAATCGTTATTAAGTAGGAAAATCGGATGCCAATTGTCTAAAAGTAACTTGTCCTTGTTTGATTTGGGAATTAAAACAGTAATTCCTTGGGTCAGCGTAGTGGGAAGACATTCATTATTAATACATTCTACAAAGACTTTATGTAAAAAAGGAGTCAGATCAGTAACAAAACATTTATAAAATTCAAATGTCAGCCCATCAGACCCTGGAAATTTGTTGTTTTTGAGTTGGTTTATAGCTTGCTGTACTTCTTGAGGAGATATGGGCCTGTCGCAGGACTCTCCATCTTCTTCACTTATTATTTTAACTGAAAGGGAATTTAAGAAATTATCAGCTGCAGTTTGGCTAAATTTAGAGCTATACAGATCTTTATAAAAATTTGAGCAAAAGTCTGCTATTTTATGCTGATCTTCAGTAATAGCTCCATTACTATTTAATTTGCTAATATTGTTGTTGGTGGAGCGATGTTTCTCTAAATTAAAGAAATAATGAGAGTTTTGTTCCCCCTCTTCTAACCACATAGAGCGAGACCTTATGAAAGCACCCTTTGCTTTTTGCTGATATAATTCATCAAGTTTAATTTGTTAGTAAGCTAGTTCTTCTTTTTCCTCCTCTGTTAGGGAATCAGGGTCTTTGCTGGATAAGTTAGTTATACTTGAGACAATCTTCAACTCCTCTGCTTTCCTGGCTTTTATTGTTTGAGCACCACTCTTTCTTAAATATTTTCCCACCTCATATTTGAGAAGTTCCCAGTTAAGCCCAAAAGAGTTTTCATTGTTCGCTTTAGACCAGGAGAATGAAATCATATCCTTAATCTTTTTTTTTATCTTCTTCATTTTGTAGTATAGAGCAATTAATATTCCAATAGCTCGAACGAGTGGCAAGTGTAGGACCAGAAGAGATATTAATAGATATGCATATAGCTTTATGATCAGTTAAAGGCATAGGGCAGATGCAAGCAACATTATTTTTTGTTTAAACTATCAGATATTAGCCAATAGTCTAATTGTGATTGCCTAGAGCCAGTTTTATTGCTCCAGGTATACAATCTACTATTAGGGTTCTTCTCTCTCCATATATATACTAGATTAAATCTTCTTATAAAGTCAGTTAAGTATGAATCTGTTCTATTTTGTTGAGAAGGTGGTAGTTTGTCTATAAAGCCACCCAGAATACTGTTGAAATCCCCTCCTAACAAGAAGGATGAAAATTGATGTTTTTATGTCTCAGTAAAATATGATTTGGTGTGTTGTCAAGTTGGGGAATGTTTTCTGTTTATGAAGATGTTTCTTCATTTGCTCTTTTCTTAATGTGCAGCATGTTGAGCTCTGAGGCCCATTGAAGAAAAGTCTTTCATTACTGCCTGGATTCAGTAGTCTACATGTCTATGTTTTGTCTCATATTTTGGTTAGTTAGTTGTGATGTAGCTGGTGTCAACAAATTCATGAGCACATGCTGGAAATGTGTGTGCTACAGGTGGAGCTAACAGGAAACAGTATATTTGAGTACATCCATCCATCAGACCATGATGAGATGACAGCAGTGCTGGGTCTTTGCCAGCCCCCACACCATCACTTCTCTCCAGGTACTTAAGGATTCTAAATTACCAGGCTCTCTTGCACATGTGATGGTATATATATATATATATGTATATTTATCTTAATGGCATAAAGAACCATTATTTGAAAAAGGCTTGCAGACCTTTGTCTGTCTAATTTCCCATGTTTCCTGGCTAATGCAAACCAAAATATGTGTATTTAGTGTAGTTTGGTCATCATACTTATTTCTTATGAAAACATGTTAGTTAATGGTTTCTCAGGAGAGATTATGTTAAGTCTGTTGGTCAGCTATTATCACTATGTGTGTGTGTGTATATATATATATATATATATATATATGTCTCAATGTGACACTGAGAATCGCTAGCCTACCCCATTAGATTAGACCCCACTAGGATTAGTAGACAGATAATGGTCTTTAATTATAATGTGGACTGTGCAGCCTTACATGTGTGTTTGCGGCTTGTATTTTATCTCATTTGTACATTGCTTTAGACAGAAGTGTCTGCTAAATTAGTTTTAAGGGCACAGATGTTAAGGTCCTGAAATACACAATGTACAATCCAACATATTCTCACTCCACCCTCGTCGCACATCGACATTTGGTCATGGACTTTCCACATTGAGATATGACGCGTAAGGTACCCTGGGTGCGTTGGTTGTTGGCGTTCCGGGACGTCATGTCAATTTCAATCTGTTACATACACTGTCTGTTTTCAAAATACAGTTCGTTTTCACAGGAAATGTACAGTTTGCAGACAGTCTCTTTCAAAATAAACAGACTACATCAGCACAACACTGTGAATTTATGTTTTTTTTCCCTTCAACAACAAACACATGTGATTACGTTTAGCCAAGCACGCACATGATTGAGTTTAGGCAACAAATGCATGTGACTGGGTTTAGGACAAAAGCACAGGGTTTGGCTTTGCAATCACACGGGAAGCAAACACTGCCCTACTGGGTGAAAGTCGGTTGTTGTTGGACCATCCACCACACCTCCCGCCCTGCCCCACTTGGACTCTCGCCACCTTGATTTTTGTTGTTGTCCGGCTGCGTTTCCCCCTGACGCCATGGCAGGCTATGTGCCATGCCGACTGGAAAGGATAGCTTTTTTTGTTGGTGTCTGATGCCAGAAGTCACTGACCAAGCGCCAGTTTTCAACAACTTTGGAGTGAGACCAGGTTTTATCTACATAGCTACATCAGTCATATAGCTTTTATAGCATTAAAGGTGCAGTCAGTGATTCTAAACCAACATTGGTCAAATCAGCAAATATCTCCTCACAGTCTACTAGCTATCCATTCTGTGTGCACTGAAAAAAAAATCCTACATATTCCAATTGTAGTCAGGTCTAATTCCTACATAGCCCTAGTTCTGTAAATGGGAAACAAATAAAGTGGCTTAGACTGAGCCAGACAACACTATTCTAGCCAATCAGCAACAGGGAACGTGGATGTATATAGAGAAAGACAGTGGGAGCAAGAGGAATGATAAATCTGTTTGTTTGTATTTGTTTGGGTGTTAAGTTCAAATATTTTAACAATCTTTTAACAGAATCGTTGACTCCCCTTTTTAGGCTGTATTCCAGAAGACAGACTGTGCTGTGCTGCACTGAATACAGTGTTTGAGCTAATAACTTAGTTTAGGTTTGTGTTGGCAGCAGGATAAGCAGAGGTAATCCAGGTGTCTCTGTCAGGCTGTCTTACTACAGGTTACCACTAAGGTAACTGGTCTGAAAAAAATGGCAAAATGGCAATTTTAGATAATCCCAGGTGTAAGAAGTGTCACTGGTAACAACAGCACTGGGATATTGTATTTTAAAACCAGAGTATACTATAACATGCAAGTAATGTCTCCGTAATGTGTGTTTGTGTGGCAGAGTATGAAATAGAGCGCTCCTTCTTCTTGAGGATGAAGTGTGTTCTTGCTAAACGAAATGCAGGACTCACATGTGGGGGATATAAGGTAGGTGCAGCTGCTGGTTTATCATTTACTCCAACACACACAATAACTTAATTTATGGTAACTTAGAGGTCCAATAAAGTGATGCATAAACATGTAACTGTGTATTGGTCATGGCATCAAATTTTGGACATTCGGGAATATTCAGTTGCCCCTTAATAAAAACTGTTAGATCTTTGTCTACTCATTGAATACAGCCCCTCATGGTCATTACCAGCACAAGCGTGATGCATTTTGTTAGTTGCATATACCAAAGATTAGGGCTGTTAGGGATAAGTCATACTCCCATCTGGTAATTACATACATAGGCTCAGCTCCCCATCATGGGCTTTTGCTGTCCAACACAAAAAAACAGTAGCTGCACAGCTGTCCTAGCCTAAGCATGGCCCATTATCTTATACACCCTTTAAAAAGATGCTGACATATCTGATGAGCACACAATCATGAGAAAAGAGAATGTAAATGTCTTTCTGCTTTTCATATTATGACAGGAAAAACAACTACAAAATAAACCTTGGACCTGTTGCAAAGAGATGACTAGTTTTGGTTGGAAGGTCAGGTTAAGTGTGCCGTGATGCTGCCAGCATGGACAGCAAAACTACACTACAGCAGAAACTGTGTTTAATGGGCATTTGGGTGACAAAAGTTCAAATACCTGAGTTTGGTAAATGAGACTGTGATGATTGTACAATAATAATAATAATAATAATAATCATCATCATCATCATCATGGGCGGCACGGTGGTGTGGTGGTTAGCACTCTCGCCTCACAGCAAGAGGGTTGCCGGTTCGATCCCGGGCGTGGGAGCCCTTCTGTGCGGAGTTTGCATGTTCTCCCCGTGTCAGCGTGGGTTCTCTCCGGGCACTCCGGCTTCCTCCCACAGTCCAAAGACATGCAGATTGGGGACTAGGTTAATTGATAACTCTAATTGATAGGCTCTAGCCCTGGATGAAGCAGTTAGAAGATGAATGAATGAATGAATAATAATCATCATCATCATAACAATAATAATCATAATCATAAAGCAGTAGCAGTCACACAGTAGTATAGAGACCACAGAGCAACTATAGATCAATTCCCAGTCTGGACAAGGTGCTTTATGTTTTTTAATCGCTTCTATTTTGTCTTCTCTACTCAATGCACCCTTAATTGTAGTAAAGCTGCAGCAGTGGCTCCTCGCTTCCTGCTGCAGCAGTGAGGGAGAATCAGACACCCCTGCATTCTTGAATGACTCCTTTAATGTTAAAAAAAAACTCCCAGGCGGCTCAGTTGACAAGTCAAAAGTAATATGCACCTTGTGTCAAACGAAATTACAATATCAACATAGTACTTTGAGTATACCACCCATAAACGGAGCACACAGGTGTTACTAATCAGATTGATGTCAGTGGGCAACTACATTGGCAAAGCTGGCAAAGCACTATTTTGGAGTGAGTGAATAGCCACAGACCTGTGGATGAAACTCAATCAAAGAAGTTAACTACAGCCCTTGCTAAATATGCCAGTTTAATACAATGCAAAATGCAATAGGCTTGTGCTAATAACGTTAGCAAGTTGTATTTTGGGGGAAAATGTGTCAAGTGCTTTGTTCTGTGAATCCTCCAAGTTATAATAAAGCCAATTTATGTACTTTGTTTGAAAGTGTCTCTATTAAGCTATGTGGAATGTGTGTTTTAGATGTGTTTTGAGACAGTCAGACTTGACAGCACTTCACAGAAACCCCCACTGCCAATCAGTGTTTAGAAGGTGTAACTGCAGAGCAACACAAACATGCTGAAATTTAGCGAATAATTGGGATTAAAAAAAAATTAATCATTTGTCAGCTGTAGTTTAAACCTTTTCAACTTTTTGTCTCTTCCAATTCCTTTGAATGTGTCCACATATGATGACATTAGTGTCATGTTGTCGGTTCCCAGGTCATCCACTGCAGCGGCTACCTGAAAGTGCGTCAGTACATGGTGGACATGGTGCTGTATGAATCCAGTTATCAGACTGTAGGCTTGGTAGCAGTTGGTCACTCCTTGCCCCCCAGTGGTATCACCGAGATCAAACTCCACAGCAACATGTTCATGTTCCGGGCCAGCCTGGACTTAAAACTCATTTTCTTGGACACAAGGTAGGAGAGATGCTTGACTGAACAGGTGGAAAGAAAGATGAAAGCCATGATATCATCTTGATTGCTATAAAATCATAAATATGATCACAAATGATCAAAAGAAAAAAAAAATTGTAATTACAAATACACTCTTGGTACAATACATGCAGAAGATAAGATTAGATAAGAAGATAAGATTATAAAATGTTATAAGAATATAGAATTATGTGTACAATAGCTAATAGTTAGCTGTTTTAAAATATGTGTACCACTAGATTGTTAACTAAACTATGATGCACTTGACCACACTGATGTCAGCCCCTCTGACTGTTAGCTTGTGCCCTCTCTCTTGTGTTCTGGAGCCAGGGTGGCAGAGCTGACAGGCTATGAGCCTCAGGACCTGATAGAGAAGACTCTCTACCACCACGTTCATGCCTGTGACGTTTTCCATCTACGCTATGCTCACCATTTATGTGAGTCCTTGAAATACTTAGTCAGACACAGGGGAGTATTATAATATCTGTAATAGTAGATATCAGTATCATGTTTAGTTTCCTTATAACAAAAACAAGTTTTAGCCTATCGAAACAGTTTAGAATGAATAGAGTTAAAACAAGAGATTATGTTCCTTGGCTGTTTTCTAATCACCCATATAGCTAATATTTTGTCTGTCTGTCTTCTTGTGTGTGAATGTGCATGTGTGTGAATGCTCATCTCTCTCACTCTGTTTAGACACAACTAATGGAATAAGTAAGTTATTAAAAAAAAACACAAATCACCAACAGCAGTGACACAAGACTTAGTGAATGGGGATTTTGCATTTTTATCATATGGGGAATAAAAATTGGGGGAATTAAAACTCCAGGAGAAAAGCAGGGAGAGGGGCAGAAATAGGTTGGTAAGCATGGGATGCATAAATGATTATTTATCAGAATCAGATCATTTATATCATATGTAATATATCCTTTACACAATTGACAGTAGATTATTAGTGTGTTATCCTTAGATCACAGAGATAAAAGAGCAAATACCAAAACTTTCGCTATCCTGTGTGAACAGCACAGGTGGTTAACATGGGCACTAAAAAAAGCAGGCAGCACATCACGGTGTTTCCGCCTAGACCCAATGTTACACCGTACAAAGTGTGTTGAGCGAGCAGCAAAAAAAGTTACAATAATCATGTGACCCCCTTGCAGTTGTGGCCCTAAACAACCACATGGAGTGTTTATGCCAGCAGCTGACCCAAGTCAGAACAGGCAAACTTATCCAGAAAGGGGCAATTGTGGCTCAGAGGTAGGGCAGGTCATCCACTAATAAAAAAAAAAAGCAGCTCGATCCCCGGCTCCTCCAGTCTGCATGTCTAAGTATCCTCAGGTAAGAGTATATATACCGATGGCTGTGCCAGAGGTGTATGAGTTTGTGTGAATGTTTAACTGAGTAGCAGGTGGCAGGTGGAGGGTCCAAAGGACAGAGGGATGTCGTATGCTGTAAAGCCCTGTGAGGCAAATTGTGATTTGTGATATTGGGCTTTATAAATAAAATTGATTGATTGATTGACCTTGTATGGTAGTCTTGGCCACCAGAGCAGGGGACTGTGACAAGTAATGTAAAAGCACTTTGAGAGGTCAGAAGACTAGACAGGCACTATACAAGTGCAGTCCATGTAGTATTGACCATGTGGATTTGGCAGGCAGAACAAAGGCTGGAAAGCTGGGGCAGATGCTAACTCTGGCAAAGACAGGGTCAAAATGGGCTGGTATATGTAATACAAGACTGAGGAGGGAAATAGGGCACAGGTGAGGGGGTAGGGTCAGGTGATGGATATGGTGGAAAAAGGGATGAATGAATGAAGCAAGCTCTTCTGGCCTGGCTTGAACGGGGACATGTGGAAGGTCAAGTGGGTCCTCATGGGGTGAGGAAGATGGAGGTAGACTGCAACTGGGTTGATGACCCTGGAGGTGAGGAATGAACCTATGAACCATGGAGCCAACTTCCTGGACTTCACTCTGAGTGAGTAAGTCCTGCAAGGATAACCAGATGTTCTGCTGCAGCAATCTTCTGGTAACAGTCAAAGGTACGAAGAACAGTGGAAAGGGCCTGCATTCAGTTGCAACGATAGCAATGAATAGAAGCCTGGACTGCAGGGATGCTCGCCTCACATTCCTGATCAGGAAAGAGGGGACGCTGATAATCCTGTGGGCACTGGAAGGGGGAGTGTCTGATAGCAGCTGGGTAGCTGGGCCAAGTGTTACGGTCATACTCTACCAAAGGCAGTTGCCTAGAAACCCAGAAAAAGGGGTTCCAGGAGCCTACTTTTTCAAAAACCAAAATGTGCCTTGCAATCCCCAGTCAGAGCCAATGTCCCAGAGGACATCATGTAGGTTAAAGACATGATTTAATGTAAGTTCAGCTTTTTCCCTGGCTTCAGGTAATTTAGGCAAGGAAAGGAACTTGGCAGACTTGGTAAACTAGTCAACATCAGTGAGAATGATAGGGTTATCATCAGGTGCAGGGAATGTGACAAAGTCACAGAGATGGGAACTGGAAGCAGTTGCAGTAGACAGGTGGGGCTTTTTAAGCTGAGAGCAGATCAGACAAGCAGCACCAAACTCCCTGGTGTTGTGCTCCATAGAGGCCCACCAGAAACACTGACACTGGAGAGCCAGGGTGGGTTTGACACCAGCATGGCAGGCCAGTTGAGAGGAATGATTCCACTGCAGAACCTGGGAGCAGAGGCTAGCAGGCGTAAACAGGGACAGGCTCTGGGAGCTAGAAACCCAGACTGAGCTTGTTTTACCTTGTCCTCTATTACTCAGTTGATGGCATCAACAAAGTAGGTGGAGAGGAGAATCTCCTCATGTCGTACAAGAGAATTTTTGAGACTGAAACTGGCGAAAGAGGGCTGCACATCTAACACTGTTGGTCCATAGGGGAAATGAGAGTGAGAAGTTGATTAGAGCCATGGGAGGAGCTGCCACTGAGCTGTACTTCCTGAGAAACCACCAGTAAAAGTTAATGAAGCCCAAGAAATACTGCAGTTCCTTGTAAAAGTAGGGGATGGGCCATTTCGAGACCTTGACCTTAGCAGGATTCCTCTGGATGCTCCCTGCTTTGACAACAAACCCCAGGAATAACAACTTCAAGAATGTTCCCATTTCTTTGCCTCTCCACAAGCTTCTGGAGAATGCACCTCACATGCTGTGCATGCTTCTGCTTGGACTTAAATAACATGAGAATATCATAGAGAAAGACAAACACAGGAATTACACTGGTCTCTGAGGACGTCATTCAGAAAAGCCTTGAAAACGGCATCGGCTTTTGTTCGACCAAAAGGTATGACCAGGTACTCATAATGTCCACTGGATGTGATAAATGCAGTCTTTCATTCACACTCCTCCCTGACACACATGAGGTGATATGCATTTCTGAGGACAAACTTGGAAAATATGGTAGCCCCTTGCAGCAGTTCAAAGGCAGAAAGAGATGAGTGTGAGAGAGACATCTGGTCTTAACTGTGAGCTCTTAATCTGTGACCTCAGTTGTCAAATCAAGGCAGGAGTGAAGCCGAATAGGTAGTAGTGCTTCCTACCTATCCGGTAGGAAGCATAGAGGACCTCGGGGGCTGACAGAAAGAGCTCTTTTGTCCTTCATTCCTCGAGACAACTATCAATGTGGATGGCAAGGGTAATCAGAACATCCAGATCTGAGGGAGGATCACAGGCCGCCAGTTCATCATTATATTGGAGAGACATTAGAGATTAGAGAGAAAGAGAATATCACCTATTTCACCAGCAATGGTTTTGAATTCAGTTGAGTATTCGGCCACCCTTTCCCCCTTCTTGAAGCAGGCTGAACATACCTATAACTGCTGCTCTTCCCGGGGTAGCATAATCAAATACTTACAAAGTTCGAATGGAGGAACTACCAACAGGGCCTGTGCTGTCACCGAATCTTTCTCACAGATGAATTCAACAACCTGCTTGTGGCGAGCAGATATCTCTAATTCCTTGTGAGGTCAGTTGCTGCTCTCAGCAGTGGATAGCCCTCACCTGTGTTGACAGTTCTGGGTTCGTTTTGGCCAGATTGTACTGCAATGGCTCAGAGCAAGCTTAAACCCAACAGCACAACTCATAGGTTAAGATAATTTTACCTCAACAAAAAATAGGCAAAGGTCAAAACCAGGTAGGCTGTCAAACCGGCAACCTTTACAGAAAGGGGATAGGGTGAGACTCAACAATCCCTGGAGCAGGCAGTGTGTCAAGCAGGTAGAATCAGACAGACAGGACAAAGGCTGGTGAAGACAGAGGGAATGAGCTGGTATTTGTATATACTGCAAGACTAATGTAGGAAATGGGGAACAGGTGAGAAGGTGGGCAGGAATGGCTAAGTGATGGGAATGGTGGTAAAAAGGCTCCTGCAGGGCATGAGGAAATGGCTAGATATGAAATAACAAGAGAGATAGTTTATTGCAGGGAAAACAGGGCAGGCAACAGTATGAATGCTAGGGACTGACTGAAGTCATGTCAGACAAAGTAAATTTGCAAGATGCCCAAACACAGAGTTCTGGAAAAGGAAAGTAAGTTTTGTAGGTAAAAAATGGTGCCAAAATAGCTTATGGCATTGACACATTATATGACTTTCAAAGTTGTCAGATTGCTGTACTGATCACATTACACAACTGTCTCTCTATAATGGGGTACCTTGAATTTGTTGTGATTTGCATATTATATGAGTGATCGGTGACAGGGGGTCACACCTGACAAGACATTTCACTAGGGAGAATCCCTGACCAGTTTCTCCGGTTTAATACACACAACAAGTGATACAGGAGAGGATTCAAGACCACACAAGAGAAGAGTTCTTTCCTCCAAAATTGGATGTCCCCAAGAAGCTAGCGATCCAAGCTTTGTGTGCTGATTTGCAGCTAAAAACCAAAGAAGAACAAGAAAGGAATATGGAGGGAGAATGGTTGAAGAGACATGGGATACAAGGATTGTCTGTTCTGCTTGGCAATGTTCTGCTGGAGGCGTTGCAACTTCTCCAATATTTCTTTCATTTTGTATCTTGCACTTTCACTGGTTTAGGTGATCGCTGCTGAAATTGCCAGTCATAACAAATTTCACACTGCAGGATTTAGACTTGCAGACAGGTCCAGATATTTGACCTGGTAAATTATCTCAGTTGTCTGCAATGCATCGGCACATCTCTCAGATTGTTCCTTTGAAGATTCACACACAGAGATCGTTGTTCACAGAAGTGATAGCCAATTTGGCCTTTGTCTCCAACAGCTGTCGGCAAGTGGAAAGTCAGGTCTAAAATTCTACAGTGTAAACTCAGTAAAAGATGGTTCCTTCACTATATTACATGTCAATGACTGCAATATTTTATACTTAAAACTGTGAATCTTGTCTGCATCGCATTGTGGTCTACTAAAGTGACTATAGTCAATATTCAATAAAACAATGGGGCTCACTGTTTAGCTTTTTGATCCAAATCTATACTGTCTTAATTTACTGTCATCTCTCTCGTGTTGTTTTAAGCCATAAAAAGCAACCTGCTCAGCACCAAACAGCAGACACATTAAGAGACTAGCTAGTGAACATGGTGGAGCATTTAGCAGCTAAAGAGATAGATATTTCCTGGAGCAGTCAGTAGAAACAAAATAAGAGCTAAAATTGAATAAATGCTAGCCAGATGACCAGAAACAAAATTGATGATAATGCTACTCAGTAACAACTGGGCAACTACCACAACTACTAAACTGTTTGCTAAGAAGTTCACCAAATAAACCAAAATAATAATCATATGTTAATGTCATGCTCACAGCTTGTTTCTGCTGCCCCCAAGTAGCCAGAAAAACAAACAAAACAAAAAATGGTTGTCGCAGGTGTTGCATTGAATTCTGACCTGTCAGATTCCATAACCCCTAACCCAAACCTAACCACTTAACAACTCACAAAACTCAATGCTTTTTAAAGTGAGTCTGGTACTGGGTCACAGAATCTGATGGGTTACAGATTCCAGTGTAACACAGGCATTAAGTTACTGTCAACTGAGAAAGGTTTCTTCTATTTCTTTGAATGACTAATGCACAGTGCTGATTATAAAAAGATGCCCTTGCTGTGTGATTCTGTCTCTTTGATCCTGATCTTTGTGTTCCCTCTAGTATTGGTGAAGGGGCAGGTAACCACTAAGTACTATCGTATGTTATCAAAACATGGAGGCTGGGTGTGGGTGCAGAGCTACGCCACCATTGTCCATAACAGCCGCTCCTCCAGACCTCACTGTATTGTCAGTGTGAACTACGTCCTCACGTGAGTAGGCACCTTTCCCATGTTATACTCCTTGTAAAACCTCCAGTTAAACCAGTGCAAAGATACACAGTGCCTGTCTGTTTATGCACAGTGACATCGAGTGCAAGGAGCTGCAGTTGTCTGAAGACCAGAGTCGAGCTGCTAAATCTGGTCTCAGTCCTTCTTCCTCTCAGGACCACCGCAAACAACTCAGAACCAAAGCAGTCAAGATGAGGACCAAACTCAGAGCAGCTCCCTATCCTGAGGTGGGACCTCCACTTGGTAGACAAAAGGTGATTTTTTTCACAGTTATGATAAAAAAATATTGTGTTGCCAATCTTAAGGAAAATAATATCATCTTAAGAATGTCGTTCAGATCTTGAGGATTAAGCTAAGTGCTACAAACACATATATATTTCTGTGTTTTCAGTAACCCACTCTATGCTGTTGTGTGTTTGTTTATGCATAACAGCAGCCCGCTGGCCTTCTCCAACCAGGATGCTTGAGCTGCTCCCCACAAAGGGGGCCGTGGAAGGAGAGATCCCCATACCCCCTGACCACATGCAGGGAAAGGAGCTCCAGTTTGAGCCCCGAAGCAGGCCAGGTGACTTGCGGCCCCACTTACAACCTGACCCTCCATTACCCCTACAATCACCAACATCTGGATGCTCAGAGCCAGCTGCCTAGCTCAGATCCGTCCTCTCAGCTGGCTCAGCAGATCATTGGCTCCCTGCACAGCAGGGGGTCTGTGGAGTGGAACATCAGCAGGCCCCCAGCACCCAACAAATACACAGGTACACTCTTTATCTAACAAAGTTTAGTCAACACACTTAAATCTCATGAAGTTGTAATTGTACATTCTGTAGATTTGTTTCCTGTATTAATTACATTTTACCTGAACATTGACCTCTGGCAATGTGCCCCAACTAAAGAAAAGAGCTCTGCTATTTCTGTTACACAAAGGTGGTGACACATGTGACCTAAACAACTATTGGCCTCTATCTTTTCAGTCAGTACTCTGAAAATCAGTGGTGCATTAGTAATGCATGCCTTTCTAGAGGAAAATACTCAGTGTGTTTACATGCACAGTTAAATGGAGCTACAGTTGTAGCTCAACTAGGCTATTTAACTGGACTACTGTCCTTGTCCCAGTGTACAAGCATGGGAAAGGACTTGATTCATTGACCGAAGTATGTTTGACTGCACTACGATAAGTAGCGACATGCTCCCTTTCAGCTTGTTATTATTGGACCTTTTTTCGTGTTGACCTATTACATCACAGACCAAACAATTTAGCTCCCACTTAACGTGTGCAAGCAGGTTGGAACGGGTGTAGAAAAGTGTCAGGTATGATGTGTGATAGAAGAGTACCAGCAAGATTAAAAGGAAAGGTGTACAAGACGGTGGTGAGACCAGCAATGTTGTTTGGTCTAGAGACAGTGGCGGTGAGGAAAAGACAGGAGGCAGAGCTGGAGGTAGCAGAGATGAAGATGTTGAGGTTCTCTTTGGGAGTGACGAGGATAGATGGATCAGGAATGAGTACATCAGAGGGACAGCTCATGTTAGATATTTTGGAGATAAAGTCAGAGAGCTCAGACTGAGATGGTTTGGACATGTTCAGAGGAGGGATAGTGAATATATCGGTAGAAGGATGCTGAGGTTGGAACTGCCAGGCAATAGGCCTAGAGGAAGACCAAAGAGGAGATTTATGGATGTAGTGAAAGAGGACATGAAGTCAGTTGGTGTGAGAGAAGAGGATGCAGAGGATAGGGTTAGATGGATGCAGATGATTCACTGTGGCGACCCCTAAAGGGGACAGCCGAAAGAAGAAGAAGAAGAATTTAGCTCCCATTTGCATTATCTGGTTGTGTTAGTCCAACTTTGAGAGATTCAATTTCAGTTGGTCTAACATGTTTACATGTATTTCAATAGTCTGGTTTTAGTCGGAATAAAACTATAAATTTAATTTCTCTTATGTCATGTAAACGCATTGAGTGTCCCCCAGCCACACTAGTCAGATCAAGTTAAACCTGGGGCCTGTTTCAGAGAGCAGTTTTAATAAACTCTGAGTTTAACCCATGCAGAATTTGCATTATCTCCCCATGTCAGCATGAGTTTTTTCCGGGTACTCTGGCTTCCCTCCACAGTCCAAAGACATGCAGGTTAGGATAATTGGTGACTCTAAAATTGCCCGTAGGTGTGAATGTGAGTGTGAATGGTTGTTTGTCTCTATATGTCAGGCCTGCAATAGCCTGGCTACTTGTCCAGGGTGTACCCTGCCTCTTGCCCAGTGTCACCTGGGATGGGATCCAGCCCCTCGCTACCCTCAAGAGGATACACGGTTATGGAAAATGAATGAACAAATAAATGTGTCTAACCCTGAGGTCTGAGATAGACAACTCAAGAGTTGTAAAACAGTTCCAGAACAGTTCCAGAACAGTTCAGTTCCAGAGTCAGTTCAGCCAACTCTGAATATGTTCACTCTGAGCATCAACTGAGGTCAATTAGTATTAGTGAATATGAGCTACACTCTCTCTTAAAGTGATAGTGCAGGTTTTTGGACATGAAGTTGTGTGAAACGCTGACCATCTGTAGCTCTGATGTGACGGTGTCACTACTCTCAACAAGCCTCCTGCTCTGAGAAATCGCCCGTAGCTTACCGGAGAAAAAGTAGTTCTGAAGATGTACAGGAGACACGTAACCAAAAGGTTTTAAGCTACAAAAAAGTATGCATGTGTTTTGTTAGACTATTTCAATAATTTTAAAACATCCCCGCATTAAGTCAGAACTTGCTATCAATTGGGACTATTTTCTGGCCAGTATCACTCCACTGTTCAGGCCCGCAAGACAGCACGGCAACAGAAATCAATAAGACAGTTCATCACCACGCCGTGCAGGTGCGCAGGAAAACTCCATCGGCTGTTTCCCACAGAGAACCAGCAGGCTATTATTAGTGAGGAAGAAGATGTACTAGCCCTATATATGCCAACGACTATAGCGCAGGCTCACGACACACCCTCGTCAGCTGCTGTAGGTAAACAGAGGAATACCAAAATGGTGCGAACAGCTGTGGGAATAAAAACATTGCCGGCTCCCAATTCCATCGGTTTCCTGTTACAGATGTAACCCGTAGGCAACTTTGACTTGTGTCAATTGGGATGAACCTCGCTACCACGCCGGCGAGGGTGAAGCAACTGCGCGTATGTCAGGCTCACTTCAGCTGCCCACAGATCCCGACGGACAGAGAAAACGCAATTTCCGCACTGCTGTGCACAAAGAGAGATATATTACGTAATACCACTCTATATAACGATGTCTGTAACTGATTGTCTGTAAAACAAAATGTTTGATTGAACTAATAGCCTGTTGTGTTGTGGAGAGTATTATACGTGGCCTCGTTTTACCGTCGGCATTTAGTTTATTATATTAGGCTAACTGCTAAATCCGTGACATGAGTAATCAATCACATAGAAATGTGAATTCATATGTGATTACGACAAGTCTCTGCTTTGTTCTGGTGGTGGGTTAGCCAAAGTTGCCTACGGGTTACATCTGTAACAGGAAACCGATGGAATTGGGAGCCGGCGATGTTTTTATTCCCACAGCTGGGGAAATCACAAGTTCGCACCATTTTGGTATTCCTCTGTTTACCTACAGCAGCTGACGAGGGTGTGTTGTGAGCCTGAGCCGGTGTTTGCGCTGTAGTAGTAGGTATATATAGGGCTAGTCCATCTTTTTCCTCACTAATAATAGCCTACTGGTTCTCTGTTGGAAACAGCCGATGAAGATGAAGATGAAGAATTCTCAGAGCAGGAAGCTCGCTGAGAGTAGTGACACTGTCACATCAGAGCTACAGATGGTCAGCCTTTCACACAACTTCATGTCCAAAAACCTGAACTATCACTTTAAACCAGAGAGTTAAGTCTGAGACTTGTTCTCCTTTTTATACCTAACTAGGTTTAGGACTTGGGAGAGAGTTGTTCATGTTTACACATATTTTTGGACTGTATAAGACAATACGAATAACGTATGAATTTTGAAAATGGCTGTAGCTTCCATTTATTTTGCTTGCCTCTTGGCATTTCTTAGTGCTGTCTGGGGCGCATCTGTACAACTTTGGTATGTTGAATAGCTTGTTAGGTTTTGTGTGTGATATTGTTCTGTTTAAGGGCTTGACTGTGAATGCACTGAAATAGTAGGGGTCCATGCCTGTGATCATATCATCTACAGTGGTGTTGCCATGGAATGGACAATAAGTGAAGCTTCCCAAAGAACACTCGGTAACACTTTACAATAAGGTACACAAAATTAGAGTAGTTACTGAGGAACTAATGAGTAGTTACTGAGAAACTAAGGCACACAAAATTAGAGTAGTTACTGAGGAACTAATGAGGAACTAATGAGTAGTTACTGAGGAACTAATGAGGAATTAATGAGGAACGAATGAGTAGTTACTGAGGAACTAAGCTACACAAAATTAGAGTAGTTACTGAGGAACTAATGAGGAACTAACTATTAGTTAATGGTCAGTTCTTCAGTAACCCCTGGTCAAATTTCAGGGGAGTAGTTACTGAGGAACTAATGAGGAACTAACTATTAGTTATAGAGGAGTTAATCATGACTTAATGATTAGTGAACTATTTATTTCATCAGTACAGAATCATTACTCAATGACCTGTCCATTAGTTAACCTTTTATGTCCTAAAGTAAAGTGACACATAATGAGTAGTCTTTCATTACTTCATCATCATCTTTACAATTAGTTCCTTAACAAAAAAACATCAGGATTCTTGAGAAAAGTTTTATTCATTATTTTCAGAACACATACACATTAATATGACCATCCATGTTATTCTGTAAGATGATGCCTTAAGGTGCTGACACACCAAACCGACATCAAAGAACTAGCAGCGACAAAAGCCAACTGTTGTGTCGTCTACGGCACCTCACATCGCCCTGTGTCAGTTGCATTTGACCACACTACAAAGACTCCATCCGATGGCCAAGTAGCACATACATTCTGCGCCTGCGTGAGAGGGAATAATACAAAAAGGGAAACCCGAAGTACGAGGAATGCAAGAGATAAATGAAGTAGTGGAGTGAGAGAGTGGTACATCTTGTTAGCCGAGGGGTTTCCTATCTGTGCAGTCGAGCACCACAGCACCTCCACGGACTATTACATCCAGACGGTCCCAGTGTTTCCTCCTCAGGCTCCACTTCACTCAGCTGCCCGACAGACCCACTGCTTCTTCCCGCAAGCACCGGTTAGCCCCGGTTTTACTACAGGCAAATTCACTCGCTACAGGGGCAAGGAAATAAAACCTGAACAGCCAATCAGAGTGATCTCTTTCACCAACAAGCTCTGCCACCGATTCAACATGCTCAGTCGGCCAAAAAGCCGCCGACGCCGAAGTGCTGAAGGTGCAGGACACACCGCAAAAACTAGTGACAGACGCTCACCGACGGCCCAACTTTCTCGTTGGCTTGGTGTCAGGGCCTTTAGAAATAAATATGATAGTGTGTCACATTTTAGGTAGGCTAAGCTTAAAGAATTTATCATGGGGGCTGCGTGTAAAGTACTTATGGAGATAGATTTGTTTCATAATTATGTGTGTGAACAGATTGACAATCTGTGTGTAAATGTGTAATCTGTAAATATAAAACACCTTTCACAAATACAAAAAAAGATTTGTAAACTCACAAAAATATTTTGCAAGTATAAAACGGATCTGCAAATACACAAATACATTCCACAAATAAAACAAAAATCTGTGAACACATTAAATTAATTTGCAAATAAATGAAAAGCATTTGTGAATATCTTCCTAACATTTACAGCTTTCAAACAGGCATTTGTGAACTCAGTTTTTATTTGTGAATCGAAAAAACATTTGTGGATCTCAGTTGTATGCATGTGGATTTGCTTTTTACACACACAGAGTTTTGAAACAAACTTTCCGCCAGTCCGAACAAAAATGCACTCGTATCACTCAGCCATTTTCGGATAGCAAGTGATCACCCAGCTGATGACATCATTTCTGCATGTCAAAGTAAGAGCACGCAGTCTTTCTATGAGCTGTTTTTTTTTTTTTTTTTTAATAATCAGCGATAAGTAACGTGCATTCATTGTTTTATGTTGATGTCATACAGTGAGTATTAGTGTGTGTTTATTTTTTTATGTATATTATCTGGCACACACTTTTGTATACATTTCTGTTTGAGTATGAAAGGCACGGTGGCTTGGCTGCTTCTTCAGTTGGCAGTTATCAGCCAACTCATCCTTTATATTTTTCATTTCGAGTAGGATTAAAGTCACAAAGCACTTCACATCTTATTATTAGTGTACTCTTACTAATGTAGTTGTAATGTCTGTGCTGAACCGCACCGTGTTTAGTGAGGTTACATCGTTTCAGTGAGGTTACCTTAACTGTTGTAAGATATGACAAGTGGCAACACCCTGGTTGAGGTCTTTGATAGAACAGCTGTCGGTGTTGGTAGCTGTTTTTGTTTAGAAATGTCGTATTGTAGTTTTATTGTTCATTGTTAATATGTAGATTGCACTAAGCTAACGTTAGCTACTGAAACGGCATCTGTTGCCATGGCAACAGTAAACATTCATGTTGCGGGCTGGGGGGACGAAAGCAGGGTGCAGCATTTTATACATTATAAATAGACCTGAAGTCAGTACCATCCAACCTCAAACAACTGTACTGTGAACAACGGTGTGATCAGTATACAGTACTTTACACGCAGCCCCCATGATAAATTCTTTAAGCTTAGCCTACCTAAAATGTGACACACTATCATATTTATTTCTAAGGCATCATCGTACAGAATAACATGGATGGTCATATTAATGTGTATGTGGTCTGAATAATGAATAAAACTCTTCTCAAGAATCCTGCTCCCTGTGATTTTTTTTGTTAAGGAACTAACTGTAAAGATGATGATGAAGTAATGAAAGACTGCTCATTATGTGTCACTTTACTTTAGGACATAAAAGGTTAACTAATGGACAGGTTATTGAGTAATGATTCTGCACTGATGAAGTAACTAGCTCACTAATCATTAAGTCGCGATTAATTCCTCTCTGAAATTTGATCACGAGTTAATGAAGAACTGACCATTAACTAATAGTTAGTTCCTCATTAGTTCCTCAGTAACTACTCCTCTGAAATTTGATCAGGGGTTACTAAAGAACTGACCATTAACTAATAGTTAGTTCATCATTAGTTCCTCAGTAACTACTCTAATTTTGTGTAGCTTAGTTCCTCAGTAACTGCTCATTCTTTCCTCATTAGTTCCTCATTCGTTCCTCATTAGTTCCTCAGTAACTACTCTAATTTTGTGTACCTTAGTTCCACAGTAACAACTCATTTGTTCCTCAATAGTTCCTCAGTAACTACTCTAATTTTGTGTAGCTTAGTTTCTCAGTAACAACTCATTCGTTCCTCATTAGTTCCTCAGTAACCACTCTAATTTTGTGTACCTTATTGTAAAGTGTTACCGAACACTCTCCTACCTGACTATTTAGAATGTACAGACATAGGCCCCTGTAGAGTTGTAGCAGCTCCTTCCCATTCCTCTTAATCATGGTGTCAGAGTTGTTTTGAGGAGCTAGATCTAAGTGATTAGTAGGAGCTTGCTGAGTAATTAAATTGTGCCCTTGACTACTGGTGACTTCTGAATATGTACCCACCCAGGCATTAAAATCACACAGATTATTATATTGGTATCAAAGGCTTTATAGAAACCAAGAAGTATGATTAAACTCTGCTTTGACTTCATCAGTAATCAGATCAGGTTCATTTCTGGACACTTATTTGACAAATACAATAATTTTAAAATACTTTATTTTAAATGTAACTTTACAAAACTTTAAACTTCTGTTCTGTGACCTGTCATCAACATTATTCATCTGTTACTACCTTTACATACATGTACTTTTGTCCCTACTTAACCTCAGCACTAACAAAATACCAAAAGGCTTAACAGACAGCAGCAGTTTAAAACTTCTGTCACAGAGTTATATTTCAACACACTAAGTTTCAACACACTGAAAGAAAATATTTTCTATTTGTCGTCACCTGAATATTTTGTTGAAAAAAGATTCTGCCAATGACTAGAACTGGTACTTCTTTGGTGGAAAACAATGGGATCATAGCATAAAGCCTCACCTAGTTCAAATTCAAAGTAGCTAACAATATACAGACAATTAACATTTTGTCCAGGCAAAAAAAAAAGAGGGTATAACAATGTACTGAATGTGTGAATATGACTGAAAAACAAGTCAACACAGACAGAAATGTCTATTTAGGAGCTTACTGTATATAATATATGTGGCCTTGCATGACCATTCCTCCAATTAAACGAATTTGACATGCGGTGTTCCGCAGAGCTCCATCTTAGGACCAATTCTCTTCAGTTTGTATACCACTCGGCAATATTATTAGAAATCACAACATCAATTTCCACAACTATGCAGATGATACTCAGCTATATATCTCTGTGAATTCAGAAGACTACAATTCAATCAATAAGCTGATAGCATGTATGTCTGACATAGGATTGTGGATGAATCAGAACTTTTTACCATTAAACCAAGATAAAACTGAGGTTCTTGTTATTGGAGCAAAAGCTGAAAGAGAAAAGCTGTCTGACCACCTAAAATCATTTGCAAAAAAGAACATGTAAAAAACCTTGGTGTTATAAATGATCCTGATCTTAACTTTGACCATCACATTAAAAATGTAATTAAAGTGTCATTTTATCACCTAAGGAACATTGCCAAAGTCAGACCGTTTCTCTCCCAGGCAGATACAGAAAATTGATTCATGCTTTTATCTCCAGCCAACTGGACTACTGCAATGCTCTTCTGTCTGGTGTGTCCAAGAAAGCTATTTCTAAGTTACAGCTCATGCAAAATGCATGCAGCATGTGTTCTGACAAAAACCAGGCAGAGAGCACACATCACTCTAGTTTTAAAATCACTACATTGGTTACCTGTCAGTCAAAGAATACATTTTAAAATCATTTTATTGGTTTTTAAAGCTCTAAATGGCCCTGCCCCATCTTATCTGTCTGACATGCCCAAAATATATGTGCCTTCAAGGTCCCTAAGATCCTCAGATTCAAATCTCTTGATTGTTCCGAAGGTTACAACAAAAAGGCCTGGTGAGGCAGCCTTTACTTATTATGGCCCTAAACTCTGGAACAGTCTACCTTAGGGTCTTAGGAGCTCTAAATCTGTTGAAACTTTCATACAAAATCTTAAGACACACCTTTTCGCCATTGTTTTCTTGAAATGTGTTTTTATGTATTTATGCTTTTACGAGGCATTTTTTATTCATGCTTTTATTTTGTTTTAATTTCTAACAAATGTCTTGATTGTCTTTTCTGTTCAGCACTTTGTGTTGCATTTTATGCATGAATTGTGCTGTATAAATATGGTTATTATTATTATTATTATTATAATTATTATAAAAACACTTTTAGAAAACCAAGCCATTGGTTTATCATTTCTGTACATTTATGACAGTCTATGCTGCCTGTAAGGAGTTTAAATTTACTGTGGATGTCTGGAGTGTCATTAACTACAAACACCATAAACCATTGAGCCAATCGCTTGCCATTGATTGGCTAAGAGGCCTTAGTGAGACAGGCCCTTTCTTTGAACTCAGGCTCGCATTGGCTATTGAGGCCATAGCAACAGCATTGGAAGCTCCTACTGGCTCAAGTGAGGAATTAATCAAAAGGTCAGGAGTTTGCCACCATTTTGACAGCAAGGAGTCGGTATATTTACACGCAAACAATAGAAAGTATGGATAATATGTGGAAAAATATAAATGCTTGAAATGATGCAGCAGCAGGTTGTGGATATCTATGGATGTAATTATGTGTTTGGACTAAATATTTCACTGGATTAAGATCATCTGGCTCTTTGGGAGTGTATGAACACTGCATAAGCAGCATTTTGTTGGTACGATAAAAGCTGTCCTTTACCTCGGCATGATATATGGTTGGTTGCCATTATAGTTTAATGGCGCTCGGTGGCGGCGGGGGAAAACATGGCGGGACAAGAACAAAAGTCTGAGTGGGGTGGGAGAGATGGCTGGTGGATGGATCCAACAAACATCGTCTTTCACCCGGGAGAGCGGAATTCATGTCCTGTAAGATTATAAAGCCAAAACCCTGTTCTTTTTCCCTAAACCAAATCACATAATTTTGTTGCCTAAATCCAACCACATGCGTGGAAACAGAAGTGTATTTTGAAAGAGGACAATGCGTGTAATAGGCATAACTTGACACAGTGTCCCAGAACGTTAACAACTAATGCTCCCAGGGTACTTTTCACATTGTATCTGGATGTGGAAGGTCCATGACCGAACGTCGATATGTGATGAGGTCAGAGTGAAAATGTGTTGTTCGAATAGGTTGTATGAGTAAACCAATTAAACAGCAGCAAATACAGCAATTGTTTACGTATCATATTCATCAAATAAAACCTTGCAAGGACCTGAAGACAGGACATGAGCCTTTGTGCCTGGATAGTGTGACGTGTGTGATTGTGCTGCTGCAGTGATCCTGCCTGATGCCTCCTGCTGCTGCTGTTATCATTAGTCATATACTTCTACTATTATTATACACATATGATTATTGTCACATACATATACTATCATATATTAATATATACCTACAACATATTGTACCACAATAATAATTATTATTGTAATATTATTATTACTTAAATTAATATTGTTGTAAGCTACTGTCACTACTGTCTGTACTGCATCTCTCTCTGTCTCATTTTCTGTATCATTTTGATCTGTTCTGTACGACATCTTTTGCATGTCTGTCCGTCCTGGAAGAGGGATCCCTCCTCAGTCGCTCATCCTGAGGTTTCTACCAAATTTTTTTTTTCCCTGTTAAAGGGTTTTTTGGGGGGAGTTTTTCCTTATCCGCCCTCTGAGGCAAATTGTTATTTGTGATATTGGGCTTTATAAATAAAATTTGATTGATTGATTGATTTCTGGCTCCCTGTAAAATCCAGAATTGAATTTAAAATCCTACTGTTAACTTATAAAACTCTAAATGGTCAAGCTCGGTCATATCTTAGAGAGCTCATAGTGCCATATTATCCCACCAGAACACTGTGCTCTGAGAACGCAGGTTTACTCGTGGTCCCTAAAGTCTCCAAAAGTAGATCAGGAGCCAGAGCCTTCAGCTATCAGGCTCCTCTCCTGTGGAATCATCTTCCTGTTACGGTCCGGGAGGCAGACACCGTCTCCACATTTAAGACTAGACTTAAGACTTTCCTCTTTGATAAAGCTTATAGTTAGGGCTGGCTCACGCTTGCCCTGTACCAGCCCCTAGTTAGGCTGACTTAGGCCTAGTCTGCCGGAGGACCCCCTATAATACACCGGGCACCTTCTCTCCTTCTTTCTCTCTCTCTCTCTCTCTCTCTCTCTCTCTCTCTCTCTCTCTCTCTCTCTCTCTCTCTCTCTCGTTTTCTATTACTGCATCTTGCTAACTCGGCCATTCTGGATGTTACTAACTCGGCTTCTTCTCTGGAGCCTTTGTGCTCCACTGTCTCTCAGATTAACTCATACCGCAGCGGTGCCTGGACAGCGTGACGTGTGTGGTTGTGCTGCTGCCGTGGTCCTGCCAGATGCCTCCTGCTGCTGCTGCCATCATTAGTCATTAGTCATACTTCTACTGTTATTATACACATGACTATTGTCACACATGTATACTGCCAGATATTAATACATACTTTCAACATATTGTACCACAGTAGCCAGAACTATAACTATAATATTATTACTTTCAATAATGTTGTTGTAAGCTACTGTCATTACCTGCATCTCTCTCTCTCTCTCTCTCTCTCTCTCTCTCTCTCTCTCTCTCTCTCTCTCTCTCTCTCTCTCTGTCTCATTGTGTCATACGGATTACTGTTAATTTATTATGCTGATCTGTTCTGTACGACATCTATTGCATGTCTGTCCGTCCTGGAAGAGGGATCCCTCCTTAGTTGCTCTTCCTGAGGTCTCTACCGTTTTTTTTTCCCGTTAAAGGGTTTTTTTGGGGGAGTTTTTCCTTATCTGCTGTGAGGATCATAAGGACAGAGGGATGTCGTATGCTGTAAAGCCCTGTGAGGCAAATTGAGATTTGTGATATTGGGCTTTATAAATAAAATTGATTGATTGATTGATTGATAAACAGTGTTAATTCTGACAGCTATTTTAGATTAAGTCTTAGTCTTGAGATGAAAATGGTTATTAGTTTCAGTCAAATTTTTATCATTCATAGATTTAGTTGACAAAAATTGGCTGCATGCTTTACTGCCATTCAGCAACTAGAGAAACATCCTGGCAACGACAATTTACTTAAGTTTTCCAGCCTATTGCTCATGCAGCATTTGAAGACAATCACAAGCACAGCTGTTCTTGGCTTTCAACGTCCGATAGTTCACCAGTAACATTTTCATCACATCTTGTCTCGTCAGCAAAAATGAAGCATAGATTTCGTCCTAGTTTTTATTATCAAGATCTATTTTTAGTTTGTCATCATCTTATTTTTGTCGCGGAAAAAAGGTTGTTGACGAAAAATTGACGTTTCAATCAACAAAATCCAAGCACTGGTTTTAAAGATGTGGTACATCACCACTCACAGCAACAAAAAGCTAGCAACTAAACACTGCTGCTAAGAGGAAGTAAATTGGAAACATTTAAAAAAGGTTTAGCACATTTTGTAGATCCACATATGTCCATATAAAATATGTGACTGTGGTTTTCAGATTTGTCTGCTTAGGAGAGCGTTTACAAAAAGCTTTATTTTCAGAGGTGGAATGCTTTATCAATGTGAATGTGTAAGGCCTCAACACAGAGAATAATGTGTGTCACTGGTTAATATGTTTTAGGTGGACAGGGAAATGTACATGGACTTTGACATCATGGCACAACCTACAGAATGTATCAAATATCTTCAGACCAGATTCACTGACACACTGACATTTGATTTAAAATATGTCTCCTGCCTCCTCTGTCTGTCAGCAGAAGTTCTGATGTAATTTTAGCTTCTGAATATTGTGTTTTTCTCATCAGGCCCTGTGTTGACAGCTGACCGGAGGTACCCTGATGAGATCTACTATGATTCTTCCAGCAGCACAAACCCACCCTCTACCAACAAGCTGAAGGAAGAACCCTACGAACATTACACACTTGTCCACAGGGAGGTGTCTGAGGTTCGTCCATACCCTCGTCTTCATGCCACCAAGGAGAATAAGCCTTTTGGCCAGGATGTCCAACATTATACAAGAGGTACTGAGGGCCCTCGAAGTGACCGGGCCCTTGCCTGCCCTTTGCTCAGTGGCCTTGTACTGGGTAAAGGTGATCAAGGTGGCTCGCTGCACAGTGCAGGCCAGCCTCTCCCTGTGCACATGGCACTAGAGCAGAAGAGAAGGCTGTGTTTGATGGAGGCTCCCTACAGTCACCCAGCTGCAGGATATCCACAACCGACTGATGGTCGCCAGCAGCATGGGGCAGCTGCAGAGCTGCAGCCCAGGTCTGCTGAGGAGGACCGGAGAATGTTGATAGGTATGGGTGTTGGGGTAGGACTTCCAGCCCAATCTCCATACATGTCTTTGAATTTTCATAAAGTCTGGGGCAAACACAATCCTATTAAAGCCACCCCTTTAGCCACACTGAGCCATATACCAGATGGCCACATTTACCATGGTAAAGAAACAGCCTCTTACAGCTGTAACAGCCAGAGTCCCAGCTCAGGCTCATCGCCTGAGAGCCATAGAGAGATGCCACATTACATTGGCACATCTGTTATTATCACAAACGAGAGGTGACCCAGAACAGAAGCTCGGAAGAGCCATGACTCTGAGTGCTTCAAAGACTCCAGCCAGACTCATTTTGCTTGGATACATCCATTTTGCACTTCTGCAGGATAGCGTGATACCCAATAGAACTTTACAGATGAGTTGTCCTTCATATAAAAAATCAGCCTGAACATGTTCTTTAGAAAATGTAATACAGCTTTTGCCATAATTTTGTTAACTTTTTCTTTTATCATTAAAATTATTCAACCCAAACCCAAATTTAGGGCCTAAACATTATAGGTGATTTGAACCTTTTTTGTTTGTTTGTTTGTTTGTTTGTTTTTTAAATTTCACACATGGAAGTACCTTGTTCAGCTTGGTGGTGACAGTCAGAAGTGTTTATGCTGAAAATATGTGTGTGGATTTTGGATAGAAAACACAAGGCGAGAATGAGAATCAGTTCTGAGTGAAAAGGAATGTTTCATAGTGATGTCAGGCATACACTAGTCAACTGAAAAATCTCTCGAAACCTTTTAAATACTTTTTGAAATGATATGGTTGTGCAGTGTAGTATAACTGTGTTTATGATAAGGTGCAGCCTCACAGCATGAGCAGCAGGCCTCTAGTACGACAGCTCTTGAGTTTTATTTATCAGGCAAAAATAATTAATGCGGGCAGATTTTTTTTTTTCTTTAAATGTACTATTTATTCAAAATGATATATGTATTGCATCACTTACCAGGCATTAACACACACAACATATGGTGCAACAAGGTGGGCCAAGACATTCTCACCCCAAGTAGTCACATATTGCTGCTTTGTCAGTGGCCTTTCACATCTACATATTATGTGCTAGGTATCCTCCTCTGTCTCTGCTCAGCACATGGTTAGGTTTATAATTTAAAAAAATGCTTTGGTTTGGTTTGATTGAGCTGATGTTGCGGAGCTGTGGCCGTCCAGGTTATGTAAAGTTGTCAGCACAGACCCTCACGACCTGCTGACTAAGGGGGCTCTGCTTCAGTTGCAGCTCCTGACAGGTTAGGGCTGTGTGATGGTACAACTGGGGGTCTTGTTTTTAGGTGATTGTAAAATTTAATTTTTTTTTTTTTACATTTTCAATATTGGGGGTATTGGCCAAGTTCAGCATTATAGGCACTGTTTGCTATCTTTCACTGGACATGCAGGATGTTCTTACAGAACTCTGTATGGAAATATTTTAATACTGCTTTGTCCCCTTGATCAAATTGGTGATTACATTTTTGACTGAACCAAAGGACAGAATCATGGCTGTGGTTTTAAAATGAATCTACATTCATACGGTTTGTTGGAGCCATCCACCACCCCCTCCTGCCTGCTCTGTAACGACTCTAGCTGTTTATATGAAGTCCTCACCAGCAGCGTTTCAAAGTGATGCTGTCCAGCAGCAGATCATATTGCCACGAAAGGTGCCATCTAGTCAACCAGTGGCACACCATAACACCACCAAAGGTTATATCTGGCTGCGTTACAAATTGATGCTGCCTGGCAGCATATCGTACCGCTTTGAAAGGTGGCTTTTGCCGTTGCTGTCTGATGCCGATTTTACTGACAGAGCAGCAGTTTTTGACGACTTTGGAATGAGAACAGACTTAGAATTGGTTATCATAGAAACATGTTTGTCTACTATAAAATAAAGATTATTTTAAAGGAAAACTATGGTTTATTAGAACTTGTGTTTTATTTCCATACCTCTGCTTCTGTTTATTATGAAGACACTGTCCTTACCAAGCCAAGCTCTGCAAACGTGGTGACATCATAACAAGAAATCTTTAGCTGACGTGAGGCATCCATGTATGTTCAACTTTTCAGTCACTTACAACTAATTAATTGTCAAGGCAGCTATTGTCGCTTTCAGAAAAATGTGTAAGTCATAATCATGAATAAAATATTGAAAAATTTACTTCAGAAACTGGTGACAAATAAATCTTCAAGATTTAAAAGTTACGTTTTGTTTAATAAATTCTTACTCAAACCACCATCAGTCAGCCGGTCAATGTCCTCTCTGCTCTTCCCTGGACAAAACTGTGCATATGTACTGACAGTAAGTGGTAAACTGACTGAATGTGGAAAACATATTGTTAAAATTTCTCTTATTTTTCCTAAGATATCTCAGACTGTGCATGATCTGTTTTGTAAATAGATGAACATTTTCATAATGTACTTCTTTACACTAAAAGAAAGGGAAACATTGAGAGGTGATGTTATTTGTGGGTTATTATGTAATGGTGTTACTGGTCTGGTCCACTGGAGATCAGACAATGCTGTGTGTGGCCCATGAACTAAACTGAGTTTGACACCCCTGCATTTAAAGAGGCAACAGATAGCATATTTTCCTAATATATATCATTATGAAAATAATGTGGGTTGCACAGGGTAGTGGCCACAGTAAAATCAGACTATCAGCGTTTACATAAATTACTTAGTGGCTTTGCAATCTTTGTAATAAGCTTCTGCCACTGGTGCCGAAATTTGGCGGAAAAAATCTGTTTTACGGCAGGAAACGCGTCATGTATTGCGAAATTGGTCGGTCAGCCAATCAGGGACTGGAGAGGGTCCTTATGAGGAGCTGGGCATGAGATAGCTGAGTCAAGAGCACAATGGCAGACGGACAAAGTTTGGAGACAAGTGAAAAAGGGCCTAGCAAAACAAAACGAGCTCCTCTGTCTGAGGAGGCAAAGAAGAGCAAAAAGGAGAGTGATAAAAGAAGAGGAAAAAGAAGAGTAAAGCTCAGTCAGGCGTTCAAGAGATGGAGGGAGCTCTGTGACCAAAGAGGCTTCAAAACTGATGTCCAGCTAGCTTTCTTTCCAATGGATCGGTAAGTAACACGGCTAAATGTTAGCTAGACGAGGGGGACAACCCTCCATTCCAAAACACCGCCATTTCGAAACACTGCCGTTCGAAACCACCCCCACTCTGAAACTGATTTTCAAGTCCATATCATAGGCTGACCAAACGTCCTCTTTTGCCCGGACATGTCCACTTTTCACGTCCCGTCCGGGGCGTCCGGGGCGTCCGGGGGGGTTTTATAAACTGATGATAATGTCCGGTTTTCCATGTGTTTGTGTGTGTGTGTGTGTGTGTGTGTGTGTGTTAGAGTGCGGTACGGGCCGCATATTTCTGTCCGAACCCGAGCCGAACCTGACATTATTTAATGACCAAAGCACTGACTTTGTGTCACACAGTGGTTACAGGCTATTTAACAGGCCGGGCGTGCGCCGTGGGTGCTCAGCTGAGGGAGACCTCCGTGTTTGAGACGGGAGCGGGAGGCGGGAGGTCCGACGCTTCCAGCGAGAGGAGAGGGAGAAATAAAACAAAATAAGATAAAATAGGAAAAACCTGTCTCCCTCTTTTATTTTATTTTCAGCGTTTAATCAAGGCGGAGCCTGGCGGCTGGAGGTCCGATACTTCCAGAGAGGAGAGAGATAGAAACAAACAGCCAATGTGTGTCTGTGTGTGTTATGTTCAGGTGTTGTCACGTAAATGACAGCGCCCAAGCAATAAACAGGACAGACAATAGGATTTTATTTATTTTTACACTACATTTTCACTGAAAGCTGACCGAATCCGACCCGAGCCCGAATACAATTTATAGCTACATTTTTGACCAAACCCGCCGACCTGTCGGGACCCGTCGGGCTCGGATCGCCACACTCTAGCATGTGTATGCGTCCCCTATTGGGGCCTATCTGAATTTCTGTCTTTGAGAGATATTATTTTGTAATATAACTGAATTTTCTATCCATACATATAAATTTTAAATATATTAAAATTATAAGGCATCTTTGAGTAAACTGCGAGTATCATTTAAGTAGGCTATGTCGTGGCCGGCTGAGGGTCCTCTTTTTTGGAAATCAAAATATGGTCACCCTACCATATCAAGTTTCCTGCATCAAACACTGCCGCCCGCTCTCCGGCCGCACTTGCACAATTCTGAAATTCGTTGTACTGCAAAAGCTTGAAATGAATGTTCATCTCAGGGCCGGTTCCAAAAAATAATGACTAGAGGTGCATCTTAGGTCAGAGGGGATGAACATGCCCGGCACATTATTCAACACTAAATTATGCATTTTCCAGTCATTTCAAGTTGGATGATACCAGCCAAGCAAGAATATTTAAAGTGTCTTTCAAGTGCTTTATTGCAGCAATATTGTAGCAGAACAAAGAAAAGGCTACATTTAGTCTGGGCTACCTCACTCATCAGTCCATCTAGCAACAGATGTTTCTTACCCTGAAAATAAAACATAGAAATTCAAACTAGGAATTCTATCTATAACAATCAGTGTTGTCAGCTCAAAACCATCACTGATTGTTATAGATAGAATTCCTAGTTTGAATTTCTAGTTTTTTATTTTATTTTTTATTTCAGATTTGCACAAACAGTATAATGTGGTAGGACACACAAACATTATTAACTTCTTCCTACCCCTTTGAACATGACACATACCATCTAACTTACTCACCAACTAATTTATTGTATTGTTTATATGCCCTATTTTTGTTATTTGTTTTTCTGTGTCTTTTTTTTAAACATGTTTAGTAAAGCTGAATTAAAAAAAAAAAAAAAAAAAAAAAGCTCAAATAAAATAAAAATAACCTGTGTGGTCCATTTCATCTAGCAGAAACCGCCATACCACAGCAAAAGGTGCAGGTTTTATAGAGTCTTATGGCTCCTCTTTACCTAGGTCGTCGGTTGGCGGTGCTTTGGATGAGCCGGGCGCCTGCTCTGGGGCTGGGGGTGAAGGCAGCGGCTCAGGCGGGAGTGAGCAGGACGAGGCTGCCGCTTGCTCCCCAGCAGCTAGGCTAACTTCACATCGAGGTCGAGTCTCTGTCTCACCATCGTTGCCGTTGTCTGACTTGTTGCTGGTTGTGTTTTGCTTGAACCATTTTCGAATATCCATGGCAATCCCGTTAACGTTATTTGTGTTACAGGCTGTTAACGGTACAGCAGAAAGCTGCGTCATGACAGACAGCGTTGACAGTGACGTTACTGAAGAAAGGCAGGAATTTTATTTAATTACCATTGAATTAAAACTAAACTGGCAAATAGAATACGGACTTCACTATCAATGTGTTCTATATTGTTATGTCAACATTAATTTTTTTTTTTTCCCACTCTTTTCAACTGAGCATGCAGACACATAAAATAAGGGTGCAATGCATGCTTATGCACCTTCGTAAAACCGGGCCTGGTTCATTGTTTTTTACTGAAAATATGTCACTGTCTTCATTTATCATGTGTAATTTCACTAGCAGCAAACACATTTAAAAGGAGACGCTTGTCAAGTCTTTTTACGTACGCTGTCCGTGGTGCTGAAATCCCCACTCCCGGCCGCACTCCCAGCCGCACTCGCACAACACGTATCCCCGGGGGGCATACGTGTTGTCCCCCCCTCTGGTCAGACAAACTAGTGATAATCTGGCTTCTGGTCGGAGTAAATATATTAAATGCATTTATAAAATGGAAAGGTGAAATCAGTCAGTCTGATTGTTTCTTAACTGTGATATAATGAGCATATACCCACGGCTACAATTTTAAAGCCTTACAGCATATCACCAGCTAGAAGCAACGATGTAGGCCTATCCATGACAACAATAAGCCGAGTGGAGCTGTAGTTGCAGGGGGAGGCTGGTCGGAGCAGATCTGTGATTGATAGCTAAGCAGCTAATTGCATTTTTTCAGTAAAGTCTTTCACAAGCAGAAAGAAGCATCAAAATTGGCACAAATACTCCTTGGGGGATGTTCTTTTGATAAAACCCATTAGCCACACAAAAATCAAGATGGCTGCCATTTTTTCCAAGATGGCCGCCAATTCAATCCCAGAAATGCTATTTTGGGGGCAACTTTGTGTAAAATTGTCCAATAAGTATAATCTTGATATCTAATCATACATGTTTGACCACAGAGAAGCCAGATTTATTGTATTGGAGAGGCCAAGAAGCTTCCTTCTACCATATTTACTCATGCTACATATCTACTCCACTGTTCCATCTGTATACTCCACTGTTCCATCTGTATGAGCGCTCTGTGATCAGGGTGGCTTTCCTGATCCCTCAGAACCCTCTCATCCCCTCCATCACTCATTCAGTCTCCTCCCATCAGGCAGGAGATACAAAGTCCCACTGGCCAGAAAAACAATTTACAAAAAATCATTCATTCCAACTGCAATAACAGCCCTCAACAGCAGAGGAATTATAATGCTTTGATCATGACTTGCTGCTGGTCCTTTTCTTTTCTTTTAAGTGTCAATGTTTTGTACATGCACCTTTTTTGCGTGTTTTTTAGATCCTGTAAATGTCTTGGATGTGTTTTAAATGTCTTCTGTGTGTGTGTACACCTGGTGTTGAGCCCTGTCGAAAACAAATTTCTGTTGCCTTTGGGTTCCAGACAATAAAGTTTTCTATTCTATTCTATTCTATTCTATTTCAGCCATTGAAAGAAAATATTATGCTTACTGATCTCTAAGCTGCTAGACATGGCATAGGAGAGAGTGGCTTAAGATGAGCCAGTGGGTAAGTTGACTCACACACTGTTTTTAAATTAGTTTATAACCCTAACCCTAACCCACAACACAACCGTTCAGCCCGAGTTAGCTATATAGCTAATTAACATCTGCAGTCTCTGTGGCTTCTCTGCTACTGTGCAATTTGTTGTCATGTGACCATAAATTCACGAAGCACCCATCATTTCTATCTGGCTGTGATGGAGAGAAGTTCATGGGAGAAGTGGTAAGTATTTTTTTACACAAGAAACTTTTTTGAATTTTAACTTATTTTGGAACCGCCCCTCCTTTTATCGTCATGACGGACTTCACCCGAGCAAATTAGGAAGCTGCATGTTAGCAGCCAACATACAGCATGTACACACAACGCCACTCACACATGTGTGACTGTTTACGTGCCTGCCACTTCTTCTACGGAGCATTCCATTGCCTCCTGCAGCTCCCCCTACAGGCTCCAGCTGCCACTAACCTCTACAGACAATCCCTCCTGGTTTCCTATTGCCCGAACTACTGGGCTTGTCTCTACTGTCCCACAAACTCCCGCTTTCATACCTGTAGTAATGAATAACAGACATCACAAACGTCAAAACCACACAACCCACAATTTCCAGTATCTGTAACCACTGTCACAGTCATCTACTGTCTGCAAAGCTGGTCCCAAGTCTCTTAAGCTGGCGTTGTTGAATGCTCGCTCGATCAATAACAAATCATTTCACTAGATTTCATGTTTTTCACCGAGACCTGGCAAAGGGATGAAGATTATGTGTCCATGAAGGAGCTATGCCCGCCTGATTGTGCATTCATATGTGCCCCAAGGACCAGTGACCGCAGTGGTGGCCTTGCTTTGTTGCACAAAGTTTCTCCTTGAGGAGAGTGAATTGTGGAACTTTTACCTCATTTGAACTGCTAATTTCTAAAGCTGGCCGCTCTAACCCGTTTTATTGTATTTTAATTTATCGCCCTCCTGGTATTAATGGCGCCTTTCTGGCTGAATTCAGTGACTTTCTGGCTTCCATCACTAAATTTCAGAGAATTTTAATGCTTGGGGATTTTAATGTGCCTGTAAATGACACCACAAACACCTTTGCTAATAATTTTATAAATCTCACCGAATCTTTTAATTTTGTTTAAAATATCAATGGCCCGACACACATTAAGGGAAACATGCTGGACCTTGTTTTTACACTTGGTTTGGACATTGATTGTATCATCTCTGAGGAGCTGCCCGTCACTGATCACAGCTGCATTCTGTTTAATTTGTCTATTATTTCTGATTGTTCAACCAGCAAGCGTACGAAACTCTCCCGTATGTTAAATAACCTCTCTGCTGAAAAATTCTCATCTGCTTTGAACAGTGTGGTGCAGCCTTTTGGTATTAATGTTAACGTTGACTCCCAAGTTTTAACTTTTAACTCACACTGCTCTGCTATTCTTGATAAGATTGCTCCTTTAAAGTCTCGAACTATTCCCGCAGCTAATCCCACTCCCTGGCTGAACAACAACATCCGTTGCCTTCGTCGTAATGTCGGAGAGCTGAGCGCTTGTGGAAATCAACCAAGCTTCATGTACATCGTCTTTATTTTAAAGAACTGTCAGCTGAATTCAATTCTGTTGTTAGGGTGGCCAGAGCCTCTTATTTTAAAAATCTCATCATCTCCAACAGGAGAAATGCCAGGGTCATTTTTGACACCATAAGTAGCATTACTGCTGTGCAACCGCCTGCTCTACCTGTGTCCTCTGATGAGGACTGTAGTAATTTTTTTAATGTTTTTTTGTGAATAAGGTTGTCAGTGTCAAGGCCAGTATAACACCCTCCTCCTCCTCCCTTCCTGATCCTCTCAAACAACAGTCAATTATTGACAATTTCTCACCTGTCTCCTTACAAGACTTAGCAGATCTTATGTGTACTATGAAGATCTCTTCTAGTCCACTGGATATCCTGCCTACAACTTTGCTGAAAAATGTTTCCAGCACAATTGGTCCATCTCTGCTCTCCATAATCAATAGCTCACTGGTTTCTGGTTGTGTCCCGTCCCATTTCAAGCAAGCGGTTGTTCAGCCGCTACTCAAAAAGCTCAATCAGGACCCCGCTGTTCTTAGCAACTACAGGCCCATTTCCAAGTTGCCCTTTGTATCTAAGATTTTAGAAAAAGCAGTTGCAAACCAGTTAGTGACAGCATTGATTAGTTACAATATCTTCGATAAATTTCAGTCCGGTTATCGTCAGTTACATTCCACAGAAACTGCTCTTCTCAGGGTCTCCAATGACATCATGATGGCCTCCGATGCCAGTAAATCCACTATCCTGGTTCTGCTTGATCTCAGTGCAGCCTTTGACACTGCTGATCACCACATCCTTTTAGACAGGCTGAGGGACAGGGTAGGCATCTCAGGGACCACCTTTCATTGGTTTAAATCCTATCTGTCTGATCGATCCTTTTCTGTGGCTGTTGGCATTCTTAAATCAGAGTTTGCCCCCCTTTCTTGCGGGGTGCCCCAAGGTTCAGTGCTTGGGCCTATCCTCTTTACGCTATATATGCTCCCTCTCAGAGATGTCATCAGCAATTTTGAAGGTATCTCATACCATATGTATGCAGATGACCTCCAGTTATATTTTTCTTTTAACCCTGATAGGACCGATGGAATTGAGTCACTGCGCGATTGTATGAATGTAATTAAGGACTGGATGGCTACTAACTCCCTTCAGTTGAATGCAGCCAAAACTGGGATTTTAATTATTGCACCTGACGCCTCAGCATCTAAAGTGGCTAGCTGCTTAGGGTCCCTTAGTGCAAATGTGCACCCTTGGGGTCACATTTGATCAGACCATGCTTTTCAATGACCACATCAAAGCTGTCACTCGCTCCTGCTTTTTCCACCTCAAAAACATTTCCAAACTCAGATCCATGTTAACTTATTCCGAGCTAGAAATGATCATCCATGCTTTTATTTCCTCATGTCTAGATTACTGTAATTATCTTTTCACCTGTCTCAATAAAACTTCATTAGACTGCCTCCAACTAGTCCAGAATGCTGCCACCAGGCTTCTGTCCAGATCTCATAAGTTCACTCACATCACTCCAGTCCTGGCATCCTTGCACTGGCTCCTTGTTAATTTCAGGATCCAGTACAAGATGTTGTACTGGATCCTGTTTTTGCCAAATTTAAGGAAATTCCCTCAAGTTGTTCACAGGGACACAGTGACCTTGACCTTGGACCACCAAAATCTAATCAGTTTGGTGTTGAGTTTAAGTGGACTTTGTGACAAATTTAAAGAAATTTTCTCAAGGCCTTATTGAGATTTAGCATTTAGAGAGTGGAACAGATGGACATCTAGATGGACAACCAGAAAACATGATGCCATGGCTATGGCTACCACCGCCAAATAGGCATAAAAATGTAGCCACTGGCTTGTTTTTGGTTAAACTTCCAATAAACTAAACCAATCCGATCAGATTCTCTGTTTTCCTGTAGTCTTTGGACTGAAATAGATTCAACTGCTCACTTTCGTAGTCTTTTTGAGGTTGAAATGAAAACCTGCATGCTGTGGACTTCATGGCCCTTCACCATCACAGGGCTCTAGACTGTAACATACCTTCCATTGGACATTTGTGGAAAATTTGAAAACATTCCCTCAAGATATTCTTGAGATATCGCATTCCCAAGAATAGGATGGATGAACAGACGAACGGATGAACTGACGAACAGACGGATGACCCGAAAACATCATGCCTTCAGCCACGGCTATCATCAGTGCGGAGGCATGAAAACAACAACCTGCAACTTGACAGAGTTCCACAGCTTTGTGAAGAGAAGGATTACAGTGTCTTGTAAAGTGTAAAGCTTATGCAGAGCTATCCACAGGCTCAATCTGTTGCCAACAGTGTATCTACTAAATATGGACCTACAAGGAACTAATCTTAATTTAGTATCAGCACTTCAACATTTTTTTTCTCAGTGTTTATTTATTTATTTGTTTATTTGGATCCCCATTAGTTGGTGCCAAGGCAGCAACTACTCTTCCTGGGGTTCATGTACAAAAATGTCCAGACTACAAAATTAAAAACAACATGCAATGCAATACAACAACAAAAAACTACACAAGATCACATAACCATGCCCACCCCACCCCCATACATATACACATTTATATACATATAATTTATATAAATACACACACACACACACACACACACACAAAACTGTGTCAATAGTGTTTTATATAATAAATAAATAAAAAAACAAAGGAGTAAATAATTTATCTATCAACTCTGTGAAAGCCCAGTGACATTAGTATCATCTTGTCATTGCACTTGTAGCGGAAAACCTCCAAACTATTCCAGACTGTATAAATTGGGTATTTTAAAGAAAAGCGCTCACTCATGCAGGGTATGAATAAACTTGCCTCACTACAGAACATACTGTAACCCTGATGACTTCCATATTGGCATGTTATTTTTGAGATACAAGAAAGAGGAGGACTGTAATGGAGGTTGTAATGAAGCACAGGGGTGCATCCACTTCCAGCAGTGTGCATGTCTCCTTTGACATTTTCACTTCATCTGGGGAGAACAAGCCAGGAGGCCCAGGTGCTGAAGACAAATGAAGTGTCATCAAGTAGCTTTGGGACAGACCTCAGAGAAATAATCAAACACACACACTTGCACACACATCATCACCACATATATAAACACAAACAGAGCATGGTGTAAAGTTGCAGCAGGGGCAATCTCTCTGCTAGTCAAAGCTTCAGGATGAAATCCATCCTCCCCTCTGCAGTTAGTACACACATAGTACAGTTGCTTACTTTGTGTGATTATTTCTCCTCAAGGTATTACCATCTGAAAAATAATACTATTCTACACTTCTTGTGAGGACTCTCTCTCTCTCTCAGACACACACACACACACACACACAAGTGAGCAGTGAGCTATCATGCAACATGCTGGCCTAACCATTAAAAGCAATTCAATGTCTTGCACTAGGACATTTAGACACAGGACAGGAAGAGGCAGGCTCAAACCACCAACTCTGTTTTTAGTAGATGACCCATTTTGACTACTGAGCCACAGCCACCAAATATAATACATTGAATTAGCTTCTAGGGGCTGTTTACAGGCTGTGAGATCACCAGGGTTGGGGTAGGTTTGCATCCTGTCTTGCTGCTAGCAAGTGAAGACAAAGGTTGTGTCCAAAAACATTCAGTCAATATTCCCTACTTACAAATGAGGAACTTCAATATATACTATAATGAGCCAATTGGCAAATCCCCCCACTTTTGAACCATTGACTTTATAAATAATAGACGTAGGTACCATAATGTTACCCCTCATGTGTGGACTCCTGCTTTGAAGCCTCGAGTTCAGCATTTCAGCCATCGGCATCTTTTTTTGGAGCCAGAGGTGGCCATATTTGGGCAAGAAGGTGGAGCTGTGGAGGAATGAGTGGTGGATCTGACTGAGAAGCCCAAGACACCATCGGCAGCGAGCATGTCACTCAAAGTGAGTCCTGGAGTTTACTGCTCGTTTGGACACTACTCAGGTCATTTTCACTGCACTATTATGTCATTGCTGTCGCACAGTTAAAACATGCCATATCAACGTTGGCTGGTGGACCATCGATAACAAATACTGACATGTATATTTGTGATAAATACGATATTATACCGAGCACATTTGCCCCAGATTGATATATAATATTCTAAAGTACTACAACCTGTGCAACCTGTCCTACTAATGTAAGTAATTTTCCGTTGACTAGAAGTTTGTTTTACCAGTTAGTCATGTAATAACTTGTGCATTTAATGTGTAACATTATGTACTAAGCCATTACAGTACTCATCACTATCTAGACACCCAGCAAATTATCTAGTATCTTCTGTACAGTAATATTAAGCACTAGAGAAATATTAAATGACCCTTCGTTAAGCCCCACCCATTTGTGATGATCTGTCAAGCTATCGGAGCAAGCATGGAGCCCACACTGTCACTAACTGCACTCTCTGAAGAAATTTAATCATAGTTTTGGAAAAATGAAAAAGCAATTTATGAGGGAAGCAGACAGAGAGGTCTACAAAATGTGTTTGGAGGATATATCCAGGATGTGAAACTCACTTAGCAGCAAAAACAGGTTCAAAAGATAAAGATAGTTAGAGGCTAAAGCCAAACTATAGGCTGCAGCTGACAGTGTAAAAGTGAACCACCACATCACTGGCAATCGAGACAGAAGAGAATGAATATAAAGGGAAACTTTGCTGATATTCAACCAGCTGTGTGTCATCACAGTGTGTGCAGATGAAAGGTGTTTGGCTTACCCCTGTGCTGCCGGAGGGGGCCTGGACGCTGGCGGATAGGTAGGGAGCTCTGGGGGAGGCCAAACACTGTTCATCTGAACACACTGTGATGACACACTGCTGGCTGAATACTAGCAAAGTCTTTGTTTCCCTTCGCTGGTTCACAGTAGCATATAATAGTTAGGATGGATCTCAGTGTACACTATTATGACGGGCCCTTGTGCCAGATTTGGGTTGATGCAGCTACCATATATTTTAAACCATCGTAACGCTGACATTGGACAACATCAACATACATATCACCAATCATATATATCATATAAGATAAGATACGATAAGATAAGATAGATAAGATGAACTTTATTGTCCCACAAGTGAGAAATTTGTCCTGGGCTTGTTCACCCATGCTGCAGCCACAAAAAGCATTCAATTCCATAAGAACATACATACAGACATCTTACAATAACATGACTTCAAATCTGTGTATGAAATTATTAAGTGGATTTTTAAAATGTTAATAGTTTATAAAGTTCCTGTAACATGAATGTATAACATTTCTATTTATAAGTTATACATTTTTACTGACTTCTCACAAAAGAAAAAAGAAACATTGATTGAGATGGGTTTGCCTTCTCGAGGGCATATAAAGCAGATAATAGCATTTGAACGCAAGTTCTTTTAACACATGCATATTTCTGAGGTGGTAAATTGAATCACTTGCAAGGGCCCGTTGTCTCACTGTTACAATAATTATAATGCAAAAGCAACATAGTAAGTTGTACTTTCAGTAGATTGCTAGCTAACCCTACACTTTTCAGGGTTTGATTTTGCTTTTGCAACAGGGAAGTTGCCTCTTCAGGTAACGAGTATCATCAATACACATGCCACAGGCACAACATGTAGCTCTAAATCCACAAAACCAGCCTGAAAATGAAGAAATCAGAGACAATTGCATGAGTGTCCATGGAGCGCAGCCATGTTGCTACAATATGATTGGTCAGTCTGTGTTCAAGGGACAAAGAGTCAACTGCCAATTTACTTTAATCTCTTTGGGGACTGACAACTACACATTCAATTGACAATTAATTAAAGGGATAAGAAACTGGTAAAACACACTTAAACATATCATCTCAAGTTAAACATGTACAACAGGTTGCAGTCGAGCTGCTCTCTCTCCTCTTGTCCATCTCTGCATCTGTCCAATAGAGTGCTTCAGGGATGACGTTCCTCTGTAGGCCAACGAGGAAGTGTTGCACTGGATTTTTCCATTGGATTTTGGATTATTGCAGAAAATAAGCTCTGTGACAAACAAACGTTTATGATGCTTGCACATTTTGTTAAGCAAGATAATCTTCAGAAATGAACACCACTTTTATGATTTTTGAAGCGTAAATGTAATCGCCAGAAGTAAAAAGTTAACACTAGGCTATAACCAAACTACACTACAGTCACTTGACCTAACGTCACCATCACAACAAGAATAAAGCCATGTTCGATGTAATGATGTTCAGTCTCATTTAGCCACTTTGCTCCACTGGTGTGTGTGTGTGTTTATGCTGAGTTGCAGGTGGAACCTTAGTAGTCTCAGCCACCAGATTGTGACATGTCGTGTAAAAGAGCTTTGAATGAGTAAAAAGTGAGTAATGCAAGATTTCTGACACAGCATTTTGTAGATCAAGCTGCTTTGATGATATTTACCAAATGCATGTTGAACATTTAAGCACAGATTTTAATTTGTTATAATAATATCCCTTGAGTTATATTTTTCATTAAAAGGTTGCCACTTAACTCACTAACTTCAAATTTAATAACTTGTCACATTATGCAAAAACACCTTTTTTCCTCTGGTTTTATTACATGATAGGCATGTTATTACGTTATCAGTTTATTATCTGCAGTTATTACATTATGAATTTCTGAAAGTTCTTCCCATTTTAGACACTCAAAATACACAACAGACAAGACATCTTATCATCTGCCAGACAGACTACATTTATTTTCTCCACAGGAGAGAGGAAACAGTAGCAAGACAAGAATGTGTCAAATGATGTGTTTAATATGGCAGTACACAATGTGCTGTGTTCACTTTCAGGTGGAAGTGTGGGCTGCAACTTTACTAATGGTGAGCTGAATACTCTGATTTTGTTCTTTATGAGGGAAGTGATTGTGGAAGAGAGAAAGAGAGAGAGAGAGAGAGAGAGAGAGAGAGAAAGACGGAGACAGAGAGACAGAGTGAGAGTGAGAGAGAGAGAGATAGAGAGAGAGAGAGAGCCTGCTTTAATGCGCTTCTTTAATACTTTTTCCTCTTGATTTTTTCATGTCTCTCCTACAGTTTGGACCTGGCTAGCATTTTTCTCATTGCAGAATATTCTGAATTATTACAGTACCATCCTAATATATTGGTACTTAACTTCCCTAATTTTTAGGCTGCTTCATTCAAGTTGGTTCTTCCTCCAACACTTGAGGCCCATACATCAAATCATCATATAATAGACAATAAAATATGAAATGGACTTCATCTTAGGTCTTACCTAAATTACAGAGGAGTCTTTTCTGCTCAGGCAGACCAGTGAACCTGCCTGTTTCTAAAGCTAATAGCGATATACCTGAACACAACTGTGCACACAAACATACCCCTTTTCCACCAAATTAGCTAGGGTTCTTGAACTGGTTCCGTTCAGAACTCTTGGAACCTTGGTGCTATCCAGTGAACCAGCCGGCATTTCCACCAGTTTGGCACTGAACCACTGCAATCAAGTATCAGGAGAGCATTGTAAAATGCACAGTGGATAACAAAATTGTGGATAACACTGATTACCTACAAACCTTTCTTCTGTTATTACAGGTATTCTTTTTAGCCCAAAAACAAGCATGAACCATCTATTACTGAGACCAGCACGCTTCTTTTTTCCACTTATGATCTCTCACTTCACTTTTCCATCCAACATCAACAGACAATCTTCTCTTACACATCAGGAACAATTTGTACTGAGCATCATGAATATTACATTGTAACCTTTGAAAAACAAAAACAAACAAACAAACAACAAAAGATCATTCAAATAAAGATTTCACCTCATTAATCCAGGACTGTAGAGCCAATGAATGGTCCACTGTTCAGGCATATTCACCAGTCTGTTCAAAAGTCCAATAATCTCACATTTATGTGTGATGTTTGGAGACTGTCTTCCCATACTGTATCACCACTGATGGCCAACATTGGGGAAAGCTTATAAACTTCCAGAAATTATCAAATTGCTCTGAAATGAGTCTTTACCTGATCACAGAACCCCAAAATTCCACAAGTATTATCTGAAATAGGATGTACACAAGATTTATACAGTTGCGTGTGACATGATCCTACCATTGGTCTTTATTTTGAGCACCAAGCCATTAAGTATATCCTTTTTTTTCATGCTCCGCAAGTGAAATCATCATCAGCATAAAGTAGTAATCATCTACTTAATAACCAGTTTACCAGATTTTAACTGAAAAACTAAATCATGAACAAAAACACAGACAGTGTTGGCTGTTGCTTGCCTCCCACAAAACTGTTGGAGATACCATCCTGTTCTAATTCAAGAGATTTTCTGCTCATCTACTTACAAACCTATCTTCAAGATGATATACAAATCTGGGATTTGGGATTTATAAAATCTTCATTAAATAATTGGGGAAAAGATGCAGGGATGGTTTTAGATGAAAACACACAGTTAAACATCTGTGAAAGAACACATTTCTCATTTAAAAGTAACAAAATCATGGAAACAAATTTTAAGTTTATCCATAAATTCTATTTCACTCCTATAAAGATGCATAAATTTCCAAAGATAACTCACCAAAACGTAAGATTTATGCATCTGTTTTGGAAACGCAATCTGCTGACAAATGTCTGGAAATTGATACATTCCTTTACTAAATCAGTTTTGGAAATTGAATTTGAATTCAACCTATGTCTCTACTTAATAAATGATATGTCTTTTTTCATTTAGATTAAAAAAATGCAGAGTATGAATTACTGTAACATATTTTGCAACACAATGCATAGTTCTTTGGAAAAATCAATCTCCTCCAAAATATCACAATTTTTACCTCGGAGAGACTAACTCTCGAAAACTATGACTATAGTAATAATTTTCAGGACCTTTGGTTCCAATTATTTTCTTGCTTGGGAAACCTCAAGAGATGATCATTAATAAACCTGGACAATTTCTGGCTGTGACACCAGGAATTAAGAACATATAATGATCCCATTACTTAGAATTTTGTTGCTGCTTTTGTATGCATATGTATAGTATGTATATGTGAATGTGTGTCTATGTATGTGCACGTATGTATGTATGTATGTATGTATGTATACAGATACACATTTTATTTTTTGCTCTTGTTTTCTTTTTAATATTTGTTTTGTGTTTGTCAGTTTACTGGGTAGGGATGGGAAGATAAGATGATACTCAGTGTAATTTATGTTCATATGCTCAGCCATTGGTGATTGCTCATTACTGTACACTCTTCTGAAATAAAATGATGAGGAAAGAATTTTTTCTTGGACAAGCAGTCAAGTCCAACTTCAAAAAATAAATAAATAATAAATAAACCCTGGTTCTGTTCACTTTTTAACAGGTGGGGGTGTATAACTGGAAAAATTTAGGTTTCAAACTTTATTAGGGTTTCTGCCCCTGAACACATTTAGTCACAGATTATTTCTTTAGTGATTTGAGAAATTAAAGGAATCTAATTTTCCTGATTTAATCTTTTTTTTTCACAAAGTAAAATCTAAACTAACAACAGTACAGCCACAAATTCTATCTTTACGAAGACAGCATGATGATAGCAGACAATGATTTAACCACATGTTTATTATTGTGGTTTTAGTCATGTTTACGTGGACTGCATTACGTTACCTGTAAAACACTGTTTAAGTGTTTTAATGATATCAACACCGTCTCCAAAAGATTTTTTATGGCCCAAGCATTGACCCTGCTGAAATCACTATGTTTATTATTATTATTATAATTTTTTGACCAGTTCCCTCGTCAAAAAGCCTATGGGATTTTTCCATTGGATTTTGAATTATTGCAGAAAATAAGCACTGTGGCAAACAAATGTTTATGATTCTTACATGTTTTGTTCAGCAAGATAATCTTCATAGATGAACACCCCTTTCATCATTATTGAACCCTACATGCAATTGGCAGATTTAAAAAGCTAAAGTAAAAAATGTACTACACTATGACCTAACGTCACCACTTTAACAAGACTATAAAGCCGTGTTCGGCATGGCTCGGCATGATGACGTCCTGTGGTTTCATTTATCCACTTGTTGGCTTGTGTTTTTTAAAATACGTACAGGCTTCAAAGTCCATAGTGGTGTGTTTACTGATGTATTCTACATTGGATAACAAAATCTAAGGGTCTCTTACGCTTATATTAACCACAGACCTTATTTCAGACATCTAACCAAAAACCCACTGACTTTGAGACGAGGGGACCGGAAGTGGTAAAATGCTAACTCATGTCTGGGTTTTAGGACTCATTCCTGGCAGAGTCTATTAGGACCTAAGCACTGACCAGAGGTGGTCACGAAAGCCCTACTGAAATCGAAGGAATTATTGTTCTTCTTTGAAATTAATCACATTTTTGAGGACCAAAAGATGCTCATGAAACTTTGCACACAAATCAGAACTAGTAAACAATTCAGTACCTTCTGAGTCTCAGCTCAAATGTGACAAAATGGCTCACTAGCACCCCCTACAACATTTCAATGAAGTAGGGCCTGTGGTACGTTTCAACTGTATGAAAATTGGATGGCTTATGTAACATCCCAAGACGTATGAAGAATTCTCTTGGAGCCGTACCCTAAACTCAACAGGAAGTCTGCCATTTTGAGTTTACTGTGCAATGTTTGTGCATTTTTGGCTATTTACAGGGGTCATACCTTGACGAACTCCACCTAGAGATTTAATCCGATCGATTTCAAACTTTGTCTGTACTAGAGTCATTATTGAGTTATAATCATAGTGCTACCTATTGACAACAGGGAATCACATTCCAGACTGCAATGATGACTGCACAATGACCTTTTCATTCTTCCCACCAGTTACTACTGTGTCTTTTTTGACTTCGTCCCCCCCCAAGTCAGGATTTTGCACACCACTGTGACCAGGGCCCTATTTCAGAGAGCAGGCTCAACAAAATCTGAGCCTAATGACCGACTGAGCCTGAGCTGGGAAACTCTGAGTTTTTGGTTCCAGAACAGCTGATCAGAATCAGTTCAATCAACTCTGAGTATGTTCAGCCTGAGGGAAGCGCATTTACGGCGAGCACCAAAAGACATCATCAGTAGAGTGCAGATAACATGATTTCTGGCAGAAAGCAGAAAGCCACTTATTTCTTCCCAAATGATTCAGAGATTTTAATGACAGTGAATTAAGACATGAAAAAAAATCTAATACGGCGTGAGGTGTGATGGGAAAAGATTGCAGAATGTGTTAATAGGTAATGTGAAGTGATGTTATGTAATGTGATGCGTTAAAGTGATAGTTCAGGTTTTTGGACATGAAGTTGTGTGAAACGCTGACCATCTGTAGCTCTGATGTGACGGTGTCACTACTCTCAACGAGCCTCCTGCTCTGAGAAATCGCCAGTAGCTTACCGGAGAAAAAGTAGTTCTGAAGATATAATGGGGACACGTAACCAAAAGGTTTTAAGCTACAAAAAAGTATGCATGTGTTTTGTTAGACTATTTCAATAATTTTAAAACATCCCTGCATTACGTCAGACCTTGCTATCAATTGGGACTATTCTCTGGCCAGTATCACTCCGCCGTGCAGGCCCGCAAGACAGCACGGCAACAGAAATCAATTAGACAGTTCATCACCACGCCGTGCAGGTGCGCAGGATAGCAACGGCTAACGAAAACTTCATCGGTTGTTTCCAGCAGAGAACCAGTAGGCTATTATTAGTGAGGAAAAAGATGTACTAGCCCTATATATACCTACTACTACAGCGCAAACACCGGCTCAGGCTCACGACACACCCTCGTCAGCTGCTGTAGGTAAACAGAGGAATACCAAAATGGTGCGAACTTGTGATTTCCCCAGCTGTGGGAATAAAAACATTGCCGGCTCCCAATTCCATCGGTTTCCTGTTACAGATGTAACCCGTAGGCAACTTTGACTTGTGTCAATTGGGATGAACCTCGCTACCAAGCCAGTGAGGGTGAAGCAACTGCGCGTATGTCAAGCTCACTTCAGCTGCCCACAGATCCCGACGGACAGAGAAAACGCAATTTCCGCACTGCTGTGCCCAAAGAGAGATATATTACCTAATACCAGGCTATATAACGATGTCTGTAACTGATTGTCTGTAAAACAAAATGTTTGACTGAACTAATAGCCTGTTGTGTTGTGGAGAGTATTATACGTGGCCTCGTTTTACCGTCGGCATTTAGTTTATCATATTAGGCTAACTGCTAACTGCTAAATCCGTGACATGAGTAATCAATCACATAGAAATGTGAATTCATATGTGATTACGACAAGTCTCTGCTTTGTTCTGGTGGTGGGTTAGCCAAAGTTGCCTACGGGTTACATCTGTAACAGGAAACCGATGGAATTGGGAGCCGGCGATGTTTTTATTCCCACAGCTGGGGAAATCACAAGTTCGCACCATTTTGATATTCCTCTGTTTACCTACAGCAGCTGACGAGGGTGTGTAGATGAAGCAAACCTGCAAGACAGCAGGTTTGCTTCATGGAGTATGTTGCCATAGTAACTGACTCAGGATTTCACTGAACTGGCTTTGTGAAATGGAAAACTCAGAGTTCCTCATCTCAGGCTCAACATACTCAGAGTTTTCATTAATCCTGCTTTCTGAAATAGGGCCCAGCTCATTGAACAGAACCCGGTTAGTTTAAAGACATGAAACGGCGAATTTCTGTAAAAGAAGACACAGAAACATTCTGTGTCTTCTTTTACAGAAATTCGCAACAGCAGAAGCTGCAATAACCTCTGTCCTTATGCAACAGTGAAATCAGATTAGCTGTTTAAATAAGGGGTACAAGATTTATTGCGTTTGTTAAGGTAGTACAGGTTGTTAGATAATGGTTTGAACTGGTGGTCCCAAATCAGCAGGTCATAATCAAACTGCTGTTTGTGCTAGTGACCCATCACAGATATCACTTTTTGTAGCTGCCTGCCTTTAAACCCAGTTACCATCACTGAATGTCTTCCTACAAATGACCCAAACTGGTTCAAATGTGTGTTAAATTAACACAAGGAGAGTACTCCTACTGTTAACCAGGAACGAATTTAATTATGTATTTATCAATTAGAAAACATATTATTTTATCTTTTTATTATACTTACATACATTTATATAGTTACACAGATACATTTTCTGCCAGACTAAATAACTCCATATTTGGTTAAATCAGGGTTAGGGGAATGATTCTCTACTTTGCTGAATTTGGTCCTAATGCTGCTTGATGACCACCAGGTTCTTCAGCATGTCAAAAGAGTTCCCATCAGGCTCCACTGACACCACGCCCTGCTCCTTGTTGTGCACTTTGAGGAAACCGTTTTGGTCCAGACCCACAACCTCAGCCTCCAGTCCATCCTCACTCCAGAGATGCACCCGAGTCCCGCTGAGGTCAGAGCACAGAGAGACACCGTCAAAATTCTGCTTTAAGGTGTTATTATAGGGTAAGAGACTGACGGTGCCGTTGTATAGTCAATATTAGAATTACTATATCATGTTTGTATTCCTCCACAGACCAGTTAATTTGCTGTTACAGTTCACATCCATGTCTGAGAAAACAGATGCTTCACACACATCTTACCCCCAACGGCACGGATGATCTATACAATGAGCCCATTTTCAAGGTAGGCACTCAAGATTAGTGTCACCAATTCAGTATCTGACTAAATGTCTCCCCCTCTGTTCCTGAGGTATGACATTGAATAATTTTAACTAATTTATTTTTTTTAAATTTTATATACTTAAAATAAATTCAATTTTTCACTCTGTTTGTCAATTACACACAGGTCCGAACACACAAATGCACAAACGGGACCTATACATGCACTAAGTGGAGAGATGTCAGAGTGGGCTGCCCATGACAGGTGCTCCGAGCGGTTGGGGGGTTCGGTGCCTTGCTCAGGGGCACCTCGGCAGTGCCCAGGAGGTGAAGTGGCACCTCTCCAGCTACCAGTCCACGCTCCATATTTTGGTCCGGATGGGGACTTGAACAGGTGACCCTCCAGTTCCCAACCTGGGGGAGCTACTGCCGCCCCCCAAATAATGGCCAGAAAAGTGTTTTTGCATAACATTAGAATGTCACAGTGAAGCTGACCTTTGACCGTTTGGATATAAAATGTCAATACTTCATCATAATATTCTATTACACACTTGTTTATGTTTTGTCTTAATTAGGGCATGTATTCTTGATTTATGGCCAAAAACATGTTTTGTGAGGTCACACTGACCCTGGCCTTTGACCTTTAACCACCACATTCTAATGAGTTTTTTCTTCAGACCAAGTAGATGTTTGTGTCAAATATGAAGAAATTTCCTTATGTTGTTCTTGGGATATCACATTCACAAGAATAAGACAGATGCATGTCCACATTGACCTTGATCTTTGACCACCAAAATCTAATCAGTTCATTGTTGAGTCCAAGTGAACCTTTGTGCCAAATTTGAAAGAAATTCCCTCTAGTCAGTCTTGAGATATCATGTCACGAAAATGCCACAGACGAGGTCAAAGTGATCTTAAGCTTTGACCACCAAATTCTTGACTCAAAGTGGATGTTTGTGCCAAATTTAAAGAACACCAAGGTGCTCTATAGATGTTGCATTCCAGAGAATGAGATAGATGCAAGGTCATAGTGACCTTGACCTTTAAACCCTTAAAGCTGCAGTAGGTAGAAAGCCTGAAAACGGTTGATTTTTGAGTCTCATCTGAGTTAGGTTTCGTTCGTCCCTCCTACCAGACGAGCACGTGAGTATTTTATCCTACTTGGTTCTATTTCTCCCTCTCTGGCAGCCTCGGCTCTCCCTCACCGTGCAGCAGCCCTCCCCATCCCTCCCTTGTGGCCCCGCACATACTCCCGAGCCTCGGCTCTCCCTCACCGTGCAGCAGCCCTCCCCATCCCTCCCTCGCGGACCCGCACATACTCCCGAGCCTCGGCTCTCCCTCACCGCGCAGCAGCCCGCCCCGCACATACCCCCGAGGCTCGGCTTTCCCTCTCCGTGGAGAGCCCTCGGCTCCCCTCCCACGACCGACCATCGCGCCCTCCGGCCGGGCCCGGCCCCACCTCACCCTTCCCCTCCCTGCGGGGCCACGAGGGAACCGAGTTCTGTCTTCCTTTTTTGGGGTTGTTTAGCCGTGTAGGCAGTTGTAGCCAATGCTGGAATAGCTATTTTACCTGGTGCACTATTCGCCATTGCCGCTTGCTCTCCCCTTCTGCCGGCGGCACAGGAACGTGCATATGCAGTAGAACAGCCAATAGGAACGCAGTGGTCTGAGCTGACCTTTGATTGGTTGATGCACATCGGCATGATACTGATTCTTTACAGGCTGAACACAGAGCCATGGTGAGGTGCAGAAACCTATTGTTTGTCTCAGACCACTTGATTTTCATTATGCTTAGAGGATATTATAAAATTTTTACTCAATTATACCAAAATAATGTTGCCTACTGGAGCTTTAACCACCAATAGCTAATCAATTTATCCTTATGTCCAACTTAATGTTTGTGCCAAATTTTTAAGAAATTCCCTCAAAGTTATCTTGAAATACTGTATTCATGAGAATGAGATAGACGAGGTCACAGTGACCTTGACCTTTAATCTTCAACTACCGAAAACAAACTACTTCATTGTTGAGTCCAAGTGGACATTTGTGCCAAATTTGAAGAAATTCCCTAAAGGCACTTTTGAGATATCCCATCGACAAGAATGATATGGACGTTCCGGCAGTAACCCAGAAAACATAATGTCTCTGCCCAGCACTATCTCCACTGTGGGGGCATAATAAAACAGACAGAGGGAAGACTCTCTGCAGATAGCATCGCTTCACATTAAGAGTGGGTCATTATTAAGAATTAAGAGGGATTACTTTTTATGAGTCAACACATTGTTTATAAGGAAAATCCAGCATGGTGAATCTTAATACAAGGTTAGTTTGCTCTTGGCTTCCTATTATATTTAATTTAGGTTAAATATTTAAAAAGTTTGAGCAACAAAGTACACCTTGCTCAGGAAGATAAGTGAAATCATGCCCTTTTGATGGTCAGTTTTCCAGTTCACTTGACTACAAGTCTGTGACAGTGGTTATCTCCAGGTAGGAGGAGAAAGGGTGGGGATGGGGCTCAACAGAGCAACAAAAAGAAAAAGGGCAGAGAACTACTGAAAAAGAAAACTAACAAACTTCTTACAAACACTATGTTTTGTCTTTGATGGCCATCATCCCATGTCATGATTCTTCCCCCTAACTGTGAGGACGAGTGACTGTATATTATTTTGGCATGGACAATGCATCTCAATCTCTCTCTCTCCCTCGGCTCCCCTCCCTCGGCTGCATTGCTCACCTGTGAAGCCATCTCTTGTAGTAGGTGGGCAGGACAGCATCTGGGCCTCCTTGTTGGAAGCTGTTGATAAGAACCTCCAGGCAGCTGACAGTTTGAGCAATGAGCTGGGCACAGCTGAGCGGCTGCAGGTTGCAGTTATGCTGCACATTGTACTGCTGGATCAGGTCATTAATGCACACTGTTGGGTTGCTGTTTGTGACATTGAACCCACAGCCTGTAGGGCACATTAAGATTAAGAAATAATACTATGTTATTCTGTGCAAATAACAAGAGACTGTATTTCACTGGTTGCTGCTGGATAATGTATAACAAAAGACTGTATTATTTCTATTGGTGACTAATTATATATCCCAGTCCTTAACATTATGAATACAATAGGTGGACACCCAAGGTTAGGGTCACCAATTCAGTAATTCTTGAGTTATGACATTGAATAATGCCCGAAAAGTGTTTTTGCAGACCATTATGATGTCACAGTGAAGTTGACCTTTGACCTTTCACATGTATAATGTCATCACTTCATCATCACAACCAGATGCAAAAAATAATTTCATGTCAGGTAGGTTTTCAGTTACAAGGAATTTGCTTTGGTTTTTTGGTGCATACATAAAAACATAAAATAAACATATTAAAAGTAACAAAAACAAGGCAAAGCACTGCAACACTCCAGAACATAAATATTGGGGCTGTACCCAAATACTCGGATATTCGAATATTCGTTTCTATGGGTAGGTATTCGTTATGAAAATTTGGTGTTTATTTACTTTTTTTTTTTTTTTTTTACATATTTTTTGGTGCTAAATGTAGTCTTTTTGTTGTTGGTAAATGTAGGTTATCAATAAAAATCAAAACTTTTAAATTGCATTGTGAAAAATGTGAAAAAAAAAATATAGTATAGCCTACCAACTGAGCTTGTGTGCACGGCATGCTTGAGCGCATCAGTCTGAGGCTGTGGATCAATGCCAAGTTTTACTACTTTATCACTATTCCCTCTAACTTGTAGCTGTTTTTTCGTTATCTTGAATTTAATATGAATTATGGAACCGTTTTTGTCAACGTTTGTTTCCCCCGTTTTGTACAATAAATTATTGTTTAAAGTTTCAACAAGTTTCTTTTGGAGTGCATGACACAAGTGTGTTTTGAAAACGACCGCGGACTGTCACCTGCTCAACGCATCAGTACCTTCGGATGCCATGACAGTAATAGATTATAGATTAATAGATTATAATGATAATGTCAAAATACCATTTACAGACCGATTTAACAGATGCTCACTGCTGCCCGACCTGCAGGTCCATTTGCGGGTCCCGCAGGTTACGGGTCGACCCGCACATCACTACTCAGCTCAGTCTATAAAGGCTGTACACAACAGTAGGCTATAGACATTATATTCTATTCAGGCCGGCAGAACCAGCAGCGCATCGGCTCTACAGTGCACGGCACTGCTGATTAACCATTTTATTGCAGCACAGAGTGTCTGCCAGCAACCAATTACTTGCAGAGGCTTCCTACAACTTGTTTCAGCGGTTCCGATTTAATCAGAAGACAAATTAAACAGGATGACTAGCCAATGTGAAAATTGAAAAAGAAAGCATAGAATAACGTACTTTTTTTGTGGTTTGAGAGCAAAGATCCGGTCGCCGCTGTGCAAAACTCCACAATACAATTAGGTCCGGAAAAAGGAGGTGGTCTGATGAAATCGAGGAGGCCCTGAAGGACTGCTTCGAGACCACTGTGTGGGAGGTACTCAGCGATTCCCATGGGGAGGACATTGACAGTCTGACATCATGTATTACGGACTACATAAACTTCTGTGTGGAAAGCACCATATCCACCTGGACTGTACGCTGCTTCTCCAACACCAATCCCTGGATTACTCCAGATATGAAAGCTCTCCTGAAGGAGAAGCGGAGATTTTTTAACCAAGGAACCAAGGAGGAGCTGAAGGCTGTGCAGAAGGAGCTACGGAGAAACATCAGATGGGGAAAGGAAGGATTCAAAAAGAAGATGGAGGAACAGCTGCAGCAGAGCAATGTCAGCGGAGTCTGGAGAGGTCTGAAAACCATCTCGGGACACAAACAACCAGACTCCCAGGCCAGAGGCGACCAGAAGTGGGTGAATGATCTGAATCTGTTCTTCAATAGATTTGATCAGTCTGCCACTCCCCTGGCCCAGACATCACAGCTGCAACCCCCCACATCCTCACCTTCACCTTCCCCCCCACCTACACTCCTGGCACACTGCTTCAACACCTCCCCCACCCCTGCTCCCCCGGACATCTCACCAGCCCCCACTCCTCCCCCCACCTCATCACCTCCACCCCCACGCACACAGCCCCCCTGCTCCAGCTTGTCCTTCACTACCTGTCAGGTGAGAGATCAGCTGAGGAGGATTAAGGCCCCGTTTATACGACAGCGGTTTCTCTAAAAACATAAAAGTCTGTCCTTTGCATTTTAAAAAACTTCTGCGTTTATATGGCGACGTTATTGAAACGATCTCCGTTCACACGGAGCTGCAAAATCTACTGGAAACGCTGTAGCATGTGCAGATAACTTTGTCTGGATGGATGACGAGGTGGAGTTGCTACAGTAACAGATATACACTTCACTTCAAATCAACAGGGTGAGCAGCACAAACAGAGCTCGGCATTGTTGTTGTGACGGTCGGCGTGCCTAGTGACTGGAACCGTAATGCGCATGTGTGAAAAGTCTCCGTTTTCAGAGGGACTGCATATTGCAAGTTTACATGACAATGGAGACGCTGCCGTTTCCAAAAAGTTGCACTCTGGAACCCGTTTTCAAAACGTTGCGTTTTCATGCACCCAAAACACCGCTGTCGTGTAAACGTTTGGCCAAAACGCAACTGAAGTTTACCGTTTTCAGCTGAAATTGTTGTCGTATAAACGGGGCCTAAGACAAGAAAGGCTGCAGGTCCAGACGGCATCAGCTCCAGGCTCTTGAAGTCCTGCGCAGACCAGCTGCGTGGGATAGTTGAAACCATCTTCAACCTGAGCCTGAGGCTGGGGAGAGTACCACAGCTGTAGAAGACATCCTGCGTGGTACCTGTGCCCAAGACTCTGCACCCCAAGGACTTCAGCAGCTTCAGACCGGTGGCATCAACATCGCACCTCATGAAGACTCTGGAGCGCCTGGTCCTGTCTCGTCTCCGCCCTGCAGTCGGCCCTTCAATGGACCCGCTGCAGTTTGCCTACCAGCCTGGCATTGGGGTGGACGCCGCCGCCATCTTCCTCCTGCATAGAGCTCTTTCTCACCTGGAGAAGCCTGGAAGCTCTATGAGAATCATGTTCTTTGACTTCTCCAGCGCTTTCAACACCATACAGCCTGCACTTCGGAGGGACAAACTGGAGCACATAGGGGTGGCTAATCACCTCACATCCTGGATCCTGGACTACATCACGGACCGGCCGCAGTATGTCAGGACCCAGGATTGTGTATCGGTACGGGGGTCCCTTCACTCTTTACACTGCAGACTTTTCATACCACACCCCCACCTGTCATCTGCAGAAGCTCTCCGACAACTGCCATAGTCGGCCTCATCACAGATGGAGACGACAGGGAGTACAGAGAACTGAACCAGGACTTTGTGGACTGGTGGCTGAGGAACCACCTTCAGATCAACGCAAGGAAAACCAAAGAGCTGATGGTGGATTTCCGCAGGCGCAGACTCCTCCCCCCAACACCAGTTAACATCCAGGGAAAGGACATTGAGATGGTGACATCTTATAAGTACCTGGGTGTTCATCTTAACAATAAACTGGACTGTACTGATCACATAACAGCACTATACAGGAAAGGCCAAAGCAGACTCTACCTGCTGAGGCGGCTCAGGTCTTTTGGAGTGCAGGGGGCACTCATCAGCCATCTTTTACGGAGTGGTCTGCTGGGGCAGCAGCATTAGGCTGCAGATAGGAAGAGACTGGACAAGCTGATCATGATGGCCAGCTCTGTCCTGGGATGCTCTCTGGACTCTGTGCAGGTGGTGGGAGAAAGGAGGATGACAGCCAAGCTGTCATCTCTGAGGACAAACGACTCCCACCCCCTGCAGGAGGAGATAAAAGCTCTGGAGAGCTCCTTTAGCGATAGACTGATTCACCCAAAGTGTGTGGTTTAGCCAAAAACATGTTTTGTGAGGCCACAGTGACCTGGACCTTTGAACACCAAATTCTAATCAGTTTATTGTTGAGTCCAAGTTGAAGTTTGTGCCAAAATTGGGGAAATTCACTCAAGGCATTCTTGAGATATAATGTTTACAAGATCATTCTTATTGACAGACTCAAAATCAAAATGACCTTGACCTTTGACCTGCGACCACCAAAATGACATCATTGCTGTGTCCAAGTTGACAGTTGTGCCAATTTGAAAAAAAAAAATTGAGATATTACATTCACAAGAATGAGACGGACTCAAGGTCAAAGTGACCTTGACCTTTGACCTACAACCACTAAGTTCTGACCAGTTTATTGTTGAGTCCAAAAATTTGTTGTGCCTCATTTGAAGAAATCACTTCAAGGTGTTCTTGAGATATTGTGTCACGAGAAAAGGATGGACAGACGGACAACCCGAAAACATAATGCCTCTAGCCATAGCTATTACCGGCACCCAGGCATAAAAAGGGAAGCGCCAGTGAAAGCCTCCAGTGTCATTACTGTGATAAAGGGGAGGTTATTACCTATGAGCAGATGAAAGGTTGATCCTATCACGGTGGAAGTCACCAGCACTCCCCCAAGCTTCATCAGGCTACTGTAATAGATGTCGTTGGGCCATTTCACCCTCAGGTCTATGTCCTGTTAAAGGTTGAAATATGTTCAAACATCTTCACTCATTAACATAGGACATTTTCCTTTAATACAGAAATGCACTGATCTTAAATATGCCATCACTTTATGATACAATATGATATTTTGCTACTAGAGACAACTATATTCATATCTGGGATGTATTCAGATGTATAGTATATTGGCAAACCACAGAGGATATGCAGGTCAATGCAGTCTGATAATATCTTAGTGTTGAATAAACTTGTATAGAGAGGTGTGTAGGCTGATACCTGGTATCCAGGAAGTGTGCGAACAGCCTCCACCACTGCCAGAGCAGCCAGATGCTGCATGAAGGGAATCCTCTGTCCAAGCCTGGAACTTAGCTCAACCTGGACCATCAAAGAGAACATGGCACAACCCAAAGGGCTGAGCCAGGCATTCCTGCCCCGACCTGCAGCAGCAGCAAACACAGTACACATACAAGGGGAGATACCTCTGACAAGTAGAATGAATTAAATCAAAACAAAAAATTAATGCTAAACTGAAATGTTCCTATGTTCATACAATTGCAGTGTGTGTGAATGCTGTGTGTGCAGGTGTACAGAGTACTGGAGAGAGCACTGACCTCTACCCTGGCTTTGTCGAGAAGCTACCGCTATCAAACCAACATCCTTTGGTAAGTGCAGAGTCAGCCTGAAGGGAGACAAGAATGATGAACACAGATATGTTAAAACTTTCTCAAAAGTGCCTTAAAAGGATAGTTCAACATTTTGGCAAATTCGCCTATTGCCATAATCCCTATAGTCATATGAGTAGGTACATTACCTTTAATTGTCAGTGTGTGCTGTTCTGAGATCGGTGGGACAGAGCTGCCCGCTGAAATGGAGGTGAACGGTACAGGTCCCTCTCTCCCTCAACACTAATCAAATACACCATCAAATGACTCCAAAACGCTCTAGTGGAAAACACATGGCTTGCACATTCCCCCCGCTATGAAATAATAATGTATAATTAAGTAACATTACGACACATGAAGCAAATACTCGGAACTACTTTCTTGAGTAAACCACTGGGCGGAGTGACACAGTGCGCAGCTGAGACAGTGCCGTTGTTATTGCTTGTAGCCATTTGCGGTATCGTCAGCTGGACACACCAGAAGGTTTGAGGAAAGTTTACAAGTGTTTTTGTAAATCATGGTTTACACATGCATTGTAAAAGGTTGCAGTAACAAGCCGAAGACATGGAGCAAAGCGAAGTTTCACGTAGTTCCAACCAGTAATACGGACAGGATGAAACAATGGCTATTTGTGCTGGACATCGACCCCAACACGCCTGTGGAAATGGTCCGGAGAATGTTTGTGTGCTCCTGCCATTTTTTTACCGGAGGACTACAGTGAAAGGATGGAGTGCAGAAGCTCAGGAATGGTTCAAACGCTTTTCCTGAAAGACACTGTCATACCATCTGTCGGCATCACAAAACAAGCAGACGTGGTAAGTGATCGTTGTGTTTTTTGCTCAGCAATCTCTCTGCTGTAACGTTACCTCCATGTTGAGTAACATTAGCCTACAACCCAAGCATGGTAAATAAGGCTAAAATGAAAATGTTGTTGTGGTTATGTTATGGATAAGTGCTTGCCCAGAGCATATAGTGAAGTGACTGGCATTACTTCTCATTGTTGGGAATAAACAGACTGCTAGGGAACATTTTATGTTGTTGTTCCCTCAGGAGTTGTGGTGATTTATGAGTGTGGAGTTAGCATGTTCTCCCCGTGTTCCGGTGATTATTTTGAGGCGTATTCTATATTTATATTGCACCGGTGTACCTAATAAAGTGGCCAGTAAGCCCCACGTTTACACCACTGGCTCTGGGTCTCCCCGCAGCCCCTGGTTGCTCGGCAGCCTCAACCTCTCTGCTTGCTCTCTCTTCTTCCAAAACCTGTAACTCTTCCTCTGTATATTCTGGCTTCTTCTCAACAAACTTGTTGTTTTGATGATGGGAGTAACTGCAGTAAACATACGCTGTTTGAAATCACTCCGCCCAGCAAGTACTGTATGTTTGGAATGTAGTTCTGGCTCTGCATTTGGCTTCAAAACAACTCTGTCTCGTAATATTACAATATTATTTCATAGCATGGTGAATGAGTAAGCTACAAGTTGTCCACAAGAGCGTTTTGGAGTCATTTGATGGTGTATTTGATTAGTTTTGAGGGAGAGAGGGACCTGTACCGTTCACCTCCATTTCAGCGGGCAGCTCTGCCCCACCAATCTCAGAACAGCACGCACTGACAATTAAAGGTAATGTACCTACTCATATGACTATAGGGATTACGGCAATAGGCAAATTTGCCAAAATGTCGAACTATCCCTTTAAAGGGAGTCCTAGTTTGGCCTTATTCCAACTGTTGCCCTTACTGACAAAATTCATATGTTTATATAGCCACAAGTGGCAATTCTGCGGTTCAAGCCATTGTCTCCCACTATTGGTAGATTGCAGGGGGAGATGAATGACAAGCTTAATTATATAGCCTAAATTTACACAATGTCTATGCACTTGTTTGGAACTGGTGACGCCCTCTGTTGAGTGATTTCAAAATAATTTTACAGACTTGGTTTAGACATTGTTATAAAACACATCCTACAAATGTTGTTATGACCGGATGAAAAATTTTGGATTTTTAGTCTGATTTATGTTATGCCATGTCCATTTTTTTTGCATTTGTGGCACCCCCTAGTGATCAGTTTGAATGACACTTGCAGGGAATGGTTCAGGTACTTCTGTGGACACATTCTACAAGTTTTGTAATGACTGGCCCAGGTGATTTGGTGTTTAGTCCATTTAAGTGCTAAACAGTAGTGTTGTTTTTTGGCGGCCTGTTTTAATTTTAGTTTTAGTCTAGTCTTTGTGTCAAACTGTCATTTTAGTTTTTATTAGTTTTAGTCACGTTCATACTCTTTTTGTCTAGTCAAGTTTCAGTCAACTAAAAGTCTGAGCATTTTAATCTTATTTTAGTCAGAATAATCCATGACTATTTTCGTCTTGTTTTAGTCGACGAAAACTGATGACATTTTAGTCTAGTTTTAGTCAATGAAAATTGTATTTTAGTCTCTTTTTTGTAATGCAATTCTATTATACCCAGTCAATGTAGTATAAGTACCTAGTATAGTATAACCAAACCAAAATTTTCTTTTCTAAATTAGTTCCCAGTTAGAGCTAAATATATATTTATTTATACAACAGTTAGTTCCAACCGAGTAATTTTATTGGATGAGAGGCATTCCGTGAGTGCTGATATAGAGTATAACATCACTGGGACATGTAACAGTAAAATCACTCCGCTCACAGGTGTTATAAATATGAATACAGCCATTAATTAACCAACTGTCACACTCGCTACATTGACGCAAACTGACACTATAGCTGAAGCGAACACGGTCAGGAATTATCAGTGATCATCTGATGAGGTACTGATGAGGATGAGAGAGAGTGGAAGCTGAATCCGGCCATGCCAACATCCAGATTTGCCAACGTTTCATCAGCTGAACTGGACGAAGTTACACAGCTGCAGATCAATGTAAATACAAAGTAACTTGTGAGTTCCTGGTGTGTGTGCCGCGTTGCCTGGCAACAGACTGGGGGAACTGTTTTTTTTTTTCGTGGAGCTACATAACATACTTAAATAATTTATTTCATCACCTTTTGTTAACATTTCCTTACTCAGCCTAGGTAACAGAAATACTGCAGAATAATAATAATGACGCGACTAAACATTATAACGTTATTTTGTCTCGTCTCGTTTTGGTCAACGAAAATGAAGAGACATTTTAGCAGAGGTTTTATTTTGTAAACCACATTTAGTCTCATTTTTATTCGTCAACAAGACTGCATTATATATTTAATTATAGTTATCGTCACATGACCACCATTTACATTGCGTCTCGTCTCGTTTGTGTCATGTGATAAAGGTTCATTGATGACGATATTTAGTCATACTTTTCGTTGACGAAAGCAACACTACTAAGCAATGCCCGTTTCAAAGTTCATTTTTAAATATCTTTAAAACGCAGTAAGATAACAATACGATTTTGATAACTATTAATAGGCTTGGTCCAATAATGATCTGAAGAAAATGTGGTATGAACTTGACCTATGGTTTCGGAGGATATGTCAAAAATGTGCAATTCAAAAAAATTGGGTGGTGGTGCCCCCTATTGACCAATTTCAAAATAAAGCATGTGGTTCAATATCATCATGAAACATACCCTGCAAGCCTTGTAAGGATTGGACAAACAGTTTCTGATTTATATTTTGATTTGTGTTATGCCCCGCCCATTTTATGCAGTTGGGGCGCCCCCTAGTGGTCTATCACACCTTTTAGTGAATGTTCAATGTTTTAGTGAAGGTACTTCTGTGGACATATACTGGAAGTTTCATGATGATTGGCCCAGTGGTTGTGGAGGTAGATCTATTTACATGCTGAGCCACACCCCTTTTAAAGGTCATTGGTGAATATTTTCAAAATGCAATGAGATACCAAAATGAATTTTGAAATACATGTGGTTCAACATTGTTATGGAATACATCCTGTAAGTTTTCTAATGACTGGGCAAAGAATGTCTGATTAATAGTCTGATTTATGTTACGCTACACACATTTTTTGCTTTTGTAGCGCCCCCTAGTAGTCAATTTGAAATAAATTTTTAGGGTATGTTTCGGGGACTTCTGTGGACACATTGTACAAGTCTCCTGATGTTTGGCAAAACAGTTTTGTGGAGTTAGGTCTATTTTATGTGCTGAGCCAAGGTGCTTTTGAAGTTCATTAGTCAAAAGAGACATTAACAAGCTTTTGATAACTTGATAGGTTGGTCCAAAAAGATCCACAGAATATGTGACACAAATTGTACCTAAGGTTTAGGAAAAGATGTAAAAAAAAAAAAAAAAAATCAAAATGGCATTGGAACACCCCCTAATGCCTACTTTCAAAATAATTTTACACATGGTTCAACATTGTTATTTAACTCCAGTTTTTGTCATGACTAGTCAATAGGCTTGTGCCGGTTTGAAAATTTTCCAACCGGTTTGATTTAAAGCCAAATATCTAACCGAACCGATATATCGAATTATATACCTAATTTTACCACTGGGGGTCACATTTGAGCTATTTTTCCCAACAAAAGCCCATTATAGGTTTAATGCGCTTTATTAACCGCCAATACACACAAGGTTACACAAGAAGAAGAAGACGCAGAAGGACACCAAAGAACCTTCCTCCGACTCCGCTCTCTCAGTGGAGACACGGCAGTTCAGAGGGCCGAGCGAGAGGATGTTGCTGTAGTAGTTCCAGCCCCCCAAATAGTACCAGGAACTTCTTCAGTGGAAACGGGTTACTAGGGCAACAAACTGAATGACTGCTGACTCCCTCGCACTTTTCCCCGCCCCTAATGAAATTTGATCTCTAGCAGCAGCAGCAGCAGCAGACAGCTGAGCGGAGCTGCAGAGTCCCTCTGAAGCCTCTGAGACAAACTAAACAAAACACTTGTAGGCTTCATTCATTTATAAACAAACATAAACCTTATTAAGTTGTCATAATGCATGTTACAATGCAAGATAAGTTGAATATAGTTGACACGCTGCCAATGTGAAAAGCTTTTTTTTTTTTTTTTTTTTTCCCCTCCTCCGGTTTATCCGGTTGACGTGAATTAAACCGGGTGGAGCTCTTAAACCGGACTGAACTGGTTAAACCGGAAATCGGCACAAGCCTACTAGACAAACAATTCGATTCAATGACTAATTTGTGTGGTTCCACTCCCATCTTTTGCATTTGTGGTGCCCCCTAATGGTCAATTTAAATGGATATTTCAGTGTAGGTTTTTAGTAGTTATGTAGACATTTCTAGAAGTTTTGTAATGACTGGTGCAACGCTTATGAAGATAGGTTTATTCATGTTCATTGGTCAGCATCTTAAAACTCAGTCAACAACTTTTGCTAACTTTTAATAAGCTTCTTCCAGTAATGTGTCTGGAGGTTAAGGTGATGCAATCCGCTGGATTATTTCTCAAGAGAAAGACTCTGGAGCTCAGATGACTAGTTGATTACTCCATCAGTTGATGGATACACAATTAATCAACTGCTGTTTTGATAATCACCACATTTTTCAAAGACACTAGTGGGACAAAATAAGATATTTGAGGAATAATTAATTATTAAACAATCAATAATGTGCATTTTTTTATTTGAAAAATAAGTTTTAAAACCAGTCAATAATAAAAATAAAAAATATCCAGATTAACAGACAATGAAAGTAATTATTAGTTACAGTTATAAAAGATTTATCACTTTTTTAAACCGCAAAAAGACAGACAAATCTTAACTTCTTTAACCATCAAAATGAGGTGGTTCTCTGAGGACACCATCTTTGGCTGAGACTAAATAAACATACACACAGCATGCAAAGAGCAACCAGACAGCGCTACTTTAATTTTGCAGTTAGTTAAGTTTATTTATTAGCTGACTATACTTGTCAGCTATGGCTGTCACCTATAGTCAGTGAATATGCTTCACTCACAGCTTATGAAGTTTCTTCATAACATCAATACCAGTTAGAGTTTAAAGTGCAGTTGTATTGCCATGATCATTCTGCAAGCTTGTAATTATTAGCACAATGTGTCAGTCAGCATTTCATCAATATTTGAGAGCTGGGGTCTGTGTTACTACCAGAAACCAAAGAGAAAATGTTTGCACATTCTCTCATCTCCAAATGCAATTAAAGCTGATCCACTGACCCAAGGCACCTGCCCTCTATTGGCAAGTGAACAAAGATTGTGAAGCAGCCAAAGCAAACGAGCAGGGCCTTTCTGCTATTGTGATGCAAAGTTGGTCAGTGGAAAATCAGCTTAAAGTATGAGGGTGCCCCAATTCTGGCCATATAGAGCTTTGTAACAGACTTCTCTAAGAATTGTTTATCAAAGAGATAGATGGATAGCTCAATCTGGATTCTGAGCTTAGGGAATTTTGATGTGACAGGCTAACTTTGTACCACGGACTAAATTTGCAATGAGTTCATAAGCCTCTGGGCAGGTTAAGCACATATGATTGGTATAATTGACTATGAAAGCAGGACAGGACACTGTTTTTCTCATGCATCTTATAATAAACAGGTGCCGGTACCTCCCTAATGACCTTACAATGAAAGAGATGAGAGAGAAAATCCACCGTCCTCATTCTGTGCAAAAGCGTATTTAAAAAAGCTAATGTTAGAGTCTAGCCAATTAAATAGATATCTTCCAAACTTTAGGTCATTTTTGTACAAAGCTGTTACCATTCATCCTGCATCTCAACAGGACAATGCAACGACAGAATTTTATACAACAATGACCATTACTTTGGAAGATAGCTGCTTAATTTGATTAGTTCAGACTGGTGAAGGACATTAGAAACGAATATGTTAAGCCCTGTTTCCACCTAACACTTTCAATACAGTACCTGTGGAACGAAAAGTAACCCTTCTGACATGGTACCTAGACCCTAGGTCCATTTAGCATTTCTATGCAAACAGTACTCTAACATGAGGGCGGGGTTGCTGTCACTCACTCCTCCGTCCAGCTTTCACTGTCTTTCCTCATCACTGGTGACATAGAGGGAAGTCTGCACCTCATTGATCCACAGAACGGGGTTGCACACTGATATTATCAGAACAAAACAGAACAGGCTGCAGTGAGAGTCTCTCTTGGTGGGACATTTAAAAATAGCAGAATTGTGCATTTAGTCCTTCTAAGGCAAGCTCAGCGGTTTAGAGTTGCAGTAGCCCACAGGAACAACGCTCCCCAATGTTTTTTTTTCTCCAAGTGAGGATTAGAATATATGCAGTTCACACAATCCAGTCAAAATCAATGTATATTTTTAAGCACTTGAAGATCCACTCATTACTAAAAGTGTATGTCATCCAAGACAGACAATAAAAACTAATGGAATGGTCAAAGTTGTCATTTTGAAATTTAAGGTGTGTTGATTGATTCACATTGTCAACTCATGCATTGAGTAACATTTCAAGTAGACATTCCATCTTAAAATTTGCCAGCAGTCAGCCCACTGAGTTAAGTTATTTTTTTCTCAGGCTACAGCTGCTGCTAGAGGCAGCAAAACGTCCTTTCATTTTATAATTAGAGTTTACTAATGTATCTAAGACTTGCCATGGTATGAACAGAGATTACGTAAGCCTCAAAACGAGCCACAACTCAACCCTAAGCAAGAGTGACTGTCCTCTACTGACTAATCAACAGACTGCAGTGTTGACAGCTCCATCTTTTAGTTCCAGATCTGTGTGCTAGGTACCCTAACGGAGGGTGACCAAAAATGGGGACGGTAAGGAACAGTTCCACCGGTACCATCCACAACTTTTCACAGTGGAAACAGAAAAAATGCGTACCAAGCTGAACTGATACGTAGTACTTTGTGGAAACGGGGCTTTAATGGCCAGTGTTTACAAGAGAAATGATTAAAGCAAGCAACCTGTTTAAATGTTCATTAGGGGACCTGACTATTATTTTAAGACGGACTTGGAAAAAATGTGAACATATCCTTTAGGTTCACCTGTGGAGTGGTTATTTCCTAACAATACTATTTGGAAATCACTTAATCTATGCAAATGTGTCAGCCCGACATGTATAGCTCAGGGCAAATGAAAACATGTGGGGAATGTAAAAAAAAAAAAAAATAAATAAAAAAATAAAAAAAAGCTCACAGCTCCAGGAATTTGTTCACTTAACTGAAGCTGATTACAGTGGACGTTTTGTAAAGCGCCTCTGCAGCCAAGTAACTGCCAACATATGCTCACTAATGAAAAAAAAAAAAAGATTTTAAAAACAAAATCCTGGGTTTCTGCTGTCAAGAACCCATCATCTTTAAGCTTCAGATGGAAGGAAGTCAAATAGAGAACAGAATATTAATAGCCTATTACTAATGAAGAAAACTGACAAATAAAAGATGTATTTTTTCTATGTCACTGAAATATGTTGGAGTGTAAATCTTAATATGAGAACATCAAATATCTCAAAATGAATTGATAAACACACGATTGGAAGGAGGGTGGAACCCAGTCCAGCACTGACTGTGTGATTCTTTATGTACGCCTCATTAGCTGGAGCATGACCCCGCTGAGGGTGAGGCTGGTTAGGAGGTGGTTAGTCCCTGCTGAAGTTCTAACTGGGGGATGCCGCTGTTTGGCAGGACCACCAGAGAATCAGCCCGATCCGTGACTGACAGGTCTCTGCCAACAATCAACCCCCATGGAGACCAGGACCAGGCGCCCCAGCTGGCCCCTCTCCAGTCCTCAAGCTTCAGAAATGAGCTTTAAATAAGAATAAATGGACCCAAAAAGACAAGTGAGTCCACTGCTGACCACCTCTTCTAATATCCCAGTATTCAGTGGAGACAGTACTGGGAAACAGGACAAAGCTGGGACTACATTTAAGAATGTACCCTATTTAGTTTCTGAGTTCCAGAGTTATAGAAATGGATCATTTTCTGCAATGCAAAACACTAAAATGGCCAGTCCTGTTTGATCTGCTCCTGTCACTAATAACATCAACAATCATCATCGTGTTTTAAAATGTTTAAGTGATAGCATTATAGATGTTGCAGTGGACTTTCCTCATGTGCAACATGGTGAAATATACATCTGCCTGAAACGGCTCACACATTTCTCTCCACTATCATCCACCATCAAGGCTTTTTTTATGCCTCTGCTTTGTCAATAACTGTGGCTGGAAGCATTATGTTTTAGGTTTGTCTGCCCATCCACCCGCCCATCCCATTCTCATGAACACATTATCTCAAGAACACCTTGACAGATTTTTTTTTTTTTTTAATTTGGCACAATTTGGACTCAAGGATGAACTGATTAGATTTTGCAGGTCAAGGGGCAAGGTCACTGTGACCTTGCATCAGTCTCAATTTTGTGAATGTGATATCTCAAGAACAACTTGAGGGAAATTCTTCAAATGTGGCAAAAATGTCCACTTGGATTTAACAATGAACTGATTAGACTTTGTTGGTCAGAGGTCAAAGATCACTATGACCTCGTCCATCTCATAACATGAACGCGATATCAAAAAGAAGCCTTGAGGCAATTTCCTCAAGTTTGGCAAAAATGCCTACTTGAACTCATCCATAAAATTATGATACTTTGGTGGTCAAAGGTAGAGGGCACTGTGACCTTGCATCCATCTTGTGAACGTGATATCTCAAGAACACCTTGAGGGAACTTTTTTATATCTGGAACAACTGTCAAGTTGAACTAAAGGATGAACTGCTTAGAATTTGGTGGTTTTAAGTCAAAGGTCACTGAGACCTTGTCCATCTTATTCTCCTGAATGTGATATCCCAAGAACAACTTGAAGGAATTTCTTCAAATGTGGCACAAATATCCTCTTAGAATTAACAATGAATGATTAGAATTTGGTGGTCAAAGGTCAAATGTCAAGGTCTAAATGACCTCACATGCATGTTTTTGGCCATTAAACCCCAGGAACAAAATTACATAGAAATATCTAATACGATGAAATGATGATCACATTTTATTTTCAAAATGTCAAAGGTCAGCTTTACTGTGACATCATAATGTTCTGCATAAAACACCTTTGTGGCCATTACTTAATGCCATAACTCAGGAACAGAAGGGGAGACATTGTCCACCTTGAAACTGAGCTGACTGTACAGATCTTCTGTGCTGATGGGGCAAAGACGTGTGTGAAGCATGCGTGTTTTCACAGACATGGATGACATTTGGTCAGATACTAAATTGGTGACACAAATCTTAGGTGCCCATCTTGAACCAGAAAAAAAAAAAAAAAAAAAAAAAAAAGAAAGATCCACTGTAAAGACTGAAAGACTGATAACAGACCTACTGTACTGACATTTGCTGCAGTTGTGTGTGCAAATTATATCAGTATTTAAAGCTTTTTTATTCATCAGTTTTGAATCAGGACCTCCAGTATATCACAGTTTTGGAAAAGAAGGTTGCAGCCCAACAAAATGCTTTATATTACTGATTGTCATTAACTGATGTCTACCTTAGTGCTTGTGTGGTGTTATTGGTAAATCACTGGTTTTTATGACTGGTCCTACCATATGTGTGTTGTATTACTGCTTGGGTGGGTTGCTGCTCAGACTATACTGCACTGGGTCAGAGAATCAAGTATCCAGTCCTTTAAGTTGGAAAGTGCCTCATTCAGAAATGACAATTCCTGGCCAACATGCAGAGAAGCTAAAATTCATTTCTGGAACTCAATTATAAGATCACGAACAAATCATTCACATCATGTGTCTTAACACTTCAATGCTCTTACACACTCATGGGTGGTTGTCAATAAGGGAGGAGGAGTGTTGTGGTCATGTGTCTTAATGTGTTCCTCAAGTGATCTCTATATAGGCCAATTAAGGGGGCAATCACATTCTTCTAGAAAGTTAATCTCATTTGGAAAGCACATCCACTGAATGTTACACAGGTCACCACAAGCTCTTAAAAAAGCCTGACTATATGTTAAATTGCTGACGGATTCAGTGTTTAGTGGTTTTCAGCTGAGCTAGACCAGAGAATTTTCAATTAAAACGGAGTGGTGATGCTGTTTCACCCTTATAAATGTTAATGAAAACACAACCTGGCATTTGTTCCTGGTGTTCCTCGCCACTGTTTTGGAAGAAGGAAATAACAGGGGTAACAGGTGAACCAGCTTTAAAAGTCACATATTTTCTCTTTAGAAATTTAAAGAATATTTAAAGTGTTAAATTTGAGAATGGAATTCAGTGTGGTGGGAGGTGTTAGAGTTAGTGTTTAGTTGCGTTACCACACATTTGCACATTCTAAATTTTCATTCACATGAGTAAAATGCTCATGCAAACTAATGGTAACAATCTCTCACTGCACAGGGAAACTGTGTGTGCACAACTACAGTCAGTACAGGTCAAAGTGGGTGTAAAAAATAGACTCACATAACAATAGTGATTCTTATCATCTATGAAAATAGTTTTTCATTTGTTGTCAATAATGTTATTATGACAGAAACAAAAAAGGTGGATGTCAACTGCAAGAGTACAGTGCAGCACCTGGATTGTGTACAGCATGCAAGCACTACAGTTATTTTGAAATCCGTCTTCAAAGAAGGCTAGCTTTCTTTGCAAGACAAAAGTAAAGTATTTTGTTAAAACTTTAGTTTCCATCACCTAATAACTAACAATAGCAGTCAGTGGAGCACTGAACTTCAGCACTGGCAAACAAGCCGACCAAAACAGCACACACTGCACCACAAAACTTCCAGCCAACTCTGGTCGGGTGAAGAAAATAACCGTCTATAGTCAGTTTCATTTCACAGACCCTGTACACAATGTTGTTTTATTGGAACTAGCCCTACAGCAAAGAGTGTCCACCTTGCAGAGTGCCCTCCATTGCAGGAGATGCAATGTTAAAAACAGGCTGTTTGTTTTCCAAAAGATATTTAGCTAGTTAAGTTAGTAGTAATCAGCGCTGTCTGTTCATTGTTGTCATACAGAAAGAAGACTATAACATGCTTCCAAATTAATGCAGTTTCCTTTGTAAACACAAAAGCTGTGTAAATTTGCACTGTTTTCTCTGGTGTTTCTGTTCATCACTGAGTTCACTTGTCAGAGTCCCAAAGATTTTCATCTTCAGTCAGAGAGGAAGTGGGTCTTTACAATGGATGGGTAACCTGGACAACTGTTTAAAACTTCAAAAATAAGAAGCAAATTTTTATGTAACAAGCCAAGAGTCCAAGGTGACCTCTTCAAATGTCTTCTTTTGTTCAACTAACCAAAGTCCACAAGTCCCAAACCAAAAGATATTAAGTTTAAAAAAAAAAAAAAAACAGGGGAAAAAAATCAGCACATTGAACACATTGAACTTCAGATTTTTTGTTAACTTTGCTTAAAAATAAATTAAATGCCTGACAAATAATCATCATTAAAAAAATAATTGTTGCTGCTAATTGTTGAAATGTGTGCAGCTGTGCAACAGAGGAAAAAAAGCAGGCTTTTTGAGAAAGAAGAAGATAAAAAACCATCCAAAGAGAGAAAATGTGGACCCTCTGTAGTTAGTTCACTCTGTGACCATTGTCATTTACTCATTCCAACAAGACCAGAACAAAGACATACAAAGTAGCATAGAAAGACAGAGAGAAGAGGTATTGCCCCAAGAGGAAGAGCATGGACCTCTAAATCCCTGCTCAGGACTCTTTGTTTTAGGGGGCAGCCAAGCCACAGGGGTCACCCTCCAAGATACTGCAGGTCAGGAGGATAAACACCCACCAGCCGAGTCATCTGAGAGAAGCAAGGTGGAGGACGAGGACCTATAATCATAAGCTACGGGCATGTCACCTTCTTTCTCAAACACAGCAACAAGGTAGGCAAATGTCCCTGAACAGAAAGAAAGAGTGGGGGCTCTGCTTTCTTTTAAGCAGGCTTGTCACTAACCTAGAGCATCAGTCTGTTAGGTCTTCTCAGACAGACCTGATGAAGACATTTTCCACAGCACCTGAAATAAAGGCAAGTTATATTTACTGACAAATGTAAAGCTACTAATCCAGTGAAGATCACATTAAACAGATTCTCCAATAACGTTTCTTAACAAATAAATAATCTAACTAATTAAATGGGTGGATTTGATGTGGCCCGTTAAGATATAATTTTTCTAAAAGCCATTTATCTCCCAAACCATTCCCCCCAAAAACCCTCTCACTTCCCAGATTAAAATATTTTAGATTAAAAGATTATTTCTGCCATCGATGCTCATTTTTGAAACAGGATTTGCCGTGCATAAGTGTGTTTGCATTGATCATTCAGCAGCATCAAAGGGATGATCAATAAGGGAGGACAAACTAATCTGTAAATGTGATTAATTGAGCTAATCCTGTTTACTGAGGGACAGCAGAAATGATCATTTCCAAATAGCACTATTGGAAGTAATCAATGAGAGAGGGCTGCTCCATTACCACAGGGCAGCTGAGGCACCAATGAATGACCTTGCTTTGCTGAATGCTTGTCTGGACTAGGCCTCTGCTTGAGGTTCTGGCAGCAATACACAATCATCCACTAGACTTAAGTACAGACCTTAAAATGTCCAGTTTCTCAGTTTTGTGGCCAAATCAAGTCTCCTCTTACTTAAGTCCTGCAGTTTTTCTCACAGCCTTTAACAGCTGCATTTTCTCTGCCCTGCTAGCTTACAAATGCATTAACACTGTTGTAGTCAATTTCACATGGCATAGCCTCATCAAGGTCCATTTAAATACCAGATGTGTAAAAGTTTGTACAGTTTACATTTACATTTATACTTTACAGATTACCTCCATGTCTGTGAAAACATGGATGCTTCATACACATCTTCCACACACATCTTCCCTGGCAGCACAGAAGAGCTATACAATCACCACAGTATAAGGTGGACACCCAAGATAAGTGTCACCAATTCAGTATCGGACCAAATGTCTACCTTTCTGTTCCTGAATTATGTTATTGCGTAATGGCCAGTAAAGTGGTTTTGCAGAACATGATGTCATGATAAAGCTGATCTTTGACCCTTTGGAAATAAAATGTCAGTTTTATTTATGTGAAATTTTGTAATAATTAATGCATGACTTCTTGAGTTACATCCCAAAACATGTTTTGTGAGGTCACAGTGACCTTGACCTTTGACCACCTAAATCTAATCAGTACAATGTTGAGTCAAGTGGATGTTTCTGCCAAATTGGAGGAAATTCCCTAAAGGCCTTACTGAGATATCATGTTCACAAGAATGAGACAGATACAAGGTCACAGTGACCTTAACATTGACCACCAAAATCTAATAAGTTCATCACTGAGTCGAAGTAAACATTTGTGTCAAATTTCAAGAAACTTTCTCAAGGCGTTCTGGAGATATCACATTCATGAGAAAGGGATGAAAAGGCATACAGACGATGTACAGATGTATGGACAACCAGAAAACATGATGCCTCTGGCCATGGCTACCACAGACACAGAGGCATAGTAATGCAGCCATTGGCTTGTAATTGGTTAAAATTCTATTTAACTAAACCAATCAGTTCTGTTTCTTGCACATACTGAATGTAGTCTTTGGATTGAAAACAGATTTAACGCCTTGCTGACAGGTTGGTGTAGTCTTAGTGAGGTTGAAATGAAAACCTGCATGCTGTGGACCCTTCACCATCACAGGGCTCCAGAGTATAACATACCTCTCACTGGACATAAAAAGTTCAAGTCAAACACTGCACCATATGTGCCCCAGAATAAGAAATGGAGATGTTTAGGCATCTGCTTACAATCTTTTATAATTGCAGGTGGAGCATGTAAGGTCAATTGGGCCAATTTGATTTTTATGGTCGAACCTATTGCCACAGTTATGAGGAATTCATTTTCTCTGCACCAAACCCCCATACATGTTTTATGGTTTGTATTTTTCACAGGAAACAGGACTCTAATTCCACAGAGTATCAGTGTGGTTATTGGATTGCTTGTCAAAACAAACAGTGATTGCCAGGCTTTTCCCCAACAACTGGAAAAGCTTTTAAGTAGTGGAGTCTGTTGTTTTTCTTTTGAGATTTCCAGATTATCAAGGTGTTACCCTGCAATTACTGTATTCTGTTCATGTGACTCTCAGTCACAGCAACTGTGACATTATGACAGTGTTTAAAGAAACAGGGTTAGAGCCAAAGATACCTTCCAAATGTGCAGACAGCAAGGAAAACAGAATTTGTATGACCACAAGTAGAAGGGAAAATAATTAGAATTACATATACATCCATTGCTGCTTCTATTCCTTAGTACAAAAGTAAAAGCAAAAGTGGGCCCTTGGGTCTTCATGTCTGAGTCTGAACCTCTTACAAGAAAAAGTCAACAAGTAGGAAGTGTGTTGCTCCAGGCACAGGGATCAAGTTCAGCAGAGCAGGAAAAGAATCATTATGTTCTCTGGACCAGCCAAGTGGTGTTAGAAACCCCTGCAGTTTCTTATCCCAGCATTTTCACAAATAACCACAATGTTAACTATTCTTAACTAAACACCAACAGTTTGTTGCTAACAATTACTTTTGTTAGATTGGACAAGCTTGACAAAAACAGATATGGCAACGCTGATTCTGTTTAGCCAGGTGCTGCAGTGCGTATAAGATAGTTCTTGGGCATCAGGCAATATAGCTTTAAGAGCATATATATATACATACATATATATACACATATATACATATATACACATATACATATACATATACACACATATATATATACATACATATACATATACATATATACATATATATATATATATATATATATATACATACATATATATATACATACAGTACAGGCCAAAAGTTTGGACACACCTTCTCATTCAATGCGTTTTCTTTATTTTCATGACTATTTACATTGTAGATTCTCACTGAAGGCATCAAAACTATGAATGAACACATGTGGAGTTATGTACTTAACAAAAAAAGGTGAAATAACTGAAAACATGTTTTATATTCTAGTTTCTTCAAAATAGCCACCCTTTGCTCTGATTACTGCTTTGCACACTCTTGGCATTCTCTCCGTGAGCTTCAAGAGGTAGTCACCTGAAATGGTTTTCCAACAGTCTTGAAGGAGTTCCCAGAGGTGTTTAGCACTTGTTGGCCCCTTTGCCTTCACTCTGCGGTCCAGCTCACCCCAAACCATCTCGACTGGGTTCAGGTCCGGTGACTGTGGAGGCCAGGTCATCTGCCGCAGCACTCCATCACTCTCCGTCTTGGTCAAATAGCCCTTACACAGCCTGGAGGTGTGTTTGGGGTCATTGTCCTGTTGAAAAATAAATGATCGTCCAACTAAACGCAAACTGGATGGGATGGCATGTCGCTGCAGGATGCTGTGGTAGCCATGCTGGTTCAGTGTGCCTTCAATTTTGAATAAATCCCCAACAGTGTCACCAGCAAAACACCCCCACACCATCACACCTCCTCCTCCATGCTTCACAGTGGGAACCAGGCATGTGGAATCCATCCGTTCACCTTTTCTGCGTCTCACAAAGACACGGCGGTTGGAACCAAAGATCTCAAATTTGGACTCATCAGACCAAAGCACAGATTTCCACTGGTCTAATGTCCATTCCTTGTGTTTCTTGGCCCAAACAAATCTCTTCTGCTTGTTGCCTCTCCTTAGCAGTGGTTTCCTAGCAGCTATTTGACCATGAAGGCCTGATTGGCGCAGTCTCCTCTTAACAGTTGTTCTAGAGATGGGTCTGCTGCTAGAACTCTGTGTGGCATTCATCTGGTCTCTGATCTGAGCTGCTGTTAACTTGCCATTTCTGAGGCTGGTGACTCGGATGAACTTATCCTCAGAAGCAGAGGTGACTCTTGGTCTTCCTTTCCTGGGTCGGTCCTCATGTGTGCCAGTTTCGTTGTAGCGCTTGATGGTTTTTGCGACTCCACTTGGGGACACATTTAAAGTTTTTGCAATTTTCCGGACTGACTGACCTTCATTTCTTAAAGTAATGATGGCCACTGGTTTTTCTTTAGTTAGCTGATTGGTTCTTGCCATAATATGAATTTTAACAGTTGTCCAATAGGGCTGTCGGCTGTGTATTAACCTGACTTCTGCACAACACAACTGATGGTCCCAACCCCATTGATAAAGCAAGAAATTCCACTAATTAACCCTGATAAGGCACACCTGTGAAGTGGAAACCATTTCAGGTGACTACCTCTTGAAGCTCATGGAGAGAATGCCAAGAGTGTGCAAAGCAGTAATCAGAGCAAAGGGTGGCTATTTTGAAGAAACTAGAATATAAAACATGTTTTCAGTTATTTCACCTTTTTTTGTTAAGTACATAACTCCACATGTGTTCACTCATAGTTTTGATGCCTTCAGTGAGAATCTACAATGTAAATAGCCATGAAAATAAAGAAAACGCATTGAATGAGAAGGTGTGTCCAAACTTTTGGCCTGTACTGTATAAATGTTGAAACTTTTGTCATTATGGACATGCTACACATTGTTAGCTCTGTTAGATTCTCCTTAATTCAATCTTTCACTTCATTTTACTGAGACCACCCAGCTGGCAGCATAACTTACTATAAGCCGAGTAGCAAAAGCATTTCAAAACAATAACACTGGTTAGCCAGTTAGCCGAGGCCTACAGTTATAATGCCAATTAATACACAACAGAAAGAAGAAAACCCCAAAAAGCATAGCAGGTCCTCTTCAAAAGCCCGCTTCTTATTAAACTCTGGGTGTGCTGGCAGAGAACTCCCACCAACAGGAGGTGCTATTGTCCTTTTGTGTTCATTTTATGTGTGTTGCAATAGCCAATGGGAATGACTGAGGTGAGTCAGGAAACAGGAAGTAGATCCCACATGTTCAGTTGTGGTCCATAGAAACAGAGGTGACTGAATCGTGGCTGAATCTGCATCCATCCATCTTTGTTGTGTTACGGAAAGCATTGTCTGTAAGTATTTTGATATTTAGCATGTCTTCAAGCAGTATTAAGGACTATTTTGGGGTTTAGAAATGTTTTAGTGGATCGCAGCTAATAATGTTCATGTTAGTGGCACGGTTACATGGTAATAGTATGTGATTTCAGAATTTACATCTTTGCTTCTTACAACGATTAGGATAAATATGCAGCTATATTTAGTTTGTGAATTTCTCAAATGTGTTTTAAAGTGTTAATTACACAGCACCTATTCAAGTACTTTGTTTGAGCTGCATATATTTTATGTTCACATTTGCATGCATTTGTAATGCATTTAAATATGATTAATATTCACACTACAACCAAGTGTTTGAAAATTGTGTTTTATCATTTTTTTGCAGTTTCACTCTGTTGTCATGTGAAGAAAAATGTCTTAATAAAGAAAACAATACACCTGTCATTTGTCAAGGAGTTTATCTGTCTGCTTAGCTGTGTTCGGGTTGAACAGTAAAAGCAGAACAATGGGTGTGGCCACACATTTTGACAAATAAATGGGGGTCTTGATTTGACCCCAGGTCTGATTGCTGTCGTGTTGTCAGCTAACTGCTAGAGCTAGCGTCAGTCAGCTGCTTAGAATGAGCATGACTCATAGAAACTTTGAAACTTCTGTCAACATGGACATGCTACACATCCACAGCTCTGTTAGATTATCTACAATTCAATCTTTCACTTCATTTTACTTAGAAAACCCAACTAGCAGTCTAACTTACTGTAAGCTCAGTAGCAAAAGCATTTCAAAACAGTAACATTGGTTAGCCAGTTAGCCGAGGCCTACAGCTAAGCACTGAGTGTACAGCCTAACGTTAGCTCCTGCAGCCATCTACTTAAACTTGGTAGGAGCTTCCTTGTTTGTTTTTAAATAACAACTTCAGAACTCATAAAGCATACTTACAGGTCGTGATCCTGAATCCCCAGATTTGCCCAACAAAGTGGGAACTGCCTCGTCTCTCAGGAGTAACCACTGTGAAAATCCAGCTGTAATCTGTTGCCAGTTTGTGAAGCAGTCCTCAGGAAAATGGTGGAAACAAAACAAAATGTCTGGGTTGTATTGTTGAGGAACAGTGTTAAAGATAAATTCCAACCACTTTTTCTTCTTCTCTTCTTCCTTTGGCAGTACAAACAAGCGTACTTTGTGGTTGCACTGAAAAAAGCAGTGTGTCCTCAACAGCTCTTCAAGAACTCCAACTCTCTGCAGCCTCTGCTCCAGCTCTGCTCCAAGTGGGTTTGTTTGGGGGCGCAGCTTTGCATAGATAATGTTAGCGATGCAAACAAGTTACGAAAGTAAAGGCAGGAATGCAAACGAAGCATTTCAGGCAGCTGAGGAGCAGTGTTGCCAGATCTCAGGAGACAAATAAGCAACCAGGCCTGTGAAAACAAGCCCAAAACAACTTTTTCTACGGAGCACCCCTAGGTTCCGGGGAGACAAAATTAAATAAACTATGTGCACGGTTTTACAATCCGTGGGGACAGATTTTAAACTATGGGTACAGATTGTCAATGTGGACAGATAAGTAAACTGTGCGCAGTTTTGCAAAACTGTACCCACGGTACAGAGTTTATTTATTTTTCTCCCCCCTGAGCTTCAGGACAATGACCACAAGAGGGAGTTATACCACCTTTTAACATTATTTAACATTAGAAAACAGATGGGATATCAAATATAGACTGATGTACCAAGTACATTATATACACAGTAAACCTCTGATAATTAAAATTTGCACACACAAATAAATATCAAACTGAATTCACAAATTCTTTATTTATTATTGCTTTTTATGCACTCATCTAACTTTTTTGTTTTAGTTACAGGACTGACGTTTTCCTAACCAGAAAAAAAACACATTGCCCTGCTCTGCCTCTGATTGGCTAGTACTCGTTGCCATCAGTGTCAGAGCCAATTTGAAGCAGGATGCGGGTGGGGAAAAAACTCTTGAAAAACTCTGCTGTCTCCTGTGTGTATGGGGAAAGGGAAGGGACAGAGGGAACAGGCAAGACAAACTATCCTACATTTAAATAACATATCGAAAATATCTGCTTCACAACTTATTATGGAGTTGGGAACAAGCTCAAATAAGCAACTACGCTTTAGAAACAAGCCCAAAAAAAACGCGACCTGCAACTACCAATATTTGTAAGCGACTTTACAGAAAAACAAGCCCAAAGTCGCTTATAATAAGTGGACTTGGCAACACTGATAATAAATTAACAGTAATCCATATACAAAATGATACATGAAGAGAGACAGAGAGTAGATGCTTTTGTTACCTCTAGGCTGGATTACTGTAACTCCTTATTATCAGGTAGCTCTAATAAGTCTTTAAAAACTCAGCTAATTCAGAACGCAGCGGCATGTGTGCTGACAGGAACTAAGAAACAAGATCATATTTCTCCTGTTTTAGCTTCTCTGCACTGGCTCCCTGTAAAATCCAGAATTGAATTTAAAATCCTACTGTTAACTTATAAAGCTCTAAATGGTCAGGCTTCGTCATATCTTAGAGAGGTCATAGTGCCTTATTATCCCACTAGAACACTGCGAGAATTGCAGGGATACTCGTGGTACCTAAAGTCTCCAAAAGTAGATCAGGAGCCAGAGCCTTCAGCTATCAGGCTCATCTCCTGTGGAATCATCTTCCTGTTGCAGTCCAGGAGGCAGACACCGTCTCCACATTCAAGACTAGACTTAAGACTTTCCTCTTTGATAAAGCTTATAGTTAGGGCTGGCTCAGGCTCATCTCCTGTGGAATCATCCTCCTGTTGCGGTCTGGGAGGCAGACACCGTCTCCACATTCAAAACTAGACTTAAGACTTTCCTCTTTGATAAAGCTTATAGTTAGGGCTGGCTCAGGCTTGCCTTGTACCAGCCTCTACTTAGGCTGACTTAGGCCTAGTCTGCCGGGGGACCTTCTATAATACACCGAGCTCCTTCTCTCTCCCTCTCCCTCCCTCCCTCCCTCTCTCCCCCCCTCTCTCTCTCTCTCTCTCTCCTTTGTTAACACATGTCCTGTAACTGCATCTCGCTAACTCGGCCATACTGCATGTCAGTAACTCGGCTTCTCTGGAGCCTTTGTGCGCCACTGTCTCGCAGGTTAACTTAAATCACAGTGGTGTCTGGATAGTGTGACGTGTGTGGTTGTGCTGCTGCTGTGGTCCTGCCAGATGCCTCCTGCTGCTGCTGTTATCATTAGCCATACTTCTACCGCTATTATACACATGACTATTGGCAGAGACGCATATTACCAACTTGTTTAACAGCGAAATACTGCGCCGTTGACTTTAGACCAGGTTTTTGTTGGTCACTGGCGCATTTGCTTTTAATGTCATCTAACTAGCAATGCGCCATGACTGTGCCTGACCACTCCTCATTTTTAGACCAACACACCCAGAGGAACGCAAGTTCATTTGCTAGTTAGATGACGGGGGCGCAGGGCGTGAAAATGACAACTGCGCCTGCATCTAAATAGCAATGACACTTGCGACATGGATTATGCACCCTCTGCCGTCCGCTTTAGACCATCTAAATAGGGCTCATCATGTTAATTAGTTAGCTTTAGAGGTACTGGTAGGTGGATTTTGTTACTGCTGGAAATTGCCAGGCTATTTGTCTCCCTGTTTCCAGTCTTTGGGCTATTCTAAGCTGAGCTAACCTAGCATTAAATGGACAGGTGGTATAAATCCCCTCCTCTAACTTCCACTAGAGATCAAATAACTATAACTAAGTTATTCCTTTAATAATGTATATAAAACATTTTACACTCTGAAACTCTGACTGAAACATCCCCACTATATTGGATGCTCTGTGCTAATGGTTTAACTGGTATATATGACAGGGACATTACTGTGTCTAAAGGACTGCTGACTGTAAAACTGCTCACTAAAAGGCATTGAGATTCCAGTTTGGTGTGACCTGTGGGAACACTATCCTGTCTCAGAACTGGCTATTACTGGCCCCTCCCTGCCAAACAAAGTATTAATACCCTGAACAAACACACAGTCTGCCAGCCATTCAGCCTCAGCTTCAAGCACTCAAGCGGCTCAACCCGTGTTTTCATCAGCCCCTCAATTTCAGGCAGCGCTGACCTCCAGGCGCTTTCCCACTCTCCCACTCCCACTCCCACTCCCACTCTGCCTATTAGGCCCTCTCAATCCTTTATTTATACTCCACATAGAAAAAGCCAAAGTCATTGTCATTTTAAAAAGACTTTAATAACGGACTCATCTAAAATTCATCATCTCTTTGACTATTTGCTCATTTGATTAACAATGTAACTAGTTTTCAAATGAGATACTATATCAACAATATCCTCAGGAATTTTAACAGTAATAAAGGTATGTTTCTCACCATGTGGATAGTCAAAAACACCAATCTCTACTAACTCTACTTTAAGTGAGTATGAATATTTATGCCTGCTATATCAGCAATAAAACATGAAAGGCAGTGGGATGCCATATGGCAAAAGCAAAGGGTTTTCCCACCTCAGCAATCACTGACTCTGCATTTCACTGTGTTTTCCATTGTGGACAAATGACCTTGCTTTTAACATATCTGTATTATATCATTATAGATACATTTCTTGCTGTAATGCTTTATGTGATACTCTGTTGAATATACTTTATTACTTGCATCTCTAATACCGTATATGTTTTAATTGTGACCTGCAAACCACTGATAAATTCATCTATCTAGCAGTAGTAGTTACCACTGTTACAACGGCTCTCGTCGGAAAATTGTGAAAAAAAGCAAGTAGTGACAGAACGCTATGGCCCTCAACAAAGCAGCCCAAAACAAAGCAACTCCATCTAAGGTTGTTCCAGCTGTCTGCTATGCATCTTAACCACTAATTCACCAGGACAACACTGCTCACTAATATTTTAAGTCAATTCAGTTAATACTATCTTCAGTATTTATTTTATTTTTTCATTTTCCTTTAGATTAAGAGAGAGTATGTTACACTTGTTATTGCATAGTTAAACTGAGACATTTATTAAATACAGATGAAAAAATTCCATGTCTAGTCCAGTAGTGCTGCTCTTTAGATACATTTGTTTCCAGGCCAAAGATTAATCAAGGCCCTGTTTAGGGTTTGTGGATTAGAATTTTTCTCAAAGCCCACAGATTTACAGTATGCACTAATAATTTATTAATATCTGATGGAGGATTTAGTTGGGTGTAGAGCTAGGTCGATTTCCAGTTTTGCCATTTGCCGAGCTCAAACCAGTTTGATTTCATGCAAAGCAGCTGAACTGGCATTTGTCATTATAATACATTCTGGCAATTCAAAGTAATCTCAATTGGCAATTTGTGCTGATGGCTTCACGGTGCTAAATCCAACATGTAGTGCATTAATAATAAGCAATTTGACCACGTCATCAACAAAATATTATGTTTGTAAACAGACTAATGGAGCCACTAGTGTCTGACCGGCTGTGAGCCGAGGTTGGTGTCTGCAACATGAAGAAGATCATATTTCAACAAATGGGAGGGGCAGAGCGGCACACACAGTCTTTGTTTTCAACACAGTTTGTGTGCTTTAGTGTAACGGCAGGAGACATGGCAAGAAAACTGCACCAAAGTGGCAACATTTTGGATTTAAGCCGATATAAGAGGCGTCCTGAATAACTGCAGGTGACACAGTGCTGCTATTGTGGGCTGAACTTTTGTCGAACGGTAAACACCTGGTAAAATTTGGTATACGTTGATGACATTTTTACACTGGCCTTATGGTAGCAGGGTGTGTATTTATTAGGGCTGCCCCCTGAATGTCAGAGACTTCAATCGTCCGTTGCTGCTGAAACTGTGAGCATCAGGTCATCAAAAAGTTCTCATGTGACACCAATCCTGATTTCATTTTAATGGCTCCCCATCCTATTCACATTTCAATTCAGGGTTTTTGTGATCACTTCTGGAGCTCTACATGGTCAGGCACCTGCCTGCATTAGAGATCTACTGCAACCCGATATTACCAGCAGGTCTCTAACATTCTCTGATTGGGGTTTGTTAGTTCCTACTCACTCAATGCTTAAATCTAAAGGGTTCTGCTTGTGAGCGTTTGGATTTTTGGATACCTAACTGTATTTCTTTGGACTGAAGATCCATGCACTCCATGGACACTTCTGAAAAAGCAACTCAGACCGGCCTGTTTACACTTTATTCTGTGCAGGTTTTTTTTTTTTTTTGTTTTTGTTCATGTACATTTAATGGTGTTTTATTCTTCTTAAATCTGTTGCCACTATGTTGTCCTCTATGTGATATTCTGCTCTAGAAAGGTTAATTCATTAATTCATTAATTCATACATTTTGCATAACCCCTTATCCTGGTCACAGGGGGGCTGGAGCCTATCACGGGCTGGAGTCACTAGGCAAGAGGTGGGGTACACCCTGGACAGGGTGCCAGTCTATCAAAGGACTGACACATAGAACCATTCATGCTCATATTTATAAGCTAAAAGTCAGTAATTAACCTAACCTGCATGTCTTTGGACATGGGAGGTAGAAGGATAACCCGGAGAAACCCAGGCTGACACAGGGAAAACATGCAAACTCCACACAGAGGGGCCCCAGCTGGCCAGTGGATTCGAAACCCAGAACCCTGTTACTGTGAGGAAAAAGTGCTAGCCACTGCACCACAATGATGCTCTGCTCTGGAAAGGTGCTACTCTAAAATGTGACTATAACTATATTTAAGCCTTCGACTTACATTAAATCAAATTTTACACTGACTTCAAGAGGAACTTCAGCAATTTAGATTGTACATCCATAAAGTTGGGGGACCTGCAGGAGACTGATTTAAAAAAAAAAAAAAAAAGGGTCAAAATTGAAGCAGCAGAGGCTGAGATATTCTCTCCCTAGTATGGGTCAAACAAAAACAATGGCTCCACACTGCAGGTTCCTGTAAGTGATTTGTACTCTCCAAGCCCAAGCTTCAATTGATTCAGGTGACTCAGACTTGACATTATAAAACTGTACTTGCCAGTGAGTATTGTCCAACAAAAACATTTGTTTGATAGTATATGGTTAGTGTGTGACTATACTGAAACACAAAGAACACAAATAGGCTTACTGCCACATGGGTTGTGTCAGGAATCACTCACTACTCACAATATATAGTCCATGATATAGGGAGTTCACCATTTTGGAGTGATGTCCAAATGTTTAGTGGGAATTATCATAACCTATATAGTGGACTCAAAGTATCCCACAGTGCACCATGAAAAGTAGTGTTGGTCACAGATGGTCACTAACCAAGTAATCTATCCCATCATGCAATGCACCGGAATGGAAGGAATGGATGGACAATGTGGGACGGACACCAAGACGGATTAAAGGAGAGAGAACAGCTTGATTACAACATGCTGTACATGTTTAACCTATAATGACATGTTGAAATTTGTTTTACCAGTTTCTTTGCCATGTAATAAACTGTCAGTTTAATGTTTAGTCATTGGTCCCGGAAGAGATAAAAATAAAATGGCAACTGATTTTTTTTCTATGCTTCACAGTACAGACCCAGCTGGGTCGCTGCTAGTTCTGATTTGTGTCGTAATGGCATAATGCATAATGTTATACATTAAATTCACAAGTTATTAAATGACTGACTGGTAAAACAAACCTTAATGCAACTAAGGTTAAACAGAAAATGACTGATAGTAGGACAGATTGCAATCACGCTGCTCTCTCTCCTCTTGTCTGTCTGACCAGTGTAATGTTAATAATAGGCCTATGTTTAATGTGAGCAGAGCAGCACATCACAACACAACAGCCAGAAAGTACTTTGTAACGTTATTTATAAATTTGGGGAAAATAACCTCTGTATAATGTGGTTTTTATGACAAATATACATGTCGGTATTTGTTATGGATGGTTCACCAGCTAATGTTGATATGACAAATGGTAATTGTGCAACAGCATTGATGTAATTAACAGCGGAGAGAAAATGACCTAAGTAGTGTCGAAAGTGTTTTTTCATGTTGCAGATGAGCTAACTATATAGTCCTCTACATGAAACTCCCTACATAGTGAGTAAGGAGTAGTAAATAAGTGAATGATTTCAGACACAGCCATGGTGTAATACCAAAGCATCAGTGGGCACCAAGTGAAAACTCAATGCAACTTTCTCAGTTAGCTCTCACTGGCTTTTCTCTAAAACCGTTTCAAACTTTCAGTTCTACCAGAAAGTCTGATTTTATCTGAAACATTCAGTATCATACTGGATACTTAATAAACACAAACGCTTGAAGAAATAAAACAGACATTCCTTAATAATAACATTAATCAAGGCTGCTCCAGAGGGACATCTGGAAACTCAAACATTAGCAGTGAAATCAAACTGCAGCAACAGGTTTGGGGTTATATGGCCTACTCATTCACCCTGCATTAGTTTTTGTATAACCTTAATGACAACACTGTCTGTTCCAATCAGCCCAGTCCTGCTCCACAATCCATTTTTCAAACTTTATGACAGTTTTAATTGCTCCCACCTGCTGCCAGATCGACCCGCTCAACAGCCACTTTTACTCACGTGTAGATGCAGACAAAGAAGTCTATTAGGTGCAACTTGCCTTTGCTTCAGTGAGGTCACTTAGGCTCTAAATTAGTTCCAGCCTGTCTACCCTCCCAACCACACCAGCGTGTGTGCACACACACACACACACACACACACACACACACGCACACACACACACACACACACACAATGCTGGATTTATTGTAGGATTTTATGCTATATCGATATCTTTACTTTCCTTCACTTGGCTGGTGTCAAATACATTTTTATCCCTTGCCAGAGAGATGCTTTTATTTACTCATTAAAAAGTGAACATCTGAAATTGCCTGACCAAATTTCTCCCCTTCTGTTCCTGAGATAAGACACTGAAGCCCCTTTTACACTGCCAGATTTTTTGCCATTTTGCCGGCAAGCTGCAAGCGTTTAGACACACACAGCCGGATTGGCGAGTTGATCCGAGGTGCCCAATTTTCCGCCTTGTAGGGTAGTCATATTGGCGGAACCCTTTTAGTTTAAAAAGGCCGAGGCGGCCTTCCGCAACGGGAGGGGCTGTTGAAGACTTGTGAGTGTATGTGATGACGTTGCATGTGCGACCCACTGGCAGTGGATAAACAGGAAACAGCTGATAGCAGGAATTAGCGAGCAGCTAGTAGCAAACGTAGAAACGCAAACCTGACAGACACTGTAAAGATGAGCAACTGAGTAGACAAGGAATTGCATGCCCTCCTTGCCCTCACAAACGAAGAGGCCATTACCTGTCCGATGACAGGAACAGTGAAGAACGGGCCGACTTAGGAGAGAATCGACGAAGGACTGACTAGCTGCGGCTTCCCTATAACATCACTATTTACGTCAAAAGCTGAGCTACACGTTTTGTTACTTGCTCACGCCCCCCCATTGCCCTGAAAAAGGTGTATTCTGTTTAAACAAAAGTAGGTAGGTGGCATTTTGCTGCACTCCCTGATTTTGTTTTTATACTGCCAATGCTGAAAGAAGACTTGGGCTTTCCTGCAAATTTGCACAATTCCTGTTTAAAAAGGGCATGAGTAATGGCCAAGAAAGTGTTTGATGGATGTCGGCGACATGAAAAAGGAACTGGCCATACTGAGAGACCATAGACTGGGCACACCGCACCCTCCAGGCTTCCATTTTCTTATTGTTAAAGAAAAATAAAGATCCGCTAATATGTGAGTCTTACCGTCCCGTCAGTCTGTATGTTGTGACTATAAAATTCTAAACAAGGTATTGACAGGTAGGCTTGAGAAAATTATGCCTAAATTGATTCATCCAGACCAGACGTGTTTTATTGTAGGTAGACAACTATTAAGCAATCTTCGCAGAGTTTTTAACATTATATACCAACCCAACAATGTCGAGCCAGAGCTAATATTGTTATTGGATGCACAAAAAGCGTTCGTCAGGATTGAATATAACTACCTGTTCATCGCATTAGAGAGGTTTGGTTTTGGTCCTACTTTCTATTCATGGATCAAAATTCTTTATACAGCACCTCAAGCCACAGTATGAACAAATAAGATAATATCAGACTATTTCCCTCTCTCCCGGGGGACAAGACAAGGGTGTCCCTTGAGCCCTCAGATACTTGATATTGCCATCGAACCCCTGGCAATAATGTTAAGGAAGACCACTAGTCTGGTGGGAGTCTGTTAGTAAGGATAGCTTCACTTATTTAGGTGTCTGTGTTAGTTACAAGTACAGGGATCTGTTTGACAGTAATTTCAAAACAGTGTTTAACAAAGCCAAACAGGACTTGGAGAGATGGTCAACCCTCCCCTTGTCGCTTGCTGAAAGGATCAACTCAGTAAAAATGATGACCATGCCCAGATTTTTTTTTCTGTTTCAACCAATACCAGTCTTTGTTCCTAAATCTTTTTTAAGGACTTAAATAAACACATTGCTTCTTTTATTTGGAATAAAAAAGTACCCAGAATATGGAAGGAATATTTGGAAAGGCAAAAGGAAGATGGTGGTCTGTCTCTGCCCAATTTTTTGTATTATTACTGGGCGGCCAACATCCACAAGCTGATGTTCTGGGTCTCTGATGTATCAGATGATGACTCTCCGGTTTGGTGTCGAATGGAGCAGTATTCAAGTAATCCTGTTTCACTTTGCTCTTTAATTTGTTCCCCACTACCCTTAAGTAAACGCTATTGGACGAACAACCCAATCGTTTCTGGCTGTCTGAAGATATGGTCTCAGTTTAGGATTAATTTTAAACATAAACAAACTTTTATCACTTCCCCTATTCTAGCAAACATCAATTTTGCTCCATCTCTCACAGACCCATCTTTTCACTTGTGGTATAGGAGAGGGATTGAGTGTGTGAAGGACCTTTTTAAGGAAGGGCATTTCATTTCTTTTGAATGGCTAAAGAAGGATTTTAATAACCCCCAGTGAGATTTCTTTAGATATCTACAGCTACGGAGTTATGTTAAAACACACTTCTCTCTAACTACCCCTCAGAGTAAATGGATAGATGAATGTTTGAGAATGGATCCAGTTGACAGAGGTCTGGTGTCTGTATTATATGATAATATCCAGAAGGTTGCATCAATATCACTTAACCATTTAGCGAGGCAGTGGGAGGAAGAACTAAGAACTACCCTATCAGATATAAACTGGCAGGCAGCAAATACATTGGTACATTCCTCATCAATATTGTTAGGCATGGGTTGCTGCAGTTTAATGTTCTGCACAAGTCACACTTATCTGCAAGTAAGCTGGCCAAACTCTACCCTGGTTTAGACCCAACTTGCATAAGATGCAGGCAGGACCCAGCTAGCCTCAGTCACATGTTTTGGTTGTGCCCTAAACACACTCTGTTTTGGACAGGTATATTTAATACATTTTCATTTATGTGTAATAAGGTTATCTGTCCCAACCAATTGATTGCATTATTTGGGGTATTCCCTCAGGATTCACTGATAACAAAGCACCAGGCTGGGGCTATAGCATTCGCATCCCTACTTGCTTCTGACACACATCTGATACTCCTTAGTTGGAAGAAGGTTACACTTCCCTCTCATAGGCGTTGGGCGGAGGAGGTGATGTCAGCTTAAAAACACTGCCCGGGGCATTACCCATAAATATTCTTAAATCTGGCAACCATTTCTATCTTATTTCGAGGAAGAATTCCCTTCCCTCAATATAGTGTAGCCTAGGTGCAACACTCCCCCTTGTTGTATTTGTAAATCTCTGTATATGTATATGTATATATGTGTGTTTGTGCTATGTATATGTATTTGTATATTTATTTCATGTATACAGTTATTTTATTTTTCTCTCTTATTTCATTTTTCTGGTGTATCTTATTTTGGGGTATTGAGTACCACTGTGAGTATTTACTATGAAAATCGATAAAAATATTTGAATAATGAAAAGTGTTTTATGCAAAATATTATGATATCACAGTGAGGTTGACCTTTGTCCCTTTGGATATAAAATGTTGTCACTTTATCATTTTTTCAGATTAGACTTGTGAAGTGTGTAGAGTTTTGTCATAATTAGCGTAGGAATTCTTAAGTTACGCCAAAAACATGTTTTGTGAGGTCATACTGACCTTGAACTTTGAGCACCAAACTCTAATTAGTTCATTCTTGAGTCCAAGTGGATGTTTGTGTCCAATTTGAAGAAATTCCATCAAGGCGTTTGTGAGATATCACATTCGTGAGAATGAGAAAGCTGCAAGGTCACACTGACCTTGACCTTTAAGCAAATCTAATCAGTTAATCGTTTAGTCCAAGTGTGTTTGAAATTAGAAAAAAATCCCCAAAGGTGTTACTTCAGATACAGCTTTCACAAGGATGAGACAGACAAGGTCACAGTGACCTTGATCTTTGACCTATGACCACCAAAATCTAATCACCTCATTGTTGAGTCCAGGGGGATGTTTGTACCAAGTTTGAAGTAATGCCCTAAAGGTGTTCTTAGAGAGATATTGCATTCACAAGAATGGGACAGATGGACTGACGTATGGATAGATGGCAGATGTTCAGACGAACAGACAACCTGAAAACATAATGGCTCTGGTCGCGGCTGCCAGCACAGAGGCATAAAAACAGTTACATTGTTATTGTTGTCACAAAGTTTCAATTAAGACATGCCTACACACACAGTTAGCTACATTACACTCATCTTAACTTAAAGTGAGGGATCAACCTGCTGCCCCTAGCAATGGAAACAAGCTCAGTGCAGGTTATCTATTATCCTATCTCTCATGTATTCACAACACTTTTTGAGTTTAAAAAAAGTTCCATTTCAAGATGTCACTTCCATTAAATGTATAATAAGGATATTATTATACATTTATAAATAAATAAACTATCCATATCCAAAATTTTCCAGATGGTTTCTTCTTATTAAGAGCTATTCCACAACAGCTACTAACTAAGCAACCTGTCACGTGCAGCATAAAGAACCTGTGAGTGACTAAGACAGCAGTGATAATGCACTACCCTAAAACTCACATGTGGTTTAAAAGCTCACAGATCCACAATTACACAGAAAATCCTTCAGTTGTGGTTGTGCTAGGCCTCGACTGGCCACGTGTTATGCTGGGAAAATTCCTGGTGGCCTGTCCAGCTGACTTAAACAAGCCAGGGCTGAAAGTGCTAAATGAGATGTGTAAGTCAAATAAAAAAAAACATAAGGCAGTTACAGTCATTCAGACCTGTAGACTGTCAGCCGCCTACATGCTTTTAACCTCTCTGCCCCTGAAGCTGAAGACACTTGGCTGTTTTGAACTAATTTGGATGTATGTTTAAGCAGTTTTTGTATGCAGTAGTAATACAAGTTTTTGTTCTGGCATCAACAGTAAACAGAAAAGATCCTTCAGCAATACGGTTGCAGTACTTGGTCTTTTGTGAATGTGCAGAACTTGTCGGAGGCTGACACACATTTTATAGTTATGTGTTGAAATGACGCCGTAGCTACAGTGTAGGCTCCACGTTGACATAGAGCCTACGTCGTAACCTACGCCATAGCCTAATGTGCACCTCCCCAGAATTGTTACTACGCGTCGCGGTGACGCAGACCTCCTGTCTGTCGCTGTATACTGACACCATTTCCCTCAGTGGAAACGGAGCTTTAGTTCGCAGATAAGAAACAATAAATTGGGGCGTCGGTGGCTTAGTGGGTAGAGCAGGCGCCCCATGTACAAGGCTGTTGCCGCAGCGGCCCGGGTTCAAATCCAGCCTGTGGCCCTTTGCTGCATGTCATCCCCTCTCTCTCTCCCCCCTTCACGCTTACCTGTCCTGTCCATTAAAGGCAAAAGAGCCCCAAAAAACATCTTTAAAAAAAAAAAAAAAAAAAGAAACAATAAATTGTGAAGACAGTAAGGCCTCCATTAAAATAGCATTTTAAGTCTTGTGTGTGATTTATCCTTAAGGGATTTATACTCATGGATTTATACTTTGGGATTTATCCAGGTTTCATATGAGAAGAGGAAATCTCCACTCATCGCTAGGCTAATTTATACAATGTAAAATGCCATAGGCTTGTGCTAATAATGTTAGCATTTTGAATGTGTTTGGAAAACATGTTTAGTGTGACAGCTGTTTTGTCGGTGAACCTTGTGAGTTGTAATGGAGCCAAATTTTGTGCCGTTACCATTGTTAAATGTTGCTGTTGTCCCTGGTTTTATATGAGAAGAGGGAAAAATCGCCGGCCGCTAGGCTAATCAATACAATGCAAAATGCCATAGACTTGTGTTAATAATGTTAGCATGTTGTATTTGTTTAAAAAATGTGTTTAGTACAGGACAGTTGTTTTTTCAGTGAACTTTGTGAGTTGTAATGGAGCCAAATTGTGTGCCATTACCTTTGCTAAATGTTGCCGTTGTCCCTGGTTTTATATGAGAAGATGAAAAGATCGCTAGTTGCTAGGCTAATTTATACAATGTAAAATGCCATAGGCTTGTGCTAATAACGTCAGCATGTTGTATCTGTGGGCAAAATGTGTCCGGATTAACACAAGTGTTTGTGAATGCTGAGAGTTGTAGTGAAGCCAATTTGTGTACTTGTGTTTGAAACTGTCTCTATTAAGACATGTTTAAAGTGTGTTTTGAATCAACTAAACTTAACAGCACTTCACAGAAACCTCTGTCGCTCACTAGTGTTTTGGAGGTGTAACTGCAGAGTGACACAGACACACCACCGCACAAGTAAAAATGCTCACAACGGCATAGGCGACGTGTGTAGGCTACATGCGTAGGGTCTACACACAACCATAAATCTCCTTTGACTCGAGATTCCCTGCCTGAATAATTACCCAAGTGGCCCTGGTGCATGACAACCAGTGCTGCAGGGACAGCAGACAGTTATACATTTCGAACACACAAATTAATTTATGTTGTTATCAACCTTTCCCACTGGAAAGCTTTGAGGTAGTACACAACAAAATGCAAATATATCTCCTGGACTTTGGGGACTCTAACCACTCGAGTATAACGAAGGCAAGTAAGCCCAACTAGTTTTATTTGACTCACTTCAGGGAACTGTGCTTCAGAGAGATGACCGGCACTGTGTAAGGTTACAGGTGGTCAGCCTGTGCAGGAATCAAAACCAAGTGTTGCATGTCTTTCGGTCACAAAACCACCATTTTGCCTTTGAGAATACGCTGCTGCCAGCATCAGTGTACATTTCAAACATTGAGCAGACTCAGAGAAACATGTGTTACCCTTGCAGCAGATCCATGGTAGACGTGACAACCTCAGCATACAACAGGGTGTGCCCCAGTAGACTGGTCTTTAGGTTCTTGCTGTAGGTCTCCATATTGAACTGCGCCCAGCTCTGGGACTCTGAGGAATTGGTGACCAGGGCCAGAGAGCCCTCAGGCAGCGAGGGACCATCCTGGAGCTCAGAGCAGGACACCATTCTGAAGGAGGCCTTGGACAATGTGACGAGGCCATTTTGATCTGCTCGTGTCAGTAGCCAGTTCAAGAAGCTAGCCTTGGCCTCCTGTGAGGAGTATAAAAGGACAATAATACCATCAGTTATTTCTTTTATATGAAATATTGATACCTTTTCTCCATGGACACATGGTCTACAGCCAAATCCACACTAACATTTTCTGTCTAATAGTATTGGACATACCACCTGTTAGTCTCTCAGAAAAGTTTGGATTACTTTTGCATTAAAATATACATAGGCATAGGCACCTAATATTAGGGCAGTAAAACTTCAGTGTTTCCCCTAAAATTTAATGTCAGAATTAAATTTGGAGGGTTTCGTAGGTCCGTGAACACAGCACAGGTGGACCTCCAGCTTGAGGCCAAAGTCTAGTGTATGAGGGTTAACCTGCATCTGCTGCTAGAAGATGGCAGACCGAAAGAGAGAAACACATGTAAAACTCTAGACAACAGTCATTTTTACTTTACTGTAAGTCAGCGACTAGGTGGTTGTCTTGCCGTTACTATTTACTAACATAAATCTTAAACTTAACATAAGTCTTATAGTGGGTTTTGCTGTTGTTTATGGAGTGTGGTGTGTCGCTGTGTGTAGGGCTCATCCCCTGCTCATACACACTAATGGAGTGGGGAGACAGACAGCAGAGAGTTGGAGAATTGATGAAGGTTGCACTCGTTGCATTGCTGTGCATTACAGCTTTGCAAGTAAAAACACCTGTGTGAAAGCTGACATAAAACAAAGGATCGGATGGGGCTCTATTTAGCTCAACACTGTCGCTCCCCTTCAAAAGTCAAGCTTTGGACCTGAATCTATCAACAACACTACTACTGCACTGGTTTTCAACTGAAAAAAGTGGTTTTGGTTTGGTAGTTATACTTTAATAGTTCTTGGACATATGGAGCTCTGTGGCACAAAGGAATATGATATGTCAACTTTGAGAACATATAATACTTGTTAGTGGGATCAGTTCACTGTTGGTTAGTGGCTTTACATGGCATTTGTTGACAAGCAAAAAAATAAATAACCATCATTCTTATTCTTTAGGGATGCATGATGATATCAGCACGTCATTGGTACTGCTGACATTGGCTTTAAAATGAATTAACAGAATCAAACCACATGCTTTTTCTTATTTTGCACAATTAATGAATATTATATACTTTGGAAAGTATTGTATTTAATGTCTCCATCTGCTGGAGAGGGCCTTCACATTTAAGTTGCCACCCAATTCTCCACATGCCCAAAAAATAACTGACGCTGTCACAACTTTCATATGCAAGGATATACGCCCGTACAGTATCGTTAAAAATGATGGCTTCTGAAACCTCATTAATATATTAGAACCACATTACGTTTTACCTACCTGCAAACATGTGAGTAAGGTGTTAATTCCAAAGCTGTATGCAAATGTGAAGGACAGCGTCTCAACTTCACTTAAGTCGGCAGAGAGAGTCGCCCTAACTTGTGACAGCTGGACATCCAGAGCAACGGATTCGTACCTGGCAATTACCTGTCACTACACTGATGATGGCTAGAGGCTCATGTCTCATGTTTTACAGACTAGGTCAATTGAAACCAGCCACACAGCGAGTAACCTAGCTGAACTGTTGTCCGAGGCGACAAAAGAGTGGAAGCTAACAAACCATGACCCAGCCATCGTGACGGACAATGCAGCGAATATGGTCCATGCTGTGGGACTGATGGAGCTGTTGCACATGGGCTGTTACACACACACACACACACACACTCAACTTAGCCTCGCAAGCAGCTCTCAAAACACCAGCTTGTGTGCGCTTGCTTGGCCGAGTGAGGCGCATTGCATCATTTTTTCATAGTAGTACTATGGCAAGCCACAAGCTAAAAAAGATGCAAAGGATCCTGGAGCTGCCTGTACCTAAGTTTGTGATTGACATAGTGACCCGCTGGAACAGCGCACTGGACATGCTGGAACGCTTTCTAGAACAGCAGCCAGCCATCTCGGCAGCTCTGCTGTCACCTGAAGTACACAGGAATGAAAGCAATCTCTGCACTCTGACAGAGGAAGATATAACGGTTGCAGAAGATGCGGTGAAAGCTCTAAAGCCACTGAAGGCAGCCACACTTGTAATATCTGAAGAGAATTCCCCAACTCTATCCATCATTGCGCCTCTGCACGCACAGCTGTTGGGAGGAGATGAGCGGTGCCCCGCACAACTCCACAGTGATAAAGGACCTCAAGACTGCTGTGTACAACAACTTGAAATCAAGGTAGGTTTACTTAACATGCATTGTGTGTTACCCTTGAGTTATATAAAAGTCCGAAACATTTACCTAAAAATATAAAAGTACATGGTGTTCATCTACATCTGTGTGTGTTTGTCTGTCCATCTGTGTGTCTGTCTGTGCATGTGCATGCACAGATTAAGATATGTGGCCCAGAAGGACAAGCTGTATGTAGCATCAGCATTAGATCCTCGCTTCAAGGCCCTGCCTTTCTTGTCTGATGAGGCCCGTGACCACATATTTTCTAGACTGATGACTGAAGCTGCTGGTCTGGAGCAGGTGAATACATCTAATTCAAGTTATAGAAGTATAGAAATAACTGGCCGTTCATGCACAGTATAGCCTATAGGATTTAAGTATACATTCTACATGGTCTTTTTCTTTATGTTAGCAGCAATTTTAAACAATTAAATTACCAAATGAGTTTATTTCTAAACATTTCTATATTTCAACAGCAGGAATCTGATGGTGATGGAGCTGAGGAAACTGTGCTCATACAGCAGAAAGACAACTCCCCTGGTCCTCCTGTTGGAGTGGATGATGCCCCTACTCCACCAAAGAGGTCAAAGGAGGAATCTTCTGCATTGATGGCTCTACTTGGGTCAGCCTACACGGTAGGGCTGAACGATATATCGTTATCGTATCTATACCGAGATAGGAACATGCAAGATATTAATATCCCAAAAGGCAACGATATTGACGATATAATTTCCCCATGAGTTTCCCCAGCTTGACCTGCATGTACAGCTCAGCCAATCACAAACATCCTTTTTACACTTGCCCTAAATATACAGCTACGGCCAGCCAATCACAAACCTCATTTCCTGCTTGCCTTGGATCGACAACAAAGCCAGCCAATCACAAACATCCCCTTGAGCGAGGGAGACATGCTGCTGCTAGCAACTTGCTAGTACACACAACACATTTGCGACTAAAAATAGTTTTGTTCGAGCAAATTAAATCATTCAGCACGCTGTGTGAGTACAGATTTCAACCAGCAGCAGAAACGAAAGGCGAAACTTACCGGTTGTGGGTTGAACGGGGGTCACAGACGGGAATACGGTGGAGCGCTATGGCCGCCGCAAGATAACGTGGTTTACCGGCGTTTCGCCATACGTGATGAGCCTGGTGATGCGAGGCTACCGGCGACCGAGAAGCCCGGCTCCAGGTGAATAAGTTGGTGTCATGACTGCCAAGTAGTACCGAACAGCCGAGCCGTAGCGGCACACAGGTATGTGACGTGTCAGAGGAGAAACGAGCCGTTAACATTTCCACAAACCTCACCGCATTTTAGGGACTGTTCTTTACTTATGAAGGGACTGTTCTTTACTTGTCAGGGGAGGAGGGTGGCTGGTTGATTTTTATTTTATTTTGATCCCCCCTATGTTAATCACTTATTGATGCTGTTTTTGAAGTATGAATAAGTCAATAAGTAATTTATTCCACTGAAATATCATCGATGTATTATAGAAAAGTGATTTATCTTTTTATAAATGACAAAAGGCACATCTGCCTCATTTTGGCTGTGGTATCCTGATACTACTCAGAACCATGATACTTTCACTGGTATCGTACCGTGGGTCCCAATTTTGGTACCGTGACAACACTACCGAGGACTGTATGAACAGTGCCTTGCATTAAAAGACACGGCAGGGACAT